>NC_057861.1:600803681-601403681 GCF_019393635.1 Dromiciops gliroides
TCCTTTCATATCATATAATTTATAATTATAATAGATTTTATTTTATTTGTTTTTTGGATGCGGCAATGAGGGTTAAGTGACTTTCCCAGGGGTCACACAGCTAGTTAAGTGTCAAGTGTCTGAGGTCAGACTTGAACTCAGGTCCTCCTGAATTCGGGGGCTGTTCTTTATCCACTGTGCCACCTAGCTGCTCCCTCATTGTCTTTTTTTTTCTTATTAAATTTTTTTGTTGTTTCAAGAATACATGCTTATAAATAAGGATTAAAAAGCAACAAAAACTGGGCAGCTAGGTAGCGCAGTGAATCTGAGATAACCCACCGAGCATCAGCTGTCTGCAGAGTGGCTGAGTGCCGCCGCAGTCGCGGCTGCTGCCATGCGACACCCAGGGCGCATCGTTAAGGAAAGACCCCCTCATTGTCTTTTTTTTTTTTTTAGTGAGGCAATTGGGGTTAAGTGACTTGCCCAGGGTCACACAGCTAGTAAGTGTTAAGTGTCTGAGGCCGGATCTGAACTCAGGTACTCCTGACTCCAGGGCCGGTGCTCTATCCACTGCGCCACCTAGCTGCCCCCCTCATTGTCTTTTAAGGAAAAATTTCCTAACTTTCACGAGGTAGATGTTGCTCTTATTACTCACCCAAAGGGCCTGGGGAGATGGACAGTGGGTGTAAGCAAGCTGCAGTACATTGCCAACAAGGTCTTGATTATAAGAAGTAGCCTCAAATAATTTTATTTTATTGTGTCTCATAGAATGTCTCATTGGAGACATGTATGGCTGGAAAACGAGGTGGTTCAGGTAAATAGGGAGAATGAGGGATAACAGATATATCATCTTTGTATCTGAAGTATGATTGTTGTTTGTCCTTCATTCTCTAAGAGAACCATGACACTGGGGAGATGTCAATACTTCCACTGAATCGGATTTAAGTGAGGGAGGACTGTGCAGCAAGGTCACCAACCTCACTCCTCCAGAGTCATCTGGGTCCAGTAGCAAGATATTTATCAGGATAACTGCATATGGCTCTGGATGTTTGAGGCAATCTGGGTTAAGTGACTTGCCCAGGATCACATGGTTAGTAAGTGTCTAAAGGTGAGATTTGAACTCAGGTTCTCTTGACTCCAGGGCCAGCACTCCATCCATTGTGTCACCTAGCTGTTCCAATATGATAAAAGCTAGAGGAATACTTCAAGCATGTTGGGTAGATCCTTTATGGAATATTTATGACAGACCTTGGCAAGTATTGCATAATCTAAGAAAGCATAGATTAATCATGATCTGCAGTGTGTATGAATGTATATGTATGTATGTATTGTTTGTATGTATGAATGAATGATTTGACTAGGGTTATTAGACTAGTGAGAAGCAATGTTGGCCCTAAGGGCTGGAATTGAAATCAGGAAGATTTGGGTTCAAATTCTTCCTCTGACACCAGTTCCATGATCCAGGATATATCCCTTAATCTCTCACTGTGTCAGGTAACTCCTGAAGACTTCTTCACTAAATCATAAAAATCATCTACATAAATATCACAGTAAATAATAATTTCCCTCATCTCTACACTGGAAGTTTACACACATAGAAACTGCTGCTTAAGTTACAGATCCTAAAAATCATTGTTTACTAGAAATGTAGATTCTGGGGGGCAGCGAGGTGGCACAGTGATTAAAGCACTGGCCCTGGATTCAGGAGGACCTGAGTTCAAATCCGTCCTCAGACGCTTGACACCTACTAGCTGTGTGACCCTGGGCAAGTCACTTAACCTCACCCCCCCCCCAAAAAAAAAAAGTAGATTTGGAAAATGCCTTAGATAAGTTATGTCCAAATTTTAACAACTGTCCAGAATAAGAGAATTGATAGCAGTATTGTACCACCCTTTCCTTTTCAGACCACATCTAGAGGATCGAGTTTGGTTCTGGGTACTAGGTTTTAGAAAGGACATTGACAACTGGTCTCCTTGTTGACAAGGTGGAATTTGTGCAAAGGAGAGTGATCAGGATGATGAGGGAATGGTATCAAACATTGACTGAACGGACCATGACAGGTGTTTTTATCCTGAATAAGGGAAGATAAAAACTATGGAGATGGGGGGGTGGTGATTGATAGCTATAAGAAGGATTTTCATGTTAAGGAGCAGTGTTACAGAGAACAAAGGGTAGAATTTGTAGGGTTAGATTCCTGCTTAAGGAGGAAATTCCTTATAATTATAGCGAACCGAAATTGGAATAGCTTGCCCTTGGAAGATGAAAATTTTTGTCCCTGGGGGTGTTAATTTTAGTGACTGGACATTTGCTTGTGAGGGGTATTGGAGTTGGGAAAGTCATATTTTGGAAAGATTGCCTCCAAGGGCCCCTTTGAACTTTAAAGATTCCAATATTCTATACTTGTATGATAAATGAATGGGTCTGTAGTAGTATCCCCAAAGGTCTCTGGGTAGAGATTTTGAACGGGTTCCCAACTGGCATCGTGTAGACCTGAACAATATCAAGACCCACACACACTCTGGCAGGTGGTCCTCTTTCCATTCTTCCATCTAAAATGAGGGAGGGGTAGCAGAGAGAGAGAGAGAGAGAATAAGGGGCGGGGGAGCACTAGTTGACTTTCTTATGAGAGCAGTTTCAGAAAAAGCAAGAGAGAGCCCTACCTCCAACAAGCCCTCGCCTCTACAGCGAGATGAATGGGACAATAAGAACATTGAAGATATGATGCAGGTAGGGTAATCCTGCTAGAGCCCACATATGGTGTCCCAAAGGCCTTGAGTGGCTAATTAACTGCACTAAGACTTTTGGAACACCCTGTATAGTCAAGAAAAGAATTTTTCATTTCCAGTTGTCCTCCACCTATACCCACGACCTACGCTTTCCTTCCCACTTCCAGCTACCTTATGTGTGTTCCCTTTTCTCCAAAGGGGAAAGAACTTGAGGCTTGCTAGAGAGCAAAGAGATGCTCCCTTTCCTTCCAGTGAGTTAAGGCTCCTCAATCCATGTAGCTCAATAATCCCCTGAATGTGGTTCTAGTGTCAGGATCTGAAATTTGCTCCTCTTCATAGGGTTCTATGTCCTGCTTGTTGCTGTATTGCTCAATTACTATGGCTTTTGTCGTCAGGTCTCCGTCATCAGCATGTCACTGTGTTTGCTCCTTCTAATTCACTGCTGAGTCAAGACATCAACCCTAGGGTTGTCATTGATCCTCTTCAAAAATGAAGGACAGGGGGCAGCTAGGTGGCGCAGTGGATAAAGCACCGGCCCTGGATTCAGGAGGACCTGAGTTCAAATCCAACCTCAGACACTTGACACATACTAGCTGTGTGACCCTGGGCAAGTCACTTAACCTCCATTGCCCTGCAAAAAAAACCAAAAATGAAGAGCAAACAACAACAGCTGCTGGTCCTGCTGCTTTTTTTCAGTAGGCACTGTGATCCATCTCATCTCCACTTGGATTTTCTGCAAACATACCACTTTGGTCCCCAGATGTCTCTTCCATTGTCTTGCTTCCTGGTTTGTTCTTTACCCCCAAGAGATAAGTGTCAATTCTAGATAACCCATGGAGAATTTACCCCAGAAATGTAATTCCTGTTCATAATTTGTTTTTTTTTAATTTTTTTTTTGCGGGGCAGTGAGGGTTCAGTGACTTGCCCAAGGTCACACAGCTAGTGTCAAGTGTGAGATTTGAACTCAGGTTCTTCTGAATCCAGGGCCAGTGCTTTATCCACTGTGCCACCTAACTGCCCCCTCTGTTCATAATTTTTATAGAATGAAAAAAATTTCTAAGGAGCAGGAGAAAAAGGGAGTGCAAATCTGTGATTTCTTTGGTTTAAGGAAATCCCAGTGAAGAAATTTCTTCTCCATTGGTAGTTTGGTACCTACTCTGCAAATTCTAGTCCTAAAATTTCCTGGAGGTGTTGTGAAATTAAATTAGATTAAGTGACTTGCCCTGGGCTCTACCGGCAGCGTGAATCACATGCAGGGCTTGAAATGAGGTCTCTCTTGCCTCTGAGAGTACCTCACTATCTACTATGCTACACAGGCTATCCCAGAATGAGATAGTCAAGGCCAAAGTGTCTTTGGGTTATTTTGTATTTTTAGTTCTCTTCTTCAGCAGGCCCAAGGTTGAGATCCCTCCCCATTGGTTTCAAACTCAAACTGACACTTGTGGGTTGCATATTGACTTTGTTGTTGTTTGGCCATTTTGGTCCGGTCTGATTCTTTGTGACCCCATTTGGGGTTTTCTTGGCAGAGTAACTGGAGTGGTTTGCCATTTCCTTTTCCAGCTCACTTTACAGATGAGGAAACTGAGGCAAACAGGGTGAAGTGACTTGCCCAGGGTCACACAGCTAGTAAGTGTCTGAGGTCAGATTTGAACTCAGGAAGATGAGTCTTTTTGACTTCAGGACCAGCTCTCTATTCACTACACCACCTAACATTTTGTTTTGATTTATTTTGTTAAACATTTCCCAATTATATTTCTTTTTTTTCTTCCCAATTATATTTCAATCTGCTTTGGGTGGCGTTTGGGAAGGCCTCAAGTTTGATATGTCTGCCTATATCCTTTAAAACTTTCTGCTCTGAAACTCAGGCCCCACAGCCTCATCTTTCACACAGCCCTGCTCAACCAAGCCCCAGGGAATTCATTCCATGTGTCTGTTCTTTTCCAGGACACCTGGATGAGGTGCCTCCCACTATGCCCATGCATACCCAGCTTTGGGGAGGATTAGTAAAGATACTCCCACTTCCTTTCCTTTTACCTTTTTTTTTTTTTAGTGAGGCAATTGGGGTTAAGTGACTTGCCCGTGGTCACATAGCTAGTTAAGTGTTAAATGTCTGAGGTCGGATTTGAACTCAGGTATTCCTGACTCCAGGGCCAGTGCTCTATCCACTGTGCCACCTAGCTGCCCCTCCTTTTGCTTTTTTATTTCCCACCTCTCCTGTGTGGTAGCCAGACTAAAACATACAAATTAACCTGGGGTTTCTCTGAACTTTGAGAAAGTGTCAGAAATAAAAGTGGGGAAGTCGAGGAGCTGGCTGAGTGACTGACATGGGCCAGAGCTATGTGAGGATCCTGATATAATGGTGAAGATTTGTGCCCCTATTCAATTTTTTCCTATTAAATTTGACCTCCTGTTTTAATTTGTTAACTTTGGGTCCTGGTTCTGTCATCAAAGGCCTTTTTTCAGCTAGCCCTCCTCCTCCCAGCTTTGTGGCATCTGCAGGATTGTTAACTACATCATCATGTTATCATCTCAAGATTGGATTGATAAAAATATTAAAACTATGTTGAGGACAGGACCTGTTGAGAATCTTGTTCGATCCTCACAACAACCCTATGAAATCACAAGACGACATTATTGCCTCCATTTTACAGATGTGGAAACTGAAACCTAGAAATGTTATATGGCATTTCCCTAGTTAGATCACTCCTGGATTATTGAGTTCCCTTTTGGGTGCATCATTTTAAGGAGAACAATGATGAGTTGGAGAGTGTCCAGATGAAGGGAAACATGATGGTCAAGGGCCCTGAGTTTGCACCTTATGATGGTTATTTATTTTTTGGTAGGAACTGTATATGTTTAACCTGGACAAGAAAAAAGACTTGGGGGTGACATGGTAGCTGTCTCTAATTTTCTTTTCTTTTTTTTTTTTTGGGTGAGGCAATTGGGGTTAAGTGACTTGCCCAGGGTCACACAGTGGTAAGTGTTAAGTGTCTGAGGTCAGATTTGAACTCAGGTCCTTCTGAATCCAGGGCTGGTGCTCTATCCACTGCACCACCTAGCTGCCCCTGTCTCTAATTTTCTGAAGAATCAGATACCTAGAGCTTGAAAGGTAACTAGAATAGATCTCATAGATAATCTAGTTTGCTTCCTTAGTTTTAAAGAGAAGGTAACCAAGCCCCAGACACTTTCTAGCTGTGTGACCCTGTGCAAGTCATTGAAACATTTTTGCCTCAGTTTCCTCATGTGTAAAATGAACTGGAGAAGAAAATGGCAAACCACTCAAGTATTTCTGGGTTTTTTTTATTATTGTTTAGAATTTTATTTTCCAAATTACATATACTACTCAAGTGTTTCTGCCAAGAAAAACCCAAATGGGGTCACAAACAATCAGACATGACTGAACAACGACTGAACAAAAAACCAAGCCCCAAGGATGTTAAATGACTTTCCCAGGGTAACACAGGTATCAAACATCAGAGATAAGAATTTGAACAGAGGTACCCTGGACTTGAATGCTACTGCTTTTTATATTGTGCTACAGGTGTATATATATATATATATGAGAATAATTAGATTTATTTTGCTAGGCCCCATAGGGCAAAACTATGTGAAAATCACAAAAATTCTATTGTGAAATTGTGGAAACTACAAACAAAAAAATGTGGGAAACTAAAAATTAAAAAAATCAAACAAAATCAATACAAAATAAAATAATTTTTAAATAAAATTAAATTTAAAAAAAAATTGAGTTTAATATAAGAGAAGGACTTCTTTACAATTAGAGCTATGAAAAGTGGAATGGGCTGTCCTGGGTGACAGTGGGGTCTCATTCAATCTGCAAGGTTCTTCAGTAGAGTAACCATTTGTCAGATTAGATAAATGTCAGATGGGCTTTATGTTCAGGTTGGACTAGATGGCCTTTAAGATCCCTCTTGATGTTGAAATTCTGCCATACCATTAGCTGATGGCAGTCAGAATTCAAAGCTAGGTCTTCTGACTTCAAGCTAATGCTTTTTTTTTTTTTCTGCTTCAGTGCTTTGCAAAGTTTGATGTAGGAGTATTTGATTTGGGTCTTGAAGGATGGAAAGAATTGTGACAGGTAGAATTGAGTGACAAATATGGTAAAGGAGGCTAAAAATGTTTAAATTTTATATCTGTATATGAGTATGTATTTGTATTCACACACTGGCAGTAAAACCTAGACTGGCAGAAGTGGTAGGATTTTTTTTTTTTTTTTTGGGCAGGGCAATGAGGGTTAAGTGACTTGCCCAGGGTCACACAGCTAGTAAAGTGTCATGTCTGAGGCTGGATTTGAACTCAGGTCCTCCTGAATCCTAGGCCAGTGCTTTATCCACTTAAGCGCCACCTAGCTGCCCCCAGAAGTGATAGAATTTGCACAGAACAATTTAGCATCTACCGTAGGGCAGATTCCTCAGTAACTTTCCTTCTCATCCACCCCACCCCCAAGTAAGAATTATTACTTGCAAGACAATTCCTAACGAAAAATGGTGCCTTAGGACCCATCAGATCTAGAGACCTAGAGCAGCTACCCCTTTAGTTGATATACCTTTGCCTCTGGGAAATACCATTAACTTGACTTCAGGAACATAATTTCACTTTCCCATCTGTAGAATGAATATCTTGGTGAACTGGGTGCACTTTTGAGAGTATGTTGGGAATATTGTATGAATTTGACAGAGGAATAAAAACTCAAAAGACCAGGCTTAGCCCCAAAACTCAAGGTCAGCCTGTTTACAAGAAAAGACTTGGCAGGAAACAGTCTATGGAATGTCTCTTCCCTTCTGCAGTATGTTATGATCCTTGGTTAGATACATGACATCTATAATAACAGTTTGTTTTCATAGCTAGCCTACTTATGTGGAAAAGGAACGAAGTTTTGATCCTGAAGCCTGAAAAAAAAATAGGACTGAAAAAAGGAATACCACGGGACGATATCATTAATAAACATTAATGTGAAAATATTAAGTGAAATACTGATAAACAATGCATCAGCATATTAAAAAATTATTCATTAAGGCCAAATGGAAATTCTACCTAGAATGGAAAGATAGTTAACATCAAGAAAACAATCAGTTATTAAAAAATTCCCATGCCAATGAGAAAAATCCTAAAACTATATCATTATGTAAAAAGAGAGAAGACTTTTGATAAAATACAACTGTAAAGGACAGAATAGAATCTATGTTTACTTCTGGAATGACAACCCCCAGGGCCCTGTGCAGAGGCACAAGTTTCAACATGACTAGTTTAAAAGGACAATGGAAAGCTTATGGTAGGGGATTAGTCACAAGAGACTGAAATGCCTAAGGAGCAAAGAAAGGAAAACTGGTGGCATGAGGTGGTGCATCCAGTGGTGCTAAAAGATGCTGTCTTCCCAGAAGTGTAGCCAGTGACTGGAAGACAGAGCCAGAAGGTAGAGCCAGCCTGGCCCTGAAGACTTGACTTAATCCTTAAAATGACCATAATTTTTCTAGTATTCTTGGTACTGGTGAGAGATACTGGCCAGCTCTTAGGGTAAGTGGAAGGGAGGGAGATGGTGATTTTTCCCACCAATGTGAGGGATGATTATTACACAAATAGCATGTATTCGTTGAGAGAACAGGGCACAGAATTGCCTAGGGAGGAAGAGAGCACAGGTGGTTCTGGGAACAGTTCTTAGGAGAGTTCTGTGGGACATTATTCACAACCGTGGGGTTGCAGGAAACAATTGAATGCCATGGTAGAATAGCGGATCACATTTCCACTTCTGCTGGGGTAGTTAAAGCACTCAAAAAGTGGGAAGGGGGCCATTGGATGTTGGATCAGGCTATCTTCCCCTCCCTTCCTTTCTCCTGGAGAGTAGAACTTGCAAGGTCTAGTCACCATTTTAAGTTCACTGAACTTCACTTTTTTCCTGATCTGAAGACTTAGTGGAAGTGTCTCTTTTCAAGGGGCACCCAACTTTTCAAATCAGTTTTGAATCAAAGTTTCTGTAATTATTCTCAATCTAGTTGCATGACTTATTTGGGGGCTACCTATTATTTTGGCTGGGGGTATGCAGGGTAGGGGTGAGTTACAATTTCCCTCCCCCATTGAAACAACTAGCAGGTAGTTAAATATTAATTGATAATTACAGTGTTGTTGAGTCCTGTCCTACTTTCTGTGATCCCATTTAGGGTTTTTCTTGGAGTGGTTTGCCATTTCTTATTTTCTTCTCCAGCTCATTTTACAGATGAGGAAATTGAGGCAAATGGTGTTAAATGACTAGTCAGTGTCTGAGGTTGGATTTGAACTCAGGTCCTCCTGACTCCAGGGCCACCCAGCTACTCACAGTGTTGTTAAGTGTAGCTAATTTGGCAGCCTTCTAATAGGATATGATTGTTTTCCTCTACTATTTCATAGGACCATAGATTGAGAGCTGAAAGGGATGCCCTAAGTCATGTATTTCAAGCTTCATTTTACAGATGAGGAAAATGAGGCTCAGAGGGGTCAAGATACTTCCTCATGGTCACACAGTAGTAGTAAGTAGTAAGTAGTAGTAGTAGTAGTAGTAACAGAAGTGAGATTTGAGCTTAGATCTTCTGACTTCAGTGTTCTTCCTTTCCTTTTCTCCCCTTTCCTCTTTGTCTCTGTCTCTTTCTGTTTCTTTCCCAGATTCCCTTCACTTACCCAAGGTCAGAAAGAGAAGTACAGCATTGATACTGGACCCAATGAGCTCAGAATTCCTGAGCTCAGGTGATCCACCAGAGGAGAGGGTCTTTCCTGGCTTCTTCTTCCCATCCTTTCCCTCTTGCATGGTTCCCCATCTGTGTTACCGTATCTACCACAGTAAATTCCTGTTACATGTAGGGATTGACTATTATGCCAAGGGAGCTGTTGCCTAAGTTTCCACAAGGAGCATATTGTTGAAGGGGAGGCACTGGCTGTAGTGGGGGGAATGAATACAAGCTTCATATAGAAGGAGGGACTCTAAGAGGTACAGGTGAAGAGGAACTGCATTCCAGGCACAGGACACAGACAGTACAAAGGCACACACAGAAAATAGAATGTGTGAGGAACAATAAGAAAGCCACTTTGGCTGGATTGTAGTTTGTGAAAATATAATAATATAGGCTGGAAAATAATAACACTGGAAAAGTAGGTGGGAGTCAGGTTGTGAAAGGCCTTAAATGCTGAGCAGAGTAAGTTTGTATTTAATCCTAGAGGTAATAGTGAGCCACAGGAGTTTGTTGAGTAGGAGAGTGATGTGGTTAGACATGCTTTAGGAAAATCACTTTGGCAACTATTAAGATGTGAATAGTGCCTGGGGGACCACGTGGGTGGAGGTGGCAAGTCATCTTCACTCCTATGCAAGGGCCTGGAGCCCCTCGGGGAGCCGGTAGCCTCCAGGGCCAGGCCAGGCCAAGACCCCCAGAACCAGACCAGGAGGAAGCGGTCGTCCAGGAAGAACCAAGCCACAGTCAAGGGGAAGGTCACCAAGTGGGCTCTGGAGGAATTCCAGGAGCGGCAGAGTCAGGACCGCCTGGAGGAGAACCTGAGATTGATGAAACAGAAGCAAGTGACCGCTGACCCAAAGGTCACCATGAAGATCGTTCTCCAAAACCAAGGCAGGAAAGCCAGGGAGCGTCCAGCCACCAAGCCAAAGATGGAGAAGCCCCAGGGTACAGTGTTCACTGAAGAAGACTTCTGCAAGTTCCAGGAGGAATATTTTGGGAGTCCTGCAACCAAATGATGAAGAGGAAGGTGGCTTAGGTCTGGCCTGGGCATAGGCTCAGTTCCTGGGCACAAGGAGAGTGCATAGGGCAGGATGGGACAAGTCTCCCTTTTCAGAGCAGGACAAACCCAGGGCCTGGGTGACTGAGAGAGTTCAGTGGATATTCAGAGACATAAGGAGTGAGTTAGTCCCCACCCTCTCCCAGCTTTAGGAGCCCCTCATTATCCTCATCCTGCACCCCTGCAAACCTCAGGTCTACCAGATGGGCTGCTGTTTGAGAATCAGCCACCAGATGGCGGTGCTGCAGCTCCATGGGATCTGGATGGGGATGGAGATAGAGATGAGGATAGGGAAGGGGGTCCCGGGGACTAGAGGCCTAACAAGATCCTTTTATAAATAAAAATGAAAATCCCGCCCCCTCCACCACCAAAAAAAAAAAAAAAAAGATGTGGATAGACTGGAGAAGGGAGAGAACTGAGCTAGGGAGCCCAATTTTTTAAAAATGTATTTTATTTTTTCCCCACTTATATGGGAAGACAATTTTTTTTTTTTTTGGTGAGGCAATTGGGGTTAAGTGACTTGCCCAGGGTCGCACAGCTAGTAAGTGTTAAGTGTCTGAGGCCAGATTTGAACTCAGGTACTCCTGACTCCAGGGTCGGTGCTCTATCCACTGCGCCACCTAGCTGCCCCGGGAAGACAATTTTTAACATTCACATTTAAAAAAAAAATTTGAGTACCAAATTTTCTCTCTGCTTCCTGAGACAGTAAGCAATTTGATATAGGTTATACGTGTTCAGTCATGCAAAACATATTACCATATTAGTCATGTTGTAAGAGATGACAGATCCAAAGGGGAAAAATGCAAAAAAAAAAATACAGAGAGTAAAAAATAGTATGCTTTGATCAGCATTCAGATTCCATCAGTTCTTTCTCTGGAGGTGGATAGCATTTTTCATCATGAGTCCTTTGGAATTATCTTGGCTCATTGTATTGCTGAGAAAAGCTAAGCCTATCAAGATCATCACACAATGTTGCTGTTGCTGTGTTATAGTGTTCTGGTTCTGCTCACTTCACTTTGTATCAGTTCATATAGGTCTTTCCAGGTTTTTCTGAAATCCATCTGCTCATTTCCTATTGCATAGTAATATTCCATTATACTTATGTACCACAACTTGTTCAGCCATTCCCCAGTTGATGAGCATCCTCCCAATTTCCAATTCTTTGCCATTACAAAAAAGAGCTGCAATAAATATTTTTGTACATATAGATCCTTTCCCCTTTTTAATAAATCTCTTTGGGATATAAACTGAGTACTGATATTTCTTGGTCAAAGGGTATGTACAGTTTCATTGCTCTTTGGACATAGTTCCAGATTGCTCTCCAGAATGGTTGGATCAGTACACAACTCCACCAACAGTGTATTAGTGAGGGAGCCCAATTATTAACCTTTGTTGTATGAATTTGTATGTACCTTGATATAATGTTTTTCAACACATAAAAATGCATGAGATTACGAAGGAAACCAAATTATGTCGAAGTATAGTTATCAAAATATTTTAAAAGAGTTTACAGACCCCAAGTTAAGAACTCATAAATTATGTTATTTCAATTGTCTAGACAGAGGTGATAAAAGATTAAACTAGTGAAGAAGAGGGGACAGATATGTTGATAAGGATCCTCTAACTTGGGGTCACCCACATGGCTGTGCTGACCAGGAAATCCTTTCTCCAGCTGAAAGGTTAGATTCTGGGAATCACATAACCAATGAAAGTGATCTCTCCTTCTACCCCCCCCCCCAAAAAAAAGATTAGGGTTCAGGAACATTGCTTATGACATCCTTCTTGGGTCAGGTAGGCAAGCACGTCTACCTCTTTCTTGTCCTTCTGCCAAAAATCTAACCATATCCTATATGGTGCCATCTTGTGGGCTGTGAAAGTATATTCTCAGGCTCTCTCCTTGCAGGCCACGTAGAGCAGGACTTCTTAAACTTTTTCCATTTGAGACCCCTTTTCACTTGAGAAATTTTTATGTGACCCCCGGGTATATAGGTATGTAAAATAGGTTTACATAACCTTTTATTCTTTTTTTTTAATTTTCTTATGCATTTTTTTTGTCTTTTTTTTTTTTTTTTGCAGGGCAATAAGGGTTAAGTGACTTGCCCAGGGTCAGTCACACAGCTAGTAAGTGTCAAGTGTCTGAGGCCAGATTTGAACTCAGGTCCTCCTGAATCCAGGGCTGGTGCTTTATCCACTGTGCCACCTAGCTGCCCCCCATAACCTTTTATTCTTGCCAAAGTTTTTGTGACCCCAACATTTAGTTACACCACCCCATATGGGATCTCAACGCACAGTTTAAGAAGCTAGGATGCAGAGGAACTCATCCACCTCATCTGCCCAAAGTGGTCATTACTGGGGCAGCTAGGTGGCACGGTGGATAAAGCACTGGACCTGGATTTAGGAAGACCTGAGTTCAAATCCAGCCTCAGACATTTGACACTTACTAGCTGTGTGACCCTGGGCAAGTCACTTAACCCTCATTGCCCTGCCCCTCACCCCCCCCCCCAAAAACAGTTTACTAAAGTGGTCATTACCAGTTTCCAGAGGGAGAGGAGACAATATGTTTTCAGGCTCCCTCCTCATTCCCCGCCTTGTCCTACTCTTCCCCCAGCTCTACTATGCACTAGTCTGAAAAGAAAAGAAAAAGAAAAAAGAAAAGAAAAAGGGTCCATTAACAACTATTACTTTATAGGCCAGCTAAAGAAGTATCTCTTACAATGAGAGCCTGTTCTGAAGCCCAGCTAGCCATACCAACTTGGAGATAGCTCAGGTCATTGGAAATGAATGAGAGATGCCAGTTGTCCTCTTAACAAGATACCCAAACACATGTCCAGGATACATGTTCTCAAATTAGGATGAAGTTTTTCTCAATGGGGGGCGGGGGGAGATAACCCTATGCCCCTACCCTTACCATCAACTTTCCTCATAAAGACATGTGTGGAAGATAGGAACAAGGACAGGAAACAAAAGAGAAATATAAAAACATAGCACTGGGCTGTAAAGAGACCGTCAGGGGTCCTCAAATTCAGAAACGGTTAAGAACAATGAATGGACCTTGGGACTCAAGCCAGGAAGCCAGGGGCCATCAGCTCTGTGACCTCACAGTTCCCAGTCAGGGCATGAGGGCAGGAGTGGAAGAGGAAGGGACAAAGTCTTTAACAGCTTGAGCTAGGGGACAGGTCATCCAAGAAGGGATGGGCTATGTCCTCCTTCCAGGATTTTAGCAAGACTGAGGAAAAGAACATTGGAGAAGGAATTTGGCCACTGCTCAGGGTGGATGGGACAGCAGCAGATGGAAAGCAGAGCTGCCCGATACCACTTGATTTTGAACTAGGAGAACAATTTATACAACATGGTAAAGACCACTTTGAAAGACTCAATGCGATGACCATTCCAAGCATGCTGTTCACCTCCTGACAGAGAGGCAATAGGAAGGGAATACGCATTTATATAGCGCTTATGATGTACCAGGAACCTTATATTATCTCATTTGATCCTCACAAACACCCTGAAAAGTAAATGCTGTTGTTATCCCCATTTTCTAGTTGAAAAAACTGAGGCAGTCAGAGGTTAAGTGACATGTCTAGTAAATGTGAGAGGCTGGATTTGAGGCCTGAGTCTTCCTAACTCTAGACCTGGCACTCTATTCACTGTTCCACCTAGCTGCCTGATAGCAGAACGAGGCATACATTTTTTGGACATGGCCAATGTGGGTATTTGTTTTGCTTAACTATTCATATTTGTTGCAAGGTGGTGGTGGTGGTGGTTGGGTTTTTTTTTTTTTTTTTTACAGGTGATTGAGGGTTTGGAGGGGGGAGAAAATAAATGCTTGGTAACTGAAAAAAAATCAAACTTTCCAAAAAAGTTTTAAGTTTGTATTTGTTTTCTGAGCCAAGGGAAATGATCTTTTTTTTGCGGGGCAATGAGACTTAAGCAACTTGCCCAGGGTCACACAGCTAGTAAGTGTCAAATGTCTGAGGCTGGATTTGAACTCAGGTCCTCCTGAATCCAGGGCTGGTGCTTTATCCACTGTGCCACCTAGCTGCCCCTGAAATGATCTTTTGAGTGGCAAGGTCAGAAACCAAATGGCTAAGAGGGAGTTGATCCTTCCTGTCCCCCTCTGATGCCCAGAGTTAGCTTAGAAAGAAGCAGGAGCCGCATTCGAGTTACAGAAGAGCTCTCTTTATTGGGGGGGTCAGACGCAGGGTCTGGCCAGACATAGAACCTTGGGTTACTTTTATTGCTTCCTGCAGACACTCCACCGACTGAGCTCTTTGGCTAGGACTTGGGTTGTTCAGAAGCCCTCCCAGAAACTTCTGTAGGCCTCTCTTAGCTGGGCCAGAGGAATTGGAGTTACTCCCTTTCCCTGCTTCCCTCTGGAGACCCCAGTCCCCTTGGGAGCAGTCCTGCCAATGTTGGGAGTCTGAGTTGTCACCCCAGCCTGCTCCTTGACCCTTTGAGGGGCCCTGTGAGGAATGAACTTGGGAAGTTTCCATCGTAGAAGGCTGAGGTAGCTCTAGGCGAGAAGCAGTCTGACAGAGATTCCCACTCCCCTGATGTGGGGGTGATGCCAAGCACCTTTGTGCAGGGGAGTGACTTGTAAGCTTCTTGCCCTCTGAGGAGGGATTCTTTCCTTTGGATGGGGACACTCCCCATCCTCCATCCCCTCCTCCCTGGTCTTCAGCTTTGGGTTTCCTGGAGTGTTCTCTCTTCCGGCTCAGGACTGAGGCCTTGGCTTGGCTCTTGCCTGAGGCCAGGGGCTCTGACTTCTTGGACCCTCCTAGTTTTGCCTTCCTGTGCATACATGGCATTTTGGAAGCTGTCATGTTCTTGTTGTACTGACTCAGGGACTGGGACTCTGGGACCTCAGTGGACTGGAGGTCAGGAGTCTTTGGAGGCATCAAGGAGACATCTCTCCCCTTCCTGGCAGGGCTCTGCTCATCCCTAGCAAGCTCCTGCAGCCATAGCTGAGGGTCAGAGGGAGGATGGCAATGCAGGGGTTTAGCATCTTGAGACATAGCCTTCTTTGCATGGACATGGACACAGTTAGAGGACAGGGTTCCCACAGCCCTTTGGGAGGTAGGGTTGAGGGCTGGATTCTGACAAGTTAGGGGGCAGAAAGAGATATCCAAGGGACAGAGGCCTTGTTGAAGGGGGGTCCTGGGAAAAGACAGGCCAGAGGCTGGGGGGCTGGGAGCTAGGGAATGGTAACCAGGATTATACTGGTTTTTCTTAAACTGGATTCTGGGTTCTTTGTTCTGGAGACAGCCTTCAGTTCCAGGGCCCAGGGTCCCCTGGGTATGGAGAGGTGCTTCCTCCTGGGGCATGGAGGTCATTATCCCGGCCGTTGGGAGTTTATCTTCTGTGAGGGATCCTGGTGGGTAGTGCTTGTCCTCTTGAGTTTTAGCTGGCACCCTCAAAGGGGGCATCCATGTATGGGATGGTGGCTCAAGGAGAGGAGTATTGTGCCTTAGGGTACAGGACAGATGTATTTGCTGGACTCCCCATCCTGGGAGCTCTAGCCTAGCTATATGGATAGGGGTTCCCTCAGAGTTTGCTCCTTGGGGTTCGACCTGGTGGAATAAAGATAGGACTGGGATCCAAGGAGGCTGGGTCTGTGTTATGTCCCAACTTGGGACTGTCCCTTCTGAGACTTCTATAGGGCTGGCTCCTTGCAGCCCAGTCTGGGGCTTCATTTGAACTTCTGGGCCTGGAGGCCCAGCAGCCCAGGGAGGTTCTTTCTCTTGCATGTTATACCATGGGATCTCAGGTCCATGAGGGGTCATAAGGCTGGTGACTCTGGGACTTCGTGTAAGGCCAGTTCCTTGGGGCTCAGGGGGGATCTGCAGGTTGACCCATGAGGTTGGAGTCCCAGCAGCTTGGAGGAGTTCACTTTGCTGGATCTTATAGCATGAGGCCTTGGGCTCAGTCATGGGGGCAATCTCACTCCAGGCTCCCCTGAGGTCAGCTTCTTGAGGCTTAAGCAGATGTGGTAGGGATGTATTGAGGTGTGGGCCTGAAGGGTTAAGGTCTTGGGGAAACTGAATCTGCTGTTGATTTCCCAGTAGGGCCTCAGAGACTACGACTTTGAGGTCTTCTATTGGACCAGTTATTCCTTGGGGTTTAGGAACAGCGACTGAAGATGAGCTGGGGGTCTGGGCTAGAGATTTGGGGGGCCAGGGTAGTTTACTCTGTTGTACATTCTGAGGCCCAGGGACTTCATAGTCATCTGAAGCCATCACTTTTGTGACTCCCATGAAGTGAACTTCTTGAGGTTTCACTGGGGAATATGGGGGAGAACGTAAAGGTAACAGTGGATCTGGGATTGGGCCTTGGGACTCAGAGGCCCACCATGGGGCTTCTGGTCCATTTGGGAGCCCAAAGGATGCCATTTCTGCAGTCTCACAGTTTTCATGCAAGGCAGGGAGAGGAGAGATAGAAGGCAGGTATGGGGGAGGAAGGGATACTGTTTTAACCTTTAGGTTGGACAGGGGGTGGTAAGAGAGGTCATTGAAGAAGATGAGGGGTGTATACAAAGGTAGCTGTTGGTTAGTGGCCCCATCAGGGAAGGTGCAAACAGATTTCAGAAAAGTGGCCTCCAAAGACTCACTATGGAGAGAAGGGAGTCCCCAAAAGAACTGGATACTCCCTTTTGCCTTTTCACTTGAAGTAGAATGGGGACAAAGGGAGGTGGGGGCCTGGTTCAGGCCAGTAGGGCTGTGAAGGTGGTTAGAGTTGGGCATTGGCTCCAGTGTCACTCTTTTGACTGGGAGTCTCTTGGAACCCCTGAAAGGCTGGCATGCCTCATGGGGACCCCAAAATGAGGGACGTAGGTTCCCCACCTGTTCATTTGGTGTCCCTAAAGTCTCTGTTTGGAAGAAAGAGGTCTTCTGCTCAGCCTCCATATTTCTAGGGTGGGAATACCACCAAGGTTCTAGCCTCTTTTGTCTCAGTAAATCCTCCTCTTTCTCTTCTTCATCCTTCTGCTGCTGCTCCTCTTCTTCTTCCTCCTCCTTGTAGAATAGAGCTCCTTTCCAGCTTTGGGGCTGCCAACTTTGGGCTCTCTCTGGGAACTTATGGGAGGTAGGGAATAAAAGTGAGAGGACCTAGGGAGTAGAGGGAGAAGTGAATAGCATAAGAACCGAAGGCATGACTTCGAGGTAGAAAGTAGTCATTACTTCTGATATCGGTAATGAATATTGATGCAAAAAATTTAAATAAAATACTAGCAAAAAGATTACAGCAATACATCACAAGGATCATATACTATGACCAGGTAGGGTTTATACTAGGAATGCAGGACTGGTTCAATATTAGGAAAACTATCAGCATAATTGACTCTATCAAGAATAAAACCAACAGAAATCATATGATTATCTCAATAGATGCAAAAAAGGCCTTTGATAAAAAACAGCACCCATTCCTATTAAAAATACTAGAGAGAGGCAGCTAGGTGGCGCAGTGGATAGAGCACCAGCCCTGGATTCAGGAGGACCTGAGTTCAAATCCAGCCTCAGACACTTGACACTTACTAGCTATGTGACCCTAGGCAAGTCACTTAACCTCAATTGCCTTACCCAAAAAACCCCAAACCAAAAAACCCACTAGAGAGCATAGGAATAAAAGGAACTTACCTTAAAATAAGTACTATTTATTTGAAACCATCAGCAAACATTATCTGTAATGAGGATAAGCTCCTCATTTTATAGATGAGAAAACTATGGTCTAGAGAACTTAAATAACTTGTCCAAATCAAATAGATGAGTGACTCAACTGAGATTCAAACTCAGATCCTCTAGCCCCAAATCTAGTGCTTGCCACCCTCACCATACTTTCCTCCCCTGCCTCCCTTTTCAATGTCTTTCCTAAAATGTGCTCCCTAGAACTGCACTTTCCTTGCTCTTTCTCTAGCAGTCAGTGGTTACTCACCCTACCAACTTTGGTGCTCAGTGGCCCCTCACCCTGCCCAGTAATGGGGAATTGAGAATTATTTGCCTCAATTTATGTCTAGGAGGTCAGCGGTCACTAGTCTTGCTTTATGACTGATAGAAAGTGGTCGCTCACCCTGCCCTGTGTCTTGGGGACAGCATCGATCTGTTTTGTCCTGTGTCTGGGGAGGGGGATGGCAGTTACTCACCATGCTTTGACTCCCATCCTGTTTGTTTGGGAGCCATGGGTGATGCTTTCTCCTAAACTGCCAAATCAGGAACAGCAGAAGAATCAGCAGGTTCCCAGGACTCTGGAGGCAACTGCAGCCACATTGGGGGCACCCCAGTGGCCTCAGAGCCTCCTTTATCTCCTCCCAAATCAGTCCAAGTTGAGCCTTGGCTGTGAGCATTCTCACCCACTCCATCTTCCCCAGGAGGCCCATAGAAACAGCAACACATTCCACTGATGTCATAGATGCTATAGAATCAAGCAATGTCAGAGCTCAAAACACTGTCTTAGAGTATCCCTTTTAATCAGGCTTTCATACAGCTAGTTAACAAAAGTATTTCTAATGCAGGGGTCTGACCATGTTACTCCCTCATCAAAAAAACTTCCAGGGGCCCCTTCCCCCCCCCCCTTTTTTTCCCAGGGCAATGAAGGTTAAGTGACTTGCCCAGGGTCACACAGGTAGTAAGTGTCAAGTGTCTGAGGCTGGATTTGAACTCAGGTCCTCCTGAATCCAGGGCCACTGTACCACTGCACCACCTAGTTGCCCCTGTTCTCTATTGAGTCTACAAGTGTAGCGGAAAGAATACAGGCCTGGAAGTCAAAGGACCTGGGTTTGAATCTTGGATCTACTGTTTACTACCTGTATGTACTCCCTGTTTGACCTGGATCTGGGTAGCTATGTGGTGTGGTGGATAGAACACTCAAACCTGGACTGAGGAAGACTCACCTTCCTGAGTTCAAATCTATCCTCAGACACTTAACTAATTGTATGACTCAGGGTAAGTCACTTAACCCTGTTTGCCTTAGTTTTCTCATTTGTAAAATGAGCTGGAGAAGGGAATGGTGAACCATTCTGGTATCTTTGACCAGAAAACCCCAAATGGGGCCATAAAGAGTCAAATATAACTGAAAACGACTGAACAACATGCCCTTGGGAAAGGCCCTTTACCATTTTGAGCCTCAATTTGAGACAGTTTCTGGGTAATTTAATAATTTTTATTAATAAGGCCAGAATGTTTATTAATAAAGGAATGGTCACTTGGCCATCTCTCTTAGACCAAAGACTATCATGGTGGTAGGCTCATAGTTTATATATCCTTCCAAGAGTAGGTGTTCCCCAGGGTGGGAATCAACCCTGATTGGTTAACAGTGAGAGAGAATGAATTATTACAATGAGAGGCTGAGAGTGACATCCTGTCAGAAATGGTCTGTCTCCACCCAAGATTGATTAAATGGAATTCACCTTAGATTAGAAATTCCTTGTAAGGTTGGGTGGGGTCAGGTAGAGGAAGGAAGCTCAACCTTCAAAGACTGAGGTCTTGAAATGAGGATTAAAAAAAGGAGAAACTCTTAAGTTTTCCCAAATGATTAGTTATTAATAATCAGTTCTCTTGTCTAGAAGATGAAAGAGTTAGAGTAGACAACCTCTTTCAGCTTTAAATTTATGATCCTGTTCAAGGTTTTTTACAAGTAAACATATTGGGGCAGCTAGGTGGTACAGTGGATAAAGCACCGGCCCTGAATTCAGGAGTACCTGAGTTCAAATCTGGCCTCAGACACTTGACACTTACTAGCTTTGTGACCTTGGGCAAGTCACTTAACCCCCATTGCCCCACACAAAAAACCAAAACAAGTAAATGTATTCTAAACCATAATGTGAATCTGTTTTCCTTTAGGGTTTCTCAAAGTTAGGAAACAGATAAGCTTAATGAGATGGTGGGGGCATAACAAGTCAAATTGTGAATAAAATATTATAATATTTTATATTTTAAATCCTAGCCCAGAAAATCTTAACCTGGAGTCCATTAGCTTTTTTTTTAATGTTGTAAAGGTAATTGTGAATTAATATTTATTCCAAATATACACAAATTCTGTTCTTAAAAAGAAACCAGGGGACAGCTGGGTGGCACAGTGGATAAAGCACTGGCCCTGAATTTAGGAGGACCTGAGTTCAAATTCGGCCTCAGACACTTGACACTTACTAGCTGTTTGACCCTAGGCAAGTCACTTAACCCCAATTATGTCACCAAAAAACAACAACAGCAAAATAAAACAAAACAAAAAAACCCAAACAAAAAAAAATCCCAGATACTTTAGGGTAGAAAGCTGTAAGTACAAAACTTTAAAGCATTTGTATATATAATTGCTAAGCATTTTAAATTGAATGCCCTCCCTGCTTAAAATAAAAAACAAAAAACCCTAAAGGTCATACTTCTAAATTTTTATATCCTATTTACAAATTATATAACATGACAAACACAATTGACTAATAACTGACTGAACTCCATCTAGTTTCATTTCCAGGCCAATTAATTGCCTGGGGCTGACCAGTATTATAATTCCAACTTCTCATTATTTTGCCAACATCTAATAAGATGTTTTTAAAAAGTCAAGATTTATTGTGATAATTGCATTAAGACATAGTGTTTAAAAATTTTATGGCTGTATGTATGGAATGTATGGAATGTGGATATTTGATAATTATAGACCAGTATTCTTTTGGGTTATAAATTGTTATAGATTCAACTATTAAAAGACTAATGTCAAGTACCTGAAACTGCTTGTTTAAAAGTGCAATAGATGGGGCAGCTAGGTGGTGCAGTGGGTGGAGCAGTGGCCCTGGAGTCAGGAGTACCTGAGTTCAAATACAGCCTCAGACACTTAACACTTACTAGCTGTGTGACTTTGGGCAAGTCACTTAACCCCAATTGCCTCACTACTTAAAAAAAAAAAAGTGCAATAGACATTGATCATGGGTTTGTTTTTTTTTTCATTGATCATGTTTTTACTGTGAATTCACAAACAAGTGATCTCAAAGTTAGAAACACCTGGGTTTCAAGCATCCTCTCTGGGCTCTGTGACCCTGGGCAAGTCACTTAACCCTGATTGCCTTAAAAAAGAGTCTAGCTAGGTGGTGCAGTGGATAAAGTACCTGACTTAGAATTAGAAAGATGGGAGTTCAAATCTAGTCTCAGACACTTATTAAACTATGTGACCCTGGACAAAATCATTTAGCTTCTCAATGTAAATAACAAGAAATTAAAAACAAAAACAAAAAAATGGAGGTTTACCTAATTAGGCCAGGGAAACTTGTTCTACTTAGTCTTTGGGTTGCGTTTGACAGTTTTTCTCAATAGTTATGTTAAGCAGTTTCTTCAAGTCAGACCAATTACATACTATAGAAGTATTACACACTTTAATAATGGTGTGGTAGTTAAAAACAAAGTTTACACTTTTTTTTTTTTGTAAACATCACAGGTATTTCAAGTTTTCATGTCCCAAGCATTCAAATATTATGATGGCTTTGTGTATTTGGCACCTTTTCATTGATAGGCGCTTGAGTCAGTTTTGTTTCATAATAGCTTTATTTTATAATAGGATATTCAACTGAAATTTGTGTTATTACTGTTAAAGCACATTTGTACTGTTTTAAACTTTTTCCTTCCCTTAATATAATTTTGTTTCATTGCCAGGTTTACAAACTTCCATAGCATTCATCTACTTTTGAAATGTTGTCCTAACTGTTACTATTGATGGAGGTGGCCAGAAGGGTTAACAGAGAAACTAAGATCTAAGTTCTTATCAATCAGAAGCTTCCAGTCCTTGTCAACAAACACTATCAACAGAAGCTTAGGGAAACAGTAGCTAGGGATTAATAATCCTGGATGTCAGGAAACAGAAACTGTACCTAGAAACCAGATCTTAAAGTAATGGATATCCTAAACAGAGAGACCCTTGGGATCTGACAAATTTAAATATGTTTTAGGAACATGAGCATAAGGACCAAATATGTTCTTAGGTTCACCTTATGACGTTTAAACCCCCAAAACACACCCCTAGTGAGAAAGGTACCCATCATGGGGGACGTCTTAGCACCCTAAGAATTCCAAAATAGGATATGAACCTCCCACAAGGAGGAGACTAAGAAGATAATGAGGAAATAACCTACATTGTTCACTATAAATATAACCATTTTCATTTCCCTATTTGAGACATCTTTCTCCTTTTGGTATTCTCCCTGTGGCTATTACAGTCTTCTTCTTTTTTAAAAAGGCAATGAGGGTTAAGTGACTTGCCCAGGGTCACAATTCGACCTCAAACACTTGACACTTACTAGCTGTGTGACCCTGGGCAAGTCACTTAACCCTCATTGCCCTGCCCCCCCACAAAAAAGATTCCCCTTTAAACTTGCTTGTTCCCCATACAGTTGAAGCCCTTCTAAATTCATCACACGCAATATTTCTCCATCATCCACCTTGTAGGATTAGAGATTTCTCTACCATCCAAACCTAATGTAACTATCTCCAGGTGTAGGGCTCTCAACCCAGACACTTTCCTCCCTGACAAAGAGGATGGGAACCCCCCCCCCCCACCACCACACTCAGGATCATGATTATGTTAAAATTGTTGACTTTATTTATTTATAGTGAGGCAATTGGGGTTAAGTGACTTGCCCAGGGTCACACAGCTAGTAAGTGTTAAGTGTCTGAGGCCAGATTTGAACTCAGGTACTCCTGACTCCAGGGCTGGTGCTCTATCCACTGCGCCACCTAGCTGCCCCTGTTGACTTTATTTTAATCCCCCAAGATCTTCAAGAAACAGATAGAAAATCCAGATTATTACTGGTACACTGATGACTTCTGCCTTTGGAAATTATTCTGGTAAATTAACTGCCAGGTATACTGTCATTACTACTGAGTCAGGACCCTTTCCTTTGGCCTTTTTGGCACAACTGGGTAAACTTGAAGCCCTGACTCAAACTTGGGAATCAGCCAAAGGAAAACGAGTGAACATTTACACAGATAGCAGGTATGCCTTTGGGGTGGCACATGATTTTGGGATGTTATGGACATATCAAGAGTTCCTGACTCTCTCTGTCACTCCCATTAAGAATGGAACACAATGATCTACTGTGATGGACTATATTATTCTCACCAATGCAATGGTACAGAAGAGTTCCAGGGAACTCATGATAGAAGAGGATCTCCAAATCCAAGAAAAAAAAAGAAAGAAAGAACTGTGGAGTATAAATGCTGATTGAACCATATTATTTCTTTTGTTTTGGGTGCTGTTGTTTTTTTTTTCTATTTTGAGGTTTTGCATCACTGCTCTGATTTTTTCTCTTGTAACAGGATTAATGCAGAAATAGGATTAATGTTATTATGTGTATATATATATGTGTGTGTATATATCTATATCTATATGTATATGTATAGAGATATATGGACATAACCTATATCAGATTACCTGCTGTCTAGGGGAGGGGGGAGGGAGGGGAGGGAGGGAGAAAAATCTGAAATTGTAAAGCTTGTATAAACAAAAGTTGAGAACTATCTTTACATGTAACGGAAAAAATAAAATACCTTATACATTAAAAAAAAAAAAAGAATGGAACACAAGTCCAGAGATGGCTTTACTCCCCTTTGTTGCCAGCAACTGTGCCTGTTATTAAAGTTCTAGGATACTCCCTCAGAGATTCTCCCCACGCTTGAGATAATGAATGCCCTTGTTGACCTGCATGACAATCAGGCTGCTTGGAAACTTTCAGTCCCTATTTGTATGTCTTCTTTTACATCTGCTGACTCTGCCCTCAAATTAACATTGACCCCAGGAGAGCTTGCACCAAGGTTTCCCTTCTGTCCTACTGCTGGGACTCACTCAAAACTTTTTGAGACCTTAACTATCTCGTTTCTCAGTCATTTTATAGGGACACAATTGAATCAATCTACCTTGCAACTGGAACCCAGAGACTAGGCCCAGGTAGCAAGGGCCTTACCAAGTCCTACTGACCAATTCCTCTGCTGCTAAGTTGAAAACTGGATAAATTTCTCACGTGAAGAGGGCTCCAATCACCAAATGGATTTCCCAGTAACCCAGAAAAAAGA
Organism: Dromiciops gliroides; assembly: GCF_019393635.1. Lineage (NCBI taxonomy): Eukaryota > Metazoa > Chordata > Mammalia > Microbiotheria > Microbiotheriidae > Dromiciops > Dromiciops gliroides. The sequence goes on from NC_057861.1 coordinate 600,828,199, forward strand.
AGCAGATGACTGCAAGGGCAGACTACTTTTCCCAAGATACTGGATGTGAGCTGACAGTCTTGTGTTCCTTGCCCCAGCTTACATTAATTTAAAACTTGCGACCTATGTCCCTGTACCAGCTACTGAATGTACCCTAGTTGTCATTCTTTCTGTATTATCTATTCCCATTAGTAAATTCCTTTTCAAATTTGGTAAATGTGTATAAAACCAACCCCTTTTAAAAATTAAGTCAACTTCTGCAAGATAACTCTTGTTCCAACAAAACATTGGACCCTGGCACAGAATTCCAGAATTCCTCTTGATCAAGAGGAGGAAATGACAAACACAATTGACTAAGAACTGACTGAATTCCATTTAGTTGCCTTCCCAGACCAATTAATTGCCTGGGGTTGACCCAATATTACAATTCTGGCTTTTGATTATTTTGCCAACTTCACACTTAACCCTCCCAAAGGTAATCTCATCACTCTCTCATCTTGTTATGTAAAAGAACTTATCTGGTGAAACTAGAAGGTACCTAACCCTTCCAAAGGCAGTCTGTTCACTCTACCTTAGTACCCTATATAAACTCTGTTCCTAACCCCACTCTTTGGGTACTTCTAGCACTTGCTATGCAATACGAATTGTAATTCCTCTGCCCTGATTAAAGTCCTTAATTTTGTTATATTGTTTTCATTAATTTTCAGGTTGAGAAGCAATATATGACTACAAAGAAACTACTCTATTCAAACCTAGACTGATCTGCTAAAGTACAAAATCATATATACAAATATACACACACACTTTTAAAAGTATATATATATATGTATAAACATACATAAATACATATATACATATATATTTTTAAAACTTCCTAAGGTAGTGATGGACAAGAATGCTATCCAAGGGCTTCTGAGAGTGATTCAAAGTGATTCAAAGCACAGAATTCACATCAGAATCTGAGTCTAACAGCCTTCAAGAATTCTAAGCTTTTAGGGGCAGCTAGATGGCGCAGTGGATAGAGCACCGGCCCTGGAGTCAGGAGTACCTGAGTTCAAATCTGGCCTCAGACACTTAACACTTACTAGCTGTGTGACCATGGGCAAGTCACTTAACCCCCATTGCCTCACTAAAAAAAAAAAAAGAATTCTAAGCTTTTAAAAAATATTTTGATAACTGTTTTTCAATATAATTGGTTTCCTTTATATTCTTATGCCTTTTGTTTTATGCATTAAAAGTGTTATTCCAGAGGACAGGCAGTGACTTGTCAGAGCTTTCCCCCAAATCCCTCCAAATCCCTTCAAATAATGCCATAAGACAATTCTTAGAGCAACAGAACCCACAAAAGGACGGGGTGAGATCATTTTCCAGCCAAAGACTGCTTAGAAGGTTGCCAGGAAAGGTCTGTTGTTCTGGGGTGAGAGTGGACTGCACATCCGGGCCACACCAACACAGATCCAGCCCTAGCCCCAGAGAATCAGGCCTCCAGAGCCTTGGAATCAGCTGAGGCAGCAGCTACTTCTGGAACTCATCTCACGCATTGGCGAGGGGGTCAAGCAGTTGGCTGGGAGGAGATTGCAGGGGACTCTGCTGGCACTGAGGCAGGGCTCTGTTGTGTTGCCCATGCTAGGAACCAGGTCATGGGTGGTGGTACAGGTTGAGGAGGGGTGCATGCACACTGGAGCTTGCAACCACATTGAAACATAATTCTGTTCCCAGGTTAAAGAGCAAGCAAGCCTGTGGTTACCAGACCAAAGTACAGGCCAGGGGAGTGTAAAACTTGTCTCTCCTTAAATCATACTACCTGGGACCCCCTGAAGCTTGGGACAGTGTGCCCTGGAAGCAGTGCCCCACTTTAAGAAGGAGTTAAAAGTCAAGAAATAGGCTGGCAAAATGAGCAGACAGAAAAAAATGCGGACACTAGAAAGTTTCTTTGGTGACAAGGAAGATCAAAATACACCCTCAGAAGAAGATAACAAAATCAAAGCTTCCAAGAAAAATATGAATTGGTCTCAGGCCATGGAAGTGCTCAAAAAGGACTTTGAAGATGAGGTAAGATAGGTAGAGGAAAAAATGGAAAGAGAAATGATGTAGGAGGTTCATGAAAAAAAGTCAACAGCTTGAAAAGCCAAATGGAAAAGGAGATACAAAAGTTCTCTGAAGAAAATAATTGCTTAAGAATTAGGATTGAGCAAATGGAAGCTAATGACTTTATGAGAAATCAAGACACAATAAAGCAAAACCAAAAGAATGAAAAAATAGAGGGCAATGTGAAATATCTTCTTGGAAAAACAGCTGACCTGGAAAATAGATCTATGCAAGATAATTTGAAAAATATTGGACTGCCTGAAAGCCATGATCGGAAAAAAAAAGAATTTAGACATCATCTTTCAAGAAATTGTCAGGGAAAATTGACCTGATATTCTAGAAGCAGAAAGTAAAATAGAAATTGAAAGAATCCACCAATCACCTCCTGAAGGAGATCCCAAATGGAAAACTTCCAGGAATATTATAGCCAAATTCCAGAACTCCCAAGTCAAGGAAAAAATGTTGCAAGCATCCAGAAAGAAACAATTCAAGTATGTTGGAACCACAGTCAGGATAATACAAGATCTAGCAGCTTTTATGTTAAAGGATTGAAGGGCTTGGAATATGATATTCTGGAGGGCATAGGAATTGGGATTGCAACCAAGAATCACCTACTCTGCAAAATTGAGTATAATCTTTCAGAGCAAAAATTGGGAATTCAATGAAAGAGAGGACTTTCAGGCATTCTTGATGAAAAGACTTGAGTGAATAGGGAAATTTGACTTTCAAATACAAGATTCTAGAGAAGCATAAAAAGGTAAACAGAAAAAAGAAATCATAAGGGATATTAAAAGGTTAAACTGTTTACATTCCTACATGAGAAGATGATACTTGTAACTCATAAGAACTTTCTCATTATTAGGGCAGGTGGATGGAGTATATTTAGACAGAGGGCACAAGTGTGAGTTGAATATGAAGGAATGATATGTATATATATATATATATATATATATATATATATATATATATATTTTTTTTTTTTGTGAGGCAATTGGGGTTAACTGACTTGCCCAGGGTCACACAGCTAGTAACTGTCAAGTATCTGAGGCCAGATTTGAACTCAGGTCCTCCTGACTCCAGGGTCAGTATTCTATCCACTGTGTCACCTAGCTGCCCCTGGAATGATATCTTTAAAAAATAAAATTAAGGGGTGATAGAGGAATGCACTGGGAGAAAAGGAAAAGGAGAGCTGGAATGGGGTAAAGTATTTCACATAAAAGAAACAAGAAACAGCTTATGGAGTGGAGGGGAAGATGGGGGAGGTGTGGGGGAGTGAGTGAACCTTACTGTCATCAGAATTGGCTCAAAGAGGGAATAACATACACACTCAATTGGGTAGAATAATCTATCCAACCCTGCAGGAAAGGAGGAGGGGAAGGGGATAAGGGGGGGAGGGGTGAAAGAAGAGAGGGCAGATTAGGGGAGGAGGCAGTCAGAAGCAAAAACACTTTTGAGGAGGGATAGGATGAAAGAATGGGGAGGGAATAGGATGGAGGCAAACAGCAATAGTAACTGAAAAAACCTTTGAAGCAGAAGCAAGAGCAATGTAAGATAATGATGATTCATTGATTAATGATGATAAAATGTATGTACTTACTTCACTGGGCTATTGTGAAGAAAATTTTTTGTCAGGTATAAGGTACTACATAAATGTTATCTATTATTGTAGTTGCAAGAATCAACCTTATGGGTTTATTGTAAGGAAATTTCTTTTTAAATTACTATATAAATGTAGTGTTTATTATAAAAAAAATGGGGGCAGCTAGGTGGCTCAGTGGATAGAGCACTGGCCCTGGAGTCAGGAGTACCTGAGTTCAAATCTGGCCTCAGACACTTAACACTTACTAGCTGTGTGACCCTGGGCAAGACACTTAACCCCAATTGCCTCACTAAAAAAAAAAATGATGAGCAGGATGCTATCAGAAAAATCTGGAAAGACCTCCATGAGCTAATGCAAAGTGAAATGTACTGTATACAAAATAACAGCAATATTGTAAGATGATCTGCTGTGAATGATTTGGTTATTTTCAGCAATGCAATGATCCAAGATAACTCTGAAGGACTTATGAAAAATTCAGTCCATCTACAGAGAAAGAACTGATGGTATCTGAATACAGATTGAAGCATATTTTTTTTGTTAGTTCCTTTATCTGAAGTTTTGTTTTTGTCTGTTTTCTTTCACAACCTGGCTAATGTGGAAATGTTTTTCATGACTATTCAGGTATAACTTATATTGAATTTCTTGAGTTCTTGGAGGGGGGGTGAGGAGGGAGAGAGGAGGAGAATTTGGAACACAAAGTTTTAAAAAAATTGATGTCAAAATTTGTATTTACATGTAATTTGGGAAAATAAAAATTCTAAAAAAAATTAAAAATAAAAATGTTATTCTGAGGGAGTTCATAAGCTTCAGCAGACTGCCAAAAGGATCCATGACATAAAAGGGTTAAGAACTCCTCTATTGAAAACTAAAAGGAGCCTGAACCAAGGTGCTTCTATATTTAGGAAATATTCCTGAACTATTCTGGCTACAGGATCAGTTCTTTATATGTGGTAGTGGTTGTGTTGTTTCAGTTGTGTCCTGCTTCTTGTGACACCTTTTGGGTTTTTTTTCCTGGCAAAGATACTGGGGTGTTTTGTCATTTCCTTCTCTGGCTCATTTTACAGATGAGGAGACCGAAGCAAACAGGGTGAAGTGACTTGCCCAGGGTCAGTAAGTGTCTGAGGCCAGATTTGAATTCAGGGACAGTCTTAACTAGCTGTTAGACCCTGGGCCAATAACTCACCCTCTGTCTGCCTCAGACTCCTCAGCTTTAAAATGAGGATAATAATAGTGTCAACCAACCAGGAATGCAAGAATTAAATGATCCTTTACATCTGTTACAAATTGTAAAGCACTATTGAAATTCTAGCTATTAAGTTGACATTAGCAATAGGAAATTAGCATAAAATTAAAGGCGTAAGAAATTCAACTAAGCATTAGGCCTTTCTTCAATCATTATTTCCCTGTAAACTTGAGGCCCTAATTCAGTTTTTATTGCAGCAAGGATGAGATCTGTGTGTTTTATCTTCTCCATTATGTCTCTGTTCCTTTCCACTCATCAATGTTGGTAGTTCTGAGCTGTCCTGATCTCTGTAGCAAGGAAAAGTCTGTGGGGTTTCCCCTAGCACAGTTGACTTTGCACTGTGACTGGCAGAGGGAACCCTTAACAAATGCTTACAGGTTTATTGCTTCTCTTGGTTGGGGTTTTGTCCTTATCTCAATGTCTCTAGCTCATTCAATTTCTCCTTGGTGGAAGTGATTCTTCATAGGGTCTATATGTGATGTGGGTGGAATTTGGGGTCAGATTGATAGTGAGTTGTCCCAAAAGAATTACAAGACTCAGTGACTCAGTTTCCCAAGTTTTATTGCAATACTGTGGGTGACCACAGGGAGAGAACCAGAAGAGTGGAAAGGTATCTCTCAAACAAAGAAAAGACAGTTCTATTTATAGTATGGATAAATTGATTATCAGACTCATTATAATAATCACCACCTTATGGAGGTACAGGGGAGGGCTTTAGCCTAATTTGGAGTTCCTGGAGTCCTAAGCCAACCCCTAAGGTGGGTACCTTTTTCAGTGGAGGTGGGTTTTTGAGGTTTACATGTCATAAGGTGAATCTGGGGACACATTTGGCCTTTTCTGTACATGTCTCTTTCAGTTTCCCATGGCTAGTTTCAAAACATCTTCATTTTTCATTTATTCCTAGTCTGAATTTCTATAGCCTGTCATTTTATTTAAGGTCTTCATGGCCTAGCTCCCTCTGTTCCCTTTATGGGTGCTGATTACTGTGGGTAAGAGAACTTAGCATCCTGACTTGAAAGTAATCCATTAACTGGGGTCTGAATCCCTCTTAGAGCTCATATCTGAATTAGAGCTGTTAACCCCTTTTTGCCTCCTACATCATATGGATGGCAACTTAGCATCTCTTTGTCTTTTTGTGGTCTGCATGTCATCTCACTCAGAAGCATACTTATTCTTGAGTTTATATGAGTCCCAGGCATCCACCATAAACAAGGAGGGAGAGGCTTACCTGTAAGCCTGCTACATTATATTCATAATAATATGTTATGGGCCTGGGTACCTCCTTTGAATGGCCCTTGGTACCCCAGAAGTTTTATGGGGGAAATCAAAGAACCTTCTCCTTGAGAAACTAAACCAAAGGACAGACATACCTAAAGAGATAAGCCACACCTGATCTAGACTGAGTTAGCTCCAGGACCACCATCCTTCGTTCCAGTCTTCCACACCCCTCAGGGAGATAGGATTAGGTGTGGCTGCTGCCTTTGTGGCACGAAGGGGACAGAGATGTCTTGAGAGATTGGAGCCTCCTCTTGCCCAAATTCCCCCAGTCATCACCAGTGGGGGATGATCCTCCCCCAATAAGGGAACTTTCCACAGTCAGATGATCACCCCGTCAGACCACCATCAGTCCCCATAACAGTATTTGCCGGTTTTCTGCTCAAGGACATAGGTATCTCAGAGAACCATGCCTCTGTGTCATGCCTTCTCCCCATGAGAAGAAGTCCAAGGACTTCTCACTTGGTTTCCTTTCCCTAGTGCCTAAATAAAATATTTTATTCTAATTGGATTTGTGTGCAAGAGTGTGTAATTCTTTAAAGAGGAATTCCTAAGAACCCATACATACTGGCCTTTATGGCTTTAAGCCAGAAGTCAAAAGGAAAGGAACAGAACAGAATATGCCTAACAAAACCAACTGAATCTAAGGAGGCTCTGGATAACCCTAAAAGGCCTCCTTCCTCACAGGAATTCAATGATTTCTTAGATGACTGCCTCCTGCTGATAGGAAATCACCATAAGTCCAAGTGATTAGATTGGAAATTAGGCTGGGGGAACTACAGCTGTTCCAACTGTAGACCTAAGATGGGACTTAAGGTGACACTTAAGTAATTAATTTCAAAAGTGTATGTCAAATAAGCTGTAATTAAGCTGTTTCTAATTTAAAACTGTTTCAGTTTTAAAATGCATAACTAAGAGCAGACAGAAGATAAAGCCAAATGTTTATACACTTTAGTTGTTTAGAAAATAAAAAGGACTAGAACTTTTAGGTTAAATAGTTTAATCCTTATACATGTATCTCACTGTGGTTACCAATTTCCAGTACTAACCTAAGTGATGAATAACATTTTTATCCCTCTACTTTTCTTCTTCCTTTTAAAAATATTTATTTGCAACAAACTTTTATTTTATTTTTTTCCAGTTACATGTAAGGGTAGTTTTCAACATTCATTTTCATAAGATTTAGAGTTCCAAATTTTTCTCCCTCCCTCCCTCCCTTTCCTCCCCCCCTACAAGACAGAAACCAGGTTATATATGTACAATCCACAAGTGTTCTTTTTATCAGTTCTTTCTATGGGGGTGGGTAGTATGCTTCATCATTAGCCCCTTGGGGTTGTCTTGGATCATTGTTTTGCTGAGAGTAGTTAAGTCATTCACAATTGCTCATCTCACAATACTGCTGTCACTATGAACAGTGTCCTCCCAGTTCTGCTCACTTCACTATACATCTGTTCATATGAGTCCAGGTTTTTCTGATATATCCTGTCATTTCCTATAGCACAATACCATTCCACTACATACATATACCACATATACCACAGCTTCTTCAGTCATTCCTCAATTAATGGACATTCCCTTGATTCCCAATTCTTAGCCACCACAAAGAGTTGTTATATTTTTTTTGTACGATTTTCCCCCGTTTTTTTTCATGATTACTATTGTTAACTATTTCCCTCCATCCTATTCCCTTCCCCATTATATTTATTATATTATCTATCTTCTTTCACCCTATCCCTCTTCCAAAGGAATTTGCTTCTGTCTGTCCCCTCCCCCAATCTGTCCTCCCTTCTTTTGCTGCTCTTTCTTTATTCCCTTCCCTTCCTATTTTCCTGCAGGGTTAGATAGATTATGCCACCCAATTGAGTGTGTATGTTATTCCCTCCTTGAGCAAATTCTTTTTTTTTTTTTTTTTTGCAGGGCAATGAGGGTTAAGTAACTTGCCCATGGTCATACAGCTAATAAGTGTCAAGTGTCTGAGGCCAGATTTGAACTCAGGTCCTCCTGATTCCAGAGCCCGTGCTTTATCCACTGTGCCACCTTTATCCACTGCCCCCCCCCCCAAGCCAATTCTGAGGAGTGTTAGGCACATTTACTGCCCAGATTAAATAGATTACTCCACCCAGTTGGGTGTGTATGTTAATCCCTCCTTGAGACAATTCTGATGAGTTTAATGTATTTGAGCCTTTTCTGATGAGTGTAAAATTCATTTACTGCCCTGCTCCTCTTCCATCTCTTCCCCCACTCCATAAGCCCTTTCCTGTTTCATTCATGTAGAATTTCACCCCATGCTACCTCTGTCCCTCCCCCTCCCCCAATGCATTCCCTTTACCCCTCAATTTAACCCTAAAGACGTCATCATGGGGCAGCTAGGTGACACAGTGGACAAAGCATCCACCCTGGACCCAGGGGGATCCCAGCCAAAACCCTGCCTCAGACACAAGACAGTTACCCACTGCACATCCCCAGGTATGTCCCCTAACTCCAATTTTTTATGGTTCTCTAGGGTCTTGTATTTGAAAGTCAAATTTGACATTCAGTTCAGGTATTTTCATCACAAATACCTGAAAGTCCTCTTTTTTATTAAAGTCCCATTTTTCCTCTGAAAGATTATGATCAGTTTTACTGGATATGTGATTGTTGATTGTAATCCCAATTTCTTTGCCCTCTGGAATATCATATTCCATGCCCTTTGATCCTTTAATGTAGAAGCTTCTAGATTTTGTGCTATCCTGACTGGGGCTCCACAGTACTTGAATTCTTTCTTTTTGGCAGCTTTGCAATATTTTCTCCTTGACCTGGGAGCTCTGGAATTTGACTATAATATTCCTGGGAGTTTTCCTTTTCAGGAGGTGATCAGTAGATTCTTTCAATTTCTATTTTACCTTCTGCTTCAAAAATGTCAGTGCAATTTTCCCAGACAAGTTCTTGGAAGTTGATGTCTAAGCTCTTTCCTTGATCATGGTTTTCAGGTAGACCAATAATTTTAAAATTATCTCTCCTGAACCTATTTTCCAGGTCAGCAGTTTTTCCAAGAAGATATTTCACATTGCCCTCTATTTTTTTCATTCATTTGGATTTGCTTTATTGTGTCTTTGTTTCTCATAAAGTCACTAGCTTCCATTTGTTCAATCCTAATTCTTAGGCAATTATTTTCATCAGAGAGCTTTTGTAACCTCCTTTTCCATTTGATCAATTTGGCTTTTAAAGCTGTTGACTTTTTTCTCATGTCTTTCGTGCATCACCCTCATTTCTATATCCATTTTTTTCCTCTACCTCTCTAACTTTATCTTCAAAGTCCTTTTTGAGTGTTTCTATGGCCTGAGACCAATTAATATTTTTCTTGGAAGCTTTAGATATAGGGGCCCTGATATTGATATCTTCCTCTGAGGATGCACCTCGATCTTCCTTGTCACTAAAGAAACTTTCTATGGTCCTCACCTTTCTCTGTTTGCTCATCTTGCCTTTCTTTTACTTGACTTTTAGCTCCTTAAAGTGGGGCACTGTTTCCAGGCTGCAGTATCCCAAGCTTCAGAAGTGCCAGGTGGTATGATTTAAGGAGGATCAGGTTCTTCACTTGCCTGGCCTGTTCCCTGGTCCGTAGATGACCCCAGACCAACTTGCTAATCAACCAACTTTATGTGTTGTGGCTATCAGCTTTGATGAACCTGTGCCCCTCCCCCACCTGCATCATTGCTACTCAAGCCTACCTCCTGGTTCCCAGCAGGGGTGAAAAACCCAAGTTCTGCCTCAGCACCAGCAGAGACCCCTGTAATCTCCCCCCTGCCAAGGGCTCAGCCCTCTTATCAGACTGTGAACTTTGTTCCAGATGACACTGGCACTGCAGTTGATTCAGAGGCTCTGGGGGTCTTTTTCTCTGGCAGGGCCTTCCTGGGACTGGATCTGTGTCAGGGTGACTGTGGGGTTGGGTTCCACTCCTGTCTCATCACAGCAGCTCCTTCCTTCTGACCTTCCAAGCGGTTCTTGATTAGAAGATGATTTCAGCAATTCTTCTGTGGGTTTTGTTGCTCCAGGAATTTTCCTGTGGCATTATTTGTATGTTTTTTGGAGCAATTGTGTCATGAGTTTGAGAGCTCACTGCCTTTCCTCTTCCATATTCCCTCTGCTTTTCTTCTTGGAGCAAAGCCACTTAAAGATCTTCATCATTTCAGTAAAATTAGTTTTAGACTTTTTGCACTGGGGAATTCTTTCCTTCTCTGGGAACAATAAAACTTTGCTTGTAGGACCTGGAAATGGCTACCTATTATCAGAGGTCTGGCCCTTTGGTGAATTGGCATCCATTTCCTGTCCTTTGTCCTTCATTCCTTGCCATTTTTGCAGTTTAGCTAAGTTGCCATGCATTGGGAACTTTCTCCTTCTTTGGGAACCATAAAATATTGCTTGAAGGACCTGGAGATGGCCACCCATTATTAGAATACTGACCCTTTTATGGATTGGGATTCTTTTTTGCCATTTGTCCTTCATTCCTTGGTCTACTTGGGGTTTAGTGAGGTACCTTTTGACTGCGGTACTTTTGCTTCTTTGGGAACCATAAAACTTTGCTTGTAGGACATGGAAGATGGTCATTCACCATCAGAGGTTTGGACTTTTCATAAACTTGGATCCTTTCCATGACCTTTGTCCTTCATTCTTTGGTCAATTTGGGGTTGAGTCAGGTTCCCTTTGCACTGTGATGCTTTATTCTTTGGGCACCAAAATACTTTGCTTGTAGGACTAGGAGATTGCTACTTACTCTCAGAGGTTTGGCCATTTGATAAACTCAAGTCCCTTCCATGTCCTTTGTCCTTCATTACTTCATGTATTTGGAGTTTACTGAGGTTCCCTTTGCACTGGGGAACTCTATCATTATTTCACAACCATAAAACTTTGCTTGTAGAACTAGGAGATGGCCACCCACTATAAGAAGTCTGGCCTCTTGATGGATTGAGGTCTTTTTCTTGTTTTTTTCTCCTTCATACCGTGGTCTATTTTGGGGTTTAGCAAGGTTCCCTTTCCACTGTAGTGCTTTCTTCTTCTTTGAGAACCAGAAAATTTTGCTTGTAGGACTTTGAGATTGCCACCTTTAATGGATACCTTTATGCCCTTTAATGGACTTGGGTCCTTTCCTTGTCTTTTATCCTTCATTCTGTAGTCTAACTGGAGTTTAGCAAGCTTCCCTTTGCACCTGAGAACTTTCTCTTTTTGGGGGAAATATAAAACTTTGCTTGTAGGATCCAGAGATAAGTGTCCACTATCTGAGGTCTGGCCCTTTAATGCATTGGGGTCCTTTCCTTGTCTTTTGTCCTTCATTCCTTGGCCTATTTGGGGTTTAGCTAGGTTCCCTTTCCACTGGGATGTTTTCTGCTTCGTTAGGAACCATAAAAGTTTCCTTGTAGGACTCAGATATGGCCACCTTCTATCAGAGGTCTGGCCCTTTAAAGGATTGATTCCTTTCCTTGTCCTTTTTTCTTTATTCCTTGGTCTACTTGGAGTATATTGAATATATTCCCCTTTGCAGTGGGGAACTTTCTCATTCTTTGGAAACAATAACACCTTGCTTGTATGATGTGGTGAAAGCAGCCCACTAACAGAGGTTGGGCACTTGGATGAATTGGGGTCCTTTCCTTTTCCTTTGTTCTTCATTCCTTAGTCTATTTGCAGTTAAGCAAGGTTCCCTTTACACTGCAGTGCATTCTGCTTCTTTGGGAACCATAAAATATTCCTTCTAGGACCTGGAAATGAGTGCCCACTCTCATTGGTCTGGTCCTTGGAGGAACTCGGGTCCATTCCCTAACCAATGTCCTTCATTCCTTGGTCTATCTGGGGCTTAGCCAGGCTCCTGTTGCCCTGCAGTGTTTTCTCCTTTTGGAACCATAAAAGTTTGCTTGTAGGACTCAGATATGGACACCTTTTATCAAAGGTTTTGTGCTTTAAAAGATTGGTGTCCTTTCCTTGTCTTCTGTCCTTCATTCTGTGGTCTAATTGGAGGTTATTGAACTTCCCTTTGCAATGGGGAACTTTCTCCTTCTTTGGGAAACACAAAACTTTGCTTGAAGGACCTGGAGATGTGTCCACTATCAGAGGTTGGGCCCTTGGATGAATTGGGGTCCTTTCCTATTCCTTTGTTCTTCATTTCTTGGTCTATTTGCACTTAAGCGAGGTTCCCTTTGCACTGGGGTGCTTTCTCCTTCTTTGGGAACCATAAAACGTTCCATGTAGGACCTGGAGATCAGCGCCCACTCTCAGAGATCTGAACATTGGAAGAACTCAGTTACTTTCCCTGTCCTTTGTCCTTCATTGCTTATTCAACTTGAAGTTCAGCAAGGTTCCCTTTGCACTGCAGTACTTTCTCCTACTTTGGGCTTGTGGCCTTCAGAGGTGTCCACTTTCTATCAGAGGTCCGGCCCTTTAATGGATTGGTGTGCTTTCCTGGTACTCTGCCCTTCATTCTGTGGTCTAATTGGAGTTTATGGAGCATTCCTTTGCACTGAGAAACTTCCTCCTTCTTAGTGAACCATCAGTCTTTGTGTATAGGATCTAGAGATTACTGCCCACTATAAGAAGTCTGGCCCTTTGATGGCATAGGGTGCTTTCCTTGTCCATTTTCCTTCATTCCATGGTTGATTTAGGGTTTAGTGAGTTTCTCTTTCCACCATGGTGATTTCTCTTTCATTGAGAACCACAAAATTTTGCTTGTAGTACATGCATATGGTCCCCCCTACTATCAGAGGTCTGGACTTTTATGGGATTTGGATCCTTAACTTTTTCTATATCCTTCATTTCTATGTCAATTTGGGGTTGAGTGAGGTGCCCATGCACTGTGCTTCTTTTTCCTTCTTTGGATCCTCAAAGTATTGCTTGTATTGACTCAGAGAAGGCTACTTCCTATCAGTGGTCTGGCCTTTAATGGATTGGGGTCCTCTCCTTGTCTTTTGTTCTTCATTTTATGGTCTAATTGGAGTTTATCCAGCTACTCTTTGCACTGGGGAACTTTGTCCTTCTTTAGGAACCATCAAAAATTGCTTAAAGGACCTGGAGATGGCTGCTCACTATCAGAAGTCTGGCCCTTTGATGAACTGGGGTCCTTTCCTTGTCCTTTGTCCCTATTCTGTGGTCTAGTTGGAGGATAGCAAGCTTGTCTTTGCATTGGGGAACTTTTTCCTTCTTTGGGAAACACAAAAATTTGCTTGAAGGACCTGGAGATTAGGGTCCACTCTCAGAGTTTGGTCCCTCTGATGTACTGGGGGCCTTTCCTTTTAATTTGTCCTTCATTCCTGACTTGATCTGGTGTTTAGCAAGGTTCCCTTTCCACTGAGGGACTTTCTCCTTCTTTGTGAACCATAAAACATTTCTTGTAGGACCAGAAATGAGCACCCACTCTCAAAGGTCTGGCCGGCCCTTTGAGGAACTGGCGTTCTTTTCCTCTCTTTTCTCTTATATTGTGTAGAGAATTTGAGAGTTAGCAGGGTTCCCTGTGCCCTGGGGAGCTTTTTCCTTCTTTGGAAACCATCAAACTTTGCTTGTAGGACCAGAGATGAGTAGCCACTCTTAAAGGTCTGGCTGGCACCTTGAGGAACTGGGGTTCTTTTCCTCTCTTTTCTCTTATATTGTGTAGAGAATTTGAGAGTTAGCAGGGTTCCCTGTGCCCTGGGGAGCTTTTTCCTTCATTGGAAACCATCAAACTTTGCTTGTAGGACCAGAGATGAGTAGCCACTCTTAAAGGTCTGGCTGGCACCTTGAAGAACTGGGGTTCTTTTCCTGTCTTTTGTCTTATATTGCTTAGTGATTTTGTGCATTAGCAAGGTTCGCAGTGTCCTGGGGAGTTTTCTCCTTCTTTGGGAACCATCACAGTTTGTTTGTGGGACTCAGATATGGGCAGCTTTTATCAAAGGTTTACGCTGTCAAGGTTTGCTGAACATTACTGGTCCTCTGCCCTTCATTCCATGGTCTCATTGGCGTTTACCAAGCTTGCCTTTGCACTGGGGAACTTTTTTTTTCTTTGGGAAACAGAAAACTTTGCTGGCTGGACCTGGAGATTAGGGTCCACTGTGAGAGGTGGGGTCCTTTGATGAATTGGTAGCCTTTCCTTTTCCTTTGTCCTGCATTTTCAAATCGATCTGATGTTTAGCATGTTTCCATTTCCACTGAGGGATATTCTCCTTCTTTGTGAACCATAAAATTTTCCTTGTTTTACCAGAGATGAGCTCCCAATCTGAAAGTTCTGGCTGGCCTTTTGAGGAACTGGGGTCTTTTCCTCTCTTTTCTCTTATATTGCTTAGTGCATTAGAGGCTTAGCAAGGTTCCCTGTGCCCAGGGGAGCTTTCTCCTTCTTTGGGAACCATCACAGTTTGCTTGTAGGACTCAGAAATGGCCAGCTTTTATCAGTGGTTTACACTTTCAAGGACTGCTGTCCTTTCCTGCTCCTCTGTCCTTCATTCCATGTCAATTTGGAGTTTACCAAGCTTGCCTTTGCACTGGGGAACTTTCTCCTTCTTTGGGAACCTTTAAACTTTGCTTGTATGACCAGAGATGAGCAGCCACTCTCAAAGGTCTGGCTGCCCCTTTGAGGAACTGGGGATCTTTTCCTCTCTTTTCTCTTATATTTCTTATTGGATTTGAGAGTTAGCAAGGTTCCCTGTGCTCTGGGGAGCTTCCTCCTTCTTTGGGAGTCATCACAGTTTGCTTGTAGGACTCAGATATGGCCAGCTTTTATCAGAGGTTTATGCTTTTGAGACTGCTGTCCTTTCCTGGTCTTCTGTCCTTCATTCCGTGGTCCAATTTTTGGTGACCAAGCTTGCCTTTGCACTGGGGAACTTTCTCCTTCTTTGGGAAACACAAAACTTTGCTGGCAGAACCAGGAGATTAGGGTTCACTCTCATACGTGGGGCCCCTTGATGAATTGGGGGCCTTTCATTTTCCTTTGTCCTTTATTTCCAGTTGCTCTGGTGTTTAGCAAATATCCCTTTCCACTGAGGGACTTTCTCCTTCTTTGGGAACCATAAAACTTTGCTTGTAGGACCAGAGATGAGCAGCCACTCTCAAAAGTCTTGCTGCCCCTTTGAGGAACTGGGGTTCTTTTCTTCTCTTTTCCCCTATATTGTTTAGTGGATTTGAGGGTTAGCAAGGTTCCCTGTGCCCTGGGGAGTGTTCTTCTTTGGGAACCAGCAAAGTAGGATTCACATATGGCCAGGTTTTATCAGTGGTTTACCCTTTCAAAGTGTGCTGAACACTCCTGGTCCTGTCTCTGTCATTCTGTGGTCTAGTTGGCCTTTACCAAGCTTGCCTTTGCCCTGGGGAACTTTCTTCTTCTTTGGGAAACAAAACTTTGCTGGCTGGACCTGGAGATTAGTGTCCACTGTCAGAGGTGAGGCCCTTTGATGAATTGGGGGCCTTTGCTTTTCCTTTATCCTCCATTTGGGACTTGATTTGGTGTTTAGGAGGGTTCCCTTTCTACTGAGGGACTTTCTCCTTCTTTGGGAACCATAAAACTTTACTTGTAGGACCAGAGATGAGCAGCCACTCTCAAAGGTCTGGCTGGCCCTTTGAGGAACTGGGGTTCTTTTTCTCTCTTTTCTCTTATATTGCTTATTGGAATTGATGGTTAACAGGGTTCCCTGTACACTGGGGAGCTTTCCGCTTCATTGGGAACCATCAAACTTTGCTTGTAGGACCAGAGATGAACAGCCACTCTCAAAGGTCTGGCTGGTCCTTTGAGGAACTGGGGTCCTTTTCTCCTCTTTTCTCCTATGTTGCTTAGAGAATTTGAGGGTAGTAAGGTTCCGTGTGCCCTGGGGAGCTTTCTCCTTCATTGGAAACCAACAATCTTTGCTTGTAGGACTAGAGATGAGCATCCACTCTTAAAGGTCTGGCTGGCCTTTTGAGGAATTGGGGTCTTTTCCTCTCTTTTCTCTTATATTGCTTAGTGCATTTGAGGGTAAGCAAGGTTCCCTGTGCCCTGGGGAGCTTTCTCCTTCTTTGGGAACCATCACAGTTTGCTTGTAGGACTCAGAAATGGCCAGTTTTTGTCACTGCTTTATGCTTTCAAGGCCAGTTTTCCTTTCCTGGTCTTCTGTCCTTCATTCTGTGGTCTAATTGGCATTTACCAAGCTTGCCTTTGCACTGGGGAACATTCTCCTTCTTTGGGAAACACAAAACTTTGCTCGCAGGACCTGGAAATAAGGGTCCACTGTCAGAGCTGGGACCTTTTGATGAATTGGGGGCCTTTCATTTTGCTTTCTCCTTCATTCTGGAGTTGATCTGGTGTTTAGCAAGTTTCCCTTTCCACTGAGGGACTTTTTCCTTCTTTGGGAACCTTCAAACTTTGCTTGTAGGACCAGAGATGAGCCGCCACTCTCAAAGGTCTGGCTGGCCCTTTGAGGAACTGGGGTCCTTTTCCTCTCTTTTCTCCTTTATTGCTTAGTGGATTTGAGGGGTAGCAAGGTTCCCTGTGCCCTGTGGAGCTTTCTCCTTCTTTGGGAACGATCACAGTTTGCTTGTAGGCCTCAGAAATAGCCAGCTTTTATCAGTGGTTTACACTTTCAAGGACTGCTGTCCTTTCCTGGTCCTCTGTCCTTCATTCTGTGGACTAATTAGCATTTAACAAGCTTGTCTTTGCAGTGGGGAAATTTCTCCTTGTTTGGGAACCATCAAAGTTTTCTTGTAGGCTCAAGAAATGGCCAGGTTTTATCACAGGTTTATGCTTTCAAGGACTGACATCCTTTCCTGATCTTTTGTCCTTCATTCTGTGGACTAATGGGCATTTACCAAGCTTGCCTTTGCACTGGGGAACTTTCTCCTTCTTTGGGAAACACAAAACTTTGCTGGCAGGACCTGGAGATTAGGGTCCACTGTCACAGGTTGGGTTCTTTGATGAATTGGGGGCCTTTCCTTTCCTTTGTTCTTCATTCCTGAGTCGATCTGGTGTTTAGCAAGTTTCCATTTCCACTGAGGAACTTTCTCCTTCTCTGGGAACCATCAAAGTTTGCTTGTAGGACCAGAGATGAGCAGCCACTTTCAAAGGTCTGGCTGACCCTTTGGGGAACTGGGGTCATTTTTTCTCTTTTTTCCTATATTCCTTAGTGCATTTGAGGGTTAGCAAGGTTCCTTGTGCCCTGGGGAGCTTTCTCCTTCTTTGGGAACCATCAAAATTTGCTTGTAGGACTCAGATATGGCCAGCTTTTATTAGTGGTTTACACTTTCAAGCACTGCTGTCCTTTCCTGTTCCTCTGTCCTTCATTCTGGGATCTAATTGGTGGTTGCCAAGTTTGCCTTTGCACTGGGGAACTTTCTCTTTCTTTGGGAAATACAAAATTTGCTGGCAGGACCTGGAGATTAGGGTCCACTGTCAGAGGTCGGGCCCTTTCGTAAATTACTAGATTTTCCTTTTCCTTTGTCCTTCATTCTCGTGGCAATCTGGTGTTGAGCAAGACTCCCTTTGCACTGAGGGACTTTCTCCTTCTTTGGGAACCTTCAAACTTTGCTTGCAGGACCTGAGATGATCAGCCACCTCTCAAAGGTCTGGCTGGCCATTTGAGGAACTGGGGTTCTTTTCCTCTTTTCTCTTATATTTCTTATTGGAATTGAGGGTGAGCAGGGTTCCCTGTACACTGGGGAGCTTTATTCTTCATTGGGAACCATCAAACTTTGCTTGTAGGACCAGAGATGAGCAGCCACTCTTAAATGTCTGGCTGGCCCTTTGAGGAACTGGGGATCTTTTCCTCTCTTTTCTCCCATATTGCTTAGTGCATTTGAGTGTTAGCAAGGTTCCCTGTGCCCTGGGGAGCTTTCTATTTCTTTGGGAACCATCACAGTTTGCTTGTACGCCTCAGAAATGGCCAGCTTTTATCATGCTTTCCAGGACTGCCATCCTTTCCTGGTCTTCTGTCCTTCATTCTGTGGTCTAATTGGCATTTACCAAGCTTGCCTTTGCACTGGGGAACATTCTCCTTCTTTGGAAAACACAAAACTTTGCTGGCAGGACCTGGAGACAAGGGTCCACTGTCAGAGCTGGGGCCTTTTGATGAATTAGGGGCCTTTCATTTTCCTTTGTCCTCCATTCCTGAGTTGATCTGGTGTTTAGGAGGGTTCCTTTTCCCCTGAGGGACTTTTTCCTTCTTTGGGAACCTTCAAACTTTGCTTGTAGGACCAGAGATGAGCAGCCATTCTCCAAGGTCTGGCTGGGCATTTGAGGAACTGGGGTTCTTTTTCTCTCTTTTATCCTATATTGCTTAGGGCATTTGAGGGTTAGCAAGGTTCCCTGTGCCCTGTGGAGCTTTCTCCTTCTTTGGGAACCTTCACAGTTTGCTTGCAGGCCTCAGAAATGGCCAGCTTTTATCAGTGGTTTACCCTTTCAAGGACTGCTGTCCTTTCCTGGTCCTCTGTCCTTCATTCTGTGGTCTAATTGGCATTTACCAAGCTTGTCTTTGCACTGGGGAACTTTCTCCTTCTTTGGGAAACACAAAACTTTGCTGGCAGGACCTGGAGATTAGGGTCCTGTCACAGGTTGGGTACTTTGATGAACTGGGGGCCTTTCCTTTCCTTTGTTCTTCATTCCTGAGTCGATCTGGTGTTTAGCAAGGTTCCATTTCCACTGAGGAGCTTTCTCCTTCTCTGGGAACCATAAAAGTTTGCTCATAGGACCAGAGATGAGCAGCCACTCTCAAAGGTCTGGCTGGCCCTTTGAGGAACTGTGGTACTTTTCCCCTCTTTTCTCCTTTATTGCTTAGTGGATTTGAGGGTTAGCAAGGTTGCTTGTGCCCTGGGGAGCTTTCTTCTTCTTTGGGAACCATCAAAATTTGCTTGTAGGACTCAGATATAGCCAACTTTTATCAGTGGTTTATACTTTCAAGGACTGCTGTCCTTTCCTGTTCCTCTGTCTTTCATTCTGGGATCTAATTGGTGGTTGCCAAGTTTGCCTTTGCACTGGGGAACTATCTCCTTCTTTGGGAAATACAAAATTTGCTGGCAGGACCTGGAGATTAGGGTCCACTGTCAGAGGTCGGGCCCTTCATAAACTGGTAGCTTTTCCTTTTCCTTTGTCTTTCATTCCCATGGCAATCTGGTGTTGAGCAAGGTTCCCTTTCCCCTGAGGGACTTTCTCCTTCTTTGTGAACAATAAAACTTTGCTTGTAGGAGATGAGCAGCTACTTTCAAAGGTCTGGCTGCCCCTTTAAGGAACTGGGGTTCTTTTCCTGTCTTTTCTCTTAGATTTCTTATTGGATTTGAGGGTTAGCAAGGTTCCCTGTCCCCTGGGGAGCTTTCTCCTTCTTTGGGAACCATCACAATTTGCTTGTAGGACTCAGTTATGACCAGCTTTTATCACGCTTTCCAGGACTTCCGTCCTTTCCTGGTCTTCTGTCCTTCATTCTGTGGTCTAATTGGCATTTACCAAGCTTGCCTTTGCACTGGGGAACATTCTCCTTCTTTGGAAAACACAAAACTTTGCTGGAAGGGCCTGGAGATAAGGGTCCACTGTCCGAGCTGGGGCTTTTGACGAATTGGGGACCTTTCCTTTTCCTTTGTCCTCCATTCCTGAGTTGATCTGGTGTTTAGGAGGGTTCCCTTTCCCCTGAGGGACTTTCTCCGTTTTTGTGAACCATAAAAGTTTGCTTGTTGGACCAGAGATGAGCAGCCACTCTCAAAGGTCTGGCTGCCCCTTTGAGGAACTGGGGTCCTTTTCCTCTTTTCTCCTTTATTGCTTAGTGGATTTGAGGGTTAGCAAGATTCCTTGTGCTGTGGGGGCCTTTTTCCTTCTTTGGGAACTATCACAGTTTGCTAGCAGGACTCAGATATGGCCAGCTTTTATCAGTGGTTTACCCTTTCAAGGACTGCTGTCCTTTCCTGGTCCCCCGTCATTCGTTCTGTGGACTAATTGGCATTTACCAAGCGTGCCTTTGCACTGGGGAACTTTCTCCTTCTTTGGGAAATACAAAATTTGCTGGCAGGACCTGGAGATTAGGGTCCACTGTCAGAGGTCGCGCCCTTTGATGAATTGGGGGCCTTTCCTTTGTTCTTCATTCCTGAGTCGATCTGGTGTTTAGCAAGTTTCCATTTCCACTGAGGAGCTTTCTCCTTCTCTGGGAACCATAAAAGTTTGCTTGTAGGACCAGAGATGAGCAGCCACTCTCAAAGGTCTGGCTGCTCCTTTGAGGAACTGGGGTTCTTTTCCTGTCTTTTCTCTTAGATTTCTTATTGGATTTGAGAGTTAGCAAGGCTCCCTGTGCCCTGGGGAGCTTTCTATTTCTTTGGGAACCATCACAGTTTGTTTGTAAGCCTCAGAAATGGCCAGCTTTTATCACGCTTTCCAGGACTTCCGTCCTTTCCTGGTCTTCTGTCCTTCATTCTGTGGTCTAATTGGCATTTACGAAGCTTGCCTTTGCACTGGGGAACATTCTCCTTCTTTGGAAAACACAAAACTTTGCTGGAAGGGCCTGGAGATAAGGGTCCACTGTCAGAGCTGGGGCCTTTTGATGAATTGGGGACCTTTCCTTTTCCTTTGTCCTCCATTCCTGAGTTGATCTGGTGTTTAGGAGGGTTCCCTTTCCCCTGAGGGACTTTCTCCTTCTTTGGGAACCTTCAAACTTTGCTTGTAGGAGCAGAGATGAGCAGCCACTCTCAAAGGTCTGGCTGCCCCTTTGAGGAACTGGGGTCCTTTTCCTCTCTTTTCTGCTATATTGCTTAGGGCGTTTGAGGGTTAGCAAAGTTCCCTGTGCCCAGGGGAGCTTTCTCCTTCTTTGGGAACCATACAGTTTGCTTGTAGGACTCAGATATGGCCAGCTTTTATCAGTGGTTTACCCTTTCAAGGACTGCTGTCCTTTCCTGGTCCTCTGTCCTTCGTTCTGTGGACTAATTGTCATTTACCAAGCTTGCCTTTGCACTGGGGAACTTTCTCTTTCTTTGGGAAATACAAAACTTTGCTGGCAGGACCTGGAGATTAGGGTCCACTGTCACAGGTTGGGTGGTTTGATGAATTGGGGGCCTTTCCTTTCCTTTGTTCTTCATTCCTGAGTCGATCTGGTGTCAAGCAAGCCTCCATTTCCACTGTGGGACTTTCCCCTTTTGTGTGAACCATAAAACGTTGCTTGTAGGAGCAGAGATGAGCAGCCACTTTCAAAGGTCTGGCTGCCCCTTTGAGGAACTGGGGTCTTTTCCTCTCTTTTCCTCTCTTTTATTGCTTAGTGCATTTGAGGGTTAGCAAGTTTCCTTGTGCCCTGGGGAGCTTTCTCCTTGTAATTGGTAATTGTCATTTACCAAGCTTGCCTTTGCACTGGGGAACTTTCTCTTTCTTTGGGAAATACAAAACTTTGCTGGCAGGACCTGGAGATTAGGGTCCACTGTCACAGGTTGGGTGGTTTGATGAATTGGGGGCCTTTCCTTTTCCTTTGTCCTCCACTCCTGAGTTGATCTGGTGTTTAGGAGCGTTCCCTTTCCCCTGAGGGACTTTCTCCTTTTTTGTGAACCAGAAAACATTTCTTGTAGGACCAGAGATGAGCAGCCACTCTCAAAGGTCTGACTGCCCCTTTGAGGAACTGGGGTTCTTTTCCTGTGTTTTCCCTTATATTGCTTAGTGGAATTGAGGATTGGTAAGGTTCCCTGTGCTCCGGGGAGCTTTCTCCTTCATTGGGACCCATCATACTTAGCTTGTATGACCGGAGATGTACAGCCACTCTCAAAGGTCTGGCTGGCACTTTGAGGAAATTGGGTTATTTTCCTGTCTTTTCTCTTATATTGCTTAGTGATTTTGAGCATTAGCAAGGTTTGCTGTGCCCTGGGGAACTTTCTACTTCTTTGGGAAATACAAAATTTGCTGGCCGGACCTGGAGATTAGGGTCCACTGTGAGAGGTGGGGTCCTTTGTTAAATTGGTAGTCTTTCCTTTTCCTTTGTCCTGCATTTCCGAATTGATCTGATGTTTAGCAAGTTTCCATTTTCATTGAGGGATATTCTCCTTCTTTGTGAACCATAAAACTTTACTTATTTTACCAGAGATAAGCTCCCAATATAAAAGGTCTGGCTGGCCTTTTGAGGAACTGGGGTTCTCTTCTTCTCTTTTCTCTTATATCACTCAGTGGATTTGAGGGTTAGCAAAGTTCCCTGTGTCCTGGGGAGCTTTCTCCTTGATTGGGACCCATCAAAGTTTGCTTGTAGGACCAGAGATGAGCAGCTACTCTCAAAGGTCTGGCTGGCCTGTGAGGAATTGGGATTTTTTTCCTGTCTTTTCTCTCATATTGCTTAGTGGATCTGAGCGTTAGCAAGGTTCCCTGTGCCCTGGGGAGCTTTCTTCTTCTTCTTTGGGAACCATCAAAGTTTGCTTGTAGGATTCACATATGGCCAGGTTTTGTCAGTGGTTTACACTTTCAAGGATTGCTGTCCTTTTCTCATCCTCTGTCCTTCATTCCATCGTCTAATTGGTGTTTACCAAGCTTGCCTTTGCACTGGGGAACTTTCTCCTTCTTTGGGAAACACAAAACTTTGCTGGCAGGATCTGGAGATTAGGGTCCACTGTCAGAGGTGGGGCCATTTGATGAATTGGGGGCCTTTCCTTTTCTTTTGTCCTCCATTCCCAAGTTGATCTGGTGCTTAGGGGGGTTCCCTTTCCCCTGAGGGACTTTCTCCTTTTTTGTGAACCATAAAAGTTTGCTTGTAGGACCAGAGATGAGCAGCCACTCTCAAAGTTCTGGCTGGCTTTTTGAGGAACTGGGGTTCTTTTCTTCTCTATTCTCTTATATTGCTTAGTGGATTTGAGTGTTAGCAGGTTTGCTGTGCCCTGGGGAGCTTTCTCCTTCTTTGGGAACCATCAAATTTTGCTTATAGAATTCATATATGGACAGCTTCTCTCAGAGGTTTACCATTTCAAGGAAAGCTCCTTTCCTGGTCCTCTGTCCTTCATTCTCTCGCTTTGTTACCAAGCTTGCTTTTGCCTTGGGGATCTTTCTCCTTATTTGGGAAACACAAAACTTTGCTGGCAGGACCTGGAGATTAGGGTCTACTGTTAGAGCTGGGGACCTTTGATGAATTGGGGGCCTTTCCTTTTCTTTGTCCTTCATTCCCAGTCGATCTGGTGTTTTGCAATGTTCCCTTTCCACTGAGGGACTTTCTCCTTCTTTGTGAAACATAAAACTTTGCTTGTAGAAGCAGAGATGAATAGCCACTCTCAAAGGTCTCGCTGGCCGTTTGGGAACTGGGGTTCTTTTCCTCTCTTTTCTCTTATATTTCTTAGTGGATTTTAGCAAGGTTCTCTGTGCCCTGGTGAGCCTTCTCCTTCATTGGGAACCATCAAACTTTGATTGTGGGACCAGAGATGAGCAGCCACTCTCAAAGGTCTGGCTGACCCTTTGAGAAACTTGGGTTCTTTTCCTGTCTTTTCACTTTTATTTCTTAGTGGAGTTGAGGGTTAGGAAGGTTCACTGTGTCTTAGGGAGCTTTTTCCTTCTTTGGGAACCATCAAAGTTTGCTTGTAGAATTCATATATGGCCAACTTTTATCAGAGGTTTACCCTTTCAAGGATTGCTGTACTTTCCTGTTCCTCTGTCCTTCATTCTGTGGTCTAATTGTTGGTTACCAAGCTTGCTTTTTCACTGGGGAACTTTTTCCTTCTTTGGGAAACACAAAATTTGCTGGGAGGACCTGGAGATTAGGGTCCACTGTCAGAGGCTGGGCCCTTTGATGAATTTGTAGCCTTTCTTTTTCCTTCGTCCTTCAATCCCGGATCTATCTGGTGTTTTGGAAGGTTCCCTTTCCACTGAATGACTTTCTCCTTCTTTGTGAACCATAAAACTTTGTTTGTAGGACCAGAAACGAGCACCCACTCTTAAAGGTCTGGCTGGCCCTTTGAAGAACTGTGGTCCTTTGCTTCTCTTTTCTCCTATGTTGCGTAGTGGATTTGAGTGTTAGCAAGGTTCCCTGTACCCTGGGGAGCTTTCTCCCTCTTTGGGAACCATCAGTGTTGCTTGGAGGCCTCAGATATGCCCAGCTTTTTATCAGAGGTTTACCCTGTCAAGGTTTGCTTAAAATTGTTGGTGTTCTGTCCTTCATTCTGTGTTCTAATTGGTGGTTACGAACCTTGCCTTTGCACTGGGGAACTTTCTCCTTCTTTGGTAAACATGGAGATTAGGGTCCACTGTCAGAGGTGGGTGTCCCTTTGATGAATTGGGGGCCTTTCCTTTCCTTTCTCCTTCATTCCCGAGTTGATCTGGTGTTTTGGAAGGTTCCCTTTCCACTGAGGGACTTTCTCCTTCTTTGTGAACTTTAGAACTTTACTTGTTTTACCAGAGATGAGCTCCCACTCTCAAAGGTCTGACTGGCCCTTTGAGAAACTGCGGTCCTTTTCCTCTCTTTTCTCCTATACTGCTTAGTGGATTTGAGGGTTAGCAAGGTTCCCTGTGCCCAGGAGAGCTTTCGCCTTCTTTGGGAACCATCAACGTTTGCTTGTAGGACTCAGATATGGCCAACTTTTATCAGTGGATTACCCTTTCAAGGATATCTGTCCTTTCCTGGTTCTCTGTCCTTTATTCTGTGGTCTAATTGGCGTTTACCAAGCATGCCTTTGCACTAGGATACTTTCTCCTTCTTTGGGAAACCCAAATCCTTGCTGGCAGGACCTGGAGATTAGGGTCCACTGTCAGAAGTTGGGCCCTTTGATGAATTGGCGCCTTTCCTTTTCCTTTGTCCTTCATTCCTGAGTTGAGCTGGTGTTTATCAAGTTTCCCTTTTCACTGAGGGACTTTCTCCCTCTTTGTGAACCATTAAATTTTATTTGTAGGACCAAAGATGAGCACCCCCTCTCCAAAGTGTGGATTTGTGAGGATTTAGTGTTATTTTCCTTGCTTTTCCCCCACATTGCTTGTAGGCCTTCTTTGGACCAGGTGATTTTTACATACTCACAGAGGTCTGGCCCTTTAATGGATCAGTGTGCCTTCATTGTCCTTTGTCCTTCATTCTTCGATCTAATTGGAGTTTAACAAGCTTCCCTTTGCACTGGGGACCTTTCTCCTCCTTTGGGAAACACAAACCTTTGCTTGAAGGACCTGGAGATAAGCGTTCACTATTAGATGTCGTGCCCTTTAATGGATTGGGGTTCATTCATTTTACTTTTTCCTTTATTCCTTGGTCTATTTGGGGTTAACCAAGGTTACTTTTACACTGCCCTGCTTTCTATTTCTTTGGGAACAATAAAACTTTGCCTGTGGGACCCAGAGATGAACACCCACTGTCAGAGGTCTGGCCCATTAAGGAAGTGAGTTCCTTTCCCTCTCCTTTGTCCTTCATTACTTGGTCCACGTGAGGATTAGCAAGGTTCCCTTTTCACCTTTCTACTTTCTCCTTCTTTGGGCTTGTGGTGTTCAGAGATGCCCACATATCAGTAGAGGTCTGGTCCTTGATAGTATCAGGTTCCTTACCATGTCCTTTGTCCTTCATTAATTGGTCTATTAGGAGTTTGACAAGGTTCCCTTTGCAGTGGGGAACTCTATCATTTTACGACCATAAAACTTTACTTGCAAGACTAGGAAATGGCCACCTTTTGTCATAGGTCTGGCCCTTTAACGGATTGGGGTCCATTCCTTGTCCTTTTTCCTTTATTCCTTGGACTATTTGGGGTTTATCAAGTTTCCCTTTTCACTGCAGAACTTTCTTCTTTGGGAACCAAAAACTTTGCTTGTAGAATTAGGAGATGGCTGTCCACTAATACATGTCTGGCCCCTTAATGAAATGGGTTCTTTCCCTTGTACTTTTTCCGTAGTACCTTGTTGTATTTGGGTTGTTGTTTACCCTCCTTCTCAAGTGAAGGCTCTTGGACATATTTACTGTCCTCAGCTACTTCAGTCTCTTTCAAATACTAATGGGGTGGTCTTTTTGTTACCATTTCTTATTTGTGATCATTTCTTGAAACCTCCTTGCCCTTTAGGAAATTACCAATACCTATACCATAATTTTCTTTTTTTTTATTTTTGGTGAGGCAATTGGGGTTAAGTGACTTGCCTAGGGTCACACAGCTAGTAAGTGTTAAGTGTCTGAGGCCGGATCATAATTTTCTTTAGATTGAAATTTAAGGTCTAGAAACTGATGGCCTTGTTAAATACATGTGGCTTTTTAAGGAGGCAAATCCTTTTTTGGCTTGCATCTTCTCTCTCCTCGTTGTCCTTGACAAGGGAAAATGCCCTTTGCCTCCATGTTTCCTGTCTTTGAAGTTGCTTCCTGAAACTGGGAGCGAGGTCCTTCTTTTTCAGAAATGAAGCTGAACTCTCCTACCCCATCTCAGTCATATATTGTCTAGATTTCCTATCTATTAACGTAGGTCTGGGGGAAAATATGTTTTCTTCCCAGTCCCCTCCAGCCTGAGGTGCCTCTCACAGTTCCTTCCTAATATTCCAGGCACTCTTCTCTGCCTCTAAGATTTCTAAAGCAACAGCTGAGGTGTACCCAGATTTGTTAGGGATTTCTTTCCCCTATCCTAGTATCAGGCCCCATTGGTGGGTACATATATTAGGTGAAGAAACTATATCCAGGTAAGGGATTTTTAGTTTAAACAGGCAGGTGGATCCAAGCACCTCTTTAGGTAGACACCACTCCACTTTAACTGAATATTTATTTGGAGAATGTGTGGTTCTAGCATTTTCTTAGTCTTTGGGTTATAGACCTGAAGATTCTTTCAGGGCTCTGCTTGATAAACCATTCGTTCAGGGGGTGAAGGTGCCTGGAGCTGGGATTGTGATTGAAGGTGGATTTGGGGTTTGGTTTGGGGCTGGATTTGGGTTTGGGATTGAACCTGAGGTTGTCTTTGAAGATCTGTGTTTTGCACAGATGAAGTTGGAAGGACAATCTCTCTTTTTGGGGTGTCTGTGTGATAGCTGAGTAGGCTGGAATGATATAGACCAACTCCTTGAAGTGGCCCAGGAAGGGATCATACTCTCAGGAAGCACTTTCTTTTCTATTGCCACACTCTTCTCACAATATTTCTGCGATGCCTCCTTTGCCTTGGGAATAGACTTTTCTCAAGATCACTCTTTTGGGCTCTTCCCTGTGTGACTAGCTGGAACTGTCTCTGGAACTATTACTGAGGCCACATCTGGTCCAGCTACTGAGTCATTTGCTTGATCCTTTTTTCCAGAGCTCCTGAGGCCTTAGAATATAGAAGGCTTAGGCTTTCTGGGCCTTCCTGAGTGTCTCTGAAGCATAGTATGAGGCATAAGGTGTTTGATGGAGTCTTTGAAGCCTTCTTTAGAGATGGGTCTCCAGTAGCTTGTGTGTGTGTGTGTGTGTGTGTGTGTGTGTGTGTGTGAATGAGGGTTAAGTGACTTGCCCAGGGTCACACAGCTAGTAAGTGTCAAGTGTCTGAGGCTGGATTTGAACTCAGGTCCTCCTGAATCCAGGGCTGGTTACATTATCCATTGCACTACCTAGCTGCCCCCTTCAGTAGCTTCTTGACATCTTTAGTTAACAAATGTAGCTCCTGGAGCCCATTGGAAATCTGTACCTGGGAGCAAGAAGACTTTTGGAACTGGGGAAGCTGAAATGGTAAAGGGTTCAAGGCTTCATAAGATTTCTCAATATGGGGCACACCACATAAGGACTGGAGATGTTTCTGTAGCAGATGCCACTCCAAGGCCTGGAATTTGGGCAGGTGGATAACTGGGATCCTTATTGAAGTGTCTTCAGGGTCAGTTCTGAAGGTCTTGATCTGGGGTGGGAATGAAGGGTAGGGATGGGAGTGGGGGTAAGGGTGGAAGTGGAGTCGGGGATAGGGATAGAGATGGTGGACAGGATGAGCTTGGGTGTGAGGTTGGAAGTAGTTTTAAGTGTTTGGTTGGAGAAGGCAGAGTGAGTTGATTGGCTGAGGTAGGCAGGTGGAGGTAAGAAAGATGGTTAAAGAAAACTAAGGAATTATCCCCTCATTGCAATATGATGATGGCCTCCAGCCAGGATGGGGAGCTAGTCTCCATGTAAGTTGTCAGCAAGGATTCACTGTGCAAAGAGGGAAGACCCCAGAAGAGCTGAGTGCATTGTTGATTGTACCCCACTGTGTTCTCAGAACCTCACTCAGGCATGGAATAGAGTCTGTTCAGGAAATGGATGGTGGTAAGGGCTAGGATCAGGGATATGGGGTTGTGGAGTTGCCGAGTGTTAGGCACATGCTCTGGTTTCCTGTTATTGACAAGAGACCTTTCAGAACCCAAGAAGGGCTGGTTGGCCCCACAGGCACTTCAAGACTGGGGATCTGGTTGTCACAGAAATTCCTTCTCCTTCCAAAGATGGAGTGTAATCTTGTCTGTGATGTAAGTCTCCAGGGCACTTGAGCTGAGGAGTGGACTTCATCAGCTTCTGGGTGCTCTAGGTTCTAGTATTTCTAGTTTGCTCAGAAAGCTTCAGTCTTAAGAGGACCGTGTTCTTCTTCTGCCATCCTGAAGTCTTATTGTCACGTGGATTTTCCTCAGGCATAGGAATGGGCAGAGTCTCCTTTTGTTCTTTCCCAGAGAAGGGCCTGCAGTTGGGAACCCCTGAGCAACCAATAAGGGAGCATTAAGGACCCTTGGGAATTCTGCCATTGAGGAAAGCCTGAAAAGGCTACATCAACTTAATCAACATCAGATGTTAATGGGGCTGAGTTGATGAGAGGCCCATCATCTGAGCATAAGGCTTTTGGAATGCTTTTTTGAAAGGATCTAGGCTTATAATGTTCTCTTGCATCATCAGTTCCTATGAATCTTCCCATGTTTCTCTTGATTCTTTACACGGCCAATTTCTGTGTGATAATATTCCATTACGTTCACATACTTGTTGGTCCAGCCCTTCTCCATCACTAAATCTATGATCCCAGGGTCTTTTCTGGGTGAGGGAAATGAGTAGTGGTGAGGAGTAAGTATGTGCCGGGTAATAGTAGGACCACTGGGCCAAAGGGAATAGAAAGATGAGATAGAGCTCTCGAACTCATGACATAATTGCTCCAAAAAATATCCAAATAATGCCATAGGACGATTCCTGGAGCAGCAAAACCCACAGAAGAATGTGCTGAAATCATCTTCCAACCAAGGATGGCGCCCAAGGATCCCAACCCCACAGTCACCCTGACACCGATCCAGTCCTAGGAAGGCCTCACCAGAGAAAGAGACCTCCCAGAGCCTCTGAATCAGCTGCAGCACCAGTGTCATCTAGAACTAAACTCACAGTCTGTTGAGAGGGCTGAGCCCTTGGCAGGGGTGAGATTATAGGGGTCTCTTCTAGTGCTGAGGCAGAACTTGGGTTTTTTACCCCTTCTGGGAACCAGGAAGTAGGCTTGAGTAGCAGTGGCCCAGGTTGGGGAGGGGCATAGGCTTGTCAGAGCTGACAACCACAACAAACAAAGCTAGTTGATTAGCAAGTTGGTCTGGGGTCATCTATGGACCAAAAAACAGGCCAGGTAAGTGAAGAACCTGATCCTCCTTAAATTATACCACCTGGGACTTCTTCTTCTGTTTTTGGTGGGGCAATGAGGGTTAAGTGATTTGCCCAGGGTCACACATCTAGTAAGTGTCAAGTTTTTGAGGAGGGATTTGGACTTAGGTTCTCCTGAATCTAGGGCCAGTGCTTTATCCACTGCACCACCTAGCTGCCCCCTTAAAATGTATCCTGTAGAATATAGGATTGGAGCTATCTTTTTAATTATTTATTTTTAATTTTTTTTTTCTTTTTGAGGGGCAATGAGGGTTAACTGACTTTCCCAGGGTCACACAGCTAGTAAGTATCAACTGTCTGAGGCTGGATTTGAACTCAAATCCTCATGAATCCAGGGCTGGTGCTTTATCTACTGTGCCACCTAGCTGCCCTCACCTGCGACTTCTTAAGCTTGGGATACTGCAGCCTGAAAACAGTGCCCCACTTTAAGAAGCTAAAAGTCAAGTAAAAGGAAAGCAAGATGAGCAGACAGAGAAAGGTGAGAACCATAGAAAGTTTCTTTAGTGACAAGGAAGATCGAGGTGCATCCTCAGAGGAAGATATCAATCAATATCAGGGCCCCTATATCTAAATCTTCCAAGAAAAATATGAATTGGTCTCAGGCCATAGAAACATTCAAAAAGGACTTTGAAGATAAAGTTAGAGAGGTAGAGGAAAAAATGGAAAGAGAAATGAGGGTGATGCAGGAAAGACATGAGAAAAATTCAACAGCTTGAAAAACCAAATTGGCCAAATGGAAAAGGAGGTACAAAAACTCTTTGATGAAAATAATTGCCTAAGAATTAGGATTGAACAAATGAAAGCTAGTGGCTTTATGAGAAACAAAGACACAATAAACATATTCAAATAAATAAAAAATAGAGGGCAATGTGAAATATCTTCTTGGAAAAACTGCGGACCTGGAAAATAGGTCCAGGAGAGATAATTTTAAAATTATTGGTCTACCTGAAAATCAAGATCAAGGAAAGAGCTTAGACATCATCTTTCAAGAAATTGTCAGGGAAAATTGTCCTGCTATTCTAGAAGCAGAAGTTAAAATAGAAATCGAAAGAATACACTGATCACTTCCTGAAAGAGATCCCCAAAGGAAAACTCCCAGGAATATTATAGCCAAATTCCAGAGCTCCCAGGTCAAGGAGAAAATATTGCAAAGCTGCCAAAAAGAAAGAATTCAAGTATGATGGAGCCCCAGTCAGGATAGCACAAGATCTAGCAGATTCTACATTAAAGGACCAGAGGGCATGTAATATGATATTCCAGAGGGCAAAGGAATTGGGAATATAACCAACAATCACATATCCAACAAAACTGATCATAATGTTTCAGAGGAAAAAATGGGACTTCAATGAAAAAGAGGACGTTCAGGTATTCATGATGAAAAGAGCTGAACTGAACAGCAAATTTGCCTTGTCTTCTCACAATCCCTTCAATATTAACTTCCCATTTTTTTGGCCATATTTGCAATTTTTTCCAGATAAAATGGAATCTTGGGTGTATTTCTCTTAATATTAGTGATTCAGAACATATTTTCTATCCACTGCACCACCTAGTTGCCCCATAGAACATATTTTCACATGATTCTATTCTTTCCTTAGCATATTCTTTACAAGGCTGATAGCCATACTAATCTTCAGCCATATCCATCTCTGGAACAATATGGGTCTCTACATCCTGCTTGTCCCTATAGCAGGGGTGGAGAATTTCTGCTCCATGGGTTGCATCAAGCCCTTAGTTTAATTTTATTCCTGCAGAACTCCATCAATGGGTGTCCTGCTTTCCAAGGACCATCCACCACATCCATGCCATTTCTATTGCATCTATCACATCTATTTCAGAGCAAATACCAAAAGGAAATCTTTTCTGTTTATATTCTAAGTCTAGTTTCAAAAGGTTTTAAAGTTCTTCGTGCAAATATCCTACAAGACCACAAGATGGAGATGTTACTTCAGGAAATGTAGTTCTTTTCTCAGCTTTCTGTAAAATTGTCTTTTTCTTTGGTGTTTCTTTACCCCTCTCTGGGTCTCTTTCTTCTTATACAACTCATTTATTATTTGTTATGCTTCAACAATTCTCTGTTCGTTCTCTGCCTTTATTTCAAAAAGTTCTTAAAGAATATTTTGTATTTCCTTTTCACTTAAAGAAAAGTACAGGGGCAGCTAGGTGGCTCAGTGGATAGAGTACTGGCCCTGGAGTCAGGAGGACCTGAGTTCAAATCCAGTCTTAGACACTTGAAACTTAATAACTGTGTGACCCTGGGCAACTCACTTGACCCCAAATGCCTCACAAAAAAAGAAAAGTATAGTGACCTTCATTTCTTTCTTTTTTCTTCTTCTTTTTTTCTTTAACTTGCCTCCAGTGAGAAGTCAATAATAAAGCAAAACAATGTACTATTATAATTGGCAAGTTTGGTCCAGGAGAAAGAGATGAGAAGATGGTAAAGGCAGAAGACTATCGGTTTAGAACATTGTATATACTGTCAGGCACAATTTGTTGGTTTTGCTGATATCGTGTTTATATGCATATGTGTGTTTTAATTTTTGTTACAAGAGAAGGTTCACTAGGGAGGAGCTAAGGGGAGTGGTATGCTCAAAAATGCAAACTCCAAAGACATTGATAACATTTTTTTTTTTTTTTTAGTGAGGCAATTGGGGTTAAGTGACTTGCCCAGGGTCACACAGCTAGTAAGTGTTAAGTGTCTGAGGCCGGATTTGAACCCAGGTCCTTCTGACTCCAGGGCCGGTGCTCTATCTACTGCGCCACCTAGCTGCCCCCGATAACATTTTAAAATAAGAAAATTTAACAAATATTATTGATTAACATTAATTATTAAAATGATATCACATGCATATATTATTGTGTTCATTAATATTAAATAAAAATATCTAAAAGCAATAAGCAAAATTCATACTTATTCCCCAGAAGAAAGAAGGTTCTCAGCCTCAGGCCTATAGGATTATGGCACCTGTTAGATTATTTTATTTCCAAAGTCAAGGTCTCTCCTATCAGAAAAAGACAGAGCTTCCCAAGGGCCAAGGCCTGTCTTCTCTTTTCTCATTTCCAATAACAATAAGAACAAAGAACTAATTGAGCCTTGAAGAATTCCCCTCATGGGGAATTGGTCTGTGAGGGACTCTGTGCCCTCACTTAGGGGCTCTCTCAGCGGTCATTCAAATTCAGACTTTTCCTGTCTCTTGCCATCAGGTGAACAGTCACATTCTGACTCTAAAGGGATCATGATCCTTTAATTCAACCTAAGTTACCCTTGGGACTCTCTGGGAATTGAGGGAAAAACTTTTAAGAGGCGATGCTGAGAAAATAAAGAAATGAACAGGAGTCAGAGTCAACAGAGCAGTTGAGAGAGAAGAGGGTAAAGGGAAGGGAACAGAAGACCTGGTCTCCATGGGAGGCCAACCTCCCTGAAGTGGCCTTTCCTCCTAACCTGAGACTTTGAGAAATGATAGAGGCCCCCAAGGAGGAGGATGCTGCTGCAGTAGAGGAAAGAACCCATATCTCCCAAAGTTAGTACTTGGTTCATCAGCATCTGAAGTAAATCCCAGGTTGCCCCAAGGGTTGCTGACATTCATCTTCTCCAAAGAGAACATCAACAAATAATTCTGGCACTAAGAGTATCCAACTTTAATCAGGGTTCAAGCTCCACATCACAGAGCCCTGAAACTTGGGTCATGGAGACTGTCAAAAAGGAATCTTTATGGCTTGGTAAAGCTCTAGGTGGGAGGGGGCAAAAGAGTGGGGGACAGGGGAAGATCAGGGGGAGGTGGACAACAGCCCCTCTACCCATGGTCCATCTTAGCACCTCCCCATCTGTACCCCTACCTCCCCACTCCTTTTCTGGGCTCTGAGACTTCCTTAGATGGCCATTTACTCATCCTACATCTAACTACCTCCTCCAGGGAGTTTGCTCTAATTATTTCTTCCATTTTCTATCTAACTAGAAAAATCCCATGTTCTCTCAATGTGTTTATGTAATGAGATTACGAAGAATCGTTTTTGAGGAAATCAGAATTCAGCAAAGATGTGCCAAGGATTGCACAATTACTAAGTATCTGAGACTGAATTTGAATGCAAGTCCTACTGATTCAGGGCCAGTCTTCTATCCACTGGGCCACCTAAGCTTCCTCAGTCATAAAAAATTGTAATCCACAACTCTGGGTCTCCCACACACCACTTTCAGTCTTGGGAAAGAGGGGGAATGTGAACCCAAATCCTATTCCTGCCTCATTTTGTACCCATATAAAATTTCCTCTAGAAACATCAGAAGATCCCTCATGTCTAGGTCTCCACAGATATCACAAAAAGGGTCTCCATTTCCCATGAAAGTCTCCTAAGGAACTCCACTGAATAGAGGACAGCCTTTATATGAACCCACAGAAAATATTGAAGAAGATTAAGGATTCTGTGGTTGCTAAACTGTAGCAAGAAATCTCCCCTGTCTGGGATTTCCACCATTGCCCAGGAACATTTAGCATCTCCCATGTTTACTGTATTGCCTTATAGGTTTGTCCTCCCCCCTTGAAGGGAAATACAAATAGGCAGCTCCTCACATTCCAGCGATGAGCATTTTTCACCCCAGTACAGATAGGGCTCTAGAGTTAAACTACTTGGGAAGGTTAGGTGAAAAAGTGGATAGAGCACCAGTCCTGAAGATTCATATCTCCTGTTGCCTTAATTACCTCAGTTTCCTTATCCCTAAAGTAAACTAGAAGAGAAAATACCAAATTACTCTAGGATATTTGCCAAGAAAACCCCCAATGGATTGACAAAGTGTCAGACACGAATGAAAACGACGAAACAAAAACAAAACAACATCCCCTTCTCTGACCCCTTCATTGATCACTGGTTCCTCCAGAACACCTGTGTGACCTGGAGAAAAAAAAAAGTGTTGTGGGAGGTAGAATGGTGTAGAACAAAGGTAGAAAGTAAGAAGGATCAGTTGTCAGGAAAGAACAGGGAGGGGAATGGAAAAGTAGGGGAGGGAGCATCTCTACAGGAAATCAGACTTGGATCCCTTTACCTTGGAACATGTTATGTTCTTCTGGAACTGAGGTGGATCGTCAGGCTTATTGAAATGATACAGCAGCCAAAGGTACAACAAGCAGCCCAGGATATAGAAGTGAGGGTCAATCCCATATTCTCTCAGCACTGAATCCAGCAGGGATTCTATCCTACTCAAGGCAATCTCAAGGTCCCCCAGGAGGAGGGAACAGAGTTCCTTCTTCTCCAGAGATCAGTCTCAACAGAAACAGCTCAGGTAAGCAGAGTGCTTGACCCTAGGCAGAATTCCAGCTCTGCATCATAGAGCCCCAGAAGTTGGGTCATGGACACTGTCATAAAGGAATCTTTGTGACTTGGTGAAACTCTAGGTGCAGGGCATCAGTGGGCAGAGGAGCATTGGGCAGGGAGAGATCAGGATGTGGACAGCAGCCCCTATCCCCAAGGGACCCTCTTAGCACCTCCCCATCATTTCCCCTACCTCCCCACTCTGTTTCTGGGCTCTGAGACTTCTTTACATGGACATTTACTCATCCTATCTCCAAGCTACCTCCTCCAGAGAGTTTTCCCTGAATGTTCCCTTCCATTTTCAATTTTACCAGGGAAATCCCAAGCCCCCTCAATGTGCTCATGTAATCAAACACAAATGTTTTTGAGGAAATGAGCATTAAGAGAGGGAGGACTTCACCATGGTCATACAACTAGTAGGTGTCTCAGGCTGAATTAAACACAAGTCCTCTTGACGTCAGGGCCAGTCTTCTAACCATTGGGCCTCCTAGCTATCACAAAGCAATTGTAATCCACAGCTCTTGGAGAGACCATTGCTGCCTCATTTTCTTCTCATGTAAAATTTCCTCTGGGAACCTCAAGACCCCTCATGTCTAGGTCTCCACTGATATCTGGAAAAGGGTCTCCAGTAGAAGACAGGCTTTATTTGACCCCACAGATAACACAAGACAATATAAAGGATTCAGTGGTTCCTAAACAGTAGCAAGAAAACTTTCCTGTCTGAGATTGCCACCTTCTAACCCAGGAACCTAAGGAATCTTCCATCTTTAGAGTATTCTCTTCAAGGTTTCTTCTCCCCCTGGAAAGAAAATACTAAATACGCAGCCCTATTTAATCCCACCTTCCACTTCCTGAGCTCATAGATATATCCTGCCCTTGTTTGCCTCAGTTTCCTACAAGGAAAAATAAGCTAGAAGAAAAAAATGGCAAACTAATCCAGTATCCTTGCCAAGAAAACCTGCCATGGGGTCACAAAGTCAGACATTACCGAAAATGGATAAAGCACCACAACAAAACAACACCTCCTTCTCTGGCCCCTTCATTGATCGCTGGTTCCTCCAGAACACCTGTGTGACCTGGAGAAAAAAAAGTCTTGTGGGAGGTAAAATGGTGTAGAACAAAGGTAGAAAGTAAGAAGGATCAGTTGTCAGGAAAGAACAGGGAGGGGAATGGAAAAGTAGGGGAGGGAGCATCTCTACAGGAAATAAGACTGGTTCCCTTTACCTTGGAGCATGTTTTCTTCCTCTGGAGCTGAGGTGGATCATCAGGCTTATTGAAATGATACAGCAACCAAAGGAGCAACAAGCAGCCCAGGATATAGAAGTGAAGGTCAATCCCTTATTCTCTCAGCACTGAATCCAACAGGGATTCTATCCTATTCAAGGTCCCTCAGGAGGAGGGAACTGAATTCCATCTTCCCCAGAAGTCAGTCTTGACAGAGACAGAGACAGCTCAGACAGAGTGCTTGACCATAGCCAGAATTCCAGCTTCATATCATAGAGCCCAAGAAGTTGGGTCATGGCCACTGTCATAAAGAAACCTTTATGACTAAGTGAAGCTCTAAGTTGGAGGGCAGGGGATCAGTGGGTAGGGGGAGATCTGAAGGATGTGCACAACAGCCTCTCTTCCCAAGGTCTATCCTAGGACTTTTCATGTTGAAGTTACCAGGTCATGTGCCATCCTGATTTTTTTCTCCATGATATTTAAATTGTTTCTTTCTGGCTGCTTGCAGTATTTTCTCCTTTACATGATAATTCTTGCATTTGGCTATTATATTCCTTGGAGTTTTTTTTTTCGGTGGTCTCTTTCAGGAGGTGATAGGTGGATTCTTTCAATGACAATTTTTTTCTCTGGTTCTAAGACATTGGGACAATTCTTCTTGATGACGTCATGAAATATGCTGTCCAGGCTCTTTTTTTTTTTTCAATCATGGTTCTCAGGTGGTCCAATTATTCTTAAATTGTCCCTTCTGGATCTATTTTCCAGATCTGTTGTTTTTTCAGAAGAGGCATTTTATGTTTTCTTCTACTTTTATATTATTTTGATTCTGCTTTACTTCCTGTTGTCTCATTGAGTCATTTAGCTTCCACCTGCATGATTCTGATTTTTAAGGAAGTATTTTCCCCAGCCAGCCTTTTCACTTCCTTTTCCATTTGTCCAATTGTATATTTAAGGCATTTTTTCTTTTTCAAAGCTATTGACTTTTTCTTGCATAACTTGCATTTCTTTTCCCAATTTTTTCTTCTACCTCTCTTATTTGGTTTATAAAATCATTTTTGAGCTCTTCCAAGAGGACTTTTTAGTATTGAAACCAATTCCTCTTCCCCTTGAGTCATTGAAATGTGAGGGGTCACCTATTTAGTATTTTCCTTCTAGGGGAAGAACAAACCTTTAAGAGAGTACTCTAAACATGGGAGATGCTATATGTTCCTGGGGTAGAAGGTGGGAATCCCAGAAAGGGGAGTTTTCTAGCTAATGTTTAGGAATCACTGAATCCTTTATATTGTGTTGTATTTTCTGTGCCATCAAATAAAGATGTCCTTTCTTCAATAGAGTTCCTTAGGAAACTTTCATGGGAATTGGAGAAATTCTTCCTGATATCAGTGGAGATCTACACATGTGGGATCTTCTGAGGTTTCCAGACGAAACTTTTGGTGGGGACAAAATGAGGAAGAATGAGGATTTGGGTACAAGTCCCCCCTCTTGGCCAAGAATGAACTTGTTCTCTGTGGACCCAGAGGTGTGGGTTCCAATTATATTATGAGCAAGGTAGCTAGGTGGCCCAGTAGATAGAAGACTGGCCCTGAAGTCAGGAGGATGTGGGTTCAAATTCAAGCTCAGACACTTAGTAACTATGTGACTCTGGAGCACCTCTTTGCTGAATCCTGATTTCCTCACAAATAATTGCATTCTGATTACATGAACACATTGAGGGGACTTGGGATTTCCCTGGTAAAATTGAAAATGGAAGGGAACATTCAGGGTAAACTCCCTGGAGGAGGTAGCTGAAGGTAGGATGAGTAAGTGGCCACCTAAGGAAGTCTCAGAGCCCCAGGATGAACCATAGGGAGGGTTGTTGTTCACTTTCTTCTGATCTCTCCCTGCCCACTGTTCCCCTGCCCCCACCCTACCTAGAGCTTCACCAAGTTGTAAAAATTCTTTTACGACAGTGTCCATGGCCCAACTTTTGGGGCTCTATGCTTTGAAGCTGGAATTCAGGCTAGGGTCAGGCATTCTGATTGCCTGAGACGTTTCTGTTGAGACTGACCTCTGGAGAAGAAGGAACTCAGTTCCCTCCTCCTGAGGAACCCTGAGATGACCTTGAATAGGATAGAATCCCTGCTGGATTCAGTGCTGAGAATATACAGATTTTTTTTTTTTTTGCAAGGCAATGAGGGTTAAGTGACTTGCCCAGGGTCACACAGCTAGTAAGTGTCAAGTGTCTGAGGCTGGATTTGAACTCAGGTACTCCTGAATCCAGGGCCACTGCTTTATCCACTGTAACAACCAGCTGCCCCCGAGACAATACAGAATTGACCCTCAGTTCTATATCCTGGGCTGATTGTTGCTCCTTTTAATGCTCTGTTATGTCAATAAACCTGACCACACACCTCAATTCCAGAAGAAGAAAACATGCGCTAAGGTAAAACCTTTATAAGTGGTCATTGCATATCTGATTTCTGGTAGAGAAGCTTCTTTCCCCTACCTTTCTTTCTTTCTTTTTTTTTTTAGTGAGACAATTGGGGTTAAGTGACTTGCCCAGGGTCACACAGCTAGTAAGTGTTAGGTGTCTGAGGCCGGATTTGAACTCAGGTATTCCTGACTCCAGGGCCAGTGCTCTATCCACTGCGCCACCTAGCTGCCCCCTTCCCCTACCTTTCCATTCCCCTCCCTGTTCTTTCCTGACAACTGATTCCTCTTACTTTCTACCTTTGTTCTACACCATTCTACCTCCCACAAGCCTTTTTTTCTCCAGGTCACACAGGTGTTTTGGAGGAACCAGTGATCAACGAAGGGGCCAGAGAAGGAGGTGTTGTTTTGTTGTGGTGGTTTATCCATTTTCGGTAATGTCTGACTTTGTGACCCCATGGCAGGTTTTCTTGGCAAGGATACTGGAGCGGTTTACCGTTTTTTCTTCTAGCTTATTTTTCCTTGTAGGAAACCGAGGCAAACAAGGGCAGCATCTATATCTATATCTATATCTATATCTATATCTATATCTATATCTATATCTATATCTATATCTATATCTATATCTATATCTATATCTATATCTATATCTATATCTATATCTATATCTATATCTATATCTATATCTATATCTACCTATCTATATATGAGCTCAGGAAAATGAGGCTTCAGGCCTGGTGCGCTATCCACTGAGACATCTAGACTAGAGACCTACCTGTATTGGAGTGGAAGGTGGGATTCACTGAAATGTCACCCCTTAAGGTTTTTTTTTTTAATATCCTCATCAGAATCAACTTATACCCACATCTTTGGTCTATGTGTACCACTCCTATCTTCCCAATAAAGATACAGTTCTCAAGGGTTACAAGTATCTTCTTGCTGTTCAGGGATATAAACATTTGAACCTTATTGAATAACATATTTTCTCCCCTGTTTTACCTTTTTATGCTTCTCTTGTGTCCTGTATTTGTAAAGTGAGTTTTCTGTTCAGTTTTGGGCTTTTCATTAAGAAAGTTTTAAAGTCTCCTATTTGGCTGAATGATAATACTAAATAGGTAGCCACTCACATTCCAGTGAGTCCCATCTTCCACACCGATATAGGTACATCTCTAGTCTAGGTGGCTCAGTGGATAGAGCACCAGGCCTGAAGACTCATCTTCCTGAGCTCACATCTCTGCTTCCCTTGTTTACCTCCGTTTTCTCATCTGTAGAATGAACTAAAGGAGAAAATGGCAAATCACTTCAATATCTTTGTATATGGACTGGAAGGAAGGAACTTTATAATGAGGTTGTCAGGGGTTCTTAACCTTTTCTATACCATGCACTCCCTTTGGCAATCTGGTGAAGCCTTTGGACTTCTGAGAACAATATTTTTCAATGAACAAAATAAAATATATGGGATTACAAAGGAAACCAAGTTTATTGAAATACTTATAAAAAAAATTTTTTTCTTAAGATCACAAACCCCAGATTGAGAACTTTTAGCTTAAGTGGTTAAGTAATATTCATTAATTTATTTTAGTTAATCAACATGAGTTGAATAACTAAACTCCACTGACAACCTGAGCGAGAGTAATGTTGGCTATTAAAATGTTAATTTGGGAGTTTTCTGGTGGGAAAAATATTAAAATTGTCTGTGACCGTGTGCCTGATGAGAGGCAGATCTTGGGTGGGCTAAACTGTCTAGGTAGTTTGGAAAAAATAAAAGGCAGAAAGAAAGGAAGAAAGAAAGAAAGAAAGGGAGGGAGGGAGGGAGGGAGGAAAGGCCCCTGTTTTTGGTAGAGATGGGCAGGGTTGGGGGTGGGTTTGAGAGGGGGGAACATGGAGATGAGGGAAGAGAATAAGCATTTATTAAGTGCTTACCTCCCCTGCACCAGGCCCTGTCCTAAGTGCTTTATAAATATTATCTCATTTTATCTTCACAACAACACTGTGAAGTAAGTGCTATTACTATCCCCTTTTTACGGTTGAGGAAACTAAAGCAGATAGAAGTTAAGTGACTTGCCCAGGGTAACACAGCTACTAACTATCTAACACTGGACTTGAACTCAGGTCTTTCTAACTAAAGGTCCAGCTCTCTCACAATTGTCCCCCCCCCATACTTGTGATTTCTTGACATAGGGAACTCCTAGATAAATTTCTTCCATCAATGCAAGTCAGTATTTTCTCTGCAATTTATAATCTTAGAGTTGTCTATAGCAACCTGTTAGGTTAAATTACTTTCCCAAGGTCACAGGGCCTGCATATACATAGAAGCAAACAAGACTTGAAGGTAGCTCTTCCTAACTTTGAGGCCATCTCTACCCACTACATCAAGTTACCTCACTATCCTATTGCATTATTTCCAATTTTGTATATTGTCTTTTTCTTTGTAAATAAACCAAAGAAAACACATTTTCATGATCTATAGCAGTTATATGTTTATGGCTGGGCTCCCTAGCTACAATGGCAGCTAGTGACTTACTTAAAGGGGGGTAAAATATAATCAGAACCTGATATACCAGATCTCTAAACTCAGGGACCAGTGAAAGTCTGAAGTATGACGCCTAAAGATAGGGTTCAATAATGTTAAGTTTATAAAGAACTAAACCTCAGAGCCAAATTCAAAATTTCCTTAACACAAGTGCTGCTTATCTTTTGTTTTGTTTTAGTTTTTTGGTTTTCTTTTCGGGGCAATGGGGGTTAAGTGACTTGCCCAGGGTCACACAGCTAGCAAGTGTCAAGTGTCTGAGGCCGAATTTGAACTCAGTTACCCCTGAATCCCTGGATTCAGTGCTTTGTCCACTGCGCCACCTAGCCGCCCCCAAGTGCTGCTTATCTTAAGCTTAAGCTTAAGGTGACTAGATGCATTACAGTAAGCTCCTAGACTTAGGGGTGTGAGAATATGATGTCTGTTTTCTATGAGTTACCTTACCAGGCAGATACATTGGTTACAGAGTAAGGCTGTTTGCTGAAAGGAGCCAATCAGGAGCCTGCAGTGAGCCAAAGTCTTGCTCACTCCCAGATGCCTTTGCTGGTGTTTGATGGCTGAGTTTGCTGAGCTCTCCAAACCCAGTCAAAATCAACCAAGGGACCCAGAGTCCCTCATCTGAGAAACCCAAGTTTTTCAGATATCTTCAGTTCACAAGATTTCCTCCAAAGTGAGAAATACTGCTCTCAAAATTGTCACTCAGTCCTCTATACTCAGCAAAGAAACAACCTAAGATCCAGGATGGGGGCTGCTCTAAATGAACACATTGCATGCGTTGCTGTGGGCCTATAGCCACCATGCTGTTAGAATTAGAGATCACCCTTTCCTTTGGCAGACTGTTTCCCTGCTGGCGACCAACGAGGGGGCTTGCTTTGTCACCTCAAAACTAAAGACCTTCTGCACTGAACCTTGCATGTCCCTGGAAGTGACTAGCAGGTCTCAGTACAAATTCTAAGGAATGACCTCACTGGACCATCCCCAAGCCTGCAACCTTACCACTAACATTTATATTCCTCATACTTGTCCATCTTAATGACAGTAAAGCATTTTGTTACATTAATGTATCACAATTTTTTAAACCAGCCTCCTGGTGTTGAACATTTAGCTTACATTTAGTTTGTTTTTGTTGTTGTTGTTTTTTTTTGGGGGGGGGGTTGCAATTAAAAATAATGCTGCTGTGAATATCTTTGAATACATAGCTCTTTTTTTTTTGTTGGTGCTTTTGATAACATTTTTCAGAATATTTTCCTAATAATGGAACTATTGGGCTAAATTGGGCCATAATTATATTATTTTAAATAATAATAATATCTAGGGGGCAGCTAGGTTGCTCAGTGGATAAAGCACTGGCCCTGTATTCAGGAGGACCTGAATTTAAATCCGGGCTCAGACACTTGACACTTACTAACTGTGTGACCCTGGAAAAGTCACTTAACCTTCATTGCCCTGCCCCCCAAAAAAGATAGGGATGCTACATGTATAACATATCAGATGGCTTGCCATTTGGGGGAGGGAGAGGAGGAAAGGAGAAAAAAAATCATATCTTAATAAAATATATTTGACAGCTAATTTTTTTTTCCTGAAAGAATATATGTAATACTATTACCAGTTATCTTCTCATGGGAAAGGTCTACCCAGTCAGTGGATGCATCCAGCATTCATTTGGTCATTGTCAGCATGGTGTTTAGGGCAACATAAACAGGTTTATAGCTTTGTGAATTCAAATCTTTAAAATGCTGGCAAATATTTGTTACAAGAGTAGGATTGTGTCCCCCCCAAAAAAACCCAAGGTTAGGGTTGTTTTTTTTTTAATGAGGGGTAGGGTTGGAGGGAGAGGGGGACTATGGATGGTAATGTTCACCTAAAATAGAAACAGAAACAGACAGAAAGGAGGAATGCTGAAACATTTTTTTTTTTTGCTTTGACCTTTTGTTAATTTATTTGTCAATAAATTATAACTAAGTAATTTTCCTGTGCACTTGAGCAGTGTGTGTCTCTCCCTTGGATTCTTTTTTTTTTTTCAGCAACAAACATTTATTTTATTTTACAGTTACATGTAAGGGTAGTTTTCAACATTCATTTTCACAAGATTTAGAATTCCAAATTTTTCTCCCTCACTCCCTTTCCTCCCCCCTCCACAAGATCTCAATCAGGTTATATATATACAATCCACAAGTGTTTTTATCAGTTCTTTCTATAGGGGTGCATAGTAAGCTTCCTCATTAGTTCCTTGGGATTGTCTTGGATCATTGCACTGCTGAGAGTAGTTAAGTCATTCACAATTGCTTATTGAACAATACTGCTGTCACTATGCACAATGTCCTCCCAGCTCTGCTCACTTCACTATACATCAATGTTCATTAGTTTTTCCAGGTTTTGGGGGTATCATTCTGTTTGTCATTTCCTGTAGCACAAGACCATTCCACTACAATCATATAACACAGCTTTTTCCATCATTCCTCAATTGATGGACATTCCCTTGATTCTCAATTCTTAGCCTCTACGAAGAGTTGCTATAAATATTTTTGTACAATTTCCCCCCCTTTTCTCTTTTTCATGATTACTATTGTTAACTGTTTCCCTTCCATCCTATTCCCTTCCCCATGATATTTATTCTATTATCCATCTTCTTTCATCCTATCACTCTTCAAAAGGGATTTGCTTCTGTCTGT
Source organism: Dromiciops gliroides (assembly GCF_019393635.1). Taxonomy (NCBI): domain Eukaryota; kingdom Metazoa; phylum Chordata; class Mammalia; order Microbiotheria; family Microbiotheriidae; genus Dromiciops; species Dromiciops gliroides. The sequence goes on from NC_057861.1 coordinate 600,871,937, forward strand.
CCCCTCCCCCACTCTGCCCTTCCTTCTTTTGCCCCTTTCTCTTTATCCCCTTCCCCTCCTATTTTCCTGCAAGGTTATAGAGATTACTCTACCCAATTGAGTGTATACATTATTCCTTCCTTGAGCCAATTCTAATGAGATTGAGGTCTTTGAGCCAATTGTGATGAGTGTTAGGCTCATTTACTACCCAGATTAAATAGATTACTCCACCCAGTTGGGTGTGTCTGTTAGTTCCTCCTTGAGGCAGCTCTGATGAATTTAAGGTCTTTGAGCCTTTTCTGATGAGTGTAAAATTCATTGACTGCCCTGCTCCTCTCCCATCTCTTCCCCCACTCCATAATCCTTTTCCTGTTACTTTCATGTAGGATTTCACTTCTGCCCTTCCCCCTCCCCCAGTGAATTCCCTTCACTCCTCAATTTAACTCTAAAGATATCATCACCTAGCTAAGTGACACAGTGGACAAAGCATCACCCCTGGACCCAGGGGGATCCCAGCCAAAACCCATCCTCAGACACAAGACAGTCGCCCACTGTATGACCCCAGGTATGTCCCCCAGCTCCAATTTTTTATGGTTCTTTAGGGTGTTGTATTTGAAAGTCAAATTTGCCATTCAGTTCAGGTCTTTTCATCACAAATATCTGAAAGTCTTCTTTTTCATTAAAGTCCCATTTTTTCCGCTGAAAGATAATGCTGAGTTTTGCTGGGTAGGTGATTCTTGGTTGTAATCCCATTTCCTTTGCCCTTTGGAATATCATATTCCATGCCCTCTGGTCCTTTAATGTAGAAGCTGCTAAATCTTGTGCTATCCTGACTGTGGCTCCACAGTACTTGAATTCTTTCTTTTTGGCAGCTTGCAATATTTTCTCCTTGACCTGAGAGCTCTGGAATTTGGCTATAATATTCCTAGGAGTTTTCCTTTTGGGATCTCTTTCTGGAGGTGATCAGTGAATTCTTTCGATTTCTATTTTAGCTTCTTCTTCTAGAATTTCAGGGCAAGTTTCCCTGAGAATATCTTGGAAGATGGTGTCTAAGCTCTTTCCTTGATCATGGTTTTCAGGTAGACCAATAATTTTAAAATTATCTCTCCTGGACCTATTTTCCAGGTCAGCTGTTTTTCCCAGAAGATATTTCACATTGCCCTCTATTTTTTTTTTATTCATTTGGATTTGTTTTATTGTGTTTTGGTTTCTCATAAAGTCACTGGCTTCCATTTGTTCAATCCTAATTCTAAAGCAATTATTTTCATCAGAGAGCTTTTGTACCTCCTTTTCCATTTCGCCAATTTGACTTTTCAAGCTGTTGACTTTTTTCTCATGTCTTTCCTGCATCACCTTCATTTCTCTTTCCATTTTTTCCTCTACCTCTCTAACTTTATCTTCAAAGTCCTTTTTGAGCACCTCTATGGCCTGAGACCAATTCATATTTTTCTTGGAAGCTTTAGATATAAGGGGCCTGATGTTGACATCTTCCTCTGAGGGTGCCCCTTGGTCTTCCTTGTTACTGAAGAAACTTTCATGGTCCTCACATTTCTCTGTCTGCTCATCTTGCCTTTCTTTTAGTTGACTTTTAGCTCCTTAAAGTGGGGCACTATTTCCAGGCTGCAGTATCCCAAGCTTCAGAAGTCCCAGGTGGTATGATTTAAGGAGAATCAGGCTCTTCACTCGCCTGGCCTGTTCCCAGGTCCTTAGATGACCCCAGACCAACTTGCTAATCAACCATCTTTGTGTGTTGTGGCTGTTAGCTCTGACGATGAGCCTGTGCCCCTTCCCCACCTAGGCCACTGCTATTGGAGCCTACCTCCTGGTTCTCAGCAGGGGTGTAAAATCCAAGTTCTGCCTTAGCACCAGCATAGACTCCTGTAGTCTTCCCCCTGCCCAGGGCTCAGCCCACTCACTGGACTTTGAGCTTAGTTCCAGACAACATTGGTACTTCAGCTGATTCAGAGGCTCTGGGGGTCTCCTTCTTTGGTGAGGCCTTCCTGGGACTGGATCTGTGTCAGGGTGACTGTGGGGTTGGGCTCGACTCCTGTATTAGCACAGCATCTCCCTCCTTCTGACCTTCCAAGTTGTTCTTGGTTAGAAGATGATTTCAGCATATTCTTCTGTGAGTTTTGCTGCTCCGGGCATTTTCCTATGGTGTTATTTGGATGTTTTTTGGAGTGATCGTGTCATGAGTTTGAGAGCTCACTTTGAAACATTTTTAATGCTGAGAAAAAAAGAAAGTTCAGGAGACACAGATAAGCAAAATTACTTTGAAACTAGAGTGCTAAATGTATTATATACTTTTTTTAAAAAGCAAGCTATAGGGGCAGCTAGGTGGTGCAGTGGATGGAGCACCGGCCTTGGATTCAGGAGTACCTGGGTTCAAATCTGGCCTCAGACGCTTGACACTTGCTGGCTGTGTGACCCTGGGCAGGTCACTTAACCCCCATTGCCCCGCCAAAAAAAAAAAAAAAAAGCAAGCTATATATAATGGGAATTCATGGTTTTATTTGTAGTCCTTTGTTTTATTCTTTGTGTTTACATTCATTCTAAGTCATCAGAACCTAAACAATGAGTCATAGAAGCTTGTGTTGGGGGCTGTTATTGACTAATAAAAGCCAGTGTGATTTGTAATTTCGTAATACAATGTTAAAGAGTATGCCAAATCACATAAAACAAGTGACTGGCACAGAAGGGTACCTGGAGTCAGGAAGACCTGATTTCAAATCTAGCCTCTTTTACTTGCCCTGTGGTCTGCTCTTCCCCTTCCCATTCCCTGGCTCTTGGATGCATCCTTCTGAGTGACCAGATCTGAGGCCATGGAGGGCAAACTTTGACACGGTTAATAAGGTGACCAGGGACAAGTCATCTGAGTCTCAGTTTCCTCATTTATAAATTGGCGTCGCAATAATAATACACTACCTCCCTGGATTGTAAAACTTAAATTGCTACTTTAATGCAGGTTCATATCATCATCATTCATCACCATTAACATCATCACCACCATATAAATAATTTAGATCCTTAGATAGATACCAATGTAGTCAATAGTACAGCTTGAGGTGAGAAACATATGAGGTGATCTTTAAGATCTAATTCAGTTCTAAAATTCTATGGTTAATTCTTTTAAAAATGTATTTTATTTATTTGGGGAGGAGTAATAGGGATTAAGTGACTTGCCCAGGGTCATAGAGTTAGTGTCTGAGGTAGGATTTGAAGTGAGGTCCTCCTGACTTCAGGGTTAGTGCTCTATCCACTGAGCCAACCAGCTTCCCAACTGTGGTTTATTCTTTTTTTTGGGGGGGGGGGCGGGGAAATGAGGGTTAAGTGACTTGCCCAGGGTCACACAGCTAGTAAGTGTCAAGTGTCTGAGGCCAGATTTGAACTCAGGTCCTCCTGAATCCAGGGCTGGTGCTTTATCCACTGCATCACCTAGCTGCCCCCTATGGTTTATTCTTTAAAAAAAAAAAGTTTTCAATGACGTCTTATGATTTATATCATCATACTTTTCCCACCCCTCTTTCCCCTCCCAGAAAGCCATATCACATAACAAATAATATTGTGAGAGAGACAAAAGAAGAAAAAAATAAACTGATCAATACATCACAAAAGTCTAAAATTATGTGTAATGTGCAATTCTTGTAGACCTCCCACATCTGCTAAGGAGTGGGTTAGGAGTGTCTTCTATTTCTTCAAGCCATGCTTGTTCTTTATAATTTTGCAACGTTTACTTTTGATTTTTTTGGGGGGCATGTGTGGTCTATTCTATTTACATTGTTGTCGTCATTGTGTACATTCTATGATTTATTCAAACTAACTTTTTTTTTTAAAGATAGGGATGCAGGACAGCTAGGTGGCTCAGTGGATAAAGCATTGGCCTGAGTTCAAATCTGACCTCAGAAACTAGACACTTACAAGCTGTGTGACCCTGGGCAAGTCACTTAGCCCTCATTGCCCTGCCAAAAAAAAAAAAAGATAGGGATGCTTCATGTATAACTTATATCAGATGGCTTGCCATTTGGGGGAGGGGGAGGAGGAAAAGAGAAAGATTTGGAACTCAAAATCTTATTTATAAAATGAATATTGAGGGGGCGGCTAGGTGGCGCAGTGGATAAAGCACTGGCCCTGGTTTCAGGAGTACCTGAGTTCAAATCCGGCCTTAGACACTTGACACTTACTAGCTGTGTGACCCTGGGCAAGTCACTTAATCCCCATTGCCCCCCCCTGCCAAAAACCAAAACAAACAAAAAAAAATGAATGTTGAAAAACATGTAATTAAACAACCCAAAATGTCAAAAATACCCCCCAGGACCCCCAAAATACCGAGAGACAGACAGACAGACAGACAGACATATGCTAAAATAGGGTTTTAGGCAGAAAAAAAGGGGCCAGAGAAGAAAGAGGAAAAGCATGGTAGTGAACTCCTATATGGAGAAAGAAAATAAGGCAAGCATAACTCTGAAACTAAATTACTTCCCTTAAGGATGTAGAGAGCTGGCTTTTAAAAATATATGTTATTGACTTTCTGCTTGCATCTTTGCTAGCGGAGCCATGGGTCACCAGCTGCTTTACTGGAGCCACCCTTGCAAATTCAGCCAGGGGTCTTGGTCATGCTGAGTGTGTTCAAACTGGCCTGGCCTGATCCACAAGTACTGCCTGAACATGTGCCGCCATGCGAAGGACATTGGTTTCATCAAGTTGGACTAAATTATATCTACATATCTCGCTGATTCAGGGATTACTTTGACCATCAGTGACCACCATTTTACTGGACTGTGGACAACTATTTGATATAGATCTTGTTGTGTGTGCTACACGAATTTGTTTATAATAAACAAGTCATTCTCAGTTAAAAGATATATATATATATATATATAATGTTATGGGGAAATAGAGTGGGGGTTTGGGATAGGGGTTCTTAGGAATTCCTCTTTAAAGAATTACACCCTCTTGCACACAAATCCAATTAGAATAAAATAATTGTTTATTTAGGTGCTAGGAAAGGAAACCAAGAGAGAAATCCTTGGACTTCTCATAGGGAGAAGGCATGGCACAGAGCATGGCTCTGAGATACCTATCTCCTTGAGCAACAGACAGGGAAATCCTTTTATAGAAGACCAATGGTGGTGGTCCAGTGGGGTGATCATCTGACTGTGGAAAGTTCCCTTACTGGGGGTGGACCATCCCCTACTGGTGGTGGCTGGGGGAAGTTGGGTGAGGGGGAGCTCTGGATCTCTCAAGCCATCTCTCTGCTTTTCACGCCACAAAGGCAGCGGCCACACTGAATCTTATCTCCCTGAGGGGTGGGGGAGGCTGGAATAAAGGGTGGTGGTCCTGATGCTAACTCTTTGCAACTTTTACACATTACAAATAATTCCAAATTTTAAAGTATTCTACTATGAACGATTTTAAGAGTAGAAATAAACAGATCAACAACTGTGATAGCTACAGGTTATTTTTTCTGGTCTATGCAGTGAACTAAGACCCCATAAACTAGGAATTTCTCACTGAACTCATTTTTTCTTGACTTCATGCCCCAATAAAGGGCAAGGTGAAGACTGTAAAACCAGGAAGGGATGATGGAATTTGTGATCATCATGCATACACATTAAAGGCAGTGTCAGCCTACATTTAAGGGGTCTTCCCCCACTCCCCACAACCTGCTGCTTTGATGGAATAGGAGGACCTGAATGAGAGAGTAAGACAGAGGCCACCCCAGTGCCTGTTAAGAAATCCATAGACTTACCTCTTACATCCAGCATGACTCTATGCTTGACCATAGAGATATCAATAATGCAGCTGGCCAGTCCCTGGTCCCCCCAATTCCAAGTCTACAGGAGACCAGGCTGCAGGCAGCTGGGTTTTTGCTCAGCCAACCTCTTGGGGGCTGCACTGTGGACAAGGAGTTAAGGGAGGTGGCCTCACCTTTGAGGAGCATCCCCCACTCCAGTGTCCCAGTTTACTGCAGCTGACAGAATCTCAGCCACTGGGACATCTGCTGATAGCAGACGTGACGGCTGCTGCTATTAGCCAGGCTTGTTCTATGGATCCAGCATGATCCTTCTTTTCTCTCTCTTTGGCTATCACAAGGTCCCTGTTATAAAAAATCTTAAAAGCAACATCAAGGAGTGGTGAGGGTGGGGCTTGGGGACTCCAGTCTAATTTCTGGAGTTTTCTCCTAATGTCAGGAGCAGATTGGCTAATAAAATGTAAATTGAGGACTGTTATTCCTACATCCCTTTCTGGATCTAGATTAGTATATTTTTCCAGAGTTTCCATGATGTGACTCATGAAAAGAGCTGGGTTTTCCTCCAGCTCCTGTGTGATCGCCTTCACCTCATAATCGACCTATTTCTTTTTGTTTCTTTTTGTTTTTGTGGGGCAATTGGGGTTAAGTGACTTGCCCAGGTTCACACAGCTAGTAAGTGTTAAGTGTCTGAGGTCAGATTTGAACTCAGGTCCTCCTGAATCTAGGGTTAGTGCTCTATCCACTGTACCACCTAGCTGCCCCTGACCTATTTCTTAATCTCCCTTCCCATTCCCTCAACAAGGTAAGTGATCATGTAGTTTCTACAAGCCCTGTCTACTCTATCATGATAGTCTTGTCTTAGGTCTACAGCTGGAACAGCTGTAGTTCCCCCAGTCTAATTTCCAACCTAATAGCTTGGACTTGTGGTGATTTCCTATCAGAAGGAGGCAGTCATCTAAGAAATCATTGAATTCCTGTGAGGAAGGAGGCCTTTTAGGGTTATCCAGAGCCTTCTTAGATTCAGTTGGTTTTGCTGGGCAAATTCTGTTCTGTTCCTTTCCTTTTGACTTCTGGCTTAAAGCCATAAAGGACAGTATGTATGGAATCTCTGTCCATTTCCCTTCACACCTGCAAAACTTGTCCAATTGCAAAATGGTAAAAAGTTCCATGTAAAGGCCAATTTTCTTGGGATTCCAACTGATATTTTGGCCAAACAATGTTACAATAATAGATCAAGCATTTCTTTTTCAAATTTGTAAGTTCTAATATAGTCAAATCTCTTAGGATGCACCCCATCTCTTTTGGAACACTCCCTTTCTGCCCCACGGCTGTACCCAGATATTGTCCTGTATAAGGAGAATGGTCCAGAAGTTAGATTGAGGGGCAGCTAAGTGGTACAGTGGATAAAGCACCAGCCCTGGATTCAGGAGGACCTGAGTTCAAATCTGACCTCAAACACTTGACACTTACTAGTGTAAAGGCCTAAAATTCTAGCTATGATGTCTAAAATCTAATGAGTGGTTGTTGCCTTAAATTAGAAGCTTTAGCAAGAGTTTAGACTTTATTTATTAAAGTACATCAGAAGTTAGTAGAGAGAGAGAGAGGGAAAAAGCAAACTTCATCTAATTATCTAAGAGACCCAGAATCTGTGTTCTTGCCAAGCCGCAGTCCCCCAAAATGAATGGTCCCTCCTCAGATGCTTCTCCAAGGATCCCACTCTGACACCAAAAACCAGGCCGTCCTCACACATAGCTTCAAGCTAATTGGTTGGTAGCACTGATCGACAGCTTCTCACAGACAGCAGACACAACTTCTGGACACCAAAGTCACATGTTTTCTTTTCAGGCCAGAGCTTCCCTGCAATATCTTTCTCAGCATGTTGGTAGCGCTCTAATTCTCATGCTAGCTGTGTGACCCTGGGCAAGTCACTTAACCCTCATTGCTCTGGGGGAAAAAACCAACAACAAAAAAAAGAAGTTAGGTTGAGCTTTCTCAAGGGAGGGAGATGCTGGCTGTCCATCTCATGGAAGAGCCGAGCACTGGCAAGGGATAGACACAGAAACACAAAAGTTCTTACTGAGAAACATGGCGTCCAAGGGTCTGAGCGTGGATCAGATGTCTGGCCAAACTTTTGGCAAGAGAAGGAGATCCAGGCTACCTGTTGCTGTCATGTGCAAAAGCTGACCACCTCTACCTTTCTGTGACTCAAAAGAGAGGTTGAGTCAGGTGGGAGAGGGAGAAAAGAAACCCAAAAGGGAGGTTCCTACCTCCAGATTTTGTGTGGCCAGAGGAAAGAGGAATTTCCCGTACCCTGCAACATTGGGCACCAATTATGTTATGGGGAAATTGATGGGGATTTGGGAAAAGGGTTCTTAGGAATTCCTCTTTACAGAATTACACCCTCTTGCACACAAATCCAATTAGAATAAAATATTTTATTTAGGCATTAGGGAAAGGAAACCAAGTAAGAAGTCCTTGGACTTCTTCTCATGGGAGAAGGCATGGCACAGAGTTGTAGTTCCCTGAGATACCAATGTCCTTGAGCAGGAAACAAGCAAATACTGTTATAGAGGACTGATGGTGGTCTGATGGGGTGATCATCTGACTGTGAAAAGTTCCCTTATTTGGGGAGGACCATCCCCCACTGGTGTTGGCTGGGGGAATTTGGGTAAGAGGAGGCTCTAATCTCTCAAGCCATCTCTGTCCCCCTCATGCCACAAAGGCAGCAGCCACACCTAATCCTATCTCCCCAGGTGGTGGTCCTGGAGCTAACTCAGTCCAGATCAGGTGCTGCTTATCTCTTTAGGTGTGTCTGGCCTTTGGTTTAGTTTCTCAAGGAGAAGGTTCCTTGATTTCCCCCAGAAAACTTCTGAGGTTCCCCAGGACCATAACATTCCCTACTTCTCTATATGTACAGAAAAAGGGGCAAAGATTCTTCTTCTGTAACTGCTTCAAGCTGAGCAGGGTCAAATCCCAAGGGAGAGGGAAGGGGAAGGGGGAGGTCTGGATCAGAGAGAGTGAGGAGATGTGAGGTCCAGAGGGTAGGAGGAGACATATAGGCATCGACTGTAGATGCCATGAGGTTGAAGCCTTGAGCCTAGATGGAACAGACTTTAACAATGGTTTAAAAGAGGCCAGGGCAAAAAATCAAAAAAGAGTTAAGGTGACAAGAGTGCATGTCAAATAAGTTGTATTTAAGGTATTTCTGATTGGTTTCAAAAATGCATAACTGGGGCAGCTAGGTGGTACAGTGGATAGAGCACCAGCCCTGGAGTCAGGAGGACCTGAGTTCAAATCCGACCTCAGACACTTAACACTTATTAGCTGTGTGAACCTGGGCAAGTCACTTAACCCCAATTGCCTCACCAAAAAAAAAAAAAAAAAAAAAAAGCCTTACTGATAGCAGACAGATGACAAAGCTAGATTCTTATACTAGAATTTCTGTATCTGCGGCTCACTATAGTAACTCATTTGCAGTACCAACCTGAAATCTAATATTGTATTCAAGTTTATCAAATTACATGATCGTAGGTATTTACTATAAGAAAATGGACCAAACTATCTGGAAGCTTCATGTGCACTCCAAGTAGAACTTCTGCAGACAGCCAGGTGCACCAAGTCAGGCTCAAAGTCAGCCAAGGGGGATGTGCAGTCCACCACTTGCTATTTACTGGCTTAGGAGTAATGTAGTAAATTCCATAATGTCTAACTGGAAAGCTCCAATAATCAGAGAAACTCATATTTCCCTTTTAACAAAAAAAATCCTTTTTTTCTTTTTAAAAATTGTCATCCAGACAGAAAAGAAATTGCTTTTCCACCATAGTTTATACAATTGTTCACCAATTTATACATTATAAGAAAATTTAGAAACCTAATACCTTAAAACAATATTAGGAATTTTTAAACCTTGAAACAAAACCAATCAATTACCAATCAGGTGTCTCCAATTCAGTTGAATGTGCTTTATTCCATACACAAAACTTTTTGGCATACCTCAGAAACTTATCAGATAAGGAGTCAAGTTAAAGTGTAGCCACTTTTTTTCCAGCGGCTTTTTTTGTAAAGGCTTTTGTGGCTAGCAGATCTTTAGCAGAGCTGACAGGGTGTGGGCTGATTTATCAGAGTTAAGTAATCAAACCAAAGCCAGAAAGCTGTCCTTAATTCAGTGCAGTTCAATGGTTAGGGACTTTAAAAACTATATTTTTCTTAAATCCACATAAATCATCAGCATTTCTATACATGACCAACAAAGTCCAGCAGCAAGAGATAGAAAGAGAAATTCCATTTAAAGTAACGGTAGATAATATGAAATACTTGAGAGTCTACTTGCCAAGACAAACCCAGGAACTCTATGAACACAATTACCATTAAAACTATCTGGTACTGGCTAAGAAATAGAGTGGAGGATCAATGGAATAGGCTAGGCACAGGAGACACAGAAAGACACAAATAATATATGAGGTTCCCCAGGAACATAACATTCCCCACTTCTCTATATGTACAGAAAAAGGGGCAAAGATTCTTCTTCTGTAACTGCTTCAAGCTGAGCAGGGTCAAATCCCAAGGGAGAGGGGAGGGGAAGGGGGAGGTCTGGATCAGAGAGAGTGAGGAGATGTGAGGTTCAGAGGGTAGGAGGAGACATGTAGGCATCGACTGTAGATGCCATGAGGTTGAAGCCTTGAGCCTAGATGGAACAGACTTTAACTACAGTAACCTACTACTGTTTGTTAAACCCAAAGATTCCAGCTTCTGGGATAGGAACTCAGTATTTGACAAAAACTGCTGGGAAAACTGGAAGATAGTATGGCAGAAATTAGGCATAGACCAACATCTTACACCTTATACTAAAATAAGGTCAAAATGGATACATGATTTAGACATAAGAGGTAATACCATAGGTAAATTAGGAGAGGAAGGAATAGTCTGTCTTTCAGATCTTTGGAAAGGAGAACACTTCATGACCAAATAAGAGATAGAAAATATTATGAAATGCAAAATGGATGATTTTGATTACATTAAATTAAAAAGTTCTTGAACAAACAGAAGCAATGCATCCAAAATTAGAAGGGAGGCAGAAAGCTGGGAAACAATTTTTATGGCCAGTACTTCTGATAAAGGCCTCATTTCTAAAATATATAGGCAACTAAATCAAATTTATAAGAATCCAAGTCATTCCACAATTGAGAAATGGCCAAAGGATATGAACAGGCAGTTTTCTGATGAAGAAATCAAAGCTATCTAGTCCCATAAGAAAAAATGCTCTAAATCACTATTGATTAGAGAGATGCAAATTAAAACAACTCTGAGGTACCACCTGACACCTATCAGATTGGCTAAAATGACAAAAAAGGAAAATAATAAATGTTGGAGAAGCTGTGGAAAAATTGGAACACTAATGCATTGTTGGTAGAGCTGTGAACTGATCCAACCATTCTGGAGAGCAATTTGGAATTATGTCCTAAGGGCTATAAAGCTAGGCATACCCTTTGACCCAGCAATACCACTTTTGGGTCTTTTTCCCAAAGAGATCATGGAAAGGGGAGAGGGACCCACATGTACAAAAATATTTATAGCTGCTCTTTATGTGGTGGCAAGGAATTGGAAGTTGAGGGGATGCCCATCAACTGGGGAATGGCTGGACAAGTTTTGGTATATGAATGTAATGGAATACTATTGTGCTATAAGAAACAATGAGCAGGAGGAGTTCAGAGAAACCCAGAGGGTCTTGCATGGGCTGATGATGAGTGAGATGAGCAGAACCAGAAGAAAATTGCACACAGTATCATCAACATTGTGTGTTGATCTACTTTGATGGACTAGATTCTTCTCACCAATGCAATGGTACAGAAGAGTTCCATGGGACTCATGATGGAAGAGGATCTCCAAATCCAGGAAAAAAAAGAACTGCGGAGTATAGATGCTGATTAAACCATACTATTTCTTTTGGTTTTTGGTGCTGTTGTTTTTCTATTTTGAGGTTTTTCCTCATTGCTCTGATTTTTCTCTTATAACATGACTAATGCAGAAATATGTTTAATGTTATTTTATACATACATACATACATATATATGTATATATGTATGTGTGTGTGTATATATATATATGTATATATATACATATATATATATATATATATATATAACCTATATCAGATTACCTGCTGTCTAGGGGATGGGGGAGGGAGGGAGAAAAATCTGAAATTGGAAAGCTTGTATAAACAAAAGTTGAGAACTATTTTACATGTAATGGGAAAAAAATAAAATACTTTTATCAGAAAGAAAATCCACTATTTTTCTAGCTTGGAAAGACATGCATGAAATAATGTATTAGGAAGTGAGCAGAACCAAACGAACACTGTACACAGAGACAGCAATGTTGTTTGATGAAAAATTGTGAATGACTTGATTATTCTCGTGTCATTTGAAATTTTATGGTGGTGCCTATCTCTGCCCCAAGTTTTAAGGAACTTTTAATATATTGCTACTTATAAATTAGAGGTTACTGCGCCAGTTTTGGGCATTGAGCATTTATTAAAGCATATTAAATATTTGTAAAGAGAGAACATGTGGTTCTGAAAGTTCAGAAGCCTAGGATAGAGGGGAGAGAAAGTGGGCAGCATGGCTGCCTCCTTCCACATCTCAGCCCAAGAGAGCATCAGAGATTGTAAGCTTGCTGTGGTCTGGAGGAGAGGCAGCCCTTACACACTGCTCCAAGCAGTGTCACAGAATGTCACAGAATGAAAGCCATCTATGAACTTTGTGGGGTTCTCTGAGTAATGCCCCAATTTCTCTTTAATCTGAGACAAATCACTCATGGAAAAAGCATGTATTCCGGTTGTACCTTCCCCAATGGGAACTTCCCATAATGGAAGCAGGGGAGCAGTGGAAGATGCTGGTAGGGACCTGGGTGTAGCAGGTAGGGGAGGGGATGAGGGGGCTGATGTAATAGGTATAGTTGATGGAGGAGGCTAAAAAGGGTTAACAGACAACCTAAGACAATACCATAGGTAAATTAGGAGAGGAAGGAATGGTTTACCTCTCAGATTTATGGAAAGGAGAACAGTTTATGACCAAACAAGAGATAGAGAATATTATGAAATGCAAAATGGATGATTTTGATCATATTAAATTTAAAAGTTTTTGTACAAACAGAAACAATGCATCCACAATTAGAAGGGAGGCAGAAAGCTGGGAAACAATTTTTATAGCCAGTGTCTCTGACAAAGGCCTCGTTTCTAAAATACATCAGGAACGAAATCAAATTTATAAGACTTCAAGTCATTCCCTAATTGAGAAATGGTCAAAGGATATGAACAGGCAGTTTTCTGATGAAGAAATAAAATCTATCTATTGTCATATGAAAAAATGCTCTAAATCACTATTGATTAGAGAAATGCAAATTAAAACAACTCTGAGGTACCACCTGACACCTATCAGATTGGCTAATATGACAAAAAAGGAAAATAATAAATGTTGGAGAAGCCATGGAAAAATTGGAACACTAATGCATTGTTGGTGGAGCTGTGAACTGATCCAACCATTCTGGAGAGCAATTTAGAACTATGCCCAAAGGGCTATAAAGCTGTGTATACCCTTTGACCCAGTAATACCACTACTAGGTCTTTTTTCCCAAAGAGATCATAAAAAAGGGAAAAGAACTCACATGTACAAAAATATTTATAGATGCTCTTTTTGTGGTGGCAAGGAATTGGAAATTGAAAGGATGCCCATCATTTGGGGAATGGGTGAACAAGTTGTGGTATATGAATGTAATGGAATACTATTGTGCTGTAAGAAATGATGAGCACGTAGATTTCAGAGAACCCTGGAAGGACTTACAGGAACTGATGCTGAGTGAAGTGAGCAGAACCAGGAGAACATTGTACACAGTATCAACAACACTGTGATAGACTTGACTCTTCTCAGTGATACAATGGTCCAAGATAGTTCCAAAGGACTCATGATGGAAAATGCTCTCCAAATCCAGAAAGAAAAAAAAAAGAACTATGGAATCTAGATGCAGATTGAGCCATACTATCTCTATTTTTTTCTTTTTTGAGGTTTTTCCTTTTTGCTCTGATTCTTCTCGCACAGCATGACTAATGCAGAAATATGATTAATGTGATTGTACATATATAACCTATATCAGATTGCTATCTGTCTTGGGGAGGAGGGAGGGAGGGAGAAAAAATTGAAACTAGAAATTTTATTAAAAAAAGAAAATTAAAAAAAATAGATGTTTATTGATTCTTAAAAAACAAACACAAACAAGGGGCAGCTAAGTGCAGGGGGTAGAGCACTGGCCCTGGAGTCAGGAGTACTTGAGTTCAAATCCAGCCGCAGACACAACACTTACTAGCTGTGTGACCCTGGGCAAGTCACTTAACCCCAATTGCCTCACTTAAAAAAAACCAAAGAAAAAAAAACCACAAACAAACCAAAACAAAAAAACCAGACAACCTAAGATCTGAGACCTAACTAAGATCTGAGCTCTGAAAGGGGCTAATAGATAACCTATCAACTATAGCTAAAAGGGGCTTGCAGATTACCTAAGACTTGGGTTCTTATCAATAGTGCCTAAAAGGGTTAACAGAGAAACTTAGGTTTGTGTTCTTATCAAGAGTATAGTAACCAAGAGGGTTCGAGTCCCTATCAACCAACACCATCAATAGAGACTGTTACTAGGGGCCATTAACCATTAATAACCATTAATATTTCTAGATAACAGGACACCTAGAAACCAGATCTTAAGCAAAAAGATATCATAAACATAGAGACTGCCTGGCTTTGACAAGTTTAAGCATGTCTTTATGAACATGCACAAAAAAGGCCAAATGTGTCCTTAGGTTCACCTTATGACATATAAACCCCCAAAACACACCTCCAAGGTAAAAGGTATCCACCTCAGACATTGTCTTAGTGATGTGGGCAGAATTTGGGGTCAAATTGATCATGAGTTGTCCCAAAAGAATTACAAGACTCAGTGACTCAGTTTACCAAGTTTTATTGCAATGCTGTGAGTAATCACAGGGAGAGAACCAGAAAAGTGGAAAGGTATCTCTTGAATAGTGAAAGAAAAGACAGTTATATTTATAGAACAGATAAATTGAATTATCAGTCTCATTATAATAATCTCCACCTTAGGGATATACCGGGGAGGGCCTGTCCTACTCATTATAATATTCTCCACCTTTGGGAGGTACAGGGGAGGGCTTATCCTAATTTAGAGTTCCTGGGGTCCTAAGCCAACCTCCGAGTTGGATACCTTTTTCAGTGGAGGTGTGTGTTTGGGGTTTACACATCATAAGGTGAATCTGGGGACAAATTTGGCCTTTTCTGTGCATGTCTCTTTCTGGTTCCCATGGCTAGTTTCAAAACATATTCATTTTTCATTTATTTCTGGTCTAAATTTCTATAGTATGTCAATTCCTTTATTGTTATAGTCTTCAGGTCTCCATGGCTTAGGTCCCTCTGTTCCCATTATGGGTACTGATTACTATAGGTAAGAGAACCTAGCATCCTGACTTGTTATCCGTTAACTGGGGTCTGATTCCCTTTTAGAACTAATATCTGAATTAAAGCTTGGGTCTTAGGTTTTTCTGTTAACGCTTTTTTCACCTCCTACATCATTAAGACCCCAGGAAGTCCAAATTAGTTCTCCCCCGACCCCCTGGCCATCATGCCCTGTGCTTCTTGAAAACACAGACTCTTTCCTTTCTTTGTAATACCAGTGCTTACCATAGCACCTGGCATTTAGTAAGCATTTAATAAATGATTCTTGAATGACTGACACAATCTGGAAGAGAGTATATTTTCAGGGGACACAAATAACTGTCTTGTCTGAAGAGCTTTCCTGGGAAAAGAGCATTGCTAAGAAACCTTAGAGAAAGGGGTGTTGCTTGAGAGGCCATTATAATCCCTCCCTTTCCCTCCTTTTCCCTCTCTCCTCACTTCCCTGTAGTGTAGTGGTTCACAGAGACTCTATTTTAAAAATACTTTATTCTTTTATAATATTGTCATTACAAAAAATGCAAAAAGAGACTATAAAAATTCCAGGGCTCATCAAAATGAGAAAATTCAAGAAAGCCCCCACCCCATTTCCTTAGGTTGTATCCACAGACCAAGCCAGAGTTAACAACCCCTTCTTCAGGCTCCCAGCTGTTCAGAAGAATATACCCTTGTACAGGGTGGAACATCAAGTATGGGACATTCAGGGCTCCCTAGACTCCAGGGACAGGACAAGTATAGCTCCACAGTCCAGGGAAAGGACCACAGAAGCTTAGAGATGGGATGGCCTAGTCCTGGAAAGGCCTGCTCATACAAGGCTGAAGCTGTGGGCCAAGGAGGCCAGGGTATCTCTGCTGTGACCCTGAATTCCCAGAAGGGGGTGGTCAAGGCTCTCAGCACCAAAGAGCTGCCCAGTACAAAAATGTAAAAATCCCTCCCAGCCCAGCCCCTTAGTTAAGCCTAAAAGAAAACATATGTGGTGTGTATGCCCTTTCCCCTTCTGCCCACCCCAACCCCAAACCCAGCCCCACCCCCAACTCCAAACCCAGTTCCAGCCCCAACCCAAAACCCAAATTCAGCTGCAGCCCCAAAGCCAGCTCCCAAACCAATCCCAAATGCAGCCACAACCCCAACTCCACCTCCAGATATAGCCTCACCCTAAACCGACGTGCAGCTGCAAGCCCAAACTCAGATGTAGCCCCAACCCCAAAGCCAACCCCAAATCCAGCCACAACTACAATCCTGCCTCCAGGCACCTTCACCCACTGATGAAATGGTTTACCAAGCAGAGCCCTGCAAGGACCTTCCATTCCTTAATACAGAGATGAAGAAAATGCTAGAATCACACATTTGCCATATGAACATTCGGGTGAAGTGGGGTCAGTGTAAAAAGGTGCTTGAATCCACCTACTTGTTTCAAGTAAAAAATCCCTGGGGCAGCTAGGTGGTGCAGTGGATGGAGCACTGGCCCTGGATTCAGGAGTACCTGAGTTCAAATCTGACCTCAGACACTTAACACTTACTAGCTGTGTGACCCTGGGCAAGTCACTTAGCCCTAATTGTCTCACTTAAAAAAAAAAAATCCCTTACATGGAGTTTCTTCCCCTACTGTAGGTACCCACCACCTGGGGACTTACACTAAGGTAGGGGAAAGAAACCCCCAGCAAATCTGGGTAAACTGTGTTGCCAGAGAGGCCTCAGCTATTGTTTTAGATATCTTAGAGGCAGAGAAGAGTTCCTGGAATTTTGGGAGGGAATTGTGGGAGGCACCTCAGGCTGGAGGGGACTGGAAGAAAATAAATTTTCCCATAGACCCACCTTCATAGATAGGAGACCCAGAAAAATACATAACTGATATACAGTCTAGGAGGGGGCAATTTCAGAGCCAAATATGAAACATTCAGTTTCATTTCCAAGACAGAAGGACCTAGCCCCCAATTTCAAGAAGCAACTTGAGGGGCAGCTAGGTGGCCCAGTGGATAAAGCATTGGCCCTGGATTCAGGAGGACCTGAGTTCAAATAAGACCTCAGGCAATTGACACTTACTTGCTGTGTGACCCTGGGCAAGTCACTTAATCCTCATTGCCTGCATCCCCCGCCCCCAACCCTCCTCGACACACACACACACACACACACACACACACACACACACACACACACACACAAAATCAAAAAAACAAAAAAAGAAGCGTGTAATGATTGGAATGGCGCCACCTGCTGGAGACTTACTGTAGAAGAGTTCTGCCCATGAAGCAAAGGTCTTTGAGGGCAAGGAGTCTTTTCTTTGGCGTCAGGAAGTGACGCAGGCTAGTGGGAGGAAGAAGGAAGAGAGTAGCGCTCTGTCTGAGACCCTCTTTCCTTTGGACTCTGGTGGAGAGCGGAGCTAGAAATGTGCCCTCCCTTTAATAGATAGATGAATGTAGGCCTTTCTCTCTCTTTACCAAATTCTTATTCTCCTTAATAAATGCTTAAAAGTCTAACTCTTGCTAAAGCTTATAATTTATTGGCGACCACTCATTAGATATTTTAGACAGACTAGCTAGAATTTTAGCCCTAAACAAGCAATTTCAAGGACAGGGAACACAGGCGCAAAAGGGCATTTTCCCTTGTCAAGGACAATGAGGACAGACAAGTTGCAAGCCAAAATTATTTGCCTCCTTAAGAAACCATGTGTATTGAACAAGTCCACCAGTTTTTCCAAGTTCAATTTTCACCTGAAAAAAAATAATAGTGGAGGAGGTTTGGGGAATTCCCTTAAGGGTAAGGGAGTCTCCAGAAATGGTCCCAAAAGGACCACACCTTTCCTGTCATTGACTGAAAGAAACTGCAGTAGCTGAACACTCTAAAAGTAAAGAAGAAACCCAGATCGCTGAGAAACAAACCCTCTCTCTTAGAATCCCGGATCCCCAAGATTTACACTGCCGAATCTTGAAAGCACAAGAGCACTGGCCCTGAGGAAGCGTTCATTGAGTGAGTACAAGAATAAGGTGTGTCTGAGCCCCACACTACAAATTATCTGGTCCAGGTTCCTGCTGTTGATTTTCAGGCCACTGAGGACATAACAGGTGATAAGGTGCCTGGTCCTCTTGTGACGTGGGAAGGAAAAAGCCCTCACTTGAAGTACCATTGAGTCTCAAGTTACAGGCTAAAACCAGACTAAGCTCTGGACACAATCTCAGAAAAAAGAGAGCCTCAACCCACATGTACAAAAATATTTATAGCAGCTCTCTTTGTGGTGGCAAAGAATTGGAAATTGAGGAAATGCCCATCAATTGGGGAATGGCTGAACAAGTTGTGGTACATGAATGTAATGGAATACTATTGTGCTGTAAAAAATGATGAGCAGGCAGATTTTAAAAAACCTGAAAAGGCTTAAGTGGACTGATGCTGAGTGAAGTAAGCAGAACAAGGAGAACACTGAGCCCAGTAACAGCAACATTGTCTGATGATCAAATGTGATAGACTTGGGGTTCTTCTCAGCAGTGCAATGATCCAAGACAATTCCAAAGAACTCATAATGGGAAATGTTCTCCACATTCTGAAAAAAAGAACTCTGGATTCTAAGTGCAGATTGAGCCATATTATTTCTACTTTTTCTTTTTTTTTCTTTTTTGAGGTTTTCCCCTTCTGTTCTCATTCTTATTTCACAACATGATTAATGCAGAAATGTGTTTAATGTGATTTTACCTATATAACCTATATCAGATTGCTTTCTATCTTGGTGAGGGAAGGGAGGGAGAAAAATTTGCAACTAAAATCTTATAAAAACAAATATTGAAAACTATCTTTATGTGCAGTTGGATGATAATAAAATACTTTTATGTTAAAATTAAAAAAATTAGAGAGTCTCAGTAAACCCCCAAGGATGAAGCACAGGGAAAGTGATGTAGGAGGTGAAAAAAAAAGGGTTAACAGAAAAACCTAAGACTCAAGCTTTAATTTAATTTAATTTAATTCAGATGTTAGCTCCAAAAGGGAGTTAGACCCCAGTTAATGGATAACTTAGCAGGTTCTTGTACCCACAGTGATCAGTATCCATGAAAACGGGTCAGGTTAAATAACAATAAAGGAAATGACAAGGGTAGAGAAATTCTAAAGAAAAATGATTATATTTTGAAACTAGCCATGGGAATTAGAAAGAGACATGCACAGAAAAGGCCAAATTTGTCCCTCAGAATCACCTTATGACGTGTAAACCCCCAAAACACACCTCCACTGAAAAAGGTACCCACCTCAGGGGTTGGCTTAGGACCCTAGGAACTCCAAATTAGGATAAGCCCTCCCTTGTAACACCCCTAGGTAGAAAATATTATAATGAGTAGGACAGGCCCTCCCTTGTACCTCCCCAAGGTGGGGATTATTATAATGAGACTGATAATCAATTTATCCATACTATAAATATAACTGTCTTTCCTTTCCTTTTTGGAGAAATATCTTTCCACTTTTCTGGTTCTCTCCCTGTGATCACTCACAGCATTGCAATAAAACTTGGTAAGCTGAGTCATTGAGTCTTGTAATTCTTTTGGGACAACTCATGATCAATTTGACCCCAAATTTTCCTGCCCACATCAGAAGGACCCCAGTTCATTAAAGGGCCAGACCTGTAATAGTGGGTGGCCATCTCTGGGTCCCATGAGGGGAATTTTAGGTTTCCCAAAGCAGCAGGGAGTACTTCAGCACAATGGGAGCTTCAGTAAACCCCACATAAACAAAGGAATGAAGGACAAAGGATCCCGAAAGGATCCCACTTCCCCTGACTCCAGGGCCCCCCAATGTTCCCTAAGCACAGGCTGTGTGTGAAGAACCAGACCTGCTGAACACCATTCCAAAAGTCTTTTTCTCAAATGATGGACTTCTCATCACCTCAGCCCCATGAACATCTGATGCTACTGAATCCTGTTCAGCCTTTTTAGGCTTCCCTCAATGGCAGAATTTCCAAGGGTCCTTAATGCTCCCTTATTGGTTGCTCAGGGGTTCCCAGCTGCAGCCCTTTCTCTGGGGACAGAAGGGAGAACAAAAGGGGACTCTGCCCATTTATATGCCTGAGTAAAGTCCATGGGACAATAAGACCTCAAGGTGGCAGAAGAAGAACTTAATTCTTTTAGCACTGAAGCTTTCTGAGTGGCTACAAATGCTAGAACCCAGCAGTACCCAGAAGCTGATGAAGTCTACTCCTCAGCCCAAGTACCCAGGATTCTGTATTGTCTCGGGGGCAGCTAGGTGGTACAGTGGATAAAGCACTGGCTCTGGATTCAGGAGGATCTGAGTTCAAATTTGGCCTCAGACACTTGACACTTACTAGCTGTGTGACCTTGGGCAAGTCACTTAACCCTCATTGCCCTGCCAAAAAAAAAAAAAGGCAACAAGTCCTCTCCCAAGTCAACAAGTATTGATTAGGTGCCTAATGTGTATCATGAGTGGCAGGTGGTCAGTCTACAAGATTGGCAATGCTCAAGGCTGGATGCTGCCACAAGGCAAGCAAGGGTGGTCTCTAGGGGACCTCTGCCACCAGACCAAGCCCCATGCCTCAGGAACCCTTACCACCTGGGATGGGGGAGTGGCAGCCAAGCCCCACGGGAAGCGGGGAGGGTCAGGGCAGCAGGGGGAGGCTGCAGGGCAGCCCCTGGACTTGATTTTGCTCAGAGGGCACCCCATTGCCCTGCCCTGCCGCGCAGCCGGGCTGAGCCCCAAGCTCATATCCCACCACCTGCCTCCCTTTCCTGGACTCCTGCCCCTTACCTGGTGTGAGGTGGTACTTTAGTGTTGTTTGAATTTGCATTTCTCTATTCAATAGTGATTTAGAGCATTTTTTCATATGGCAATAGATAACTTTGATTTCTTCATCTGAAAACTGCCTGCTCATGTCTTTTGACCATTTCTCAATTGGAGAATGACTTGCATTCTTATAAATTTGATTTACTTCCTGATAAATTTTAGAAATGAGGCATTTATCAGAAACACTGGCTGAAAAAATTGTTCCCAGGTTTCTGCTTCCCTTCTATTTTTGGCTGTATTGCTTCTGTTTATACAAAGGCTTTTCAATTTACTGTAATCAAGATGATCCATTTTGCATTTCATAATATTCTCTATCTCTTGTTTGGTCATAAATTATTCTCCTCTCCTTAGATCTGAGAGGTAAATGATTGCTTCTTCTCCCAATTTACCTATGGTAATACCCTTTATGTCTGAATCATGTATCCATTTTGACCTTATTTTGGTATATGGTATAAGATGTTGGTCTATGCCTAGGTTCTGCCATACTATCTTCAAGGTTTCCCAGCAGTTTTTGTCAAATACTGAATTTTTATCCCCAAAATTGGAGTCTCTGAGTTGATCAAACAGTAGATTACTATAGTCATGGACTACTGTGTCTTATGTGCCTAATCCATTCCATTGAGCCACCATTCTATTTCTTAGCCAGTATCAAATACTTTTGATGACTGCCACTTTACAAGTATAGTTTCAGATTTGGGATGGCTAGCCCCCACTTCCTGTGCATTTTTTTCATTTGTTCCCTTGATATTCTTGGCCTTTTGTTCTTCCAGTTGAATTTTGTTATTTTTTTCTAACTCTATCAGAGCCAAAACAGAGAAACAAAAATTTTAGACCAATCTTGTTCATGAATATTAATGCAAACATTTTAAATAAAACATTAGCATAAAAATTACAGCAATACACCACAAGGATTATACCCTATGACCAGGTGGGGTTTATACCAGGAATGCAGGGTTGGTTCAATAATTAAGAAAACTATCAGCATACTTAACCACAACAGTTGCAAAAGCAATAGAAATCATATGATTATCTCAGTAGATGCAGAAAAGGCCTTTGCCAAAATACAGCACTCATTCTTATTAAAAACACTCACTAGAGGGCAGCTAGGTGGTGCAGTGGATAAAGAACCGGCCCTGGATTCAGGAGGACCTGAGTTCAAATCTGGTCTCAGACACTTGAAACTTACTAGCTGTGTGACCTTAGGCAAGTCACTTAACCCTCATTGCCCTGCAAAAAACCCCCCCAAAACCCCCCAAAAAACCTCCTCACTAGAAAGCCAGCTTGTGAAGAGCTTTCAATGCCAAGCCAAAGGCATATATTTTAACCTAGAAGTAATAGGGAGCCACTATAATTTTGAGACTAAGGGAGTAACTTCTGAAGACCTGTGCTTTTGAACATATTACTTTGGCAACTAACTGTGTGGAGTAGGGAGAGACCTGAGGTAGGGAGAAAAAATAAGAGAATGGAGCAGCAGTCCAGTCAAGATATGATGAGGGCTTGAACTAAGCAAGAACTGTTGGGGAGATAGGAACGACAGAGTCTGGTGGCATTGCTGAGATATGGTAACTGAATGGGCATGTGGTGGGAGGTGAGGATGACAGCAGCCCCAAACCTGGGGGGGGGCGTTGCTAAAGGAGCTATGGTGTCATCTGTAGGAATAAGGGAGTCTAGAGAAGGGGTGTTGGGGGGGAGTGGGAATCAAGAGCTCTCTTTGAGTTTGAGAGGCCTAGGATTGAATCATTTGGATCTGGGAATCATCCTCCAAGAGATAATTAGGCCCATGAGAGCCAATGGCACCAGCCCTCTGTGTAACATTTCCTGAGGTAATTAATAAGACTAATATTTTTTAAGAACATCTATCCTAGTCTCTTTACACACTTTTTTTCATTTAATTTAATTTAATTTAATTTTTATTACATATAAGGTATTTTATTTTTTCCGTTAGATGTAAAGATAGTTCTCAACTTTTGTTTATGCAAGCTTTACAATTTCAGCTTTTTCTCCCTCCCTCCCCTCCCTCCCCCCTCCCCTAGACAGCAGGTAATCTGATATAGGTTATATCTATATATCTATATCTATATAGATATAGATATAGATCTATATACACACACACACATATATATATACACATAATAACATTAATCCTATTTCTGCATTGGTCCTGTTATAAGAGAAAAAATCAGAGCAATGATGAAAAACCTCAAAATAGAAAAAAAAAATAACAGCACCAAAAACAAAAGAAATAGTACGGTTCATTCAGCATCTATACTCCACAGTTTTTTTTTTTTTCTTGAATTTGGAGATCCTCTTCTATCATGAGTTCCCTGGAACTCTTCTGTACCACCGCATTGGTGAGAAGAATATAGTCCATCACAGTAGATCAACACTCAATGTTGATGATACTGTCTTTACACACTTTCTTACCTACGTGCCTTTTCTTAAGCTGTTTCCTCTATCAGGAATGTCTCTCTCCCTCCTTCACCTGTTGGATTCCTACCTGTCACTTAGTAACCAGGGCAAATACCATCTTCTCTGTGAATCCTTCCCTGATCTGTAATGACTTCTCCTCCCCCACTTGGAATTCACATAGCATTTTGTTTGGCAAATCTAATGTCTCATGGAATATCACATTTTGCAGTTGCTTGTGATTGTGATTCATCCTTCATTAGGCTGTAAGCTCTATGAAGGTAGAGATTGTGTTTGATCTAAATTTATATCTCTCTCAGTACCTAAAACAATGGCTTCTACACAGTCTCCACTTGATAAGTGTTTTGAATGAATGAAGGAATACCTACTTTATGTCTATACTGCTCAAGATGCTCTTGACAACATTTACCCAGGAACCTTACACAACTGATTAACACATTGGATTTTTCTAATCACCTAGCATACATTCCGTGAATACCAAATGTATATAGTAAGATGGAAGGTTGTACCAAAAAAGAAATTGATATTTGCCCCAAACCAAGAATTATAAAGAGTCATGAATAATTGCCAATGATGATCTTCAAAAAATCATCTGATTTATCTTATAGCAATTTACTTTTCCTGGTGTTCCATTTCCCATGTAAATGATGTACTGAGTTATATACCTCTCAGTCCTTTCTCAGGATTCTTGAATACATAGGCATCCACATCGTTTGCTGTGACATCCCTGACTAGCAGATAGGCAGTGGTGTCTGGGATCCCCTGCCCAGCCTAATTACTCCAGTAACTCTGTAGGCAGAGGACCCTCTAAAGGGTGATGGCCCTTAAGATTTTTGAGCTTCTTGCTGGGTTAAAACTAGAGCTCTTAGCAAAGAAGAAGGTGTAACAAGTCTCTGCTGAATTCCTAGAATAGAATAACAGATTTATTAAATGCATAAAATACACAATATTGCTTATCTAAAAGTATTCAAGCCATATCTTAATTTATTTATACTTTTCTGCTTTTTTCACCCTTTTCTCCTCTAGATCATTTTTAGCAATGAAGTAATTGAGGCAAACAAGGGCAGCAGAGATGTGAGCTCAGGAAGATGAGTCTTCCTTCAGGCCTGGTGCTCTATCCACTGAGCAACCTAGACCAGAGTCCTACCTATACTGGAGTGGATGGTGGGATTAAAAAGAGCTGCCGGTTTAGAATTTTCTTTCTAGGTAGGGAAGAAACCTTGAAGATAGTACTCTAAAGATGGGGGATTCCTTATGTTCCTGGCTTAGAAGGGGGCAATCTCAGACACAGGAGTTTTCTTGCAAATGTTTAACAACCAACTGCATCCTTTATAGTCATTTGTGTTTTCTGTGGGGTCAAAGAAAGGCTCTACTCTATTGAAAACCCAATTCCTGATGTCAGTGGAGACCTAGACATGAGGGGTCTTCTGAGGTTCCCAGAGGAAATTTTAGGTGGGGAGACAATGAGGCAGAAATGGTCTCTCCAGACCAACAGCTGTGGTTTACAATTGCTCTGTGAGAGTAAGGTGGCCCAGTGGTTAGAAGGCTGGCCCTGAAGTCAAGAGGACTTGTATTTAATTCAGCCCCAGACATTTACTCCTTGTATGACCTTTGGCAAGTCCTGCCTTCATGCTCATTCCCTCAAAAATATTTGTGTTTGATTACATGAGCACATTGAGGGGGCTTGGGACTTCCCTGGGTAGATTGCAAATGGAAGGGAACATTCATGGAAAACTCCCTGGAGGAGGTAGCTTGGAGATAGGATGAGTAAATGTCCATGTGAAGAAGTCTCAGAGACCACAAACAGATCTGGGTGTTAGGGGAAATGATAGGGAGGTGCTAAGAAGGTCCCTAGGGGAGAGGGGCTGTTGTCCACACCTTTCTGATCTCCCCCCTGCTCCCACACCTCAAGCTTCACTAAGTCATGAAGGCTCCTTTATGACAATGTCCATGACCCAACTTCTGGGGCTCTATGATGCAGAGTGGGAATTCTGGCTAGGGTCCGGCTCTCTGCTTGCCTGAGCTGTTCCTGTTGAGACTGACCTCTGGAGAAGATGGAACTTTGTTCCCTCCTCCTGAGGAACCTTGAGATGACATTGAGTAGGATAGAATCCCTACTGGATTCAGTGCTGAGAGAATATGGGATTGACCCTCACTTCTATATCGTGGGCTGCTTGTTGCTCCTTTTGCTGCTGTGCTGTGTCAAGGAGCCTGACCATCCACCCCAATTCCAGAGGAAGAAGACATGCCCTAGGGTAAGGGGAACAGTCTGATTTACTATAGAGATGCTCCCTTTCCCTACCTTTCCATTCACCTCCCTGCTCTTTCCTGACAACTGATCCTTCTTAGTTTCCCCTTTGTTCTAAGCCATTCTACCTCCTAGAACACTTGTTTTCTCCAGGTCACACAAGTGTTCTAGAGGAACCAGTGATCAATGAAGGGGACAGAGAAGGGGCTGTTGCTTTGTTGTGGTGGTTTATCCATTTTGAGTAATGTCTGATTCTTGTGACCCCATGGCAGGTTTTCTTGGCAAAGATCCTGGAGTGGTTTGCCATTTTCTCCTCTAGTTCAGGTTCCCTGTGAGGACAGTGAGGCAAACAAGGCCTCAGCAGGAAGATGAGTCTTCAGGTGGTGCTGCTGCATTTTTTGAGCCCCCTAAACTAGAGACCTACCTGTATTGGAGTGAAAGGTCACATTAAATAAGACCTCCTATTTATACTTGTCTTTCTTGAGGGAGAAGAAACATTGAAGAGAATACTCTAAAGACAGGAGACTCCTTAGGTTCCTGGGTTAGAAGGTAGCAGTCTGAGACATGGGAGCTTTTTTTTGTTTTGTTTTTTTTGGCTGCTTAGCAACCACTGGATCCTTTATATTGTTTTGTGTTTTCTGTGGGATCAAAGAAAGGCTCTACTCTATTGGAGACCAAATTCCTGATGTCAGTGGAGACCTGGACATGAGGGGTCTTCTGAAGTTCCCAGTGGAAATTTTAGGTGGTGAGACAATGAGGCAGAAATGGCCTCTCCAGACCAACAGCTGTGGTTTACAATTGCTCTGTGAGAGTAAGGTGGCCCAGTGGTTAGAAGGCTGGCCCTGAAGTCAAGAGGACTTGTATTTAATTCAGCCCCAGACATTTACTCCTTGTATGACCTTTGGCAAGTCCTGCCTTCATGCTCATTCCCTCAAAAATATTTGTGTTTGATTACATGAACACATTGAGGGGGCTTGGGACTTCCTTGGGTAGATTGCAAATGGAAGGGAACATTCATGGAAAACTCCCTGGAGGAGGTAGCTTGGAGATAGGATGAGTAAATGTCCATGTGAAGAAGTCTCAGAGACCGCAAACAGATCTGGGTGTTAGGGGAAATGATAGGGAGGTGATAAGAAGGTCCCTAGGGGAGAGGGGCTGTTGTCCACACCTTTCTGATCTCCCCCCTGCTCCCACACCTCACGCTTCACTAAGTCATGAAGGTTCCTTTATGACAGTGTCCATGACCCAACTTCTGGGGCTCTATGATGCAGAGTGGGAATTCTGGCTAGGGTCCGGCTCTCTGCTTGCCTGAGCTGTTTCTGTTGAGATTGACCTCTGGAGAAGATGGAACTTTGTTCCCTCCTCCTGAGGAACTTTGAGATGACATTGAGTAGGATAGAATCCCTATTGGATTCAGTGCTGAGAGAATATGGGATTGAACTTCACTTCTATATCCTGGGCTGCTTGTTGCTCCTTTTGCTGCTGTGCTGTGTCAAGGAGCCTGACCATCCACCCCAATTCCAGAGGAAGAAGGCATGCCCTAGGGTAAGGGGAACAGTCTGATTTACTATAGACATGCTCCCTCCCCCTACCTTTCCATTTCTCTCCTTGCTCTTTCCTGACAACTGATCCTTCTTAGTTTCCCCTTTGTTCTAAGCCATTCTACCTCCCAGAACACTTTTTTCTCCTGGTCACACAAGTGTTCTAGAGGAACCAGTGATCAATGAAGGGGACAGAGAAGGGGCTGTTGCTTTGTTGTGGTGGTTTATCCATTTTGAGTAATGTCTGACTCTTGTGACCCCATGGCAGGTTTTCTTGGCAAAGATCCTGGAGTGGTTTGCCATTTTCTCCTCTAGTTCAGGTTCCCTGTGAGGACACTGAGGCAAACAAGGCCTCAGCAGGAAGATGAGTCTTCAGGTGGTGCTGCTGCATTTTTTGAGCCCCCTAAACTAGAGACCTACCTGTATTGGAGTGAAAGGTCACATTAAATAAGACCTCCTATTTATACTTGTCTTTCTTGAGGGAGAAGAAACGTTGAAGAGAATACTCTAAAGACAGGAGACTCCTTAGGTTCCTGGGTTAGAAGGTAGCAGTCTGAGACATGGGAGCTTTTTTTTGTGTTTTTTTTTGGCTGTTTAGCAACCACTGGATCCTTTATATTGTTTTGTGTTTTCTGTGGGATCAAAGAAAGGCTCTACTCTATTGGAGACCAAATTCCTGATGTCAGTGGAGACCTAGACATGAGGGGTCTTCTGAAGTTCCCAGTGGAAATTTTAGGTGGTGAGACAATGAGGCAGAAATGGCCCCTCCAGACCAACAGCTGTGGTTTACAATTGCTCTGTGAGAGTAAGGTGGCCCAGTGGTTAGAAGGCTGGCCCTGAAGTCAAGAGGACTTGTATTTAATTCAGCCCCAGACATTTACTCCTTGTATGACCTTTGGCAAGTCCTGCCTTCATGCTCATTCCCTCAAAAGTATTTGTGTTTGATTACATGAGCACATTGAGGGGCCTTCGGACAGCTGTACACCCGTTGCTGGTACTCTGCAGAAATGAAATTCAACTAATGGCTTGATGCTAACCATGGAGCAGAAGTTCTCCACCCCTGCTATAGAGACAAGCAGGAAGTCGATTTCCATCTTGTTCCAGACATGGATATGGCTCAAGATTAATACGGAAGTTGGCCTTGTAAAGGATAGGCTAAGGAAAGAGTAGAACCATGTGAAAATATGTTCTAAATCACTAATATTAAGAGGAATACACCCAAGATTAAACACCCAGGATTCCATCTTATATAAAAAAAAATTGCGAAGGTGACAAAAAATGGGAAGTTAATATTGGAAGGATTGTGAGAAGACAAGGCATGTTACTTCAGCCAACTAAGATATTATTTTTGAATTAGACCATAGAAGTATCTCATCTTTCTATACCCTTTGGCCCAGTGGTCCTACTATTACTGGGCACATACCTACTCCTCACCACTACTCATTTCCCTCACCCAGAAAAGACCCTGGGATCATAGATTTAGTGATGGAGAAGGGCTGGACCAACAAGTACATGAATGTAATGGAATATTATCACACAGTAATTGGGGATGTAAAGAATTGAGAGAAACATGGGAAGATCCACAGGAATTCATGATGCAAGAAAACATTATAAGCCAGGATCCCAAAAAGGACATACAACTTGGAGTGACTGGGAAACTGGAGAAGGTCCCATAGCACAGACAAATCATGCCTCCTGGCTCATTACACAGAGGCAGAGGGCTACTAGGGCAGTCAAGTGGGGTCACTAAAGTGGATGGTTTTGCTTTTCTTTATCGTTATATGCCTCAGTGGGCAGTGGGGGGGGGAATCCAAATGACTGTGAATGAAACATTGTGTTTCTAAAAGGAGTGGTAGGCTGGGAGACTGAACAGGACACAATTACAATGATCCATGCAGGAAGTGATGAGGAGGGGGGACACATTATGAAAGGTGAAGTAGAGGAGAGATGGTTGTGATGAGGGGGTCTTGGGAGACAAAGTTTTGGCATAAATGATCGTTAAGAAAGTTATTTCCCTTGCCTGGATCTCTATTGCCTCATCTGTAAAATGAGGGGAGTGGATTAGTTGACCTTAAAGCTCCCTTCTATTTCTAATTCACATTAGCCCAGGGGTTTTTCTGGGGAGGGTGGGGGAAGAGTGGAATCTGCATTGATGACTCTCTCTCTCTCTCTCTCTCTCTCTCTCTCTCTCTCTCTCTCTCACACACACACACACACACACACACACACACACACACACCCCTTCTCCTCACCTTACAGATAGAAAGTTCCCTCAATTTGTTGTTTCCTGAGGGCTCAATCAGGTCCCCTGCGGATATTTTCAAAGGTTTATTTGTGGCATGGTCCAGGTGTGCATGTTCTATGATTACAATTTCTAGTATTTATAGAGTGCTTTAAGAGTTGCAAAATTCCTTACTTATCCACAGGTATATCTCTGAAAGTAAACAGACTTATTAGGGAAGTCACCACTGGCAGGCATTTATAATTAATTAGGTGCTAGTTAGAAGAAGCTGTTAGTGATTGGATGGCCCAGGGGTCAAGTAAGGGATTCCCTTAATCCATCTCTCTAGCCCAGCCTCCTTGGTGCTGAGTCCAATTCCTTTCCATGCACAGGAAGCTCTAATAAAATCTAGCTGGGATACTGGGTCCTTTGGGGACAGGTTTTGGTTCCAGATGAAATTTCTCTAATTTCTCAGACATATCAGACATCTAACCCTTTCCTCATTTTTGTCTTCCAGCATAATAGTGCAGGGAAGAGAGAATCTGCAGAGAGAGGTAAGAGAGAACTTCTTTGGGATTGGGTCCCCAAGCCTTGTGCTCTATCCCCTTGAGGGCCCATCCCCATCCTCATTCCTATGCCCAGCACAGCCCTCACCCCCAGGTGTGTCCACTCCATGCTATCTAGCCCATTCCCAACCTATTTCCATCCCTATTCTCATCTCCATCCCCATCTCTCCTCATCCTCATCCTCATCCTCATCCCCAACTCAAACTTCATTCCCTTCTCCATTCACAGTCACAGACTCTTGGAGTTGGAATGGATATCAGAGGCTACCTAGTTCAATATGTCCCTGAACAAAAATTCTCCCCACCAC
The DNA here is from genome assembly GCF_019393635.1 of Dromiciops gliroides. NCBI lineage: Eukaryota > Metazoa > Chordata > Mammalia > Microbiotheria > Microbiotheriidae > Dromiciops > Dromiciops gliroides. The sequence goes on from NC_057861.1 coordinate 600,902,259, forward strand.
ATATGCAGTGACCACTTATAGAGGTTTAACATGAAACCCAGTGATGGGAAAGCCAACAGATTCTAAAGCAGTCAATTTCAGCTTGAGGTAGCTCTACTTATGAGAAGTTCTATCTCGGGGCAGCTAGGTGGCGCAGTGGATAGAGCACCGGCCCTGGAGTCAGGAGTACCTGAGTTCAAATCCGGCCTCAGACACTTAACACTTACTAGCTGTGTGACCCTGGGCAAGTCACTTAACCCTAATTGCCTCACTAAAAAAAAAAAAAGAAAGAAAAGAAAATATATGGAAGATAAATTGGAAGTAATCTCAGAGGGAAGGCACTGAAAATCCCCCCACACAGCATGATCTTGAGGCTATTGCTTGGCATATTATCAATGACCCTCCAAAAATGTGGGCACCTAGAACTGAATACCATATTGCTATGGTACAAATGGACAAAATCACCTACTGGGTTCTGGACAACAAGACTACGTTCTGAAATTTCTTATCTATTTCCTTTCTTTGAGAGCCAGATCATAATACCAGGAAGACAATTTCCCTTCTATTTCTCCATCTGTTGATCTTCACCTGAATGCCTTCCACCATGTTTCCCAACTCTGATTCCTAGGTTTCCTTACATGAGTATATCATCTTCAGTCCCTGGAAGCCCTTGGCCTGCCTGTGGCTTTCAGAGAAGGAAGTTCCCCAAGGAGAGGCTCACCAAAGGAAAGCCCAATCTGGGCAATATTCTGAATTGGGCAAAAACAAATAAGGACAATTTATTCTCTGCTCTTCATTTATCCTGGGAATGAAGTAAATGGAAGACAGGATAGTGACTTATTGCATTGCCCTGGCCAATTTGAACTTGTTTATGAACTCAGGGATGTTAGGATGTGTTGTTTCCCAACATATCTCCTGACTCTTCAGTGTCCCCCACAAATCTTGCCCACCCAGCATACAACTTAGATGATCTAAAAAGCTTTTTTCCAGCTGTAAATCTTATACTATTTTTTCTGGTTTCATAGCTTGGAGGTTTGAACAGGAAGAAACAAAGCACTCCTGGGAGTTCCAATCTATCCTGGAAAGGTAACCTATCCCCTTTTCCCAACTGCATCATTTCTAGGAATTTGTATTAATCATAGGGTGAGAGAATCAAAGACTTAAGACTTAATGAGAGGCCTGCATGGTGAGGGGGGTTTATGGGATGGGGAATTGGGGGGAGGGAGCAGGAGGGACAAGGATACTTCAAATGCCCCTTGCCTAGTTCCTGCCACTATAACCTTCTCCAGCCTTCAGCTGGTCATTCCTGTTTCCTGCAGTCACAGGGCCAAGCTCTTGGAGAAAAGCAGCGTCCAGCAGATGCTAAACACAAACTACTGCTGTGGAGTGTGCAATTCTGTGGCTTTGGAGTCTGATCTACTCTTCAACCCTCCTCTACCTGAACTGGCCCACAGGGCCCTGCCATCAGATCTACCTCTAAATTTGCCTTCCACCTTTTCCCAGGTCCCCAGGCCATCACAGAACACAATTTCATCACTCAATCCTTCTTTCTCATCAGCTGCTAATATCTTACCAGGCCATCCTCATTCTGTTTCTCTCATGCACCCAGTGGACCTCAGTTTCTCCTCGCCCCATTCCCCATCTTCACCTACTACCCCTTTTCAGACCAAATCCCCCTTTGCAGTTCCTATGTACCCACAGTCCAGTATGATTTCCAGGACCTGTATATCTAGACTGGGTCATATCTCAGCTGTGGTCCTCACTTCTATGACATCAGACATGTCCATGGAAACCACCCCTTTGGTGGCCATGGCCCCACCATTACATCCCATGGTCTCAGAGAATCCCACCTCTACATTGCAGGCAAATCTCCCACTGGCCCCACCCCTGATCCAAACTCCCTTGATGGCCCAAATTCCCTCCATGAATCCCAGTATCCCAGAGGCCTCCACTGCTTTACCCAACTTAGCTCTTCCAAAGGAATCAGTTACCCAATGTGTTGACTGTACCTCGATATTGGATCTCCAAACACTCAGCATCACCTCATCTTCAGCTCCCACTCCTTCTACTATTCCCACCTGTGCTGTGGTTCCCAACCCTCATGTAGCTACCCCCAATTCGGTGGGGTCCACCCCTCCTGTGCCTCCTTCCCCCTCTATCACTCCCAGCCCTCCTTTGGCTCCTCCCCCTTCTATTATTTCTGACTCTCTTGTGATTCCTCCCCCTCCTATTGCTTCCACCCTTTCCATTGCTCCCCCTCCCCCTCCAATTAATCTCACCTCTCCTATTATTCCTACAACATCTTTTGCTCCCACCCCTTCTGGTGCTCCCACCCTTTCTGGTTCTTCTGACTTCTACAAAGACCAACCTTCAGCATTGGACAGATCGTTTTTAATTGACCCTGCTCGCCTACAGGCCCACCCTCAACTTTGCCATTTTTCTTATGTGACACCTACCTCCTCATTGGACTCTGATTACTCAAGGACTTACACCTCTTCTGTGGCTTCTGCTCCCTTCTTAGCTCCCAGAGATTCATCAGCCTTCACCTCCTCAAAAGTTCCTTCAGTTGCCCCCCTCTTCTCAAGCAGCTCTGGTTTCTGCTTATTTCCAAGAACTTCAGTAGTCCCCTTAAAACTTCCTACTGCATCAAGAAAATGTGTCAACACATCCAGATTCCATGCCTCACCACTAGCCGCCAAGGCCTGTATAGCCCAAACTTCATCTATAGACAGAGCAGATGGACATGCTTTTACCTCTTCTGTGGCTTGTCATGCCTCATTGGTCACTATGCCCCCTCTGATCTGTACCCCCACAGTGAGCTGCACTGGATCTATTAGCCACACTACTTCCCAGGCTTTTACTTCTTCCACAGTGTCCTCTCCCTCTGTGGTCCATACTTCTCTTTTAGCCTGTACCACCTCTACAACTGCCATCATGTCTGTGGCACCTACCTTCTCTCAGGCCTCTTCCACCTTCCAAGAGAAAGCCTGCTCACAGATTATGCCTCACAACACTTCAGGAGCCATGATGACCTTCCAGGAAACAAACAATTCCCAGGTCAGTAGATTTCCACTGAGCAGCACTATTCCTGCAGTCTACGACCCTCCCAGGGCCCGTAGAGGCTCTCTCACTCACTCGTCATTGCTGAAGTCCACCTCTTCACCAGTTCAGAGTGATACCCCAAGGAGAACACCTTTGGTGGTTAAAGTCACCACCAAATTGCCAGCAAGGGATAATTCCATAGAATTCTTCAACAATCCTTCCTACCTCCACCTGCCTACCCCAGCCAATCAATCTACCCTGCCTTCCCCAAACCAAGACTTAAAACCACTTCCAACCTCATGCCCAACCCCATCACCACAACCACCTCCATCCCTATCCCCAACCATTCTACCACCTCCCCCCCCACCCCCACCTCTGGCCCCATACTCATCCCTACCCTCATTGCCAGCCCAGATCAGGACATTCAGCACTGAACATGAAGACACTTCAGTAAAGATCCCAGTTATCCAACTGCCCAAGTTCCAGGCCTTGGAGTGGCACCTGCTCCAGAAACATTTCCAGTCCTTATGGGGTGTGCCCCATATTGTTGAGAAATCTTATGAAGCCTTTAAGCCTCCACCACTTCAGCTGCCCCAGTTCCAAAAGTCCCCTTGCTCCCAGGGGCAGTTTTCCAATGGGCCCCAGGAGCTACATTTCTTAACTGATGATATCAAGAAGCTACTGGAGACCCATCTCAGAAGGAGGCTTATCCAACACCAATGGGGCCTAGCCCTCCGAGTAGAAGAATCCATTGAAAACCTTATGCCTCAAGCTATGTTTCAGAGAGAATCAGCAAGGCCCAGAAAGCCTCAGCCTTCGACATTCCAAGGCCTCAAGAGCTCTGGAAGAAAGGATGCAGCAAGTGACTCAGCAGCTGGTCCAGGTGTGGCATCAGCAATAGGCCCAGAGAGAGGTCCAGCTAGTCACACAGGGAAGATTCCAAAGAGTGATCTTAAGATGAGTCAATTTCTAAGCCTAAAGGAGGCATTGCAGAAACATCTTCTTAGGAAGAATGTAGCAATACAACAAAAACTTCTTCCTGAGGTTGTGATCCATCCCTGGGACACTGCAAGAAGTTCCTCTTTATCATTACAGCCAACTCAGCTCATACACAAGTACCCCCAAAAGAGAGAAACTGTCCGTCCAGTTTCATCTGTGGAAAAAACAGATCTTCAAACCCAACCTCAGCCCAAAACCCAACCCAAAATCCAGCGCCATCCCCAAATCCAGCTGCAGCCCCAACCCCAAATCCAGCCCAAACCCCAACCCCAAATCCAGCCTAAACCTCAAGCCCAAATCCAGTCCCAACCACAATCCCACCTCCAGGCACCTTCAGCCACTGAAGAAATGGTTTACCAAGCAGAGCCCTGCAAGGACCTTCCATTCCTTAATGCAGACACAAAGAAAAGGCTCGAATCACACATTCGCCATATGAAAAATAGGCTAAAATGGGGTCTACCTAAAAGGGTGCTTGAGTCCATCTACATGTTTCAAAGAAAAAATCGTTTACGTGGTATTTCTTCCCCTACTGTTTATACCTGCCACCTGGTGACTGACACTAGGGTAGGGGAAAGAAACCCCCCAAACATCTGGGTAGGTGGTGTTGGGAGAGAGGCCTCAGCTGTGGTTTTAGATATATTAGAGGCAGAGAAGGTTGCCTGGAATATTGGGAAGCAATTGTGGGAGACACATCAGGCTGGAGGGGACTGGGAAGAAAATACATTTTCCCCCACACCTACCTTAATAAATAGGAAATCCAGAAAATACATGATTGTGATGGGCTTTGGGAGTACAGCTGCATCTCTAAAAAAGGAGCACCTAGCTCCCATTTTCAGGAAGCAACGTCAAGCATTTTTCCTTGACAAGGACAATGAGGAGAGAGAAGAATCAAGGCAAAAAAGAAATTGCCTCCTTGAGAAGCCATGCCTATTGAGGAACAACTCCATCAACTTCTCAAAGCTCAATTTTCATCTAAAGAAAAAGCTGGTAGAAAAGGTTTTGGGAATTCCTTTAAGGGTAAAAATATCTTACGAAATGGTCTCCAAAAAGCTACACCATTCTAGGAAAGAGAATGAAGTAGCTGAACATTCTAAAAATTCCCAAGGGCCTTCACCTATGACAGAGGGTGAACAACAACCCCCAATTGACCAAGGAACAAAGGACAAAGGACAAGGAAAGGGACACGTTTCCTTTAAGGGCCAGACATCAGAAAGTAGGTGCCCATCTCCTCCAAGCCAAGTTTTATGCTTCCCAAAAGAGGAGAAAGTTCCCCAGGGCAAAGGGAACCTACCCAAACCCCCAACAGACCAAGGAATGAGGGACAAAGGACACAGAAAGGAGCCCAATCCATTAAAGGGCCAGACCTCTCATAGTAGGTGGCCATCTCCTTGTCTTACAAGCAAAGTTCTATGGTTCACAAAGAACCAGAAAGCAGCCCAGTGCAAAGGGAAACTCACTAAATCGGAAATAGAAAAAGGACAAGGAAAGGACGCCAGTCCATTAAACAGCCAGGCCTCTGATAGTACTTTGCCGTCTCTGAAACCTACAAGCAAAGTTTCAAGTTTTTTAAAAGAAAAACTAGCCCAGTGGAAAAGGAACCTCCATAAACCCCACATGGATCATAGAATACAATCCAAAGGACAGGGAAAAGACCCCAGTTCATCACAGGGCCAGACCTCTCTTAATGGGTGCCCATCTCCAGGCCCCCCAGGCCAGGTTTTATGGGTCCCAAAGAAAGAAAAAAGGCCCCAATGCAAAATGTTTATAAAGCATTTAGCTAAAAAGCTGAAGAACTTGATCAATTGCCTTGTCTCCAAGAAGAAAAACAGAGGGACAAAGGAGCCTAAGCCAGAGTCAGTGAAAGCTGGGAAGGAGACCACTAAACAAAGTCCATACACAGGCATGCCTCCCTGCCAAGGGAGTGGGGCTTCTTTCAGAAGTGGGACTACTTCAACTCCAGAGGATATGCCAGTAGGTGGCCTGATCTGGAAGAAGAAGAAGAAGAAGACAGCATTGAAAAAGGAACATGGTGCTTGGGAAGAGAACAAGCAACAGCAGAGGGAGCTCCAGATCCTGGAGACCCAAACAGAGGCCACTGGTGGTAAATTCAAGGAGCTCAGAGCACATGCCTCTGCTAGTGCTCAAGAGGATAACAACAAGTCAAGTCATGCAAAAGGTTATGAAGACCATTGGACCCTCAGTTTGGAGAGGCAGGTCCAGGACACAGAGAAAAGGGTGAAAAGACATAAGAAAACTGTAAGATTCAACAATCAGCAACTGGCCCCTGAGAAGCTAACTTTCAGACCTAGTGAGGTGTCAGTCTCTTCAGATCAATTCCTTTTTCAACAGGGAGAGGCAAGATTTTCTCTTACTCTAGGCCACTCCCAAAACCATTTCAAATCACCTCGTGGGGGGTCCTACTCCTTTCACATTGGATCCCCAGATCTTCCTCTTCAGCATGGAAAAATTTGGCTCCCTCCAAGAGAATCCAGGATGTCAGAGGATAACTAACTTGTTCTTATACCATGTTTAGCTCTTTTGAATGAGGATGGTTATGATTGTGTTAATCATCCTCCCCTAATACATTAATAAAAATAATTAATTATACTACAGAACAAGAGTAGCTGTTCTCTGTGGCCTCAACCAGTGTTTCTTGCATTGCTTTGGGTGGTCTGGGTGAGGAGGGAGAATTCTTTTGATTGCCCAAGTGATAAATGCTCAAAGGCAGTTTTTGTTCAGGAAGGCACTTTAAAGTCAGATGCTGGGTCTTAGGGATGACTTGCTGGTCACTAGGGAGGTCAGCTCACTCATGGGACTGTTGATTAAGAGCCTTCTGACTGGTTTCTAAAAGATGGGAGTGATATAGGTTTGGTCTAACTCAAGTCTCCTTGAGAAGCTAAGCTAAAGGATGGACACACCTAAGAAGTAAAATAAGCCCATTAGGTGTGGCTGCTGCCTTATTGCTGCCAAGGGACAGAGATAACTTCAGAAGTCAGGACCCCCACTCCTCATTCAAACCTTTCCTATACTGCCCCTCATTCAAGCTTTCCCCACGCCCAAAGGGAAATTTCCATAGTGAGGTAGTCACCTATCCATCCCCCGCCTCTACATTTGTCCTCTCTAAAATCTTTGGCCTCTCTTCAGGTTGAGGAGAAAGGTGTTTCAGAGAATCATGTCTCTAAGCCACCTCCTCCCTAGAGGCAAAGGCTTTGACTTCCCTCTTGGTCCATTTCTCTAAGTGCCCAAATAAAAGACCATTTTATTCTAGATTGTGTTGGGAGAGTTGTTTTTCTTTTTTTCTATATTCTTTTTTATCATAAATGTATTTTATTATTTTCTAGTTACATGTAGAGATAGTTCTGAACATTTGGTTCTATAAGATTTCTATTTCCAAATTTTTCTCCCTCCCTTTGCTCCCCAAGACAGCAAGCAATCTGATATAGGTTTTATATGTACAAACACATTAAACATTTTTCTGCAATAGTCATGTTATAAAAGAAGAATCAGAACAAAAGGGAAAAACCTCAAAAAACAAAAAACCAAAAGAAATGAAGAAATAGTATAGTACAATCTGCATCCAAATTCCACATTTCTTTTTTTTTTCTGGATGTGCAGAGCAATACAATAATCCAAGATAATCCCAAAGGACTCATGATGGAAAATGATCTCCACATCGATTTGTAATTCTTTAAAGAAGAATACCCAAAGACCCCCACACCACCTATTTCCCCAGTGTCATATGGGTAATCCCTCTTTCCTCTAGCCACAAAATCCAGAGGTAACAACTCCATTACGTTTTTTCTCTTTCTCCTGCCCTGACTCTATCCTTTGCCCTTGCAAGTGGAGGGATAGTGTGGTCAGCATTTGCAGTGGACAACAATGGGAAGCAAGGCATCTTCCTCCCTCATGAAGAGCTCAGCAAGACATCCAAAGCGGGTACAGACCCTCCTGTGGGGCAGAGAGAAAATATTCTGAGGGATTCCCCTTTGGGTGCATTGAGCTCAATTTGACCTTGAAACTTGAATACTTGGGGGGAAAAACACCAATTGGACTCATCTTGTGCTAGAGAAAGTCCTCATGCCGTTAAGCCAAATCAGCCCTTACCACACTGGGAGGGGGCTCTAGTTTCCTTATTTTGTTTCTGTGTCTTATGTGCATTTATCTGTCTATCAGTCACCGTAGTTATGTGTCTGGATTACAAGGTTAATCACTGCAAGACCTTGAGAAGGGTGAATATGATGGATTTTGTTTTTAGTTTCCAATATCATTACAGGGGGCTAGAATCAAAATGGAGGGTACCACATGTCCTAAAGCCCTTCTCTTTTCACATAGCAGTTTGTGCTGTGGGGCTGAGCCCTTTCCTTTCCTCATGAAAGTTTCTGGTATGAGGGAGGGGAGCAATCTGATGGCATCTAGTGCCTCAGGATTTAGCATGGTTAAATATACTGTTATATACTACCACTTTTAAAACATTTTGTAGGGGGCAGCTAGGTGGCGCAGTGGATAGAGGATAAGACCTAGATTCAGAAGGACCTGAATTCAAATCTGACCTCAGACCCTTAACACTTACTAGCTGTGTGACCCTGGGCAAGTCACTTACTACCCACTACCCCAGCCCCAAAAACCAAAAACCCAAAACCAAAACATACAGCTGCAACCCCAAACTCAGATGCAGCCCCAACCCCTAAGCCAACCCCAAAGCCAGCCACAACCACCATCCCAGCTCCCACTGATGAAATGATTAACCAAGCAGAGCCCTTCAAGGACCTTCCATTCCTTAATACAGAGATGAAGAAAATGCTAGAATCACACATTGGCCATATGAACATTTGGCTGAAGTGGGGTCTAAGTAAAAAGGTGCTTGAATCCACCTACCTATTTCAAGTAAAAAGTCTCTTACATGGAGTTTCTTCCCCTACTGTAGGTACCCACCACCTGGGGACTTACACTAAGGTAGGGGAAAGAACCCCCCAGCAAATCTGGGTAAGCAGTGTTCCAGAGAGGCCTCGGCTGTTGTTTTAGATATCTTAGAGGCAGAGAAGAGTTCCTGGAATTTTGGGAGGGAATTGTGGGAGGCATCTCAGGCTGGAGGGGACTAGGAAGGAAATACATTTTCCCCTAGACCCACTTTCATAGATAGGAGACCCAGACAATACATGACTGATATACAGTCTAGGAGGGAAATTTCAGAGCCAAATATGAAACATTCAGCTTCATTTCCAAGACAGAAGGACCTGGCCCCAAGTTTCAAGAAGCAACTTGAGGGGCAGCTAGGTGGCCCAGTGGATTCAGGAGGACCTGAGTTCAAAGATGACCTCAGGCACTTGATACTTACTAGCTGTGTGATCCTCGGCAAGTCACTTAATCCTCATTTCCACCCCCCCCCAAAAAAAAGTATCAAAAAACAAAAAAAGACGCAACTTCAAGGACAGGGAACACAGGGGGAAAGGGCATTTTCCCCAGTCAAGGACAATGGGGACAGACAAGTTCAAGGCAAAATATTTGCCTCCTTAAGAAGCCATGTGTATTGAATAAGCCCACCCGTTTCTCCAAGTTCAATTTTCACCTGAAGAAAAACATAGTGGAGAAGGTTTGGAGAATTTCCTTAAAGGTAAGAGAGTCTCCAGAAATGGTCCCCAAATGACCACACCATTCCTATCATTGACTGAAAGAAACTGCAGAAGCTGAGGAAGAAACCCTCTCTCTTAGAATCCTGGATCCTCAAGATTTACACTGCCGGGTCTTGAAAGCACAATGAGGAAGCATTCATTAAGTGAGTACAAGAACAGGGTGTGTCTGAGCCCCACACTACAAATTCTCTGGTCCAGGTTCCTGCTGTCGATTTTCAGGCCACTGAGGACATGAAAGGTGATAAGGTGTCTGATCCTCTTGTGATGTGGGAAGGAAAAAGCCCCCACTTGAAGTACCATTGAGTCTCAAGTTACAGGCAAAAACCAGACCAAGCTCTGGACACAATCTCAAAAACAAGAGAGCTTCAACTCACATGTACAGAAATATTTATAGCGGCTTTCTTTGTGGTGGCAAAGAATTGGAAATTGAGAGAATGCCCATCAACTGGGGAGTGGCTGAACAAGTCGTGGTATATGAATGTAATGATATATGTATATTGTGCAGTAATTCAGAAAAACCTGGAAAGACTTAAGTGGACTGATGCTGAGTGAAGTAAGCAGAACCAGGAGAACATTGTGCTCAGTAACAGCAACACTGTGTGATGATCAACTCTGATAGACTTGGGGCTCTTCTCAGCAGTGCAACGATCCAAGACAATTCTAAAGAACTCATGATGGGAAATGTTCTCTACATCCAGAAAAAAGAACCATATTGTTTCTACTTTTGGGTTATTGGTTTGTTTTTTTTTGAGTTTTTTTCCCTTTTGTTCTCATTCTTATTTCACAACATGACTAATGCAGAAATGTGTTTAATGTGATTGTACCTATATAACCTAACCCTAACCTATATCAGATTGCTTTCTCTCTTGGGGAGGGGAGATGGAAGGAAAGGGAGGGAGAAGAATTTGGAACTAAAATCTTTTAACAACAAATGTTGTGTCTACTTTTTAAAATTTAATATGTTGAATTTATTCACTTCAATGTAATTAAAATTTTTTTTTAATTAAAATTTTTTTTAAGTTTAGATAAGATTTCCAATTTCAAATTTTTTCTCCCTCCCTGCCCCCCTCCCCTAGACATCAGGTAATCTGATATATAACCTTAAACATATTTCTGCATTGGTCATGTTATACAAGAAGAATCAGAGCAAGAAGGAAAATCCTCAAAAAAGAAAAACGATAGCACCAAAACCAAAAGAGATAGTATGATCCAATCAGCATCCATATTCCACAGTCTCTTTTCTTTTTTTTTTCTGGATTTGGAGAGCCTTTTTCATCATGAGTCCTTTGGAACTTTCTTGTACCATTGGATTGGTGAGAAGAATCTAGTCTGTCACAGTTGATCAACAGACAATGTTGATGATACTGTGTACAATGTTCTCCTGGTTCTGCTCATCTCACTCATCATCAGCCCATGCAAGGCTCTCCAGGTTTCTCTGAACTTCTCCTGCTCATCGTTTCTTATAGCACAATAGTATTCCATTACATTCATATACCACAACTTGTCCAGCCATTCCCCAGTTGATGGGCATCCCCTCAACTTCCAATTCCTTGCCACCACAAAAAGAGCAGCTATAAATATTTTTGTACATGTGGGTCCTTTTCTCTTTTCCATGATCTCTTTGGGAAAAAGACCCAAAAGTGAATTGCTGGGTCAAAGGGTATGCACAGCTTTATAGCCCTTTGGGCATAATTGCTATTAATTTCTAAAATATATAGGAAACTAAACTGGGAAACAATTTTTATGGCCAGTACTTCTGATAAAGGCCTCATTTCTAAAATATATAGGGAACTAAATCAAATTTATAAGAATCCAAGTCATTCCCCAATTGAGAAATGGTCAAAGGATATGAACAGGCAGTTTTCTGATGAAGAAATCAAAGCTATCTATTCCCATATGAAAAAATGCTCTAAGTCACTATTGATTAGAGAAATGCAAATTAAAACAACTCTGAGGTACCACCTGACACCTATCAGATTGGCTAAAATGACAAAAAAAGGAAAATAATAAATGTTGGAGAAACTGTGGAAAAACTGGAGCACTAATGCATTGTTGGTGGAGCTGTGAACTGATCCAACCATTCTGGAGAGCAATTTGGAATTAAGCTTCTACTTCTAAGGAGCACCAGATGGCAGATGACACCAGTGCTGCAGGAGGAGCTGGAGGCCCCAGGGGCCCCGGAGTCAGAGGTCAAGGAGGCTTCCATGGTGGGTTCAGCAGTGGGAGCTGAGTTTGAGGTCGGGGCCATGGTGGAGGCCTGGGCTGAAGCCACGGGGCCCGAGGAGGAAAGGCAGAGGGTAAGGAGTGGGTTCCTATCACCAAGCTGGGCTGCCTAGTCAAGGACATGAACATCAAGTCTTTGGAGGAGATCTATCTTTTCTCCTTCTTCTTAAGGAATCTGAGATCATAGATTTCTTCCTGGGGTCTTCATTGAAGGATGAGGTTCTGAAGATCAAGTCTATTTAGAAACAAACTAGAGCTGGACAATGTACCAGCTTCAAGGCCTTTGTGGCCACTGGAAACTCTAATGGCCATGTTGGCATGGGTGTCAAGTGCTCCAAGGAAGTAGCCACAGCTATTTGTGGTGCTATCATTCAGGACAAGCTGTCCATCGTTCCTGTGAGATGTGGCTAGTGGGGGAATAAGATTGGCAAGCCTCACACAATGCCCTGCAAGGTCGCTGGGCGCTGTGGATGGGTTTTGGTGCACCTGATCCCCACCCCTCCAGGTGCTGGCATTGTTTCAGCTCCTGTGCCTAAGAAGCTCCTGATGATGGCTGGAAGTGATGACTGCCACACTTCTGCAAGGGGCTGTACTGCCATTCTGGGCAAGGTCGCCAAAGCTACCTTTGATGCCATCTCCAAAACCTACAGCTAGCTAACCCCAGACCTGTGGAAGGAGACTGTGTTTACTAAGTCTCCTTATCTGGAATTCACCTACCATCTTGTGAAGACTCACACTCGGGTGTCTGTCCAGAGGACCTAGGCAGCTGCTGTGGCAACCGTATAAGATGGTTTGTTTGTTTTTATAAACAATGAATAGGGGGCAGCTAGGTAGCACAGTGGATAAAAGCACTGGCCCTGAATTCAGGAGTCCCTGAGTTCAAATCTGACTTCAGACACTTGACACTTACTAGCTGTGTGATACTGGGCAAGTCACTTAACTCTCATTGCCCTGCAAAAAAGAACAATGAATAAACTGAAGTATGCCTGCTTAAAAAAACAAACAATGTTAAAAACTATCTTAACATGTGAGTGGGATGGGAAATACACCCACCGACCCCTGCAATCGAGACTCGAGAAGAAAGGAGGTCAAAGCACTGATTTTATTTCTTTTGAAAGAAAGGTGGGGCAGCTAGATGGCGCAGTGGTTAAAGCACCGGCCCTGGATTCAGGAGTACTTGGGTTTGGATCCAGCCTCAGACACTTGACACTTACTAGCTGTGTGACCCTGGGCAAGTCACTTAACCCCCATTGCCTGCAAAAAAAAAAAAAGAAAGAAAGAAAGGTGCACCACACTCACTGGGGCAACCAGGAGGAGTGACACACAGAGATTAAAAACCAAGCAATATTTTTATACCCTTTACAGACATCTATTTTAAGCAAAATGCGGTAATTAGGTTGAAACTATATGTTCAGCAATAAATCTTTTTTTTTTTTTGAGCAGTTAGCAAGTTTAATTTGGTGAAAGCAGAGAACAGGTAGGCCAAAGAGGACATGTGGTGGGGGTTGGAAGGAAGGATGTTGGTAACCCTGACAATATAGTTAGTTGCTTCAGGAGTGAGAGGATCATTTTCACACTGAGAAAGTTAGGGGATTCTTTGTGGAAAGGGGACTTTTGTTCTCAGCCATTCAGCACCATCCGGACTAGCTCTTCATAGTTGATACAACCGTTGCTGTCCTCATGCCCTGCCACCAACACTTCCACTTCTTCCTCGGTCATCTTCTCACCCAGAGTGATAAGGACGTGCCGTATTTCAGCGCCCATGACTGTGCCATTCCCTTCCTTATCAAACACCAGAAGCCCCTCTACATAGTCTTCATATGTGCCCTGGTCCTTATTCTTTGCTACGGTCTGCAGCATTGGCAGAAAGTGTTCAAAGTCCAACACCTTCACATTCATCTCATCACTCTTGGGATTCCCTAAGACCTCGAGCACCTCAGCATTGGTGGGATTCTGGCCCAAGGCCCACATCATGTCCCCACACTGGCTGTATAAGATCTTTCCATCCCCTGTGTGGCCAAACAGCTGGAAGGCCTCTTTGAACTCAGCAGTCTAATCCTCTGTGAAGTCACACATCTTGGCCGTGCAGCTCTGTTTCTGCTGCCCTCAGCAATAAATCTTTCTCCTAGGTCAGAGTGCTCTGACCTTAGGGGTCCAGCCATAGGTTATTTTGCAAAATTTCCTGTTTCAGCAAACATTCTGTCATATCGTCATGTCTGCATAATGTCTCTGTGTAGACCCTATGAAGCAACTTTCAAGCTGATATGCCTATATTTAGCAAGGGGATAGTAGATTCCTGTTCTTTGAAAGAGAGAGAGAGAGAGAGAGAGAGAGAGAGAGAGAGAGAGAGAGAGAGAGGCTTCTAAGACCTTGAGATCAGAGGGGGGTTGGCATTTTCCCTCTCAGTAGAGGGGCATATCCCTTTATCCCTCTCAGTCCCCCCTTTTCTAAAGACCAATTTTCTGGTCCATTTTGAATCTGATCTCAACTGATAGGGGCCTTTCTAAGAAACATAATTTTCTCCCCTTTGTGGTTCCAATCTGTAGTCATGATTAATTGCATCTGGGAGACTGTTCATTGTATGAGGGAAGTTAATACCCTAATAAGACAGGGGCCCAGGAGAACCAGGAGTATTATAGCCAGAAGTGGTCCGGCTAAAGGAAGAAGCCAAGGGGCCAGGTTTCTGAAATTCCATGGGATTCTCTGACTGGCATATGCCTCTTTTCTCTGTTTTACCTAATCCCGTAACTCCCTGACTTTACCCTCCACTATTCCAGTTTGGTTCACATAATAACAACATTCTTCCCCAAGAAAAAGGCAGGTCCCTCCCTTCTCTGAAGTCAGTAAATCTAAGGCTCTTCTATGTTGTAGGACCATTCCAGCCAATGAGTTAAGTTGATTTTGTATGGCTACTAGAGAATCTGCAACCTGCTCCATGTCATCATTGAGCTCTTGGGACATCTTATGGAAGAAGTATATTGAACTTGATAAGCCCCCGACCCCTGTACCTAGTGCAATTACCACCCCCAGACCTGCCAAGACCAGGGCCCAGACCACCCTCTTCCGATGATGGGATGATTCTTCCTGACAGGAGTAAAGTTCTATTAGGTTTGAATCTTGGTACATGGTCAGATCAGGGAGTAGGAAGACAAAGAAACATTGTCCAGTCTAATTTTCCTCCAAGCAGTGATAGATTGAACTGACACAGAGAAAGAATACCCCCCCTTTGGGCACAGGCTGGCTTGCCTCCCAGGTTAGAAGAGGACCTGAAAGTGTCAGAGGATACTAACCCCAGTGATAGAGTCCCAGTAGTGTTTGAAAAGATACAGGTCATCTTGCTCCCTGTTTTTAACCATACCAAGACCTCTCTGGCCACTGGTCCTAGCAGGAGGGTTTGGTTTGCCACCTCACTCATCACCTTTGTGAGATTCACTTCTTGAGGTGGAACTGGTAAAGCAACTAGAGCCTTTCGTTGCAGAGGGATGCAGAACCAGCAGTATGGGTCCTTTGGTTCTGGTTCCAACTGCATTAATTGAGACACGGCCACCGAGAGATTAACCAACTGCTGTAAATCGGCCTCGGGGTCAGTTATGCGCCTTAAGTCCTGTGGCCCTGTTAGATTAATCTTCCTATACTGGGGCCCTTCCTCAAATTTCTTAATTTTGGCAATTACTTGGTCCTGGTGGTCTTTCACATACTTCTCCTGGGCCTGATCCCGGCGCCCTCCCCCGTCACTCATTCCCCATTGCCCAGTGTAGTAGAGGCAGACAAATTTATTCATTTGAATCTGGGTCCTGGGGTGAAAGCAACCTGTCCCCCTGATCCTTTTCACCTTGTGATATTCCTATTCCTATGTTTACAAGTAGAGCCCTGTTCGTAGTATGCTTTGGGCATATAAGAGTAAGCCACAAAGGTGACCACCCCCATATATCGCTCCTGGCAATCATCACATCCCCTCGCAACTGCCCCTCTGGTCCCGCAAAAGGCTATTAACAAATATAAAGTCCACTTCATGTTGGTTCTTGTTCCGTGGATCTTGGGAATTTCAGTCTACTTCAGATGTCGGCTTCTCCTCGTCCTGGTCTGGGAAGAAATCCAAAGGGGGTCCTCCTGTGGTGAATCAGGTCCAGATTTAGGTACTGAGGTCAGTTAGTGCATAAGCAACAGATGACAAAAATTATCAAAGTACAACAGAGAGTAAAGAGTATTAAGGCAAAGAGAATTAATCCCAGTTCATTATCCATTTGTTTGCTTTCTTAACGGGATCCTGAGAGGGTTTGGGCCAGGCCCCACCTCCCAGTCTGCTTCCAGAGGAAATGACTTTTTACTCCAGTATGGTGGGTCCAACCTCATTCTTAGGTGTGTATTGCAGTGTCACTGGTCAGCAAGACCTGGAAGGGTCCTTCCCAAACGGGGGTCAACTTCTCTCCAAGACTTGACCAGAACCCAGTCTCCGACCTGGATCTTATGCACCGGGAACCCCAGAGGTGGGGCCTGAGCCACCAGTCTTTTATTCCAAGAGGTTGATGCCAGCCTCAGGAACCACTAGGAAAGAGTGTTCAAACTGTCCAATTTTCAAGAGTTCAGAGAAAGGGACCACAAATCTTTCCCCTTTAACTCCTGAGATTGTTAGTTTTTGTCTTGAAAGTTTCCCTCCCCTAGAGAGGAATAACCAACCCCAGTGTCAACCAAAAAGGTGTATTGGTCCCTAGGGTCCACCACCACCATGGATAACAAGGGCTCTGGGTGGGGATTCATTAGCCCCTGTCCCCCCTAGTCTTCCAGCTCAATTAATGAGTAGACTTTTGCCTCCTCCCTCAGGCGGGGACAGTCCCTTTTCATGTGTCCTTCCTTCTGACACCCATAGCATACTAAGAGGGGTCGGGGTTCCTCTCTCTTCTTCCTCATTCTTGGTGTCCTTTCTGTCCTAGATCCCAGCTTTCCCCCTTTCCATTGTCTTTCCCTTTGCACCAAGACCCTTGAGATCTTGTTCTGTTCTTCCTGGGCCTTGACCATTTTCTCCTGTATTTCAGTCATCTGAGCCATCAGTTTGGTCTGATTCCTGGAGGTCTTTTCAACCTTATCTTCCCTGTGCACAAACACCTGTTGTGCAGTCTGGAGTAACTCAGAGAGTTCCTTTTCAGCCCAAGTCCTATCTTTTTGTAATTTCTTAGAGATATCTAGCCATGAATTTGCCACAAACCAACTCTTAAGTAGAAGCTCATAGGTGGGGGAATTGTCATCTATGCCTCCATATTTTCTCATCAGTTCTTTCAGTCTCTCAAGGAAATCTGATGGAGATTCCTCTTTCTTCTGTTTAATAGTACTAACTTTACTCAAATTCTGATTCCTGGGAACTGCTACCTTGATTCCCTGAACAACCATATCTCTCAGATCTCTCAGATCTCTCATATGCTGTAAATGATTCTCATTATTGTGGTCCCACCCTGGATCCTGGAGGGGAACTTTTGGTCTCCAGGTATTCCTCCCCTGGGCCCTGGGGGATGAGCATCCTTCCAAACTCATATGGCTGACCTCCTAATCTGGCCTTTCTCTTCAGGAGAAAAGAGGTGAATAAGAATGGACATTAACTCAGACCAAGAATATATATTGGGGCCCAGAAACTGGTCTGACTGCTCTGCCAGATCGGTGGGATCTTCTAACAGGTTTTTCTTATCTTTTTTGAAAGCTCTGATTTTGGAGCTGCTCAGTGGGGCATTTACATAACCTATCTGCCCCTCCCCCAGAGGAACCTCCTGAAAGGGATAGACCCTGGGAATATTTTGACTTAAAGGGGAGATTTAACTGGTCTTGTATCAATTGCTTAACTTCCCTGCTGCCCTCCTTCCCGGGAATTTTGGGATATATTTCCCTTGAAGTCTCCTCAGGGTGCTTCTCAAGGGTATCTTTTCTTGTTGGTGCAGAGGGAGGGGAGAAAATAAGGGGGAGGGAGGGAAGAAAGAGGGTTCCATTCTTCTTACAGAACATCCTCCCCTTCCTTGAGAGTTTCTCTGTGGACTTTTACTTCGGTTTCTCCCCCTAAACCCACCTTTTTAACTATCATAACCTTAATTCCTCTGGGCAGCCATAAAGCTGCATAAAGACTTTCTTCCTGGCTACAATACTTTTTCCCATTTACATAGATATTTAATGCCTGGCATACCCATAATTCCTCAGATCCAAACTCTGGCCAGGTGACATCAGGTCCCTGAATGGCTTGTCCTGCCCAGACCTGACTACAATACCTTATCATCTTTTCTTTATCAAATTCTGGTCCCACTAGGTCATCCTAGTTATTCAATTTGTTACTGAGGGGCCTATCCTGGGGTACCACCAGTAATCAGGTCTTAGATTTAGATTTAGCCTGTGCCATCTCTCTCGCCAGTATCTTGGGGTAGCAGCCTTCGTTCTGAGCTCCACGTGTCAGGTCAGAAGCCGCCCCCTCACCTGATCCAGACCTGACACTTCTCCTGGAGGTTCTTTCCTTATGTGTCAGGGAAGGGGTTTAGGGTGGGAGCACCAAACAGAGATCTCAGTTGCTTCCCAGAGTTTCAGACTCAAGTTGTCGCTTTCGCAATCAACATTGATAACTGCTTACTCCTCCAGTACCACTCTCAACTCACATCTCCCTCATCAGAGGGGAATGACTGATTCACTCCGGAAGGCAGAGTCCTTAGTGGGGTCCCGCTCTTAGCAATAGGTTGTCTGGGTATAGTACCCCCGGCAGGATTCTGACCCGAAGCCATATGAGTTTGGACCCCAGACTCAACTTCCTTCCCTTACACACACACACATTCACTTAAGAGTCTCTTCCTCCAGTCCCGCCACCCAAAGTTAACTTCCCCTTCTGGGATGTTTTCGGCCAACCAGGATCATCTCCAACCTGGCTCCGTGCACGAGACTTACATGGCCCCCATACCAGTTCCCAATGAATTCTTACCTGACCCGCTGCTACTTTGGCGTTCTTGCTTCCTGGACCTTGTAGCTCAGATCTCAGTCTCCAACTCCACAGGCAACAGGAAGGTCAGGAATGAAAAGGCTGTCTTAAAAAGGAAGGCAGGGGCCCCCCTTTTCTCCTGAGCTCCACGACCACCAGAAGGGGTGGGCGATCCGAGTCATGGCACCAGTTGAGTGGGATGGAAAATACACCCACCGACCTCTGCAATCGAGACTCAAGGAGAAAGGAGGTCAAAGCACTGATTTTCTTTCTTTTGAAAGAAAGGTGCACCACACTCACTGGGGCAACCAGGAGGTGTGACACACAGAGATTAAAAAACAAAGCAGTTTTTATACCCTTTACAGATATCTATTTTAAGCAGGATGCGGTAATTAGGTTGAAACTATATGTTCAGCAATAAATCGTTCTCCTAGGTCAGAGTGCTCTGACCTTAGGAGTCCAGCCATAGATTATTTTGCAAAATTTCCTGTTTCAGTAAACATTCTGTCATATTGTCATGTCTGCATAATGTCTCTGTGTAGACCCTATGAAGCAACTTTCAAGCTGATATGCCTATATTTAGCAGGGGGATAGTAGCTTCCTGTTCTTTTTGAGCTAGAGAGAGAGAGAGAGAGAGAGAGAGAGAGAGAGAGGGGCTTCTAAGACCTTGAGATCAGATCACTAGGCAGAGGGGTGGGGCATTTTCCCTCTCAGTAGAGGGGCATATCCCTATATCCCTCTCACATGTAATTGGACAATAATAAAATACTTGTATGTTAAAGCTAAAAATAATTAGAGAGCCTCAGTAAAGGATGAAGCACAGGGAAAGGACCCCAGTTCATTAAAAGGCCAGACCTCTGATAGAAACCAGTCAGAAGGCTCTTAATCAACAGTCCCATGAGTGAGCTGACCCCCTAGTGACCAGCAGGTCATCCCCAAGACCCCGCATCTGACCTTAAAATGCTTTCCTGAACAAAAGCTGCCTCTGAGCATGTATCACTTGGGCAATCAAAAGAATTCTCCCTCCTCACCCAGACCACCCAAAGCAATGCAAGAAACACTGGTTGAAGCCACAGAGAACAGCTGCTCTTGTTCTGTAGTATAATGAACTATTTTTATTAAGGTATTAGGGAAGGATGATTAACACAATCACAACCGTCCTCTTTCAGAGGACTCATAGTGTCACATGGTATAAGAACAAGTTAGTTATCCTCTGACATCCTGGATTCTCTTGGAGGGATCCAAATATCCCCATGCTGAGGAGGAAGATCTGGGGATCCAATCTGAGAGGAGTAGGACCCCCCACGAGGTGACTTGAAATGGTTTTGGGAGTAGCCTAGAGTAGGAGAAAAGCTTGCCTCTCTCTGTTGAAAAAGGAATTGATCTGAAGAGACTGACAGCTCACTAGGACTGCAAGTTAGCTTCTCAGGGGGCAGTTGCTGATCTTTGAATCTTACAGTTTTCTTATGTCTTTTCACCCTTTTCTCTGTGTCCTGGACCTGCCTCTCCAAACTGAGGGTCCAATGGTCTTCATAACCTTTTTTTTTTTTTTTTTGCGGGGCAATGGGGGTTAAGTGACTTGCCCAGTGTCACACAGCTGGTAAGTGTCAAGTGTCTGAGGCTAGATTTGAACTCAGGTCCTCCTGAATCCAGGGCCAGTGCTTTATCCACTGCGCCACCTAGCCGCCCCCCTTCATAACCTTTTGCATGACCACTTGACTTGCTGTTATCCTCTTGAGCACTAGCAGAGGCATGTGCCCTGAGCCCCTTGAACTTACCACCAGGCTGACTCTGTTTGGGTCTCCACGCTCTGGAGCTCCCTCTGCTGTTGCTTGTTCTCTTCCCAAGCACCATGTTCCTTTTTCGACACTGTCTTCTTCTTCTTCTTCTTCCAGATCAGGCCAACTACTGACATATCTTCTGGAATTGAAGCAGTCCCACTTCTGAAAGAAGCCCCACTCCCTTGGCAGGGAGGCATGCCTGTGAATGGACTTTGCTTAGTGGTCTCCTTCCCAGCTTTCACTGACTCTGGCTTAGGCTCTTTTGTCCCTCTGATTTTCTCCTTGAAGACAATGTACTTGATCAAGTTCTTCATCTTTTTAGCTAAATGCTTTATAAACATTTTGCACTGGGGCCTTTTTTCTGTCTTTGGGACCCATAAAACCTTGGCTGGAGGATCCGGAGATGGGTGTCCACTATGAGAGGTCTGGGTCTGTTATGAACTGGGGTCTTTTCCCTGTCCTTTGTCCTATATTCCATGATCTATATGGGGTTTATGGAGGTTCCTTTTACAATGGGCTACTTTTTCTGATGTCATAGAAGTGAGGACCACAGTTGAGTTATGACCCAGTCTACATATACAGGTCCTGGAAATCATACTGGACTGTGGGTACATTGGAACTGCAAAAGGGGATTTGGTCTGAAAAGGGGTAGTAGCTGAAGATGGGGAATGGGGCAAGGAGAAACTGAGGTCCACTGGGTGCATGAGAGAAACAGAATGAGGATGGCCTGGTAAGATATTGGCAGCTGATGAGAAAGAGGAATTGAGTGATGAAATTGTGTTCTGTGATGGGCTGGGGACCCGGGAAAAGGTGGAAGGCAAATTTAGAGGTAGATCTGATGGCAGGGCCCTGTGGGCCAGTTCAGGTAGAGGAGGGTTGAAGAGTAGATCAGACTCCAAAACCACAAAATTGCACACTCCACAGCAGTAGTTTGTGTTTAGCATCTGCTGGATGCTGCTGTTCTCCAAGAGCTTGGCCCTGTGACTGCAGGAAACAGGAATGATCAGCTGAAGGCTGCAGGAACTAGGCAAGGGGCATTTGAGGTATCCTTGTCCCTCCTGTTCCCTCCTCCCATTCCCCATCCCATAAACCCCCCTCACCATGCAGGCCTCTCATTAAGTCTTAACTCTTTGATTCTCCCACCCTATGATTAATACAAAAATCTAGAACTGATGCACTTGGAAAAAAGGGATAGGTTACCTTTCCAGGATAGAATGGATCTCCCGGGAGTGCTTTGTTTCTTCCTGGTAAAACCTCCAAGCTGTGAAACCAGAAAAAATAGTGTAAGATTTACAGCTGGAAAAAAAGCTTTTGAGATCATCTAAGTTGTGTGCTGGGTGGGCAAGATTTGTGGGGGACACTGAAGAGTCAGGAGATATGTTGGGAAGCAATACTCCCTAACAGCCCTGAGCTCATAAAGAAGTCCAAATAGGCCAGGACAGTGGGATAAGTCACTATCCTGCCTTCCATTTCCTTCATTCCCAGGATAAATGAAGAGCAGAGAATAAATTGTCCTTATTTGTTTTTGCCCAATTCAGAATATTGCCCAGATTGGGCTTTCCTTTGGTGAGCCTCTCCTTGGGGAACTTCCTTCTCTGAAAGCCACAGGCAGGCCAAGGGCTTCCAGGGACTGAAGATGATATTCTCATGTAAGGAATCCTAGGAATCAGAGTTGGGAAACATGGTGGAAGGCATTCAGGTGAAGATCAACAGATGGAGAAATAGAAGGGAAATTATCTTCCTGGTATTATCATCTGGCTCCCAAAGAAAGGAAATAGATAAGAAATGTCAGAACTTAGTCATTTTGTCAAGAACCCAGTAGCTGATTGTGTCCACTTGTACCATAGCAATATGGTATTCAGTTCTAGGTGCCCACATTTTTGGAGGGTCATTGATAATGTGCCAAGTGATAGCCTCAAGATCATGCTGTGTGTGGGATTTTCAGTGCCTTCCCTCTGAGATTACTTCCAATTTATCTTCCATATATCTTATTTGTACATAGTTTTTCTTCTATATTGTTCTCCCCCTCAACCCCCCCTTAATCACCCCCACCGCCTGCATCATCCCCTGTACTTCTTGAAAACATAGACTCTTTCTTTGTAATACCAGTGCTTACCATAGGGCCTGGCATTTAGTAAGCATTTAAGAAGTCATTCTTGAATGACTGACACAGTCTGGAAGAGAGTATATTTTCAGGGGACACAATAACTGTCTTAGCTTAAGCACTTTCCTGTGAAAGGAGTATTTCAGCATTTGTTTCATCTTAGAGGACAGAACCTGGAACAAAGGGCAGATAAAATGCACTGAAGCAAATTTAGTCTTCATATGAGATAGAACTTCTTTTTTTGTTGTTTTTTAGTGAGGCAATTGGGGTTAAGTGACTTGCCCAGGGTCACACAGCTAGTAAGTGTTAAGTGTCTGAGGCCGGATTTGAACTCAGGTACTCCTGACTCCAGGGCCGGTGCTCTATCCACTGCACCACCTAGCTGCCCCGAGATAGAACTTCTCATAAGTAGAGCTACCTCAAGCTGAAATTGACTGCTTTAGAATCTGTTGGCTTTCCCATCACTGGGTTTCATGTTAAACCTCTATAAGTGGTCATTGCATATGTGATGGGGGGAATTTTTGTTCAAGGACATATTGAACTAGGTAGCCTCTGATATCCATTCCAACTCCAAGAGTTTGTGACTGTGAATGGAGATGGGAAGGAAATTTGAGTTGGGGATGAGGATGAGGATGAGGAGAGATGGGGATGGAGATGAGAATAGGGATGGAAATGGGTTGGGGATGGGCTAGATAGGATGGAGTGGACACCTGGGGGTGAGGGATGGGGTAGGCATAGGAATGAGGATGGGGATGGGCCCTCAAGGGAATAGAGCACAAGGCTTGGGGACCCAATCCCAAAGAAGTTCTCTCTTACCTCTCTCTGCAGATTCTCTCTTCCCTGCACTATTATGCTGGAAGACAAAAATGAGGAAAGGGTTAGATGTCTGATATGTCTGAGAAATTAGAGAAATTTCTTCTAGAAACAAAATCTAACCCCAAAGGACCCAGTGTCCCAGCTAGATTTTATTAGAGCCTCCTGTGCATGGACAGGAATTGGACTCAGCACCAAGGAGGCTGGGCTAGAGAGATGGGTTAAGGGAATCCCTTATTTGACCCCTGGGCCATCCAATCACTAACAGCTTCTTCTAACTAGCACCTAATTAATTATAAATGCTTGCCAGTGGTGACTTCCCTGATGAGTCTCTTTACTTTCAGACCTGTGGATAAGTAAAGCATTTTGCAACTCCTAAAGCACTCTATAAATGCTAGGAATTGTTGTTATAGAACATGCACACCTGGACCATGTTTCAAATACATGTTTGAAAATATCTTCAGGGGACCTGATTGAGCCTCAGGAAAGAAGAAACAAACTGAGGAAACATCCTAACTGTAAGGTGAGGAGGTGTGTGTGTGTGTGTGTGATCAATGCAGATTCCACTCTTCCCCCACCCTCCCCAGAAAAACCCCTGGGCTAATGGGAATTAGAAATGGAAGGGACTTTCAAGGTCAACTAATCTACTCCCCTCATTTTACAGATGAGGAAATAGAGATCCAGGAAAGGGAAATAACTTTCTCAACTATCATTTATGCCAAAGCTTTTTGTCTCCCAAGACCCCCTCATCACAATCATTTCTCTACCTCACCTTTCATAATGTGTCCCTCCTCCTCATCACTTCCTGCCTGGATCATTGTAATTGTGTCCTGTTCAGTCTCCCAGCCTACCACTCCTTTTTTGTTTGTTTGTTTGTTTTTTTCTTTTTCTTTTTAAATTTTTAATGTATAAGGTATTTTATTTTTTCCATTACATGCAAAGATAGTTCTCAACTTTTGTTTATACAAGCTTTACAATTTGAGATTTTTTTCCCTCCCTCCCCTCCCTCCCCCCTCCCCTAGACAGCAGGTAATCTGATATAGGTTATGTCTATATA
This sequence comes from Dromiciops gliroides, assembly GCF_019393635.1. Taxonomy (NCBI): domain Eukaryota; kingdom Metazoa; phylum Chordata; class Mammalia; order Microbiotheria; family Microbiotheriidae; genus Dromiciops; species Dromiciops gliroides. The sequence continues at coordinate 600,926,824 of NC_057861.1, forward strand.
TGTCTATACATATACATATAGATATAGATATATACACACACACATATATATATATACACATAATAACATTAATCCTATTTCTGCATTAATCCTGTTACAAGAGAAAAAATCAGAGCAGTGATGCAAAACCTCAAAATAGAAAAAAAAAACAACAGCACCCAAAACAAAAGAAATAATATGGTTCAATCAGCATCTATACTCCACAGTTCGTTCTTTCTTTTTTTTTCTTGGATTTGGAGATCCTCTTCTATCATGAGTTCCCTGGAACTCTTCTGTACCATTGCATTGGTGAGAAGAATATAGTCCATCACAGTAGGTCAACACTCAATGTTGATGATACTGTGTACAATGTTCTTCTGGTTCTGCTCATCTCACTCATCATCAGCTCACGTAAGACCCTCCAGGTTTCTCTGAACTCTTCCTGCTCATCATTTCTTACAGCACAATAGTATTCCATTGTATTCATATACCACAACTTGTCCAGCCATTCCCCAATTGATGGGCACCCCCTCAACTTCCAATTCCTTGCTACCACGTAAAGAGCAGCTATAAATATTTTTGTACCTGTGGGTCCCTTTCCCCCTTCCATGATTTCTTTGGGCAAAAGACCTAAAAGTGGAATTGCTGGGTCAAAGGGTATGCACAGCTTTATTGCCCTTTGGGCATAATTCCAAATTGCTCTCCAGAATGGTTGGATCCTTACCACTCCTTTTAGAAACACAATGTTTCATTCACAGTCATTTGGATTCCCCCCACCACTGCCCACTGAGGCATATAATGATAAAGAAAAGCAAAAACATCCACTTTAGTGACCCCACTTGACTGCCCTAGTAGCCCTCTGCCTCTGTGTAATGAGCCAGAAGGCATGATTTGTCTGTGCTATGGGATCTTCTCCAGTTTCTCAGTCACTCCAAGTTGTACATCCTTTTTGGGATCCTGGCTTATAATGTTTTCTTGCATCATGAATTCCTGTGGATCTTCCCATGTTTCTCTCAATTCTTTACATCCCCAATTACTGTGTGATAATATTCCATTACATTCATGTACTTGTTGGTCCAGCCCTTCTCCATCACTAAATCTATGATCCCAGGGTCTTTTCTGGGTGAGGGAAATGAGTAGTGGTAAGGAGTAGGTATGTGCCCAGTAATAGTAGGACCACTGGGCCAAAGGGTATAGAAAGATGAGATACTTCTATGGTCAATTCAAAAATAATATCTTAGTCCATTGGCTGAGTTCCACCAACAGTGAAATAACACCTTGTCTTCTCACAATCCTTCTAATATTAACTTCCCATTTTTTTTACCTTTGCAATTTTTTTTATATAAGATGGAATCCTGGGTGTTTAATCTTGGGTGTATTCCTCTTAAAATTAGTGATTCAGAACATATTTTCCCATGGTTCTATTCTTTCTTTAGCCTATCCTTTACAAGGCCAACTTCCATATTAATCTTGAGTCATATCCATGTCTGGAACAAGATGGAAATTGACTTCCTGCTTCTCCCTATCGCAGGGGTGGAGAACCTCTGCTCCATGGTTTGTATCAAGCCCTTAGTTAAATTTCATTCCTGAAGAGTACCAGCAATGGGTGTCCTACTGTCCAAGGACCACCCGCCACATCCATGCCATTTCTACAGCAATGATCACATCTATTTCAGAGCAAATACCAAGAGGAAATCTTCTCTCTTGTTACTCTGTGTATACTTTTTTTTTTTTTTGGTGAGGCAATTGGGGTTAAGTGACTTGCCCAGGGTCACACAGCTAGTAAGTGTTAAGTGTCTGAGGCCGGATTTGTACTCAGGTCCTCCTGAATCCAGGGCCGGTGCTCTATCCACTGTGCCACCTAGCTGCCCCTCTGTGTATACTTTTTTTTTTTAAATGATTTTATTTATTTATTTATTTTGGTGAGGCAATTGGGGTTAAGTGACTTGCCCAGGGTCACACAGCTAGTAAGTGTTAAGTGTCTGAGGCCTGATTTGAACTCAGGTCTATCCACTGCGCCACCTAGCTGCCCCTGTGTATACTTTTAAAAGGTTTTAAAAGTTTTTAGCATGAATCTCCTCAAAGACCCCAAGATAGAGATAGAGTTCTTTTCTCTGCTTTCTGTGAGATTGTCTTTGTCTTTGGTGTTTCTCTTCCCCTCTCTAGGTCTCTTTTTTCTTATACAACTCATTTATTATTTTTTTGTACTTACTTCAACAGTTCTATGTTCCTTCTGTGACTTTATTGGAAAAAGTTCTTAAGGAATATTTTCTATTTTTTATCACTTAAAGAAAATTATAGTGACCTGCATTTCTTCGTGCTTTCTTTTTTTTTCTTTAATTTGCTTCCTCTTCATCAGTGATAATTCAATAATAAAACAAAGGAATATTGAAGTAATATAATGATCAAATTTGGTCTGGGAGGAAGAAATGAGAAGATGGTAGAGGCAGAAAACTATTGGTTTAGAATGTTGTATATGCTGTCAGACACATTTTGTTTTCATGATATTCTGTGTGTGTGTGTATGTGTATGCATGTGTGTGTTTTAATTTCTATTACAAGAGAAGGTTCACTAAGGAGGAGTCAGGGGAGTAGTATGCTAGGAAATGCAAAACCAAAAGACATTAATAACACTCTTAAATGATAAAATTAAATAAATATTGTAGATTACTACCAATGACTAAAATAATGTTACATGAATATATTATTAATTTCATGAAATGTTAATTAATATTGATTAAATAATATATTGATAAGCAATAAGCAAATTCATAGTTATTCCCCCAAAAGAAAGAAGGTTCTCAGCCTCAGATCTATAGGATTATGGTGCCTGTCAAATTATTTTACTTTCAAATCAAGGTATCTCCTATCTGATAAAGGCAGAGCTTCTGAAGGGCAAAGGCCTGACTTCTCTTTTCTGATTTCCAATAAAAATTAATACAAACAACTAATTGAGGCTTGAAAAATTCCCCTTATGGCTACCACACATTAGATTTTAAATGCCACACCACTGTTTCTGGGCTCTGAGTCTTCTTTACATGGACATTTACTCATCCTACCCCCAAGCTACCTCCTCCAGGGAGTTTTCCATGAATGTTCCCTTCCATTTGCAATCTACCCAGGGAAGTCCCAAGCCCCCTCAATGTGCTCATGTAATCAAACACAAATACTTTTGAGGGAATGAGCATGAAGGCAGGACTTGCCAAAGGTCATACAAAGAGTAAGTGTCTGAGGCTGAATTAAACACAAGTCCTCTTGACTTCAGGGCCAGCCTTCTAACCACTGGGCCACCTTACTCTCACAGAGCAATTGTAAACCACAGCTGTTGGTCTGGAGAGGCCATTTCTGCCTCATTGTCTCACCACCTAAAATTTCCACTGGGAACCTCAGAAGACCCCTCATGTCTAGGTCTCCTCTGACATCAGGAATTGGGTTTTCAATAGAGTAGAACCTTTCTTTGCCCACTCAGAAAACACAAAAGAATATAAAGGATCCAGTGGTTGCTAAACATTAGCAAAAAAAACCTCCCATGTCTCAGACTGCTACCTTTCAACCCAGGAACCTAGGGAGTCTCCCATCTTTAGAGTACTCTCTTCAAGGTTTCTTCTCCCTCAAGAAAGAAAAGTACAAATGGGAAGTCCTATTTAGTATGACCTTTTACTCCAATACAGGTAGGTCTCTAGTTTAGGGGGCTCAGAAAATGCAGCAGCACCACCTGAAGACTCATCTTCCTAACCTCACAACTCTGCTGAGGCCTTGTTTGCCTCAGTGTCCTAACAGGGAAAATGAACTAGGGGAAAAAATGGCAAACCACTCCAGTATCTTTACTAAGAAAACCTGCCATTGGGTCACAAGAGTCAGACATTATTCAAAATGGATAAACCACCACAACAAAGCAAAACTCCTTTCTCTGTCCCCTTCATTGATCACTGGTTCCTCTAGAACACTTGTGTGACCTGGAGAAAAAGGTGTTCTGGGAGGTAGAATGCCTTAGAATTAAGGGGAAACTAAGAATGATCAGTTGTCAGGAAAGAAGAGGGAGGGGAATGGAAAGGTAGGGGGAGGGAGCATGTCTATAGTAAATCAGACTGTTCCCCTTACCCTAGGGCATGTTTTCTTCCTTCTGGAATTGGAGTGGATGGTCAAGCTTATTGACATTACACAGCTGCAAAAGGAGCAACAAACAGCCCAGGATATAGAAGTGAGGCTCAATCCCATATTCTTTCAGCACTGAATCCAGCAGGGATTCTATCCTATTCAAGGTCAACTCAAGGTTCCTCAGGAGGAGGGAACAAAGTTCCATCTTCTCCAGAGGTCAGTCTCAACAGAAACAGCTCAGGCAGGCAGAGAGCCTGACCCTAGCCAGAATTCCCACTCTGCATCATAGAGCCCCAGAAGTTGGGTCATGGACACTGTCACAAAAGACCCTTCATGACTTAGTGAAGGTCAAGGTGTGGGAGCAGAGGGTGATCTGAAAGGTGTGGACAACAGCCCCTCTCTCCAAGGGACCCTCTTATCACCTCCCCATCATTTCCTCTACCTCCCAGATCTGTTTCTGGACTCTGAGACTTCTTTACATGGACATTTACTCATCCTATCCCCAAACTACCTTCTTCAGGGAGTTTTTCATGAATGTTCCCTTCCATTTGCAATCTCACCAGGGAAATCCCAAGCCCCTCAATGTGCTCATCTAATCAAACACAAATGCTTTTATTTTTTGACAAAAATTTTTTTTATTTTGACATCTCAATAAATGTTGACTCCTCAGGACACTGCCTTTGGAATATTTCCTAACTTATTCATCAGTTTTTTGCACTATGCCTTTCTCAGAATATAGATACCAGCCCAAAATTTTCTGATTTCCTTGTTTTTTACTGTGGTGGCCTGTTGGATCAGCGCAGCTGAGGTTGATACAAGTTCAACACATTTCCTTGTGTTTGAGAAACAGCACAAGCCACACCTGGTTTCATGCACACTCTTCGGATATATTTTCACCCAAGAAATTTCTGATTTCTGCAAGTGAGCCATTCTCTTGTATAAAAACATTTATGGAGAAGTGAGCCTACACAGACCTCATCTTGTAATGAAAACCCAGAGTAATACCTTTGATCATGTTTTGTACATGACTACAGATAGTTCGAACAGTTGCAAGTTGTTTTCGATTTCCCTACCATTGGTCCACCCAGAACCTTTTTTTCTTCTTTCCAAGGAGACTGAGCTCAACATTGATATGGTTAAAATCCCTACAGAGGATTCCTCTTGGCCCCTTCACAATAACTGTAAAACTCTTAAGAGAGATGTCAACATTTTCTGGGATGTCGACAGTCTGGTTCCTTAGAATGGTCATCATTCTGATGGTGAAAGGGCCAAAGAGAAGCACAAATACTTTTGAGGGAATGAGCATGAAGGTAGGACTTGCCAAAGGTCATACAAGGAGTAAGTGTCTGGGGCTGAATTAAATACAAGTCCTGTTAACTTTAGGGCCAGCCTTCTAAACACTGGGCCACCTTACTATCACAAAGCAATTGTAAACCACAGTCTAGATAGGTCATTTCTGACTCATTGTCTCTCCACATAAAATTTCCTCTGGGGACCTCAGAAGACCCCTCATGTCTAGGTCTCCACTGACATCAGGAATTTGGTCTCCAATAGAATAGAGCCTTTTTTTGACCCCACAGAAAACACAAAAAGATATAAAGGATGCATTTGGTTGCTAAACATTAGCAAGAAAACTCCTATGTCTGATATTGCCCCCTTCTAAGCCAGGAACATAAGGAATACCCCATCTTTAGAGTATTCTCCTCAAGGTTTCTTCCCTGCCTAGAAAGAAAATTCTAAACAAGCACCTCTATTTAATCCCACCTTCCACTCCAATACAAGTAGGACTCTAGTCTATGTTGCTCAGTGGAGGGAGTACCTGGCCTGCAGACTCATCTTCCTGAGCTCACATCTCTGCTGCCCTTGTTTGCCTCAATTACTTCATTGCTACTATGATCTAGAGGAGAAAAGGGTGAAAAGAGCAGAAAAGTATAAATAAATTAAGATATGGCTTGAATACTTTTAGATAAGCAATATTGTGTATTTTTTGGATTTAACAAATCCGTTATTCTATTCTAGGAATTCAGCAGAGACTTGTTACACCTTCTTCTTTGCTAAGAGCTCTAGTTTTAACCCAGCAAGAAGCTCAAAAATCTTAAGGGCCATCACCCTTTAGAGGGTCCTCTGCCTACAAAGTTACTGGAGTAATTAGGCTGGGCAGGGAATCCCAAACACCACTTCCTATCTGCTAGTCAGGGATGTCACAGCAAATGATGTGAATGCCTATGTATTCAAGAATCCTGAGAAAGGACTGAGAGGTGTATAACTCAGTACATCATTTACATGGGAAATTAAACACCAGGAAAAGTAAATTGCTATAAGATAAATCAGATGATTTTTTGAAGATCATCATTGGCAATTATTCATGACTCTTTGTAATTCTTGGTTTGGGGCAAATATCAATTTCTTTTTTTGGTACAACCTTCCATCTTACTACATAATTTTGGTATTCACAGAATTTATGCTAGGTGTATAGAAAAATCCAATGTATTAATCAGTTGTGTAAGGTTCCTGGGTAAATGTTGTCAAGAGCATCTTGAGCCATATGGATATAAAGTAGGCATTCTTTCATTCATTCAAAACACTTATCAAGTGGAGACTGTGTACAAGCCATTGTCCTAGGTACTGAGATAAAAATTTAGATCAAACACAATCTCTACCCTCAAAGAGCTTACAGCCTAATGAAGGATGAAACACAATCACAAGGAACTGGAAAATATGATATTCCATGAGACATTAGATTTGCCAGACAAAATGCTATGTGCCTTCCAAGTGGGGAAGTGGAAGTTATTACAGATCTGGGAAGGATTCACAGAGAAAATGGTATTTGCCCTGATTACTAAATGACAGGTAGGAATCCAACAGGTAAAGGAGGGAGAGAGACATTCCCGACAGAGGAAACAGCTTAATAAAAGGCATATAGGTAAGAAAGTGTGTGAAGAGATTAAGATTGACTTTGCTCTTAAAAATATTAGTCTTATTATTTACCTCATGAAATGTTACACAGAGGGCTGGTGCCATTGGCTCTCATGGCCTAATGATCTCTTGGAGGATGATTCCCAGATCCAAATGATTCAATACCAGGCCTCTCAAACTCAAAGAGAGCTCTTGATTCCCCCGCACCCTAACAAATCCCTTTTCCAGACTCTCCTATTCCTACAGATGACACCACAGCTCCTTTAGCACCCCCCCCAGGTTTGGGGCTGCTGTCATCCTCACCTCCCACCACATGCCCATTCAGTTACCAGATCTCAGCAATGCCACCAGACTCTGTTTGTCCTATCTCCCCAACTGGTCTTGCTTAGTTCAGGCCCTCATCATATCTTGACTGGACTACTGCTCCATTCTCTTATTTTTTCTCCCTACCTCAGGTCTCTCCCCACTCCACACAGTTAGTTGCCAAAATAATATGTTCAAAAGCACAGGTCTTCAGGAGTCACTCCCTTAGTCTCAAAATTATAGTGGCTCCCTATTACTTCTAGGTGAAAATATATGCCTTTGCTTGGCATTGAAAGCCCTTCACAAGCTGGCTCTCTAGTGAGTATTTTTAATAGGAATGGGTGCTGTATTGTGGCAAAGGCCTTTTCTGCATCTACTGAGATAATCATATGATTTCTATTGCTTTTGCCACTGATGTGCTTAATTATGCTGATAGTTTTCCCAATTATTGAACCAGCCCTGCATTCCTTCTATAAACCCCACCTGGTCATAATGTATGATCCTTCTGGTGTATTGCTGTAATTTTTATGCTAAAATTTTATTTAAAATTTTTACATCAATATCCATAAGCCAGATTGGTCTAAAATCTTGTTTTTCTGTTTTGGCTCTGATATAGATATTAAAAAATAACAAAATTCAACTGGAATAACAAAAGGTCAAGAATATCAAGGGAACAAATGAAAAAATGCACATGAAGGGGAGGCCAGCCATACCAAATCTGAAATTATACTTGTAAAGTGGCAGTTATCAAAACTATTTGGTACTGGCTAAAAAATAGGATGGTGAGGGGCAGCTAGGTGGTGCAGTGGATAGAGCACCGGCCCTAGAGTCAGGAGTACCTGAGTTCAAATCTGGCCTCAGACACTTAACACTTACTAGCTGTGTGACCCTGGGCAAGTCACTTAACCCCAGTTGCCTCACTAAAAACCAAAACAAAACAAAACAAAAAAATAGGATGGTGGATCAATGGAATAGGTTATGCACATAAGACACAGTAGTCCATGACTACAGTAATCTACTGTTTGATCAACTCAAAGACTCCAATTTTGGGATAAAAGTTCAGTATTTGACAAAAAGTGCTGGGAAACCTTGAAGATAGTATGGCAGATCCTAGGCATAGACCAATATAGAAGGCCAAAATAGATACATGATTTAGACATAAAGGTGATACCATAGGTAAATTAGGAGAGGAAGGAATCATGTACCTCTCAGATCTAAGGAGAGGAGAGCAATTTATGACCAAACAAGAGATAGAGAATATTATGAAATGCAAAATGAATCATTCTGATTACAGTAAATTGAAAATATTTTTTATACACAGAAGCAATACAGCGAAAAATTGAAGGGAAGCAGAAACTGGGAACACTTTTGACAGCCAGCGTTTCTGATAAAAGCCTCATTTCTAAAATATATAAGTAAGCAAATCAAATTTATAAGAATGCAAGTCATTCTTCAATTGAGAAATGGGCAAAAGATATGAGCAGGCAGTTTTCAGATGAAGAAATCAAAGCTATCTATTGCCATATGAAAAAATGCTCTAAATCATTATTGAATAGAAAAATGCAAATTCAAACAACTCTGAGGTACCAACTCACGCCAGGTAAGGGGAGGGAGGCAGGTGGTGGGATATGAGCTTGGGGCTCAACCTGGCTGCGGCACAGAGGCAGGGCAATGTGGCGCCCTCTGAGCAAGATCAAGTCCAGGGGCTGCCTGAAACCATCAATGCCCTGCAGCCCTGCCCCCGGCCTCAACCAGCAGCCCTGACCCCACCCCCCACCATCCAGGGGCTTGGCTGCCACTCCACCATCCCAGTTGATGAGGACTCCTGAGGCATGGGTCTGGGTCTGGGTCTGGTGGCGGAAGTCCCCTGGCTGCTCAAGAGCCCACCCTGCATTGGCCCGTGGCAGCGTCTAGCCTTGAGCATTGCCGGTCTTGTAGACTGACCACCTGCCACACATGATACACTGAAGGCATCTAATCAATACTTGTTGACTTGGGAGAGGACTTGTCCTTGCCTCTTTTTATTTTTATTTTTTTTGGCAGGGCAATGTGGGTTAAGTGACTCGTCCAAGGTTACACAGCTAGTAAGTGTCAAGTGTCTGAGACTGGATTTGAACTAAGGTCCTCCTGAATCCAGGGCCACTGCTTTATCCACTGTTCCACTTACCTGCCGCTGTGGTCATTGCCTTTTGCACCAGGCAAAATGTCTGACGAAAAGACCCCACCTGGACCCAAAAACTGTTTTGGGATCCCATCCGCAGGAGCTCCTCCTGATCTTGACCATGGGAAGGAACTGTGGGGGAAAGGGCCCTGGCAGGTGCTCAGAGAGAAAGTTGGAGCTCTGTAGATGGGGGAGGCAACCTGAGAGGGAAACCAGAGAAACATGCAAGGAGGACTCGGTGTGGCAGTCACACTGGGCAGAAAGGAAAGATTCTGAATGGGAAAAGATTTCTGAACTGGGGAGGATTTGGTCTGCTGGCACAGGCATTCCAGAAAGATGCTTCAGGTTCTTTAGGAATAGTATACAGATTCTGAAGTGCCATGTCCAATTCTATGCTGCTTTAAATGTAGGTGGTGTACCTGTGTGTGCATTCCTGGCTTCATTTGTATTCAGCTTGGAGAGAAAGCAGGTGAACAAGAAGAAAAGTGAAGTAGGTGGATTTTAGCTAATGATGCTGAAAGCTGCTGTGTGGTTTTTGGTTAGGAGAAGGTAAGAGAGAAGCAAACTTAGACAGAGACAGGAAAGAATCCCAAGGATGAAAAGATAGTCTCCTTAAGTAGGAGTTCTTAACCTGGCGTCCACAGGACCACCAGGGGTTGGTAGGATAGATTTCAAAGGGTCCATGAACTGGGGTGAGGGGGAAAATGACATCTCTATTTCAATACAATTGATTTCCTTTGTAATTCTGTGTGTTTTATTCTCTGCATTTAAAGTCATTCTGAGAAGAGGTTCACAGACTTCACCAGACTGCCCAAAGGGTGCCAAGTCAAAACTAGGGAAGGTGCCCTGTGCCTGAGCTCCCCTAAATCCTTGTATTATTCAGCCTATCTAGAGCTCAACTTAGTTAAGAGTAGAGAGTTGGAAGGGGTCTTAGAAAACACTTTTAGAGATGAGGAAACTGAGCTCTTAGAATTCTCCAGAAAGATGAGTGATAAGTGCCATGATCTTCATGTATTATCAGGACCTCAAGATATACTTTTCTACGAGATTGAGGGAATAGACATCAAACCTCCTCATGCTGTTGAAGGCCCAGAGCTCTTCTTCGATGATTGGGTGCAATTGAGACCCAACACTGGGCACCATATTGACTTTGGTATTGTTAGTCTCCCTTGTTCTGCCAGTGTGCTTTATGTAATTGGATGAGTACCAAAACCCACCCCTAGCTAGCTGGGTCCTGTGGTGAGAGAAGTCACCACACTGCCATCAGTTGCTGAATCCCTTTCATTTCTACTGACCCTGTTCTCACTTCTTAGGCAGCCTAACTACTGGGGAAGCAAGATAGATGTAAATGATCCTATAGGTTTGGTCAGTACTTAGTCTCACTGAGCCTTACTTCTCCATCTTGAGGAAGTTTTTAATATGGTTATAAAAAGAGCCCTTGGACTTGAAGTTAGAAATGCTGGGTACTTATCTGGGCTGTCCCAGGAAGTTCTTATGAGAATCACACAATATATGTGAAAACAATTTTTAGCTGTAAAGGGCTATATCAGTGTACATTGCTATTATTGAGGAAGAACTAAGATAAATGCTAAGTTCTTCCCAGTCTCCCATGACACATCCATTCAATAACTGTTTTTGCTCATCTACTATGTACAAGACAGAGAGAAACAGCACTTCAGTTTGCAAAGCACTTTCCATACATTCATTATATCATTTGAACCCCAAAACAACCCACAGTGATAGAAACTACAGGTAGTATTGCCACCATTTTCCAAGTGAAGAAACTGAAGCTGAGGGATCTTAAGTCACTTGTCCATGATTACACAGGCTTTCTGTGTCAAAGGTGAGATTTGAACTCAAGTCATTCTCACTCTAAGACTTTATTCTCTGTTCTATTGCCTTTCCTTCTCTTCCTAAGAATATTCTAAAGAAATATGAGATGAGGGGCAGCTAGGTGGCGCAGTGGATAGAGCACCGGCCCTGGATTCAGGAGTACCTGAGTTCAAATCCGGCCTCAGACACTTAACACTTCCTAGCTGTGTGACCCTGGGCAAGTCACTTAACCCCAATTGCCTCACTAAAACAAAACAAAACAAAACAAAACAAAACAAAAAAGAAATATGAGATGAAGGGGTCCCAGCCTTAGCCATTAAGCTGTGTTAGAAAGAAACACAGCTAACAGCTCCAATAGTATGGTGCAGCACAAGTGTTAGCAGCTCAAGTGTTGCTAGCAGCTCAAAGAATTCAAGCATCATATATTACCGATCCCCCATATATGGTCATTGTAGTGACCAATCTGATTGTACCAGTTGACTAATCAGATGGTGGCATTAGGCCTTAACCTTATTCAGAGCAAAAATATCCATTCCTCTCTAGAACAGTACTGTATTAACTTTTCAAGAAAACAAAACTTAAGTCAGGATTTGAACATAAGTTTCACGTGGGAATCATCTCAGGCACCTTATTGTGAATTCCCAGCTCAACTCAGTTTTCACAAAGCACAGGCCCTGTTCCAAGCCTTGCTCAGGCCTAAGTCCCAGGGACCTTGGCTTCTCAGAGCTTTGTGTGATGGCCTGCCCCCTACTGGGGCATGTGGGCAACAAAGTTGTGGGGTTTGAAACTAAACTCACTCTCTATCTTTAAGTTTCTGAGAAGAGCCCAAATATGGTCTTTATCTCAATTATTCACTGAGCTGTTAAGGCTGTAGAACTAGAGTAAGATTTGTTCAGGCACCCCAAACACACCCAGTGGGTGGCCCACCTCAGAGAGCCTGGGCAATCTCAACCAACAAGCACATCCATCCTCACTGTAGGTTCTCCCTAGTTCTTTGCTGAGAGCACCCAGCTCTCACCAGTCCCCACCCTTGCTTTTCTGCTTGCATGTTGCTGTAAATAATTATCTGCATTGGGAGCAGGTGTACAACAGAAAATGGGTGTGTAACACACACACTCCACTGCCTCCATCAACACTCTCTTGCTGTCAAACAGACACTTCAAGACAGACTCATCTCTCTCTTTTACTTGGCTCAAATCCTTTTGTCCAAGCTGCCCTCCATCACTTTCTCCCTCTTTCCCAACATGCTCTTCTTCCTTGTCCCACCCTACACCCCCCAGCTCAAATCCTTTCTGTTCTTCCCAAAAGAGGATTTATTCTTTAACATTTGGATTTTACTCCCCTTTCCCCAAAGTCTGGTTCCTGCTAATCTCCCAAGGAAACAAGTGACCCCAGCTCTATCTACCAGCCAAAGAACAGTTGTAAAGTTTCTGAGACCTGGCAGAGCCACTGCTTGGCTCACCTTACCAAAACCCACCATACTTCACTAGCCAGAGGCTTTGGATCAAGCAGATGGATATCACCTTCTCTCTCTCTCTGCCTCTCTGCCTCCCTCGATCTCTCCCTCCCTTGCTCTCTCCCTCCTTCTCTCCCTTTTGCTTCTTCTCTCTTTCCTCTCTTCTCTTTCTCCTCTTTCAGCTCTCACTCTCTGCTCTTTTTTGATCAGTCCCTAATCATGACCAGTTGTCCTGCAAGCAAGCTTGCTTTTGCAAATTTCCCAAAGCATCCCAGAAACAAATCACAGTGATTTAACAATAGTATTTAATCACGGTACATTTTAGGCACAGTTTCTAATTTGTTCATACCAAAAGCTGCAAGTAAGTTAGCATCATTAGTGGAGTCCAATTCTGTTGCATCCTCAGTTTCCCTTCAAAATCAAAGCTATTCCATTTCCAAAAGGAGCTTGTTTAATGTCCAGAGATCCCAATTTTGATGGGTTTCTTTTTTCTTCCAGTACTGCTGCACATACCAACCTAGTGTGGCCAAGGAAACTGAGCCATTTCAGGTAAGGAAAATACAGAATCTCACAGAGAGCTTAGTCAAGATATAATGTAGCTTTGTGCTGGTAAATACTTTTCCCAGTCTTCATCAAAATCCTTTTTTAAATGAACTACAATGAGCATTACACAGGTATTATTAACAATTGAGAATTTTTATTGAAATAGTGATTAGTTTTATAATTGTAAAGAACAATAGATTGTAGGAGGAAAGGAGAACATTGAGAGGTTAGGACATTTAATATGCTGATCCAATGTTAATAAGTCAGATCACTTTTGCCAGCATCCATTTTTAGTTAGCAGGGCTTTGTTTGATAAATTTTAATGTGCCTTCCCACAAAGCCAACAAGAACCTCCTTTTATGCACTGCTTTTATTTTACCCCAGTGAGCCTTCTTTCAAAAGTGACTTTGGTATGTTTCTCCTAAGTTGTCTGTACTTGGTCTTTCCACTGCATTGAAGTTCTCTGAAGCAAAGCATGAGACTGACAAATCTAAGATTAAACAAAAGACCATAGATTCTGGATATGCATGTATATATATGTCTGTAAGAGGGATAGCAGGAAGGAATTAGAGATAGAGCCACTGACTACAAGAAGTATTGGATTGTACAGGAGTGATCTTTAAGCAAGATTGTAGGTTCGATAATAAGTAGGAGTGATAGATTCTGACTAATCTGAGAGTCCTAAAGCAGGAAGAATCCATTTCCTTTAGACTCTCTAATGAATATAGGTTAATAAATATTGACACCCTCACCATAGTAGCAGTGAGGTTCTGTCTTAGTCAGATGGGTTCTGTGCCTCCAATTATGGAAATCTGAAGAAAGCAGGCCACTTTTTTTTTTTTTTTGCAGGGCAATGGGGGTTAAGTGACTTGCCCAGGGTCACACAGCTAGTAAGTGTCAAGTGTCTGAGGCCGGATTTGAACTCAGATACTCCTGAATCCAGGGCCAGTGCTTTATCCACTGTACCACCTAGCCGCCCCTTAGCAGGCCAGAATTTCTCAGCTGGAAGATATTGGTCTTAGGTCCTGAAGCCTTTTCCCCCTTTTCACAGAACAGAGTTCTGGAACTCTAAACTAAAGAGCAGGAACTGAAGTCAGATGAGAACCAACTTCAGTAAGAGATGGCATGTGTCCCTTTCACTGATTGATCATCTCTTTTGGATAGCACGTTGAAGCCTAGGAGGCTGACTATATCATTCTAATGGGATGTAGGTTCGATCAGAGTACAGACTGTCTCACTGTTAGATTGGTAACCCCAGTGCCAAAGATACAGTAGGTCCACATAGTAAGTGCTTACTAAATGCTTGTTGTTTGAGTGTGCCCAGCCACATAACTGGTTGTGTCTGCTCTTGTTCATAGCATCTTGGGAGTGTTGATGTCCAAAGGGCAGACTGTGGAGCAGGTTCAGAAGGGGAGTCTGGCTGTGTCAGCTTTGCACTGGGGTACTCCCTCCTGTTTTGGGAAACCTCAAATTCCACTCATACGACCCTGAGATGATCACCCACTATCAGAGTCTGGCCCTTCAATGGATTGGGGTCCTTTGTCCTTCATTCCTAGGTCTATTTGTGGTGCTTCTTTACTTTCTCTTTCACTTGAAGGCACTCCAAGACTGTGGATCAGGAGTTCCCAGATCTTTAACAGATGGTTGTATATTCCAGAATTAAGGTAAATCCCAGAGATCTGGCCTAGTTTTGCTCAGCAATTCCTTCTCCTTGCAAAGATGGAGTGTACTCTTGTCTATGATATGAGTGTCCATGAAATCCTGGGCACTTGGGCTGAGGAGTAGACTTCGTCAGCTTCTGGGTGCTGTGGGGTTCTGGCATTTGTAGCCTGCTCAGAAAGCTTCAGTTCTGGGATAGCTGGGTGGCACAGTAGATAAAGCACTGGACCTGGACTCAGGAAAACCTGAGTTCAAATCTGACCTCAAACACTTGACACTTACTAGCTGGCTGACCCTGGGCAAGTCACTTAACCCTCATTGCCCAGCCAAAAAAGAAAGAAAGGAAAGGAAGGAAGGAAAGAAAGAAAGGAAAGGAAGGAAGGAAGGAAAGGAAGGAAGGAAAGGAAGGAAGGAAGGAAGGAAGGAAGGAAGGAAGAAAAAGAAAGAAAGAAAGAAAGAAAGAAAGAAAGAAAGAAAGAAAGGAAGGAAGGAAGAAAGGAAGAAAGGAAGAAAGGAAGAAAGAAAGAAAAGGAAACTTGAGTCCTGAAAGAACTAAGTTCTCCTTCTGCCACCTTGAGGTCTTATTGCCACATGGATTTTCCTCAGGCATAGGAATGGGCTGAGTCCCCTTTTGTTCTCCCTTCTGTCCCCAGAGAAAGGGCTGCAGCTGGGAACCCCTGAGTAACCAACAAGGGAGCATTAAGGACCCTTGGGAATTCTGCCATTGAGGGAAGCCTGAGAAGGCTGCACAGGATTCAGCAGCATCAGATGTTAATGGGACTGAGGTGATAAGTCCATCATTTGAGGAACAGACTTTTGGAATGTTGTCCAGCAGGTCTGCTTCTTCACATACAGCCTGTGCTTAGGGCAGATTGGGGGGCCCTGGAGTCAGGGGAAGTGGGGTGCTTTCTGTGTCCTTTCTCCTTCATTCCTTTGTCTAGATGGGGTTTCCTGAAGTTCCCATCGTGTTGGAATAGTCCCTCCTGCTTTGGGAAACCTAAAATTCCCCTCATAGGACCTGGAGATGGCCACCCACTATCAGAGGTCTGGCCTTTTAATGAACTGGGGTCCTTTCCCTGTGCTTCATCCTTCATTCCTTGGTCTCTTGGGCATTTATTGAGGCCCTCTAATTATTTTTGCTTTAACATAAAAGTATTTTATTATTTTCCAATTACATGTAAAGAGAGTTTTCAACATTTATTTGTTTATTTTTTTAAGCAGGCATACTTCGGTTTATTTGTTGTTCTTTTGGGGGGGGGCAGGGCAATGAGGGTTAAGTGGCTTGCCCAGTATCACACAGCTAGTAAGTGTCAAATGTCTGAAGTCAGATTTGAACTCAGGGACTCCTGAATCCAGAGCTGGTGCTTTATCCACTGTGCTACCTAGCTGCCCCCTATTCATTGTTTATAAAAACAAACAAACCATCTTATACAGTTGCCACAGCAGCTGCCTGGGTCCTCTGGACAGACATCCGAGTGTGAGTCTTCACAAGATTGGTGAATTCCAGATAAAGAGACTTAGTAAACACAGTCTCCTTGTCAGTACAGCCCCTTGCAGAAGTGTGGCAGTCATCACTTCCAGCCATCATCAGGAGCTTCTTAGGCACAGGAGCTGAGACAATGCCGGCACCTAGAGGGGTGGGGATCAGGTGCACCAAAACCCATCCACAGTGCCCAGTGACCTTGCAGGGCACTGTGTGAGGCTTGCCAATCTTATTACCCCACTAGCCACATCTCACAGGAACGATGGACAGCTTGTCCTGAATGATAGCACCACAAATAGCTGTGGCTACTTCCTTGGAGCACTTGACACCCAAGCCAACATGGCCATTAGAGTTTCCAATGGCCACAAAGGCCTTGAAGCTGGTACATTGTCCAGCTCTAGTTTGTTTCTGAACAGACTTGATCTTCAGAACCTCATCCTTCAATGAAGACCCCAGGAAGAAATCTATGATCTCAGATTCCTTAAGAAGAAGGAGAAAAGATAGATCTCCTCCAAAGACTTGATGTTCATGTCCTTGACTAGGCTTGGTGATAGGAACCCACTCCTTACCCTCTGCCTTTCCTCCTCGGGCCCCGTGGCTTCAGCCCAGGCCTCCACCATGGCCCCGACCTCAAACTCAGCTCCCACTGCTGAACCCACCATGGAAGCTTCCTTGGCCTATGACTCTGGGGCCCCCAGGGCTTCCAGCTCCTCCTGCAGCACTGGTGTAGTCTGCCATCTGGTGCTCCTTAGAAGTAGAAGCTTAACATTTGTTGTTATAAGATTTTAGTTCCAAATTTTTCTCCCTCCCTTCCTTCCATCTCCCCTCCCCAAGACAGAAAGCAATCTGATATAGGTTATATAGGTACAATCACATTTAACACATTTATGCATTAGCCATGTTCTGAAATAAGAATGAGAACAAAAGGGAAAAAAATCTCAAAAAAATCCCCCAACCACCCAAAAGTAGAAACAATATGGTTCAATCTGCTTTCAGAATCCAGAGTTCTTTTTCTGGATGTAGAGAACATTTCCCATCATGAGGTCTTTGAAATTGTCTTGGATCATTACACTGCTGAGAAGAGCCCCAAGCCTATATCTGAGTTGATCATCACACAATGTTGCTGTTGTTACTGTTCTCCTGGTTCTGCTTACTACACTCAGCATCAATCCACTTAAGTCTTTCCAGGTTTTTCTGAATAACTGCACAATATATATCATTACATTCATATACCACAACTTGTTCAACCATTCCCCAGTTGATGGGCATTCTCTCAATTTCCAATTCTTTGCCACAACAAAGAGAGCCGCTATAAATATTTCTGTACATGTGAGTTGAAGCTCTCTTGTTTTTGAGATTGTGTCCAGAGCTTGGTCTGGTTTTTGCCTGTAACTTGAGACTCAATGGTACTTCAAGTGGGGGCTTTTTCCTTCCCACATCACAAGAGGATCAGACACCTTATCACCTTTCATGTCCTCAGTGGCCTGAAAATCGACAGCAGGAACCTGGACCAGAGAATTTGTAGTGTGGGGCTCAGACACACCCTGTTCTTGTACTCACTCAATGAATGCTTACTCATTGGTAAGTTGTGCTTTCAAGACCCAGCAGGGCAGTGTAAATCTTGGGGATCCAGGATTCTAAGAGAGAGAGTTTGTTCCTCAGCCATCTGGAAGACTTTTAGAGTCTTCAGCTACTGCAGTTTCTTTCAGTCAATGATAGGAATGGTGTGGTCATTTTAGGATCATTTCTGGAGACTCTCTTACCTTTAAGGAAATTCTCCAAACCTCCACTATGTTTTTCTTCAGGTGAAAATTGAACTTGGAGAAACGGGTGGGCTTATTCAATACACATGGTTTCTTAAGGAGGCAAATGTTTTGGCTTGCAACTTGTCTGTCCTCATCGTCCTTGACAAGGGAAAATGCCCTTTGCGCCTGTGTTCCCTGTCCTTGAAGTTGCTTCTTCTTTTTTTTTTTTTGATTCTTTTTTTTGGGGGGGGGGGGTTGCAACGAGGATTAAGTGACTTGTCGAGGGTCTTCCTGACTCCAGGGCCAGTGCTTTATGCACTGTGCCAACTAGCTGCCCCTCAAGCTGCTTCTTGAAACTTGGGGCCAGGTCCTTCTGTCTTGGAAATGAAGCTGAATGTTTCATATTTGGCTCTGAAATTCCCCTCCTAGAACTCATATCGGTCTTGTATTGTCTGGGTCTCCTATCTATGAAGGTGGGTTTAGTGGAAAATGTATTTCCTTCCCAGTCCGCTCCAGCCTGAGGTGCCTCCCACAATTCCCTCCCAAAATTCCAGGAACTCTTCTCTGCCTTGAAAATATCTAAAATAACAGCTGAGGCCTCTCTGGAACACTGATTACCCAGATTTTCTGGGGGTTTCATTCCCCTACCTTAGTGTAAGTCCCCAGGTGGTGGGTACCTACAGTACCTACTCCATGTAAGGGATTTTGTACTTGAAATAGGTAGGTGGATTCAAGCACCTTTTTACTTAGACCCCACTTCAGCTAAATGTTCATATGGCCAATGTGTGATTCTAGCATTTTCTCTGTATTAAAGAATGGAAAGTCCTTGCAGGGCTCTGTTTGGTTAATCATTTCATCAGTGGGAGTTGGGATGGTGGTTGTGGCTGGCTTTGGGGTTGGCTTTGGGGTTTGGGGCTACATCTGAGTTTGGGGTTGCAGCTGCGTGTTTTTGTTTTTGCTTTTTGGGGTGGGGCAGTGAGTGTTAAGTGACTTGCCCAGGGTCACACAGCTAGTAAGTGTCAAATGTCTGAGGCCAGATTTGAACTCAGGTCCTTCTGAATCTAGGTCTTATCCTATATCCACTGTGCCACCTAGATACCCCCTACAAAATATTTTAAAAGTGGTAGTATATAACAGTATATTTAACCATGGTACATCCTTAGGCACTAGATGTCACCAGATTGTTCTCCTGCCCCATACCAGAAACTGTCATGAGGAAAGGAAGGGGTTCAGCCCCAAAGCACAAACTGCTATGTGAAAAGAGAAGGGCTTTAGGACATGTGGTACCCTCCATTTTGATTCTACCCCCCTGTAATGATATTGGAAACTAAAAACAAAATCCATCATATTCACCCTTCTCAAGGTCTTGCAGTGATTAACCTTGTAATCCAGACACACAATTATGGTAACTGATGGACACATAAATGCACATAAGACACAGAAACAAAATAAGGAAACTAGAGCCCCCTCCCAGTGTGGTAAGGGCTGATTTGGCTTAACGGCATGAGGACTTTCTCTAGCACAAGATGAGTCCAATTGGTGTTTTTCCTCCCAAGTATTCAAGTTTCAAGGTCAAATTGAGCTCAATGCACCCAAAGGGGAATCCCTCAGAATATTTTCTCTCTGCCCCACAGGAGGGTCTGTACCCGCTTTGGATGTCTTGCTGAGCTCTTCATGAGGGAGGAAGATGCCTTGCTTCCCATTGTTGTCCACTGCAAATGCTGACCACACTATCCCTCCACTTGCAAAGGCAAAGGATAGAGTCAGGGCAGGAGAAAGAGAAAAAACGTAATGGAGTTGTTACCTCTGGATTTTGTGGCTAGAGGAAAGAGGGATTACCCATATGACACTGGGGAAATAGGTGGTGTGGGGGTCTTTGGGTATTCTTCTTTAAAGAATTACAAATCGATGTGGAGATCATTTTCCATCATGAGTCCTTTGGGATTATCTTGGATTATTGTATTGCTCTGCACATCCAGAAAAAAAAAAGAAATGTGGAATTTGGATGCAGATTGTATCATACTATTTCTACATTTTTTTTGGTTTTTTGTTTTTTGAGGTTTTTCCCTTTTGTTCTGATTCTTCTTTTATAACATGACTATTGCAGAAAAATGTTTAATGTGTTTGTACATATAAAACCTATATCAGATTGCTTGCTGTCTTGGGGAGCAAAGGGAGGGAGAAAAATTTGGAAATAGAAATCTTATAGAACCAAATGTTCAGAACTATCTCTACATGTAACTAGAAAATAATAAAATACTTTTATGATAAAAAAGAATATATAAAAAAAGAATGACAATTCTCAACACAATCTAGAATAAAATGGTCTTTTCTTTGGACACTTAGAGAAAGGGACCAAGAGGGAAATCAAAGTTTTTGCCTCTAGGGGAGGAAGTGTCTTAGAGTCATGATTCTCTGAGATGCCTTTCTCCTCAACCTGAACAGAGGCCAAAGACTTTAGAGAGGACAAATGTAGAGGTGGGGATAGATGGGGTGATTAACTGACTATGGAAAATTCCTATTGGGCGTGGGGAAAGCTTGAATGAAGGGTAAGATGGGAAAGGCTTGAATGAGGAGTGGGGGTCCTGACTTCTGAAGTCATCTCTGTCCCTTGGCAGCAATAAGGCAGCAGCCACACCTAATGGGCTTATCTCTCTTACTTCTTAGGTGTGTCCATCCTTTATCTTAGCTTCTCAAGGAGACCTGAGTTAGGCCAGACCTATATCACTCCCATCATTTGGAAACCAGTCAGAAGGCTCTTAATCAACAGTCCCATGAGTGAGCTGACCCCCTAGTGACCAGCAGGTCATCCCCAAGACCCAGCATCTGACCTCAAAGTGACTTTCTGAACAAAAGCTGCCTCTGAGCATGTATCACTTGGGCAATCAAAAGAATTCTCCTTCCTCACCCAGACCACCCAAAGCAATGCAAGAAACACTGGTTGAGGCCACAGAGAACAACTACTCTTGTTCTGTAGTATAATGAATTATTTTTATTAAGGTATTAGGGAAGGATGATTAACACAATCATAACCGCCCTATTTCAGAGGACTCATAGTGTCACATGGTATAAGAACAAGTTAGTTATCCTCTGACATCCTGGATTCTCTTGGAGGGAGCCAAATTTCCCCATGCTGAAGAGGAAGATCTGGGGATCCAATGTGAGAGGAGTAGGAACCCCCACGAGGTGACCTGAAATGGTTTTGGGAGTGGTCTATAGTAGGAGAGAAGCTTGCCTCTCTCTGTTGAAAAAGGAATTGATCTGAAGAGACTGACACCTCACTAGGACTGCAAGTTAGCTTCTCAGGGGGAAGTTGCTGGTCCTTGAATCTTACAGTTTTCTTATGTCTTTTCACCCTTTTCTCTGTGTCCTGGACCTGCCTCTCCAAACTGAGGGTCCAATGGTCTTCATAACCTTTTGCATGACCACTTGACTTGCTGTTATCCTCTTGAGCACCAGCAGAGGCATGTGCCCTGAGCCCCTTGAACTTACCACCAGTGGCCTCTGTTTGGGTCTCCAGGATCTGGAGCTCCCTCTGCTGTTGCTTGTTCTCTTCCCAAGCACCATGTTCCTTTTTCAATGCTGTCTTCTTCTTCTTCTTCTTCCAGATCAGGCCACCTACTGGCATATCCTCTGGAGTTGAAGTAGTCCCACTTCTGAAAGAAGCCCCACTCCCTTGGCAGGGAGGCATGCCTGTGTATGGACTTTGTTTAGTGGTCTCCTTCCCAGCTTTCACTGCCTCTGCCTTAGGCTCTTTTGTCCCTCTGAATTTCTTCTTGGAAACAATGTACTTGATCAAGTTCTTCATCTTTTTAGCTAAATGCTTTATAAACATTTTGCACTGGGGCCTTTTTTCTGTCTGTGGGACCCATAAAACCCAGGCTGGAGGATCTGGAGATATGTGTCCACTATGAGAGGTCTGGCCCTGTGATGAACTGGGGTCTTTTCCCTGTCCTTTGGATTGTATTACATGATCTATGTGGGGTTTACGGAGGTTATTTTTCCACTGGGCTAGTTTTTCTTTTAAAAAACTTGAAACTTTGCTTGTAGATTTCAGAGATGGCAAAGTACTATCAGAGGTCTGGCTACTAAATGTACTGGCGTGCTTTCCTTGTCCTTTTTCTATTTCTGGTTTAGCGAGTTTCCCTTTGCACTCGGGTGCTTTCTGGTTCTTTTTTACACATAAAATTTTGCTTAGAGGACCTGGAGATGGCCTCCCACTATAGGAGGTCCGGCCCATTAAGGGACTATCATCCTCTCCTTTTCCTTTTTTGTTCATCACTGGGTCTATTTGGGGTTTGCAGAGCTTCCCTTTGCACTGGGCTGCTTTCTGGTTCTTTGTGAACCATAGAACTTTGCTTGTAAGACAAGGAGATGGCCACCTACTATGAGAGGTCTGGCCCTTTAATGGATTGGGCTCCTTTCTGTGTCCTTTGTCCCTCATTCCTTGGTCTGTTGGGGGTTTGGGTAGGTTCCCTTTGCACTGGGGAATGTTCTCCTCCTTTGGGAACCAAAAACCTTGGCTTGGAGGACTCAGAGATGGGCACCTGCTTTCTGATGTCTGGCCCTTTAAGGAAATGTGTTCCTTTCCTTGTCCTTTGTCCTTTGTTCCTTGGTCAATTGGGGGTTGTTGTTCACCCTCTCTCATAGGTGAAGGCCCTTGGGAATTGTTAGAATGTTCAGCTACTTTATTCTCTTTCCTAGAATGGTGTGGCTTTTTGGAGACCATTTCGTAAGATATTTTTACCCTTAAAGGAATTCCCAAAACCTTTTCTACCAGCTTTTTCTTTAGATGAAAATTGAGCTTTGAGAAGTTGATGGAGTTGTTCCTCAATAGGCATGGCTTCTCAAGGATGCAATTTCTTTTTTGTCTTGATTCTTCTTTCTCCTCATTGTCCTTGACAAGGAAAAATGCCCTTTGCCTCTCCGTTCCTTCTCCTTGACATTGCTTCCTGAAAATGGGAGCTAGGTGCTCCTTTTTTAGAGATGCAGCTGTACTCCCAAAGCCCATCACAATCATGTATTTTCTGGATCTCCTATTTATTAAGGTAGGTGTGGGGGAAAATGTATTTTCTTCCCAGTCCCCTCCAGCCTGAGGTGCCTCCCACAATTGCTTCCCAATATTCCAGGCAACCTTCTCTGCCTCTAATATATCTAAAACCACAGCTGAGGCCTCTCTCCCAACACCACCTATCCAGATGTTTGGGGGGTTTCTTTCCCCTACCCTAGTGTCAGTCACCAGGTGGCAAGTATAAACAGTAGGGGAAGAAATACCATGTAAACGATTTTTTCTTTGAAACATGTAGATGGACTCAAGCACCCTTTTAGGTAGACCCCATTTTAGCCTATTTTTCATATGGCGAATGTGTGATTCGAGCCTTTTCTTTGTGTCTGCATTAAGGAATGGAAGGTCCTTGCAGGGCTCTGCTTGGTAAACCATTTCTTCAGTGGCTGAAGGTGCCTGGAGGTGGGATTGTGGTTGGGACTGGATTTGGGCTTGAGGTTTAGGCTGGATTTGGGGTTGGGGTTTGGACTGGATTTGTAGTTGGGGCTGTGGCTGGATATGGGGATGGCGCTGGATTTTGGGTTGGGTTTTGGGCTGAGGTTGGGTTTGAAGATTTGTGTTTTCCACAGATGAAACTGGACGGACAGTTTCTCTCTTTTGGGGGTACTTGTGTATGAGCTGAGTTGGCTGTAATGATAAAGAGGAACTTCTTGCAGTGTCCCAGGGACGAATCACACCCTCAGGAAGAAGTTTTTGTTGTATTGCTACATTCTTCCTAAGAAGATGTTTCTGCAATGCCTCCTTTAGGCTTAGAAATTGACTCATCTTAAGATCACTCTTTGGAATCTTCCCTGTGTGACTAGCTGGACCTCTCTCTGGGCCTATTGCTGATGCCACACCTGGACCAGCTGCTGAGTCACTTGCTGCATCCTTTCTTCCAGAGCTCTTGAGGCCTTGGAATGTCGAAGGCTGAGGCTTTCTGGACTTTGCTAAGTCTTTCTGAAACATAGGATGAGGCATAAGGTTTTTGGTGGATTCTATGACCCTCAGGGCTAGGCCCCATTGGTGTTGGATAAGCCTCCTTCTGAGATGGGTCTCCAGTAGCTTCTTGATATCATCAGTTAAGAAATGTAGCTCCTGGGGCCCACTGGAAAACTGCCCCTGGGAGCAAGGGGACTTTTGGAACTGGGGCAGCTGAAGTGGTGGAGGTTTAAAGGCTTCATAAGATTTCTCAACAATACGGGGCACACCCCATAAGGACTGGAGATGTTTCTGGAGCAGGTGCCACTCCAAGGCCTGGAACTTGGGCAGTTGGATAACTGGGATCTTTACTGAAGTGTCTTCATGTTCAGTGCTGAATGTCCTGATCTGGGCTGGCAATGAGGGTAGGGATGGGTATGGGGCCAGAGGTAGGGGTGGGGGTGAAGGTGGTAGAATGGTTGGGGATAGGGATGGAGGTGGTTGTGGTGATGGGGTTGGGCATGAGGTTGGAAGTGGTTTTAAGTCTTGGTTTGGGGAAGGCAGGGTGGGTTGATTGGCTGGGGTAGGCAGGTGGAGGTAGGAAGGATTGTTGAAGAATTCTATGGAATTATCCCTTGCTGGCAATTTGGTGGTGACTTTAACCACCAAAGGTGTTCTCCTTGGGGTATCACTCTGAACTGGTGAAGAGGTGGACTTCAGCAATGACGAGTGAGTGAGAGAGCCTCTACGGGCCCTGGGAGGGTCGTAGACTGCAGGAATAGTGCTGCTCAGTGGAAATCTACTGACCTGGGAATTGTTTGTTTCCTGGAAGGTCATCATGGCTCCTGAAGTGTTGTGAGGCATAATCTGTGAGCAGGCTTTCTCTTGGAAGGTGGAAGAGGCCTGAGAGAAGGTAGGTGCCACAGACATGATGGCAGTTGTAGAGGTGGTACAGGCTAAAAGAGAAGTATGGACCACAGAGGGAGAGGACACTGTGGAAGAAGTAAAAGCCTGGGAAGTGGTGTGGCTAATAGATCCAGTGCAGCTCACTGTGGGGGTACAGATCAGAGAGGGCACAGTGACCAATGAGGCATGACAGGCCACAGAAGAGGTAAAAGTATGTCTGTCTGCTCTGTCTATAGATGAAGTTTGGGCTATACAGGCCTTGGCGGCTAGTGGTGGTGAGGTATGGAATCTGGATGTGTTGACACATTTTCTTGATGCAGTAGGAAGTTTTAAGGGGACTACTGAAGTTCTTGGAAATAAGCAGAAACCAGAGCTGCTTGAGAAGAGGGGGGCAACTGAAGGAACTTTTGAGGAGGTGAAGGCTGATGAATCTGTCGGGGCTAAGGATGGAGTAGAAGCCACAGACGAGGTGTAAGTCCTTGAGTAATCAGAGTCCAATGAGGAGGTAGGTGTCACATAAGGAAAATGGCAAAGTTGAGAGTGGGCCTGTAGGCGAGCAGGGTCAATTAAAAACGATCTGTCCAATGCTGAAGCTTGGTCTTTGTAGAAGTCAGAAGAACCAGAAAGGGTGGGAGCACCAGAAGGGGTGGGAGCAAAAGATGTTGTAGGAATAATAGGAGAGGTGGGATTAATTGGAGGGGGAGGGGGAGCAATGGAAAGGGTGGAAGCAATAGGAGGGGGAGGAATCACAAGAGAGTCAGAAATAATAGAAGGGGGAGGAGCCAAAGGAGGCCTGGGAGAGATAGAAGGGGAAGGAGGCACAGGAGGCGTGGACCCCACCCAATTGGGGGCAGCTACATGAGGGTTGGGAACCACAGCACAGGTGGGAGTAGTAGAAGGGGTGGGAGCTGAAGATGAGGTGATGCTGACTGTTTGGAGATCCAATATCGAGGTACAGTCAACACGTTGGGTAACTGATCCCTGTGGAAGAGCTAAGGTGGATAAAGCAGTGGAGGCCTCTGGGATACTGGGATTCATGGAGGGAATTTGGGCCATCAAGGGAGTTTGGATCAGGGATGGGGCCAGTGGGAGATTAACCTGCAATTTAGAGGTGAGATCCTCTGAGACCATGGGATGTAATGGTGGGGCCATGGCCACCAAAGGGGTGGTTTCCATGGACATGTCTGATGTCATAGAAGTGAGGACCACAGCTGAGGTCTGACCCAATCTAGATATATGGGTCCTGGAAATCATACTGGATTGTGGGTATATTGGAACTGCAAAAGGGGATTTGGTCTGAAAAGGGGTAGTAGGTGAAGATGGGGAATGAGGTGAGGAGAAATTGAGGTCCACTGGGTGCATGAGAGAAACAGCATGAAGATGACCTGGTAAGATATTGGCAGCTGATGAGAAAGAAGGATTGAGTGATGAAATTGTGTTCTGTGATGGCCTGGGGACCTGGGAAAAGGTGGAAGGCAAATTTAGAGGTAGATCTGATGGCAGGGCCCTGTGGGCCAGTTCAGGTAGAGGAGGGTTGAAGAGTAGATCAGACTCCAAAGCCACAGAATTGCATGCTCCACAGCAGTAGTTTGTGTTTAGCATCTGCTGGACGCTGTTGTTCTCCAAGAGCTTGGCCCTGTGACTGCAGGAAACAGGAATGACCAGCTGAAGGCTGGAGAAGGTGGCAGGAACTAGGCAAGGGGCATTTGAGGTATCTTTGTCCCTCCTGTTCCCACCCCCATTCTCCATGCCATAAACCCCCCTTCGCCATGCAGGCCTCTCATCAAGTCTTAAGTCTTTGATACTCTCACCCTATGATTAATACAAAGACCTAGAACTGATGCATTTGGGGAAAAGGGATAGGTTACCTTTCCAGGATCGATTGGAACTCCCGGGAGTACTTTATTTCTTCCTGGTAAAACCTCCAAGCTGTGAAACCAGAAAAAATAGTATAAGATTTACAGCTGGAAGAAGAGCTTTTGATATCATTTAAGTTGTGTGCTGGGTGGGCAAGATTTGTGGGGGACAATGAAGAGTCAGGAGATATGTTGGGAAGCAACACATCCTAACATCCCTGAGTTCATAACCAAGTTCAAATTGGCCAGGGCAATGTAATAAGTCACTATCCTGTCTTCCATTTCCTTCATTCCCAGAATAAATGAAGAGCAGAGAATAAATTGTCCTTATTTGTTTTTGCCCAATTCAGAATATTGCCCAAATTGGGCTTTCCTGTTGATGAGCCTCTCCTTGGGGAACTTCCTTCTTCTCTGAAAGCCACAAGCTGGCCAAGGGTCTCCAGGGACTGAAGATGATATACTCATGTAAGGAAACCTAGGAATCAGAGTTGGGAAACATGGTGGAAGGCATTCAGGTGAAGATCAACAGATGGAGAAATAGAAGGGAAATTGTCTTCCTGGTATTATGATCTGGCTCTCAAAGAAAGGAAATAGATAAGAAATTCCAGAACTTAGTCATTTTGTCCAGAAACTAGTAGGTGATTTTGTCCATTTGTACTATAGCAATATGGTATTCAGTTCTAGGTGCCCACATTTTCGGAGGGTCATTGATAATATGCCAAGCAATAGCCTCAAGATCATGCTCTGTGGGGGATTTTCAGTGCTTTCCCTTTGAGATTACTTCCAATTTATCTTCCATATATCTTATTTGTACATAGTTTTTCCTCTATATTGTTCTCCCCGGGACATCCCCCATCATTCCCTGTATTTCTTGAAAATATAGACTCTTTCCTTTCTTTGTAATACCAGTGCTTAACATAGGGCCTGACATTTAATAAGCATTTAAGAAATTTTTCTCGAATGACTGACCCAGTCTAGAAGAGGGTATATTTTCAGGGGACACAATAACTGTCTTGTCTTAAGCACTTTCCTGTGAAAGGAGTATTTCAGCATTTGTTTCATCTGAGAGGACAGAACCTGGAACACAGGGCAGATAAACTGCACTGAAATAGGTAACTTCTGATATCCATTCCAGCTCTCAGAATCCTTGACTGTGAATGGAGATGGGAAGGAAGTTTGAGTTGGGGATGAGGATAAGGCTGGGGAAGGGAATGGGGATGGAAATGGGTTGGGAATGGGCTAGATAGGATGGAGTGGACCTGGGCGTGAGGGCTGAGCTGGGTATAGGAATGAGGATGGGGATGGGCCCTCAAGGGGATAGAGCACAAGGTTTGGGGACCCAATCCCAAAGAAGTCCTCTCTTACCTCTCTCTGCAGATTCACTCTTCCCTGCACTATTATGCTGAAAGACAAAAATGAGGAAAGGGTTAGATGTCTGATATGTCTGAGAAATTAGAGAAATTTTATCTGGAACCAAAACCTGTCCCCAAAGGACCCAGTCTCCCAGCTAGATTCTATTTAGAGCCTCCTGTGCATGGAAAGGAATTGGACTCAGCACCAAGGAGGCTGGGCTAGAGAGATGCGTTAAGGGAATCCCTTGTTTGACCCCTGGGCCATCCAATCACTAACAGCTTCTTCTAACTAGCACCTAAGTAATTATAAATGCCTGCCAGTGGTGACTTCCCTGATAAGTCTGTTTACTTTCAGAGATATCCGCAGGTATAAGTAAAAAGCATTTTGCAACTCTTAAAGCACTCTATAAATGCTAGGAGTTGTTATCATAGAACATGCACACCTGGACCACGCTTCAAATAAACGTTTGCAAATATCCTCAGGGGACCTGATTGAGCCTCAGGAAACAACAAACAAATTGAGGAAACTTCCTAGGTGTAAGGTGAGGAGTGTTGTGTGTGTGTGTGTGTGTGTGTGTGTGTGTGATCAATGCAGATTCCACTCTTCCCCCACCCTCCCCAGAAAAACCCCTGGGCTAATGGGAATTAGAAATGGAAGGGACCTTCAAGGTCAACTAATCCACTCCCCTCATTTTACAGATGAGGAAATAGAGATCCAGGAAAGGGAAATAACTTTCTCAACTATCATTTATGCCAAAGCTTTTTGTCTCCCAAGACCCCCTCATCACAACCATCTCTCCTCTATCTCACCTTTCATAATGTGTCCCCCCTTCTCATCACTTCCTGCCTGGATCATTGTAATTGTGTCCTGTTCAGTCTCCCAGCCTACCACTCCTTCTAGAAACACAATGTTTCATTCACAGTCATTTGGATTCCCCCCCCCCACTGCCCACTGAGGCATATAACGATAAAGAAAAGCAAAAACATCCACTTTAGTGACCCCACTTGACTGCCCTAGTAGCCCTCTGCCTCTGTGTAATGAGCCAGAAGGCATGATTTGTCTGGTCTGTGCTATGGGACCTTCTCCAGTTTCTCAGTCACTCCAAGTTGTACATCCTTTTGGGGATCCTGGCTTATAATGTTTTCTTGCATCATGAGTTCCTGTGGATCTTCCCATGTTTCTCTCAATTCTTTACATCCCCAATTACTGTGTGATAATATTCCATTACATTCATGTACTTGTTGGTCCAGCCCTTCTCCATCACTAAATCTATGATCCCAGGGTCTTTTCTGGGTGAGGGAAATGAGTAGTGGTAAGGAGTAGGTATGTGCCCAGTAATAGTAGGACCACTGGGCCAAAGGGTATAGAAAGATGAGATACTTCTATGGTCTAATTCAAAAATAATATCTTATTCCCTTGGCTGAAGTCAGAGTTCCACCAACAGTGAAATAACATGCCTTGTCTTCTCACAATCCTTTCAACATTAACTTCCCATTTTTTTTACCTTTGCAATTTTTTTGATATAAGATGGAATCCTGGGTGTTTAATCTTGGGTGTATTCCTATTAAAATTAGTGATTCAGAACATATTTTCCCATGGTTCTATTCTTTCCTTAGCTTATCCTTTTTTTTTCTTTCAGTTTTCAATGGATTTTATTTCAAGTGCATTTTCAAAATCATATATGGGGATTTATTACCCATTACTGAAATACATTTATTCTTCATAGCTTCAGAACCTGATGGACATTAACAGACCGTGCTCTCTGAATTCAGTCTTCAACTACTACTTTACAGGCTTCTGAAACCTAAATTGTAAATAATGACCCAATTCCAAATGCACAATTCCAATGCAAATATTGTACATTAGTAGACAGGTTCTCCCCAAAACTAACATAGCAAATTCAAACAGTGACTTATGCCTAATTTAAGAGCAGGAGTGAGGGAAGACGCAATGATTAAATGCCTAAAAAATGGATATTCATAGATTTCAAAATAAAATGAAACCAGTGTTTTTTTTCTCTCTCAAGAAAGGAAACAAAAACCTAAGCCCAATCTTTTTGTAGACTTTGGTAATATTTAACTCCCTGCAGAGGCTTCAATCCTTAAAAAAATAGTAATAAATTTTAAAATTCCAATGAATGTCATATGAAAACTCTATTTATAACTCCATTCATAAGAACTTAATGCTATTCCAAGGAGGGAAGAATTCTGAAGGTGTTGGATCGCTTCTGGAGGAGATAACCAGCTGCCATTGCTAACTTCCCTCACTTGCTATTCATAAATGGACAGTTAGACACTTTAGGTCTAATATAAACACTGGTACCGGTGGCTGCTTAAAAACAAACTGCCCCTCCCCCAACAAGAGACCAAAGCTGCTTTTTCTAGTCTCAAGGAACTTGCTATCGCTTCATTTCTCAAACTACTGCTGGACAACCATTTCCTTTTGGAAAACATCTTAGGAATTTTTCAACTTTTCGTTTCCAAAGTAGCAAAACACATTTGTCCCTGACCTTCACAATCCATACCATAAACAAGCACACCAGGTCAAGGGCTCTAAAGTGACCCAGCTGGTTCATGATGTGGTAAGGGACAGGAATGTATGGACATCTGATGACAAGTGAAATTTCCTCTTAGCTCCAAAGGTGCATGCTTTTAACATGTGAGCAACACGCCAAACTGTCAGGCTGGAGAGTTCTCATATTTAGAATGCTTCCACTTAATAGAGAGAGTCAATACATTATTCTTAAAACTTAAAATTTTGGTCACTAGGAAAAAAACACTAAACCCTGCCTTCTCCCCTCCCCTCTCTCAAAGTCCCCAAACAATAACCAAACAGCTTCAATCATCCCTCCTCTGCCCTCCCCACAAAAATAGGGAAGAGTGAGGCTGAAGCCTTTGAGAATCCTACATTTCAGACTTGGATAGTGTTATTTTCTCAAAGCTGCAGGTCTATATAGTTCCTTCTTCAATACTTCCCATTTATAAATTTACTTTCATACTCACAATCGCATGCACACACACACACATACACACACACTCGCTCTCAAGACATACACTTTTTTGAGTTTGTCGATAAATTATGAGGAGGATTGTGAAGTGGGTGTATACAGAATTGATCGCAGGTGCTTGTAAACATCAGAATCCCTTGGGTCCTTTCCTCCAAAAGCTTGAATTCAAGCAGTGCAATCAATGATTACTTTCCCAAGCGCTGCTCACAGGCTGCATACCGATGGAGGGCAGAGAAAAAGTCCTCATATCTGATGTTTAGGTGTGAAGGCAAAGAGATAATCTCAGTCAACCTACTGTGCCAGGGAAGATATCCTAATGTGCTGTCCACGGGACCAAACTTCAATATGAAATCTGGGTCAAGGAAACCATTCAAACTAAGTACATTGTCTAAAACATTCACATCCATGTCTGTGGATGTCTTTTGCTGCTGAGCTACTAACTGGCAAAAGTCTCGAGCAGCTCTCACAATATCTTCTTTTCCATCTTCTGGAGACAGCACCTTCACTGATGATTGGCAATTTAAAATTTGATCTTCTTTGTCATAACTATTCACAAACTCTGGTGAGTATTTGGGACAAAATCTAGGCCCAGGAGTTCTTGTTGCTGTTTTAAAATTTCATCCGTCAGTCTTGAATTATTTCTTTTGAAAATACCTTGGTGGTCATAGACGCTGATATACGAGATGCCCACCGCCATGCACCACAGCACGAGGCTTGCAATGTCCGAGAAGCTGGGCTCCTCCTCCTCTGTGACCACTAAGCCCATGTGCACCGGCAACTTCTCCAGCGACTTGCCGTCCGAGCGCCTGCGGAGCCGGGGGTGGGTGGCGGCAGAGGCCCCGCCAGTTGCTCCGCGGCCGTGGGGATGGTGGTGGTAGTAATGATGGTAGTGTGGTGGTGGTGGTTCCTACCTGCTGCCGGGGGCTTGCGGAGGGTAAAGCCAAGCGGCGTTAGGACCACGGAGGAGACGACGCGGCGCCATCGCCACCAGATCCAGTTCCAGGTGCCTAAGCGGACACGGAGCTAGGACGCGAGCATGCTGTGGAAGCAGAGCAGCGCGTGCAGCACGCGCCACACCAGCGCATGCAGCCAGGTCATGCTCGCGAAACTCGGGGCCAGTCAGCCACCGCTGCCCTGGGCCCTCCTCCTCTCCCGCTCTCGCCGCTCCCGCTGCGGCCGCCACACCTGCGGCGCGAGTGTTATTTTCACCCGCCGCAGGCGCGAGCCATCTCCGGCTGCCCCCCCTTCCTTCCCTCCTAGCCCAAGCCCCTAGCTCCTGCCAACACCTCACCTCGCCCCCGCCGCCATCTTCCCCCTCTCTAGCCTATCCTTTACAAGACCAACAGCCATATTAGTCTTCAGCCATATCCATGTCTGGAACAAGATGGAAATCGACTTCCTGCTTGTCCCTATAGCAGGGGTGGAGAACTTCTTCTCCATGGTTTGCATCAAACCCTTAGTTGAATTTCATTCCTGAAGAATACCAGCAATGGGTGTCCCGCTGTCCAAGGACCACCCACCACATCCATGCCATTTCTACAGCAATGATCACATCTATTTCAGAGCAAATACCAAGAGGAAATCTTCTCTCTTGTTACTCTATGTGTACTTTTAAAAGGTTTTAAAAGTTTTTAGCATGAATCTCCTCAAAGACCCCAAGATAGAGATAGAGTTCTTTTCTCTGCTTCCTTGAGATTGTCTTTGTCTTTGGTGTTTCTCTTCCCCTCTCTAGGTCTCTTTCTTCTTTTACAACTCATTTATTATTTTTTGTACTTACTTCAACAGTTCTATGGTTGTTCTCTGACTTTATTGGAAAAAGTTCTTAAAGAATATTTTCTATTTTTTTATCGCTCAAAGAAAATTATAGTGACCTGCATTTCTTCATGCTTTGTTTTCTTTAATTTGCTTCCTCTTCATCAGTTAGAATTCAATAATAAAACAAAACAATGTTGAACTAATATAATGATCAAATTTGGGCTGGGAGGAAGAGATGAAAAGATGGTAGAGGCAGAAGACCAAGGTTTTAGAATGTTGCATATGCTATCAGACACATTTTGTTTTCATGATATTCTGTGTGTGTGTGTGTATGCATGTGTGTGTTTTAATTTTTGTTACAAGAGAAGGTTCACTAGGGAGGAGTCAGGGGAGTAGTATGCTAGGAAATGCAAAACCAAAAGACATCAATACACTGTTAAATGATAAAATTAAATAAATATTGTAGATGACTATCAATGACTAAAATAATTTCACATGAATATATTATTAAATTTATGAATCGTTAATTAATATTGATTAAATAATATATTGATAAGCAATAAGCAAATTCATAGTTATTCCCCCCAAAGAAAGAAGGTTCTCAGCCTCAGGCATATGGGATTATGGTGCCTGTAAAATTATTTTACTTCCAAATCAAGGTATCCCTTATCAGAAAAAAGGCAGAGCTTCTGAAGGCCAAAGGCCTGTCTTCTCTTTTCAGATTTCCAGTAACAATGAATACAAAGAATTAATTGAGGCATGAAAAATTCCCCTTATGGCTACCACACATTAGATTTTAAAAAAAATTTATTTATTTTTTTGTGTTCGGCAATGAGGGTTAAGTGACTTGCCCAGGGTCACACAGCTAGTAAGCATCAAGTGTCTGAGGCCGATTTGAACTCAGGTCATCCTAAATACAAGGCCGATGCTTTAACTGCTACCCCACCTGGCTGCCCCACACACATTAGATTTTAAATGCCACACAACTCTGTTTCTGGCCTCTGAGACTTCTTTACATGGACATTTACTCATCCTACCCCCAAGCTACTTCCTGCAGGGAGTTTTCCATGAATGTTGTTTGCAATCTAGCCAGGGAAGTCCCAAGCCCCCTCAATGTTCTCATGTAATCAAACACAAATACTTTTGAGGGAAAGCATGAAGGCAACAACTTGCCAAAGGTCATACAAGGAGTAAGTGTGTGGGGCTGAATTAAATACAAGTTCTCTTGACTTCAGGGCCAGCCTTCTAACCACTGGGCCACCTTACTATCACAAAGCAATTGTAAACCACTGCTGTTGGTCTGGAGAGGCCATTTCTCTCATTGCCTTCCCACCTAAAATTTCCTCTGGGGACTTCAGAATACTCCTCATGTCTAGGTCACCACTGACATCAGGAATTGGGTCTCCAGTAGAGTAGAGCCTTTCTTCAACCCCACAGAAAACACAAAACAATATAAAGGATAAAGTGGTTGGTAAACATTAGCAAAAAAAAAAACCTCCCCTGTCTCAGACAGCTACTTCTAACCCAGGAGCCTAAGTAATCTCCCATCTTTAGAGTACAGTATTCAAGCTTTCTTCTCCCTCAAGAAAGACAAGTATAATTAGGAAGTCCTATTTTCTATGTCCTTTAACTCTACTACATGTACGTCTCTAGTTTAGGAGGCTCAGAAAATGCAGCAGCACTGCCTGAAGACTCATCTTCCTAACCTCACAACTCTGCTGAGGCCTTTTTTGCCTCAGTGTCCTCACAGGGAACCTGAACTAGAGGAGAAAATGGCAAACCACTCCAGGATCTTTGGCAAGAAAACCTGCCATGGGGTCACAAGAGTCAGAGATTACTCCAAATGGATGAACCACCACAACAAAGCAACACCCCCTTCTGTGTCCCCTTCATTGAGCACTGGTTCCTCTAGAATGCTTGTGTGACCAGGAGAAAAAAGTGTTCTGGGAGGTAGAATGGCTTAGAACAAAGGGGAAACTAAGAAGGATCAGTTGTCAGGAAAGAAGAGGGAGGGAAATGGAAAGGTAGGGGGAGGGAGCATGTCTATAGTAAATCAGACTGTTCCCCTTACCCTAGGGCATGTCTTCTTCCTCTGGAATTGGGGTGGATGGTCAGGCTCCTTGACACAGCACAGCAGCAAAAGGAGCAACAAGCAGCCCAGGATATAGAAGTGAGGGTCAATCCCAAATTCTCTCAGCACTGAATCCAGTAGGGATTCTATCCTACTCAATGTCATCTCAAGGTTCCTCAGGAGGAGGGAACAGAGTTCCATCTTCTCCAGAGGTCAGTCTCAACAGAAACAGCTCAGGCAGGCAGAGAGCCTGACCCTAGCCAGAATTCCCACTCTGCATCATAGAGCCCCAGAAGTTGGGTCATGGACACTGTCACAAAAGACCCTTCATGACTTAGTGAAGGTCAAGGTGTGGGAGCAGAGGGTGATCAGAAAGATGTGCACAACAGCCCCTATCCCCAAGGGACACTCTTAGGACCTCCCCATCATTTCCTCTACCTCCCAGATCTGTTTCCGGGTTCTGAGATTTCTTTACATGGACATTTACTCATCCTATCTCCAAGCTACCTCCTCCAGGGAGTTTTCCATGAATGTTCCCTTCCATTTCCAATCTACCTAGGGAAGTCCCAAGCCCCCTCAATTTGCTTGTGCAATCAAACGCAAATATTTTTTGAAGGAATGAGCATGAAGGCAGTACTTGCCAAGGGTCATACAAGGAGTAAGTGTCTGGGGGTTAGAGGGCCAGCCCTCTAACCACTGGGCCACCTTACTCTCACAAAGCAATTGTAAACCACAGCTGTTGGTCTGGAGAGGACATTTCTGTCTCATTGTCTTCCCACCTAAAATTTCTTCTGGGGACCTCAGAATACCCCTCATGTCTAGAACTCCACCGACATCAGGAATTGGGTCTTGTAACGATTGGAATAACGCCACCTGCTGGAGATTTACTGTAGAAGAGTTCCACCCATGAAGCGAAGGTCTTTGAGGGCAAGACCAGGAGTCTTTTCTTTGGCGTCAGGAAGTGACACGGGCTAGTGGGAGGAGGAAGGAAGAGACTGACGCTTAGTCTCACGCTCTTTCCTTTGGACTCTGGTGGAGAGCGGAGCTAGAAATGTGCTCTCCCTTTAATAGATAGGAATCTAGGCCTTTCTCTCTCTCTTTACCAAATTCTTGTTTTCCTTAATAAACGCTTAAAAGTCTAACTCTTGCTAAAGCTTATAATTTATTGGCGACCACTCATTAGATATTTTAGACAGACTAGCTAGAATTTTAGCCCTGAACAGTCTCCAATAGAGAAGAGCCTTTTTTGAACCCACAGAAAACAAAAATGAAAATAAAGGATGCAGTTGGTTGGTAAACATTAGCAAGAAAACTCCCATGTCTGAGATTGCCCCTCTTCTAAGCCAGGAATGTAAGGAATCTTCCATCTTTAGAGTATTCTCTTCAACGCTTCTTCTCCCTCAAGAAAGACAAGTATAATTAGGAAGTCCTATTTTCTATGTCCTTTAACTCTACTACATGTACGTCTCTAGTTTAGGGGGCTCAGAAAATGCAGCAGCACTGCCTGAAGATTCATCTTCCTAACCTCACAACTCTGCTGAGGCCTTGTTTGCCTCAGTGTCCTCACAGGGAACCTGAACTAGAGGAGAAAATGGCAAACCACTCCAGGATCTTTGGCAAGAAAACCTGCCATGGGGTCACAAGAGTCAGAGATTACTCCAAATGGATGAACCACCACAACAAAGCAACACCCCCTTCTGTGTCCCCTTCATTGAGCACTGGTTCCTCTAGAATGCTTGTGTGACCAGGAGAAAAAAGTGTTCTGGGAGGTAGAATGGCTTAGAACAAAGGGGAAACTAAGAAGGATCAGTTGTCAGGAAAGAAGAGGGAGGGAAATGGAAAGGTAGGGGGAGGGAGCATGTCTATAGTAAATCAGACTGTTCCCCTTACCCTAGGGCATGTCTTCTTCCTCTGGAATTGGGGTGGATGGTCAGGCTCCTTGACACAGCACAGCAGCAAAAGGAGCAACAAGCAGCCCAGGATATAGAAGTGAGGGTCAATCCCAAATTCTCTCAGCACTGAATCCAGTAGGGATTCTATCCTACTCAATGTCATCTCAAGGTTCCTCAGGAGGAGGGAACAGAGTTCCATCTTCTCCAGAGGTCAGTCTCAACAGAAACAGCTCAGGCAGGCAGAGAGCCTGACCCTAGCCAGAATTCCCACTCTGCATCATAGAGCCCCAGAAGTTGGGTCATGGACACTGTCACAAAAGACCCTTCATGACTTAGTGAAGGTCAAGGTGTGGGAGCAGAGGGTGATCAGAAAGATGTGCACAACAGCCCCTATCCCCAAGGGACACTCTTAGGACCTCCCCATCATTTCCTCTACCTCCCAGATCTGTTTCCGGGTTCTGAGATTTCTTTACATGGACATTTACTCATCCTATCTCCAAGCTACCTCCTCCAGGGAGTTTTCCATGAATGTTCCCTTCCATTTCCAATCTACCTAGGGAAGTCCCAAGCCCCCTCAATTTGCTTGTGCAATCAAACGCAAATATTTTTTGAAGGAATGAGCATGAAGGCAGTACTTGCCAAGGGTCATACAAGGAGTAAGTGTCTGGGGGTTAGAGGGCCAGCCCTCTAACCACTGGGCCACCTTACTCTCACAAAGCAATTGTAAACCACAGCTGTTGGTCTGGAGAGGACATTTCTATCTCATTGTCTTCCCACCTAAAATTTCCTCTGGGGACTTCAAAATACCCCTCATGTGTAGAATTCCACTGACATCAGGAATTGGGTCTCCGATAGAGAAGAGCCTTTTTTGAACCCACAGAAAACAAAAATGAAAATAAAGGATGCATTTAGTTGCTTAACATTAGCAAGAAAACTTCCATGTCTGAGATGGCCCCATTCTGAGCCAGGAACATAAGGAATCCTCCATCTTTAGAGTACTCTCTTCAAGGTTTCTTCCCTGCTTGAAGAGAAAATTCTAACCGGGCTGCTCTATTTAATCCCACCTTCCACTTCAATATCCATAGGATTCTAGTCTAGGTTGCTCAGTGGATGGAGCTCCGGCCCTGAAGGCTCATCTTCCTGAGCTCATATCTCAATTACTTCATTGCTAAAATGATCTAGTGGAGAAAATGGGGAAAAGAGCAGAAAAGTATAAATAAATTAAGATACGGCTTGAATACTTTTAGATAAACAATAAGGTGTATTTTATGCAATTAATAAATCTCTTATTTTATTCCAGGAATTCAGCAGAGATTTGTTACACCTTCTTCTTTGCTAAGAGCTCTAGTTTTAACCCAACAAGAAGCTCAAAAATCTTAAGGGCCATCACCCTTTAGAGGGTCCTCTGCCTACAGAGTTACTGGAGTAATTAGGCTGGGCAGGGGATCCCAGACACCACAGCCTATCTGCTAGTCAGGGATGTCCCAGCAAACGATGTGAATGCCTATGTATTCAAGAATCCTGAGAAAGGACTGAGAGGTGTATAACTCAGTACATCATTTACATGGGAAATGGAATACCAGGAAAAGTAATTTGCTATATGATAAATCAGATGATTTATTGAAGATCATCATTGGCAATTATACATGACTCTTTGTAATTCTTGGTTTGGGGCAAATATCAATTTCTTTTTTGGTACAACCTTCCATCTTACTACATACTTTTGGTATTCAGAGAATGTATGCTAGATGAATACAAAATCCATTGTATTAATGAGTTGTCTAAGGTTCCTGGGTAAATGTTGTCAAGAGCATCTTGAGCAGTATAGACATAAAGGAGGTATTCTTTAATTCATTGCAAACACTTATCAAGTAGAGACTGTGTACAAGCCATTGTCCTAGGTACTGAGAGAGATAGAAATTTAGATCAAACACAATCTCTACCTTCATAGAGCTTACAGCCTAATGAAGGATGAATCACAATCACAAGCAACTGCAAAATGTGATATTCCGTGAGACATTAGATTTGCCAAACAAAATGCTAGGTGAATTCCAAGTGGGGGAGTAGAAATTACAGATCAGGGAAGGATTCACAGAGAAGATGGTATTTGCCCTGATTACTAAATGACAGGTAGGAATCCAACAGGTGAAGGAGGGAGAGAGACATTCCTGATAGAGGAAACAGCTAAAGAAAAGGCACATAGGTAAGAAGGTATGTAAAGAGACTAGGATAGACGTTGCTCTTAAAAAATATTAGTCATATTATTTACCTCATGAAATGTTACACAGAGGGTTGGTGCCATTGGCTCTCATGGGCCTGATGATCTCTTGGAGGATGATTTCCACATCCAAATGAATCAATCCCAGGCCTCTCAAACTTAAACAGAGCTCTTGATTACCCCCCCCCCCCCAAATCCCTTCTCCAGACTCTCCTATTCCTACAGATGACACCACAGCTCCTTTAGACCCATCCCCACCCCCCCACCCCCGACCTAGGTTTGTGGCTGCTGTCATCCTCACCTTCTACCACATGCCCATTCAGTTACCACCATATCTCAGCAATGCCATCAGACTCTGTCAGTCCTAACTCCCCAACAGTTCTTGCTTAGTTCAGGCCCTCATCATATCTTGACTGGACTACTGCTCCATTCTCTTATTTTTTCTCTCTACCTCAGGTCTCTCCCCACTCCACAGAGATAGTTGCCAAAGTAATATGTTCAAAAGCACATGTCTTCCGGACGCCGAGCGAGAGGCTGACAAGAGAGTCGGAGGCGCCATCCGCTGCCAACCGTCGCGCAGACCCTGCCGGAGCCGCCGCCGCTATGGACGATCGAGAGGATCTGGTGTACCAGGCGAAACTGGCCGAGCAGGCCGAGCGATACGACGAAATGGTGGAGTCAATGAAGAAAGTAGCAGGAATGGATGTGGAGTTGACAGTTGAAGAAAGAAACCTACTGTCAGTTGCATATAAAAATGTGATTGGAGCCAGAAGAGCATCCTGGCGGATAATCAGCAGCATTGAACAGAAAGAAGAAAACAAGGGAGGAGAAGACAAGCTAAAAATGATTCGGGAATATCGGCAAATGGTTGAGACTGAACTAAAATTAATCTGTTGTGACATTCTGGACGTACTGGACAAACACCTCATTCCAGCAGCAAACACTGGCGAGTCCAAGGTTTTCTATTATAAAATGAAAGGGGACTACCACAGGTATCTGGCTGAATTTGCCACAGGAAATGACAGGAAGGAGGCTGCAGAGAATAGCTTGGTGGCTTATAAAGCTGCTAGCGATATCGCAATGACAGAACTTCCTCCAACGCACCCCATCCGTTTAGGGCTTGCTCTCAACTTTTCCGTATTCTACTATGAAATTCTTAATTCCCCTGACCGTGCCTGCAGGTTGGCAAAAGCAGCTTTTGATGATGCAATTGCAGAACTGGATACGCTGAGTGAAGAAAGCTATAAGGACTCGACACTTATCATGCAGTTGTTACGTGATAACCTGACACTATGGACTTCAGATATGCAGGGTGATGGTGAAGAACAGAATAAAGAAGCGCTGCAGGATGTGGAAGATGAAAACCAGTGAGAAAGACATCAAAGCCAACAAGAGAATCCATCTCTGACCACCCCATTCCTCCCCATCCCTCCCCCTGAAAATTTCCCATTGTCACTGAGAACCACCAAATCTGACTTTTACATTTGGTCTCAGAATTTAGGTTCCTGCCCTGTTGGTTTTTTTTAAAAAACACTTTTCAAAGTTCTTAAAGGCAAGAGTGAATTTCTGTGGATTTTACTGGTCCCAGCTTTTAGGTTCTTTAAGACACTAACAGGACTGCATAGAGGCTTTTTCAGCATTACTGTATTGTCTCCGTGCTAGATGTGGCAAGATAACCATTAGACATGGATATTACATTGGAATGCCATTAGACTTCTAGGTGAAGCGAGAGTCTAGGAGAGAGGTTTATCGCACTGTAGGGCGCATGTGGTGGCATTTTTCCTTTTTATAATTGTTTAAACCGAATTTTATACCAATGTTTAAAATTAATTGGGTGTTTAGCTTGAAGTTACAGGTTGCGTTGGAACGTTTATTGTAGTGGTTTTGCTGTAAAAAGTGTTTCCAAACTGTGCTGAAATGGTGCTGGTAACAGCCCAACAATCCGTGGCTGCTCATTCTTGCCGACTTTGACCTTCCCTCACAGCAGGTTAGCATTGAAGGTGGTATTGAAAAGCCTGCATGCGTGTTCAATTCTTTGGGTTTTCTCCTTCCCTTTTCCCCTTCTTCCCCTTTACTCCCTGCCCTCCTTCGCTCGCTCAACCTCTTTCGTTCAGTATGTGTAACTTGAAGCTAATTTGTACTACTGGATATCTGACTGGAGCCACAGATACAGAATCTGTATTGTTCTTACTGAAACACAGCATGGAATTAACATTAAACTTAAATAAAACAAACCTAAATTAAAAAAAAAACAAAAAAACAAAAAAGCACATGTCTTCAGGAGTCACTCCCTTAGTCTCAAAATTATAGTGGCTCCCTATTACTTCTAGGTGAAAATATATGCCTTTGATTGGTATTGAAAGCCCTTCACAAGCTGGCTCTCTAGTGAGTGTTTTTAATAGGAATGGGTGCTGTATTGTGGCAAAGGCCTTTTCTGCACCTACTGAGATAATCATATGATTTCTATTGCTTTTGCCACTGATGTGGTTAATTATGCTGATAGTTTTCCCAATTATTTTTTGAAAGGATTTTATTTTCCAAAATATATGTAAAAACAAAATTTTAACATCAATTAAAAAAAAACACCTTTGTTTTCCAATTTCTCTTCCCCGCTCCATTCCCACCCCCTACCCACAAGAACTCAAGGAATTCAAAATAAGTTATACATGAGTAGTCAGGAAAAATTCCCATATTAGCTAGTTGTGAGAGAAAACAGTAAAAAACCCCAAAACTTCAGATTAAGGAATTGTCAAAGAAAAGAAAAAAAATATTTTAAAAATGTGTTTTCATCTGTTTTCAGATACTATCAGTTCTTTCTCTGCAGATGGGCTGCAATCTTCATAAGTCCTTCAGGGTTATATTGGATCATTGCCTTGCTGAAAATAACCATATGCTTCCCAGCAGATCATCCCTCACTATTGCTGTTATTTTGTAGTACATTCACTCTGCTTCAGTTCATGTAGGTCTTTCCAGGCTTTTCTGTTAGTATCCTGTTCATTATAACCTGTATATAGTACCTTAAGCTTGACAGAGAATTTTCTTCCTAAAAACCCAGCATAAGTACCATACGTTTTACCAATATAATCAATCATCATAACTATTTCCCTCCATCCCACTCCCTTCCCATGACATTTATTCTATCTTCTTTTTACCTATTCCTCCTCAAAAGCGTTTTACTTCTGACTATCCTCTCCTTCACTCTGCACTCCCTTTTTTCACCCTTCCTTCCTTATCCTCTTCCCCTCCTACTTTCCTGCAGTGTTAAATAGATTACTCCTACCAATTATGTATGAAATCTATTCTACCCATGAGCCTACTCCAGTAAGATCAGGGTCCCTGAGCTAATTCTGTGTTCTAAATTTTTCTTCCTCCTTCTCTCCTCAACCCTCCCTATGAGATCAAGCAATTCAATATGTCATACTGGTGCAGTAATGCAGAACATCTTCATCTTCCTTGAAAGTGTTTTGCTTTTTACTGCTCTCTCCACCAATCTTCCCTTTTCTCCTTCCCTTCTCCCCCCCCCTTTTCTCCCTCCCCTCCCTCAGGGAAAAAATATATTACTATACCTACTTGAGTATGTATGTTAGTCCTTCTTTGAGCC
Source organism: Dromiciops gliroides (assembly GCF_019393635.1). Classification (NCBI taxonomy): domain Eukaryota; kingdom Metazoa; phylum Chordata; class Mammalia; order Microbiotheria; family Microbiotheriidae; genus Dromiciops; species Dromiciops gliroides. Next base: position 600,969,623 of record NC_057861.1, read on the forward strand.
AATTCTGATGATATTAAGGTTCACTCACTCCGAAATTCCTCCCCCCTCTTCTATTCTCCTCCATAAGCTCTTTTCTTGTTTCCTTCATGTGAACTACCTCTCCTCAGATCATCTCTCCCCTTCTCCCTCTCCCAGTTTATCCCTCCTGCAACCCCATTTTAATGATGTCATCATGGATTAGTTAGGTGGCACAGTGGACAAAACACCAACCCTGGACCCAGGAGGTCCCAAGCCCAAATCCAGGCCCAGACATAAGACACCCCACCCTGTCTGCCCCACAAAGAACAAAACATAAATCATCCCTTCATATTCAGTTCAGACCTGTGTCTTCTGTGAGTTTCTTACTAAGATAGTTCTCATGATTTCGAAGTATTATCTTCCCATGTAGGAATGTAAAGGGTTTGATCTTTTAATATCCCTCATGAAGTCTTTTTCCTGTTTATCTTTTTATCCTTCTCCAGGGTCTTGTATTTGAAAGTCAAATTTTCTATTCAGTTCAGGTCGTTTCATCACAAATTCTTGAAAGACCTCTTTCTCATTGAAATCCCACTTTAACCTCTGAAAGATTATACTCAGTTTTGCTGGGTATGTGATTTTTGGTTGTAGTCCCAGTTCCTTTGCCCTCTGGAATATCATATTCCATGCCCTTCAGTCCTTTAATGTAGAAGCTGCTAGATCTTGCTTTATCCTCATTGGAGCTCCACAGTATTTGAATTCCTTTTTTTCTAGCTGCTTGCAGTATTTTCTCTTTCACCTGGGAGTTCTGGAATTTGGCTATAATATTCCTGGAGGTTTTCCTTTTGGGATCTCTTTCAGGAGGTGATTAGTGAATTCTTTCAATTTCTCTTTTAGCTTCTGCTTCTAGAATATCAAGGCAATTTTTCCTCACAGTCTCTTGGAGGATGCTGTCTAAGCTTTTGTTTTGGTCATGCTTTTCAGGTAGTCCAATGATTTTCAAATTATCTCCCCTAGATTTATTTTCCAGGTCAGCTGTTTTTCCAAGGAGATATTTCACATTGCCCTCTATTTTTTCATTCGATTGGATTTGCTTTACTTTGTCTTGGTTTGTCATAAGGTCACTAGCTTCCATTTGTTCAATCCTAATTCTTAGGCAGTTATTTTCATCAGACAGTTTTTTAATCTCCTTTTCCATTTGGCTTTTCAACCTGTTGACCTTTTTCTCAAGACTCTCCTGCATCGCTCTCATTTCCCTTTCCATTCTTTCCTCCTTTTCTCTACATCTTCTTTCTATTTCTCCTACTTTCTCTTCAACGTCCCTTTTGAGAGCTTCCATAGCCTGAACCAGTTCATTTTTTTCTTGGAAGCTTTGGATTTTGGAGCTTTGACCCTGTTGTTATCTTCTTCTTCTGAGGTTGTATTGTGGTCTACCTTACCCCCAAAGAAGTTTTTGATGGTTTTTTGCTTTTTCTGCCTAGTCATCCTTGCTTATTATTTCTTGGCTTTTAACTCCTTCTTAAAGTGTGGCGCTTCTTCCAGGACACACTTTTCAAGCTACAGCATGGCCCGGGGGATGGTTGGGCTTCTTCTCAGCCTGCCTGGCCTTGTGTTCATTTGATTTAAAATTCTCCACTGGGGGTTGGGGGGGGGTGGGAGTGGGGCTGCTTGTTGGGTCCACTCCTGTTCCCAGCTTCAGAGGGTCCCAGGATTTTTGGTTTGAGGCGGGACAGTTTTAATCTCACCTGGCCTGTTCTCAGGTCTGGAGATAACCTCAGGCCTACTTACTAAGCAACCAAATAGCAAAGCTTTCTGTGGTGTGGTTTTTAGGTTCCGATGAGCCTGCCTGCTCCCCTCCCCTACCTGGGCCTTCTGCTGCTCAGGATTTCTTCCTGGTTCCCCACTGGGGTGGGACAGTTGAATCCTTCCCCCCAGTCCACTGGTACTTACCCCCCCCCACTCCCACCCCCGGGTCAGCCATTCAGCCCAATTGTGCTCGGTTCTAGAAGATACCAGTGCTGCAGCTGATTCAGAGGCACTGGGGTAAATTCTTCCTGTTGGTGTCTGGTGTTTCGGCCCAATTGTGTGGTTAGGCTTTATTTGTGGCACAGCACGGCCCCCTCTAATCTATCAATAGCTGGAGAAACTCTCAACCCAAATTTTTGTGTGTTTTTCTGCCCCAAGGGTTCTTTTATGGCTATTTTTGGGGTGATTATATCAGGAGCCCTCTGTTTAATGTCTTTCCTCTGCCATCATGGCTCCACCCCCAGTTTTTCCAATTATTGAACCAGCCCTACATTCCTGGTATAAACCCCACCTGGTCATATTGTTTGATCCTTGTGGTGTATTGCTGTAATTTTTATTATAATATTTTATTTAAAATTTTTGCATCAATATTCATGTGCCAGATTGGTCTAATATCCTGTTTCTCTGTTATGGCTTTGATAGAGTTATAAAAAAATAACAAAATTCACCTGGAATAACAAAAGGTCAACAATATCAAGGGAACAAATGGATAAAAGTGGCCATAAAGGGGAGGCTAGCCATACCAAATCTGAAACTATACCTATAAAATGGAACTCATCAAAACTATTTTGTACTGGCTAAGAAATAGAATGGTGGATCAATGGAATAGGTTATGCACATAAGACACAGTAGTCCATGACTTCAGCAATCTACTGTTTGATCAACTCAGAGACTCCAATTTTGGGATAAAAGTTCAGTATTTGACAAAAACTGCTGGGGAACCAGCCAAAAGAAGGCCAAAATAGATACGTGATTTAGACATAAAGGTGATACCATAGGTAAATTAGGAGAGGAAGGAATCGTGTACCTCTCAGATCTAAGGAGAGGAGAGCAATTTATGACCAAACAAGAGATAGAGAATGTTATGAAATGAAAATATATCATTCTGATTACAGTAAATTGAAAAGATTTTGTATGAACAGAAGCAATACAGCCAAAAATTGAAGGGAAGCAGAAACCTGGGAACACTTTTGACAGCCAGTGTTTCTGATAAAGGCCCTATTTCTAACATATATAAGCAAGCAAATCAAATTTATAAGAATGCAAGTCATTCCTCACTTGAGAAATGGTCAAAGGATATGAGCAGGCAGTTTTCAGATGAAGAAATCAAAGCTATCTATTGCCATATGAAAAAATGCTCTAAATCGTTATTGAATAGAAAAATGCAAATTCAAACAACTCTGAGTAAGCACCTCACACCAGGTAAGGGGAGGGAGTCCAGGAAGGGAAGGCAGTTGGTGGGATATGAGCTTGGGACTCAACCTGGCTGCGGGGCAGGGCAGGGCAATGGGGCTCCCTCTGAGCAAGATCAAGTCCAGAGGCTGCCTACAACCATCTTCAGCCCTGCAGCCCTGCCCTGGGCCTTGCCCCACAACCACACACTGCCCCCCCACCCCACCCTTCCAGAGCCTTGGCTGCCACTCCCCCAACACAGCTGGTGAGGACTCCTGAGGCATGGGTCTGGGTCTGGTGGCAGAGGTCCCCTGGCTGCTCTAGAGTCCACCCTTGCTTGCCTTGTGGAGGTGTACAGCCTTGAGCATTGCTGGTCTCATAGACTGACCACCTGCCATGCATGATACACAGTAGGCATCTAATCAATACTTGTTGACTTGGGAGAGGACTTGTCTTTGCCTTTTTTTTTTCTTTTTGGCAGTGCAATGAGGGATAAGTGACTTCCCAAGGTCACACATCTAGCAAGTGTCAAGTGTCTGAGGCCAGATTAGAACTCAGGTCCTCCTGAATCCAATCTAAAACAACAGCTGAGGCTGCTCTGGCAACACTCCTTACCCAGAGTTGCTGAGGGTTTCCTTCCCCTACCTTAGTGTAAGTCCCCAGGTGGTGGGTACCTACAGTAGGGGAAGAAACTCCATGTAAGGCATTTTTTGCTTGAAACAAGTAGGTGGATTCAAGCATCTTTTTCTGTAGACCCCACTTCAGCCAAATGTTCCTATGGCAAATGTGTGATTCTAGCATTTTCTTCATCTCTGTATTAAGAAATGGAAGGTCCTTGCAGGGCTCTGCTTGGTAAACCATTTCATCAGTGGGTGAAGGTGCCTGGAGGTGGGATTGTGGTTGTGGCTGGATTTGGGCTTGGCTTTAGGGTTGGAGCTACATCTGAGTTTGGGGTCCTGGCTGCATGTCAGTTTGGGGTGAGACTATATCTGGAGGTGGAGTTTGGGTTGTGGCTGCATTTAGGATTGGTTTGGGGGCTGACTTTGGGGCTGGAGCTGAATTTGGGTTTTGGGTTGGGGCCTTTCCAGTCCTAGGCCATTCCATCTCCAAGCTTCTGTGGTCCTTTGGAGCTGTTCTTGTCCTGTCCCTGGAGTCTGGGGAACCCTGAATGTTCCACACTTGATGTTCCACACTGTATAAATGTATATTCTTCTGAACAGCTAGGAGCCTGAAGAAGTGGTTGACAACTCTGGCCTGGTCTGTGGATACAACCTCAGGAAATGGGGTGGGGGTTTTCTTGAATTTTCTCCTTTTGATGAGCCCTGGAATTTTTATAGTCTGTTTTTGCACTTTTTTGTAATGACAATATTATAAAAGAATAAAGTATTTTTAAAATAGGGTATCTGTGAACCACTGCATTACAAGGAAGTGAGGAGAGGGGGGAAAAGAGGGAGAGGGAAGGACTATAATGGCCTCTCAACTAGCACCCCTCTCTTGGGTTTCCTCCTATCACGGGGAGAAATATCTGATGGGGGGAAATAGGTGCTGTGGGGGTTTCCTAGGTATTGCTTTTTTTCTTTTTTCTGTTTTTTGCTGGGTGTGAGGGAAAAATTCAACCTCTTCTCAATAATTCTCAGGAACTCAGCAGCGAGGTGACAAAAGCTTTATTTTCTTCTCATGAGGAGGCACCCTAGTGTGCAGCTAGTGGGTGCGCAGAAAGGGGGCTTGCAGGCCCTGTTTTATACCCTAGTCCCTAACGCGAATGGACCTTCCCCTTTTTCATCACTGGTCGGGGTTACAATCTACATGAAAAAACTAGCTAATCAGAACGCTGTATTCCCACCCCTCTTCTTTGTATGGGCATAACTCAGGAGTGGACCTTATACTTCCTTATATGGACAGAACTCTGGTGAGGACCTAATTGAGACCAGGGCTCCTTGAACCATGTGACCTTGCTAACCTGAGGGGGAGGAGGGGATCTGAGACCTTTGTCCTACAAACAGGTCAGGGGAGTATGACTGACTGTTATATCCACATTGAGAGGAGACAACTATCCATTTCTCACACTGGGCAATGAGGGTTAAGTGACTTGCCCAGGGTCACACAGCTAGTAAGTGTTAAGTGTCTGAGGCCAGATTGGAACTATTGAATATTAAAATATAGCTTTTGTATCTGCCTGTCTCCTACAAACATATCAGAGCAATAATGTTTCATTTCTCCTACAAATTAATAAACAGATCAGAGAAATCATAATATCTTATACTATCTCCTACAATTTGTTCCCATACTTGTCCTCCTACCAAATATTATAACAGATCAGAGAACATGGTTAAGGACCAGACCATAGTATTTAATATCTCCTATGAAAGAAAACCAGATCAGAGACAGACAGAAACAAACACCATAGTATCAATTTAATATTTTGTTGTCCCAAGAAGAAATAACACCTGCTCATGTGTGGAGTCTTCCCTAAGAGAGAAGCTCAAAACTCCTCTCCTTTCTAAGGGTTTTGAAGTTTCTTGGCTCACAGGTTACAGAGTACCTTCATTGGCATGATACAAATCAACCCATTACAAATGTAAATTAGTTAAACCGTACAAATCAGTTTTATAGCTCAACTTAAAGCAAATGCTAATGGATAGGTAGAAGCAGGAACAGGTATCAGAGACTGAGTACTCTCTCTGGGAAGAGAAGATAGTGAATGGGAATTTCAAAGGGGCATTTGAGTTTGTTAGGGATTGTGTGGTTGCTTTGAAGTCTGAGCAAAGGGCATCTTGCTCCTATTAATGCAGGGTCTCATAAAATCCATTTGGATGGTAAGGTACCTCCATCAAATCCAGGTGATCCATATACTCATATTAACAGAACTCAGGTTCTCCTGCATTCAGGGCCAGTGCTTTATCCACTGAGCCACCTAGCTGACCCCTACTATTCTCTTGTTTAGTTTTGTTTTTTGTCTTAGGTATTGCTCTTTCAAGAATTACAACTCTGGCCCACAATCTAATCTGCATGAAATGATCTTTTATTTGAGTGTGTATAGAAAGTGAGCAAGCCTTTGCCTCAAGGGGAGCAGGTAGCCTAGAGACATGATTCTCTGAAGATAGCTTTCTCCTCAACCTGAAGGGAGGCCAAAGGCTTTGTAAAGGACAGATATGATGTGAGGAGGGGGGATGGATAGGAAGACCACCTGACTATGGAAAGTTCCCTTTCAGGGTGGGGAAAGCTTGAATGTGGGGTGGGATGGAAAGGCTTGAATGAAGTCCTGACTTCTGCATTTATCTCTGTCCCCTGCTAGCAATCAGGCAGCAGCCGTACCTAATGGGCTTATCTCCCTTCTTTACTGTGTCCTTCCTGTAGTTTAGCTTCTCAAGGAGAAAACCTCTCAGTTAGGCCAGACCTATATCATTTCCCCCCTTTCTCTAAGATTTAACTGAAAAGGTACAAAGATTCTGCTTCTGTAACTGCTACAAGATGAGCAGCATGGAAGAAATCATGGGGGTAGGGTGTAGGGGGAAGGCCCTGCTCTGGAGGGTGAGAGGAGAATTATAGGCATGGGCTGTAGCTGCCATGAGGTTGAAGCCTTGAGCCTGGAGGAGAAAGACTTGAACAAGATGTTAAAGAGGCAAGGGCTAGAATCCAAAGGACTATAGTGAGAAAGGTGATCCACCAAGAGAAAAGCCAGGAACCAAAGGATCCAGAGTTAGGAGTGAAGAGCTGTTCATGAGTGTCCATCATAAAAAGAAAACCCACTGTGCATTGCCCATAGTATTTGCAGGGGCCTTTGGGTTCCTCTTCAGTGGATTTACTTCCATGATTTTAACTTACTTTATTTTGGAAGTCCAAATCTAAATACCCCTGGATAGTAATTGCATAAAAAGAGGACCAGAAATGAATTTACATAAAAGTTACCAAGTGAACTTCAATTGTAGTAAAGGACTTAAGGTGACTCTTAAGGAATTAATTTCAAAAGAATGCATGTCAAATAAGTTGTACTTAAGGTGTTTCAGATTCAGTTTTAAAATTCCTAACAGCCTACAGAAGACAAAGCCAGATGCTTATGTACTTTAGCAGTTTAGAATATAAAAAGGAGTAGAATTTTTAGGTTAAGTAGTTTAAACTTTATACCTGCATCTCACTCTAGTAACCCATTTGTAGTCCTAAACTAAGGGATCAAGAGTCCCTATGGTGTTCATACTGATCAAATGATATGATTATAGGAATTTGTCATAAAAAGAGGAGAAACAAAGTTCTAGGAGAATAATGCTTCCCCAAGCTTCATGTTCACTCCAGGCAGAAGTTGTATAGATAGCCATTTGCATGGGGTCATGTTTAAAATCAGCCAGGTGGAATAGTTTTCATTGCATATGTCATATTGAGGATATTAAGTCAAGAGAATCCTACCTCAGTCCTTGCTAAAAACTTCCAGCCTTTCCCATGAAAATCCATCACCTGCAAAAACCCCTTAGGGTTGCAGACACCTTGTCTCATTGACTCTGTCATATTCCTCCATCATCATACGTAGAGTCAGACTAAGAATAATATAACAGTCCCATAATATCAGATGCTTTTCATCCTTAAGGTAGTATTACACAAATGAATTTTGCTTTAAGACACTTACTAACAAAAGCATTGGGATAAGTGTACTGCTCTTCAGTACTTTTAGAAACAGTGAGAACAGGTGGCAAGGAATTGGAAACTGAGGGGATGCCCATCAGTTGGGGAATGGTTGAACAAGTTGTGGTATATGAATGTAATGGAATACTATTGTGCTGTAAGCAATGATGAGCAGGTGGATTTCAGAGAAACCTGGAAGGATTTCCAGAAACTGATGCTGAGTCAAGTGAGCAGAACCAGGAGAACATTGTACATGGTATCAATAATATTATGTCTTTAATGTAATCAAAATCATCCATTTTGCATTTTATAATATTCTCTATCTCTTGTTTGGTCATAAACTGTTTTCCTTTCCAAAGATCTGAAAGGTAGACTATTCCTTTCTCTCCTAATTTACCTATGGTATCACCTCTTATGTCCAAATCATGTATCCATTTTGACCTTATTTTAGTATAAGGTGTAAGATGTTGGTCTATGCCTAATTTCTGCCATACTATCTTCCAGTTTTCCCAGCAGTTTTTGTCAAATACTGAGTTCCTATCCCAGAAGCTGGAGTCTTTGGGTTTATCAAACACTACATTACTAGTGTCATTTACTACTGTGTTTCCTGTGCCTAGCCTAGTCCATTGATCCTCCACTCTATTTCATAGCCAGTATCAGATAGTTTTGATGACTGCCACTTTATAGTAAAGCTCTAGGCTAACCCACCTTCCTGTGCATTTTTTTTCATTATTTCCCTGGATATTTGATTACATTAAAAATTTTTTGTACAAACAGAAGCAATGCATCCAAAATTAGAAGGGAGGCAGAAAGCTGGGAAACAATTTTTGTGGCCAGTACTTCTGATAAAGGCCTCATTGCTAAAATATATAGGGAACTAAATCAAATTTATAAGAATCCAAGTCATTCCCCAACTGAGAAATGGTCAAAGGATATGAAGAGGCAGTTTTCTGATGAAGAAACCAAAGCTAACTATTCCCATATGAAAAAATGCTCTAAATCTCTAATGATTAGAGAGATGCAAATTAAAACAACTCTGAGGTACCACCTGACACCTATCAGATTGTCTAAAATTAGAAAAAAGGAAAATAATGTTGGAGAAGCTGTGGAAAAATTGGAATACTAATGGATTGTTGGTGGAGCTGTGAACTGATCCAACCATTCTGGAGAGCAAATTGGAATTATGCCCAAAGGGCTATAAAGCTGTGCATACCCTTTGACCCAGCAATACCACTTTTGGATCTTTTTCCCAAAGAGATCATGGAAAAGAGAAAAGGACCCACATGTACAAAAATATTTATAGCTGCTCTTTATGTGGTGGCAAGGAATTGGAAGTTGAGGGGATGCCCATCAATTGGGGAATGGCTGGACAAGTTGTGATATATGAATGTAATGGAATACTATTGTGCTATAAGAAACAATGAGCAGGAGGAGTTCAGAGAAACCTGGAGGGTCTTGTGTGAGCTGATGATGAGTGAGATGAGCAGAACCAGAAGAACATTGTACACAGTATCATCAACATTGTGTGTTGATCTACTGTGATGGACTATATTCTTCTCACCAATGCAATGGTACAGAAGAGTTCCAGGGAACCCATGATAGAAGAGGATCTCCAAATTCAGGAAAAAAAAAAGAACTGTGGAGTATAGATGCTGAATGAACCATACTATTTCTTTTGTCTTTGGTGCTGTTGTTTTTCTACTTTGAGATTTTTTGTCATTGCTCTGATTTTTCTCTTATAACATGACTAATGCAGAAATGTTTAATGTTATTATGCATATATATATATATATATATATATATATATATATATATATAACCTATATCAGATTACCTGCTGTCTAGGGGAGGGGGGAGGGGAGGGAGGGAGAAAATCTGAAATTGGAAAGCTTGTATAAACAAAAGTTGAGAACTATCTTTACATGTAATGGGAAAAAAATAAAATACTTTATTACAAAAAAAAAAAAAGAATATTGTGTGTTGATCAACTGTGATGGACCGACTCTTCTCAGCAATATAATGGTCCAAGATAGTTCTAAAGGACTCATGATGGAAAATGCTCTCCAAATCCAGAAAAAAAGAAATAAAAAGAACTATGGAATCTAGATGCTGTTGGCCTATACTATCTCTATTTTTTTGTTTATTTTTCTTTTGTGGTTTTTCCTTTATGCTCTGATTCTTCTTTCACAGCATGACTAATGCAGAAATAGGTTTAATGTGATTGTACACATATAACATATATCAGATTGCTAGCTGTCTTGGGGAGGGGGGAGGGAGGGAGAAAAAAATGAAATTAGAAATCTTTTAAATTTTGTAAACTATCTCTACATGTAACTGGAAAATAATAAGATACTTTTATGGAAAAAACCATTGAGAACATATTTAAAGGTGACTCAACTAATTTGCATGCAATTGCATACATGTTTTAATTCCAGATTAAATAGCAAACCTAGGTAAAGTCAAATTTCCCATTTTAACAGAATTTAAAAAAAAAATCCAGATATAAAAGAAATTGCTTTCTCAACATAGCTGATACAATTGCTCACCAATTTATACCTTGTAAGGAAATTTAGAAACACAATACCTTAAAACAATATTAGGAAATTTGAAATAGAACCAATTAATTACCAATCAGGTGTTCTTAATCCAGTGGCATGTGCTTTTGCTCTCTGCTTTACACAGAGATTCTATCATCATGCCTTATGAGACAGTAAATGGAAAATGTTAACTTTCTGAGAAAACTTATCAGATAATGATTTGGAATTAAAGTGTGGCTGCTTTTGGTGTTTGTTGTTGTTTCTTCACCTGTCTGTCTGTTTTGGGTCAAGGCTTTTGCAGCTGACAAGTCTTTTTGTTTGTTTTTTGTTTTTTGTTCTTTTTTTTTGGTGAGGCAATTGGGGTTAAGTGACTTGCCCAGTGTCACACAGTGAGTGTAAAGTGTCTAAGTCTGGATTCGAACTCAGGTCCTCCTGAGTCCAGGGCTGATGCTCTATCCAATTCACTACCTAGCTGCCCCTGTAGCCTACGAGTCTTAATGCAGACAGGGTGTGGCCTATTTTAACAGAATTAAATAAATAAACCCAAGGCAAAAGATGCTTTTAGGGAAGTGTGGTTCAATGGTTAGAGACACTCCAAAACCATATTATTCTTTGCAACTTTTACATTTTACAAATAATTCCCAATTTTAAACTATTCCACTACAAAATTCCACTACAAGTGGCAATATGTAACCCTATATTCAACTCTGTTAAATCCTTAAGCACTAGATGCCATCAGATTGCTCCCCTCCCCCAGAGAAGAAACTGCCATGAGGAAAGAAAGGTGTTCAGCCCCTCAGCACAAACGGCCGCATAGAAAGAGAGGGGCTTTAGGACATGTGGTAGCCTCCATTTTGCTTCTAGCCCCCTGTAATGTAATTTTAGAAATTAAAGACAAAATCCATTATACTCCCCCTTCTCATGGTCTTGCAGTGATTAACCTTGTAAGCCAGACACACAGTTATGGCAATTGATAGACACATAAACACACATAAGACACATGTAAGACACAGAAACAAACTAAGGGAACTAGAGTCCACTCCCAGTGTGGTAGGGGCTGATTTGGTTTAAGGACATGAGGACTTTCTCTAGAACAGGATAAGTGCAACTGGTATTTTTTTTTGTTCAAGTATCCAAATTTTAAGGTCAAATTTAGCTTAATTGTGGACAATGCACCCAAAGGGGAAACCCTCAGAATATTCTCTCTCTGCCCCACAGGAGTGTGTGAACCTGGTTCAGATGTCTTGTTGGGCTTTTCATGAGGAAGACCCCTTGCTGCCCATTGTCGACTGCAAATACTGACCACACTATCCCTCCACTAGCAAGGGCAAGGGATAGAGTCAGGGCAGGAGAGAGAGAATAAACATAAGGCTGATGCTATCTCTGGATTTTGGGCTAGAGGAAAGAGGAATTCCCCTGCCCCACTGTTGGGTACCAGAAATATGTCACAAGTAAATAGGTGGTGTGGGGGTCTTTAGGTATTTGTCTTTAAAGAATGACAACTCTCCCAACACAATCCAATTAAAATAAGATGGTCTTTTATTTGGGCACTCAGAGAAAGGGACCAAGAGGGAAATCAAAGTTTTTGCCTCTAGGGGAGGAGGTGGCTTAGAGACATGATTCTCTGAGACACCTTTCTCCTCAACCTAAAGGGAGGCCAAAGACTTTAGAAAGAACAAATGGAGGAAAGGGGGATGGATGGGGTGATTACCTGACTATGGAAAATTCCCTTTGGGGGTGGAGAAAGCTTGAACGAGGGGTAGGCTGGGAAAGGCTTGAATGAAGAGTGGTGGTCCTGACTTCTGAAGTCATCTCTGTCCCTTAGCAGCAGCCACACCCAATGGGCTTATCTCTCTTACTTCTTAGGTGTATCCATCCTTTAGCTTAGCATCTCAAGGAGACCTGAGTTAGGCCAGACCTATATCACTCCCATCATTTGGAAACCAGTCAGAAGGCTCTTAATCAACAGTCCCATGAGTGAGCTGACCCCCTAGTAACCAGCAGGTCATCCCCAAGACCCAGCATCTGACCTCAAAGTGCCTTTCTGAACAAAAGCTGCCTCTGAGCATGTATCACTTGGGCAATCAAAAGAATTCTCCTTCCTCACCCAGACCACCCAAAGCAATGCAAGAAACACTGGTTGAGGCCACAGAGAACAGCTACTCTTGTTCTGTAGTATAATGAATTATTTTTATTAAGGTATTAGGGAAGGATGATTAACACAATCATAACAGTCCTCTTTCAAAGGACTCATAGTGTCACATGGTATAAGAACAAGTTAGTTATCCTCTGACATCCTGGATTCTCTTGGAGGGAGCCAAATTTCCCCATGCTGAAGAGGAAGATCTAGGGATCCAATCTGAGAGGAGTAGGATCCCCCATGAGGTGACTTGAAATGGTTTGGGGAGTGGCCTAGAGTAGGAGAGAAGCTTGCCTCTCTCTGTTGAAAAAGGAATTGATCTGAAGAGACTGACACCTCACTAGGTCTGAAAGTTAGCTTCTCAGGGGGCAGTTGCTGATCCTTGAATCTTACAGTTTTCTTACTTCTTTTCACCCTTTTCTCTGTGTTCTGGACCTGCCTATCCAAACTGAGGGTCCAATGGTCTTCATAACCTTTTGCATGACTTGACTTGTTGTTATCCTCTTGAGCACTAGCAGAGGCATGTGCCCTGAGCCCCTTGAACTTACCACCAGTTGACTCTGTTTGGGTCTCCAGGATCTGGAGCTCCCTCTGCTGTTGCTTGTTCTCTTCCCAAGCATCATGTTCCTTTTTCGACCCTGTCTTCTTCTTCTTCTTCTTCCAGATCAGGCCACCTACTGGCATATCCTCTGGAGTTGAAGCAGTCCCACTTCTGAAAGAAGCCCCACTCCCTTGGCAGGGAGGCATGCCTGTGAATGGACTTTGCTTAGTGGTCTCCTTCCCAGCTTTCACTGACTCTGGCTTAGGCTCTTTTGTCCCTCTGATTTTCTTCTTGAAGACAATGTACTTGATCAAGTTCTTCATCTTTTTAGCTAAATGCTATATAAAAATTTTGCACTGGGGCCTTTTTTCTGTCTTTGAGACCCATAAAACCTTGGCTGGAGAATCCAGAGATGGGTGTCCACTATGAGAGGTCTGGGCCTGTGATGAACTGGGGTCTGTTCCCTGTCCTTTGGCCTGTATTCCATGATATATGTGGGGTTTATGGAGGTTCCTTTTCTACTGGGCTACTTTTTCTCTTAAGAACCATGAAACTTTGCTTGTAGGTTTGAGACCCGCAAAGTACTATGAGAGGTCTGGCTGTTTAATGGACTGGCGTCCTTTCCTTGTCCTTTTTCTCTTTCTGGATTAGCGAGGTCCCCTTCACACTGAGGTGCTTTCTGGTTCTTTTTTACACATCAAATTTTGCTTAGAGGACCTAGAGATGGCCTCCCACCATCCGAGGCCTGGCCCATTAAGGGACTGTGGGGTTGAGTTTTGGGCTGAGATTGGGTTTGAAGATCTGTGTTTTCCATAGATGAGCCTGGACGGACAATCTCTCTCTTTGGGGGGTACCTGTGTGTGAGCTGAGTTGGCTGTAATGATAAAGAGGAACTGCTTTCGGTGTCCCAGGGACTGATCACATGCTCAGGAAGAAGTTTTTGTTGTATTGTGACATTTTTCCTAAGAAGAGGTTTCTGCAGTGCCTTCTTTAGGCTTAGAAATGGACTCATCTTAAGATCACTCTTTGGGCTCTTCCCTGTGTGACTAGCTGGACCTCTCTCTGGGCCTATTGCTGATGCCACACCTGGACCAGCTGCTGAGTCACTTGCTGCATCCTTTCTTCCAGAGCTCTTGAGGCCTTGGAATGTCGAAGGCTGAGGCTTTCTGGGCCTTGCTGATTCTCTCTGAAACATAGGATGAGGCATAAGGTTTTTGGTGGATTCTTCCACTTGCAGGGCTAGGCCCCATTGGTATTGGATAAGTCTCCTTCTGAGATGGGTCTCCAGTAGCTTCTTGATGTCATCCGTTAAGAAATGTAGCTCCCTGGATAGAGCACCGGCCCCGGAGTCAGGAGTACCTGAGTTCAAATCTGGCCTCAGACACTTAACACTTACTAGCTGTGTGACCCTGGTCAAGTCACTTAACTCCAATTGCCTTACTAAAAAAAAAAAAAAAGAAAAAAGAAATGTAGCTCCTGGGGCGCATTGGAAAACTGCCCCTGGGAGCAAGGGGACTTTTGGAACTGGGGCAGCTGAAGGGGTGGAGGCTTAAAGACTTCATAAGATTTCTCAACAATACGGGGCACACCCCATAAGGACTAGAGATATTTCTGGAGCAGGTGCCACTCCAAGGCCTGGAACTTGGGCAGTTGTATAACTGGGATCTTTACTCAAGTGTGTTCAGGGTCAGTGCTGAAGATCCTGATCTGGGCTGGCAATGAGGGTAGGGATGGGCAAGGGACCAGAGGTGGGGGTGGGGGTGGAGGTGGCAATGTGGTTGGGGTAATAAGGATGGAGGTGTTTGTGGTGGTGGAGTTGAGCATGAGGTTGGAAGTAGTTTTAAGTCTTGGTTTGGGGAAGGCAGGGTGGGTTGATTGGCTGGGGTAGGCAGGTGGAGGTAGGAAGGATTGTTGAAGAATTCTATGGAATTATCCCTTGCTGGCAATTTGGTGGTGACTTTAACCACCAAAGGTGTTCTCCTTGGGGTATCACTCTGAACTGGTGAAGAGGTGGACTTCAGCAATGACGAGTGAGTGAGAGAGCCTCTACGGGCCCTGGGAGGGTCGTAGACTGCAGGAATAGTGCTGCTCAGTGGAAATCTACTGACCTGGGAATTGTTTTGTTTCCTGGAAGGTCATCATGGCTCCTGAAGTGTTGTGAGGCATAATCTGTGAGCAGGTTTTCTCTTGGAAGGTGGAAGAGGCCTGAGAGAAGGTAGGTGCCACAGACATGATGGCAGTTGTAGAGGTGGTACAGGCTAAAAGAGAAGTATGGACCACAGAGGGAGTGCAGACTGTGGAAGAAGTAAAAGCCTGGGAAGTGGTGTGACTAATAGATCCAGTGCAGCTCACTGTGGGGGTACAGATCAGAGAGGGCATAGTGACCAATGAGGCATGACAGGCCACAGAAGAGGTAAAAGTATGTCTGTCTGCTCTGTCTATAGATGAAGTTTGGGCTATACAGGCCTTGGCGGCTAGTGGTGAGGCATGGAATCTGGATGTGTTGACACATTTTGTTGATGCAGTAGAAAGTTTTAAGGGGGCTATTGAAGGTCTTGGAAATAAGCAGAAACCAGAGCTGCTTGAGAAGAGGGGGGCAACTGAAGGAACTTTTGAGGAGGTGAAGGCTGATGAATCTGTCGGGGCTAAGGATGGAGTAGAAGCCACAGACAAGGTGTAAGTCCTTGAGTAATCAGAGTCCAATGAGGAGGTAGGTGTCACATAAGGAAAATGGCAAAGTTGAGAGTGGGCCTGTAGGCGAGCAGGGTCAATTAAAAACAATCTGTCCAATGTTGAAGGTTGGTCTTTGTAGAAGTCAGAAGTACTAGAAAGGGTGGGAGCACCAGAAGGGGTGGGAGCACCAGAAAGGATGGGACCAAAAGATGTGGTAGGAATAAAAGTAGAGGTGGGATTAATTGGAGGGGGTTGGTAGAGTAATGGAAAGGTTGGAAGCAATAAGAGGGGGAGTAATAACAATAGAGTCAGAAATAATAGAAGGGGGAGGAGCCAAAGGAGGCCTGGGAGTGATAGAAGGGGAAGGAGGCACAGGAGGCGTGGACCCCACCAAATTAGGGATAGCTCCAGGAGGATTGGGAACCACAGGAGGGGTGAGAGTAGTCCAAGTGGTGGGAGCTGAAGATGAGGTGATGCTGACTGTTAGGAGAACCAATAGGGAGGTATAGTCAACACATTGGGTAACTGATCCCTGTGGAAGAGCTAAGGTAGATAAAGCAGTGGAGGCCTCTGGGATACTGGGATTCATGGAGGGAATTTGGGCCATCAAGGGAGTTTGGATCAGGGATGGGGCCAGTGGGAGATTAACCTGCAATTTAGAGGTGAGATCCTCTGAGACCATGGGATGTAATGGTGGGGCCATGGCCACCAAAGGGGTGGTTTCTATGGACATGTCTGATGTCAAAGAAGTGAGGACAACAGTTGAGATATGACCCAGTCTAGATATACAGGTCCTGGAAATCATGCTGGACTGTGGGTACATTGGAACTGCAAAAGGGGATTTGGTCTGAAAAGGGGTAGTAGCTGAAGATGGGGAATGGGGCGAGGAGAAACTGAGGTCCACTGGGTGCATGAGAGAAACAGAATGAGGATGGCCTGGTAAGATATTGGCAGCTGATGAGAAAGAGAACTTGAGTGATGAAATTGTGTTCTGTGATGGCCTGGGGACCTGGGAAAAGGTGGAAGGCAAATTTAGAGGTAGATCTGATGGCAGGGCCCTGTGGGCCAGTTCAGATAGAGGAGGGTTAAAGAGTAGATCAGACTCCAAAGCCACAGAATTGCACATTTCACAGCAGTAGTTTGTGTTTAGCATCTGCTGGATGCTGCTGTTCTCCAAGAGCTTGGCCCTGTGACTGCAGGAAACAGGAATGACCAGCTGAAGGCTGGAGAAGGTTATGGTGGCAGGAACTAGGCAAGGGGCATTTGAAGTATCCTTGTCCCTCCTGTTCCCTCTCCCCATTCCCCATCCCATAAACACCCCTCACCATGCAGGCCTCTCATTATGTCTTAAATCTTTGTTTCTCTCACCCTATGATTAATACAAATTCCTAGAAATGATGCAGTTGGGAAAAGGGGATAGGTTACCTTTCCAGGATAGATTGGATCTCCCGGGAGTGTGCTGTTTCTTCCTAGTTGAACCTCCAAGCTATGAAACCAGAAAAAATAGTATAAAATTTACAGCTGGAAAAAAAGCTTTTGATATCATCTAAGTTGTGTGTAGGTTGGGCAAGATTTGTGGGGGACCCTGAAGAGTCAAGAGGCATGTTGGGAAGTGACACTCCCTAACATCCCTGAGTTCATAACCAAGTTCAAATAGGCCAGGACAGTGAGATAAGTCACTATTCTGCCTTCCATTTCCTTCATTCCCAGAATAAATGAAGAGCAGAGAATAAATTGTCCTTATTTGTTTTTGCCCAATTCAGAATATTGCCCAAATTGGACTTTCCTTTTGTTGAGCTTCTCCTTGGGAAACTTCCTTCTCTGAAAGCCACAAGCTGGCCAAGGGCCTCCAGGGACTGAAGATGATATTCTCATGTAAGGAATCCTAGGAATCAGAGTTGGGAAACATGGTGGAAGGCATTCAGGTGAAGATCAACAGATGGAGAAATAGAAGGGAAATTATCTTCCTGGTATTATCATCTGGCTCCCAAAGAAAGGAAATAGATAAGAAATGTCAGAACTTAGTCATTTTGTCAAGAACCCAGTAGCTGATTGTGTCCACTTGTACCATAGCAATATGGTATTCAGTTCTAGGTGCCCACATTTTTGGAGGGTCATTGATAATATGCCAAGCGATAGCCTCAAGATCATGCTGTGTGTGGGATTTTCAATGCCTTCCCTTTGAGATTACTTCCAATTTATCTTCCATATATCTTATTTGTACATAGTTTTCCCTCTATATTGTTCTCCCCGGGACATCCCCCATCATCCCCATGTACTTCTTGAAAACACAGACTCTTTCCTTTCTTTGTAGTACCAGTGCTTACCATAGGGCCTGGCATTTAGTAAGCATTTAAGAAATGATTCTCGAATGACTGACCCAGTCTGGAAGAGGGTATATTTTCAGGGGACACAATAACTGTCTTGTCTTAAGCACTTTCCTGTGAAAGGAGTATTTCAGCATTCGTTTCATCTTAGAGGACAGAACCTGGAACAAAGGGCAGATAAAATGCACTGAAGCCAATTTAGGCTTCAAATGAGATAGAACTTCTAATAAGTAGGGCTACCTCAAGCTGAAATTGACTGCATTAGAATCTGTTGGCTTTCCCTTCACTGGGTTTCATGTAAAACCTTTATAAGTGGTCATTGCATATGTGGTGGGGGGACTTTTTGTTCAAGGACAAGTTGAAATAGTTAACAAAGGGCTATAAAGCTGTGCATATCATTTAACCCAGTATTAGGTCTTTTTCCCAGGGAGATCATGGAAAAAGGAAAAGGACCCAAATGTACAAAAATATTTATAGCTGCTCTTTTTGTGGTGGCAAGGAATTGGAAATTGAAGGGCTGCCCATCAATTGGGGAATGGCTGAACAAGTTGTGGTATATGAATGTAATGGAATTCTATTGTGCTGTAAGAAGTGATGAGCAGGCAGATTTCAAAGAAACCTGGAAGGACTTGCATGATCTGATGATGAGCGAGATGAGCAGAACCAGGAGAACATTGTACACAGTATCAACAACATTATGTATTGATCACCTGTGATAGACTTGATTCTTCTCAGCAATATACTGGTCCAAGATAGTTCCAAAGGACTCATAGTGGAAAATGTTCTCCAAATCCAGAAAAAAAAAGAACTGTGGAATCTAGATGCAGATCGAACCATACTATTTCTATTGTTTCATTGTTGTTGTTGTTTTTCTTTTTTGAGGTTTTTCCTTTTGGCTCTGATTCTTCTCTCTTAGCATGACTAGTGCAGAAATATGTTTGATGTGATTGTACATACAATACATGACCTGTATCGGATTGCTGCTTGTCTTGGGGAGGAGGGAGGGAAGGAGAAAAATTTGAAATTGGAAATCTCATAAAAACAAATGTTGAAAACTATCTCTAAGTGTAGCTGGAAAATAATAAAATATTTATATGGAAAAAAGAATGAAATTCTGAAGCTGCAAAGAGAAACAGTTCTGAGAGGAAAAGAGGAAGGGAGTTGTCTCTGGCCCAGGAAACTCCCTGCCCACCTTCTGCTCTCCACAGACAACACCCCAAAGACTGGAGCCAAGCCTAGGAGAAGAGCACCAGGATACGCAGGCAGAAAGAACTGGGACACGAACAGCGCTCATCCTTTGGGCTGGTTTTAGCTCTATCCTTTGGGCTGGTTTTAGCTCTATTGGGGGGTAGAGGAACCAGCATGCAGGGCATGGTGACTGCTTTAGATGGGTGGGCAGTGATCACTACCGGGGAGCCAGGCTCTAAGGCAGGAGGAGCCAGGAAGACATCTGCACTGAGAAGGAATAAGTCAGGATGGAGAAGGATGCTTTGCCAGCCATGGGGAAATGCAGACTAGTCAGGGAAGCTGTTGCCACAGGCCTGAGCAAGAGCTGCTGGACGCTGAGTGGACATGAGACATGAGACTTCTGTCCACAACAGTCAAAATCCAATGCCTTATGTTGCTAGTGGGGGCTTCCACTGTCTGAAAAACTCCCTCAGCAGGCCTTGTGCATTCCTCAACATGCCCGCTCAAGGATTTGTGTTCTGCTGGCAATCAAGTGCCCAAAGCAGGAGTTAAGAATGTAAATTTCTGCTGTGAGAGAGAAGTGGGCAGAGCCTGGCCACCGTCTTTGAACATCTTTCTCCTGGTGCATTATTCAGTCTCTTCCTATTAATTACAGGGAGAACTAGTTGATTCAGATAAAACAACATGGCTTTCCTCCATACTATCTGAAGAGGGGCCTTGGCAGACTAGATGTTCTATTTCTTTTCCCTTTAAAAGTGGGGAGGAAATATGGCACAATGGAGAGCATTGGCCATGGATCCAAGGACCTGGGTTCATATCCCACCTCACCCCCAACACTGGTCTGGATGGCTCGGGAGGCCCCTCCAGCTCCAGCTCTAAGACCCTGGTGGTCTTATACCTGTTCAGACCTTGGCAGTAGCCTATATCGGGTTTTCTCCATGAAAAGACCAACAGCATATTGCGCAGTTTCTGAATGCCTTCTGATGTGGGGCAGGAGTAATGCTTGTTATTGGGCAGTGTTCTCAAGAGGTCTAGTTCAATCTGCTTGGAGGCTGGATTCTGCTTTTCGAGGGGGTTCTGGAGCAGGGTCTGGAAGTAGCCAGCCTCTACACAGTCCTTGAACTTCTTGGTGTGGAGATTGACGCACCACTTCCACATCTTGGAGCGATGCTCATGGGGAATCCCAGTGCAGATGAGGCTTTTCAGCTCAGGAGAGCAGATCATCTCTCAGTTCATGGTGCTGGCAAAATAATTTTCCAACCTGATCCCCGTGGAGACGTCCTGATTTTCTGTGAGTGCCAGAGTCTTCAGATCTGGCGCCTGAACTTTAGCGATCAGCTTCTCTTCTTCATCATCCTCAGGGACTGTATGAAACCTATAAATGTCATTCTCACTGAGAAGAAAAGTAAACCTAGCTCAAGCCTTTGAACGTCACCATCCACAGAGACAGTGCCTGCACAGACTGTGCAGGCTGGAGCTGCTCCTCTGTCTTTGTGAGGGCCGACCGGCTCTAAAATGGGGCAGATCTTGCCAAGAGCTGCTAGAGTGGCCGAAAGTGGTAGAAGACACGGTCTTTGTCCTCAAGAAAGGGAGAAGGGGAGAAGATAAGCATTGATAGAATATCTACTATGTGCCAGGCACTGTGCTAAGTGTTTTAACAATAACATTAATAATAATTGTAATGATAGTTAACAGGTATATAGGACCTACTATGTGCTAGGCATTGTGTCTAGTGCTTTATTATCTCATTTCATTCTTATAACAACCCTGCAAAGTAGGTGCTTTTATTTTCTCCATTTTATAGTTGAGGAAACTGAGGCAAAGAGAGGTTAAGTGACTTGTCCAAGGTCAAATCTGAACCCAGTTCTTCCTGACTCCAGGTCCAGCTCTCTGTCCACTGTACCACCAGCCTCTGGTAATCTTAAGTAGGAGAGAACTGATCAATAAGCACTTTGTAAGCACCTACTATGGACCAGGTAATGTGCATAGAAGGACAAATGTAAAGCAGACCCTGCAGGGCCTAAGAACATTCTATTGGAGAAGACATATATACAAAATGGAATCAATACAAGCTAGTTTTGAGGGAAGGCATAAGCTCTTCCAGTGAAATCAAACTGTGAAAAATCAATAATAATAACAATAATAATAATACAAAGGCACAAGCCCTACCTCAACGTAGCCCATATTTGTCTTCTTCCTCTGTTACTAATTAGCTCTGTGGCCATTGGGGCCAGTTACTCCACCCCAGCAGGGACTGCTGCCTCCCCACCAATCAAATGAGGGGCTTGATCTCAAAGCTCCCTACCAGTTTTTAAGAATCTGGACTTCTATTCTTTTCTCTTAATTACTGAGGCTTAACAGAGATTTCTAAGAAAAAAGCAACAATAAAACACGGGTGCTCCAGGTTTCCACTGGAGGTCGCAGGATGCTGAGAGTTGAGCAGGGGGTGCAGGCTACAGCAGAGCCCATGTGAAGGCAGTCGGCATTCCTGCCTCCATCTGACACAAGGCTGGAGCCCCAGCCCTCCATGTCCTTTCCTCTTTTCCTATAAAACGGGTGCCAGGGCAGCCAAAGGCTCTAGGGCTGGGGCAATCCTGGACTCCCAAGTATCCTCCTACCAACGGTCCCCGGCACACATACCTGACAAGATGTTTGACAAAAGCTTGCTTGGGCTGCTCGGGGCCTTTCACCTGCAAAGTGTCTTCCAGGAGCGGGGCTAGGACGTCCCAGGCAGGTCCCTGCTCTTCAGAGCACAAAGGATTCTTCATTTCTTGAAACAAAATCAAATACTTGCTTTCTATTTGACACAAGTTGGCTTCCAGACTAGAATACCGAAGAAAATGTTCTCATGAGCACTCCAGTTCAAACACAGACACAGAAAGCATATGGACACACAGATGTGCAGAGACTTACTTTAATAGGTCAGAATCTCATTTTCCTTATGTGAGGACTCCCTCCACTAATGCAAATCACAACCCATCACCTTGCGACTGAATCTCTGTTGACAATCCTGTGCCCTTAACTAAACTTTAGATAACGTACAGTCTGGCGGGAGGTCTCTACACCAAAGCCTTCTACCTCAAGAGGACTTGACTCCACTGGCATAACTTCTAACGGCCCAGTCACCTCCATGCCACAGTGGGAAATAATAACCCTAGCACCCTTGGTTTCCTCATTTGTAAAAATAGGTATACAATAGCTCACTTGTACATAGTGCTTTGAGGTTTATGAAGCACTTTACATGCATTATCTCATTTCATCCGATCCTAAGAAGAGAGTACTTCTAGTTCTCCCTCCCAGGGTTGAAGTGGGGCATTTATTTTTCCAATTCTGAAATGCTATAAAAATATGTCACACACATACACACACAAAAGAAGAAGCCATGTGTATTGAACAAGTCCATCAGTTTCTCCAAGTTCAGTTTTCTCCTGAAGAAAAAGATGGTAGAGAAGGTTTGGGGAATTCCCTTAAGGGTAAAGGAGTCTAAAGAAATGGTCATAAAAAGACCTAACCTCATATGAAAGAGACTGCAGTAAATGAGGTAGAAGACTCTAAAAGTGAACAAGGGCCTTCAGCTGAGAGAGAGAGAGAAAGGGTAAACCACCAGCCCAGATTCACAAAGGAATGAACTACAAAGGACAAAGACGGGAGCCCATTGCATTAAAGGGTCAGACTTTAGTAGCGGGTGGCCATCTCAGGGTCCTATGAGTGGAATTTGAGGTTTCCCAAAACAGGAGGGAGTACCCCAGTGCAAAGCTGACTCAGGCAGGCTCCCCTTCTGAACCTGCTCCACTGTCTGCCCTTTGGATGTCAACACTCCCAGGGTTCTATGAACAAAAGAGCAGACACAATCAGTTATGTGGCTGGGCACACTCAAACAAGAAGCATTTATTAAGCACTTACTATGGGTACCTACTGTAGCTCTGGCACTGGGGTTACAAATCTTACAGCGGGATAGTCTGTACTCTCAAAGAACTTTATCCTATTAGAATGCTATAGTCAGCTCCCTGGGCTTCAATGTGGTATGCAAAAGAGATCAGCAATCAGTGAAAGAGACACATGCCATCTGCTACTGAAGTCAGTTCTCATCTGACTTCAGTTCCTGCTCCAAAGTCTGACTTAGTTCAGAATTCCAGAGCTCTGTTCTATGAAAAGGTCAGAGGTCACCTAAGACCAGTGTCTGCCAGGTGAGAAATTCTCTGGCAGAAATGGCCTGGTTTCTGCTTCAGAGTTCCCTAATTTGAGGCACAGAGCCCATCTGACCAAGAGAGAGCTGCAGTGCTACTAGGGCGAGGGTGCAAATATTTTTTAACCTATATTCCTTTGAGAGTCTAAAGTAAATGGGTTCCTCCTGCTTTAGGAGGACTCTTGTATTAGTCAGAATCTGTCATTCCTACTTCTTATCCAATGTACAGTCCTACCCTTGGCATGCTTAAAGATCACTCATGTACAATCCAATACTTCTTGTAGTCAGTGGTTGTACCTCTAATTCCTTCCTGCAATCCCTCTTATAGTCATCTACATGCATATACAGAATCTACTGTCTTTTGTTTAATCTTAGATTTGTCATTCATGCTTTTCTTCAGAGAACTTCAATGCAGTGGGAAGACCAACTACAGACAACTTTGGAGAAACATACCAAATTCACTTTTTTTTTTAAATGAGGCAATTGGGGTTAAGTGACTTGCCCAGGGTCTCACAGCTAGTAAGTGTCAAGTGTCTGAGGCCGAATTTGAACTCAGGTACTCCTGAATCCAGGGCTGGTGCTTTATCCACTGCGCCACCTAGCTGTCCCCATCAAATTCACTTTTAAAAGACTGGTTCACTGGGGTAAAATAAAGGCTATGCCTAAAAGTAGGTTCTTATTGACTTTATGGAAAAGCATATAAAAATTTATTGAACAAAGCCCAGTCAACCAAAAATGGATGCTCTCTAAAGTTATCTGACTTATTAACATTGTATCAGCATATTAAATGTCCTAACCTCTCAATGCCCTCCTTTCCTTCTACAATCTAGTGTTCTTTACAATTACAAAAATAATCACTATTTAAATAAAAAATCTCAATTGTTAGTAATACTCCTGTAATGATCTTTGTAGTTCATTTTAAAAAGGATTCTGACAAAAACTTGGAACAAGTACTCACCATCACAAAGCCATGTTATGTCTTGACTAAGCTCTCTGTAAGATTCTGTATTTTTCTTACCTGAAATGGCTCAATTTCCTTGGCCCCACTAGGTTGGTATGTGCAGCAATACTGTAAAGAAAAAAGAAAACCATCAAAATTAAGATCTCTGGATAGAAAACAAGCTCCTTTTGGAACTGGCATAACTTTGATTTTGAGGGGAAGCTGAAGATATAACAGAATTTGACTCCCCTAATGATGCTAACTTACTTGCAACTTTTGGTATGAGTAAACTAGAAACTGTGCATAAAAGGGAACTTGATTAAATGTTGTTTTCACATCACCATGATTTGTGCCTGAGATGCTTTAGAAAATTACCAAATGAAGCTTAGTGACAGGAGAACTGGTTGTGATGTGCGACTGGTTATAACAAAAGCTGAAAGTGAAAAGACACAGAGAAGAGACAGGGAGGGAGAGGGAGAAAGAGAGGGAGAGAGGGAGAGAGAGATAGACAGACAGAGAGAGACAGAGACAGAGAGACAGAGAGAGAGAAGAGGATGCTCATCTGCTTAATAAAAAGCCTCTGGCTAGTGAAGTATGGTTGGTGGTGGTAAGGTGGGACAAGCAGTGGCTCTGCCAGGCCTCAGAAACTTCAGGACTGTTTCTTTGGCTTGTAGATAGAGTTTAGTTCACTTGTTTCCTTGCCTAGGAGATTACCAGGAACCAGATTTTGGGGTAAGGGGAGGAGAATACTAATGTCAGAGAATAAGGACCATTTTGGGAAGAACAGAAAGGATCTGAGAGTTGGGGGATGTAGGGTGGGACAAGGAAAAAGAGCATGTTGGGAGGGAGGGAGAAAGTGATGAAGGGCAGCTTGGACAAAAGGATTTGAGCCAACTAAAAGTGAGAGATGAATCTGTCTTGAAATGTCTGTTTGACAGCAAGAGAGTGTTGATGGAGGCAGTGGAGTGTGTGTGTTACACACCCATTTTCTGTTGAACACCTGCTCCCAATGCAGGTATTAAATTACAGCAGCAGGCAAACAAAAAAGCTGAGGTGGGGACTGGTGACCTACAGTGAGGATGGATGTGCTTGTTGGTTGAGATTGCCCAGGCTCTCTGAGGTGGGCCACCCACTGGGTGTGCTTGGGGGTGTCTGAGGAAATCTTACTCTAGTACTATATCCTGAATAGCTAAGTGAATAGCTTAATGGCTAAGGCTGGAACCCCTTGATCTCATATTTCTTTAGAAAATTCTTGGGAAGAGAATGAATGGCAGTAGAACAGTGAATAAAAGTCTTGCAGGGAGGATGACCTGAGTTCAAATCTCACCTCTGACATTGAAAGGCTGTGTAATCATGGGCAAGTGACTTAAGATCTCTTAGTTTCAGTTTCTTCACTTGGAAAATGGTGGCAGTAATACCTGTAGTTTCTAAAACTGGGGATTGTTGTGGGGTTCAAATGATATCATGAAAGTTTAGAAAGGGCTTTGCAAACTGAGGTGCTGCTTCTTGCTCTCTTGTACATAGTAGATATGCAAAAACAGTTATTGAATGGATGCTGTGGGAGACTGAGAACAGCTTAGGATTTATTTTAGTTCCTTGTGTCATGGCCCTCTCCCTCAATAATAGCAATGTATATTGTTATAGACCTTTACAGCCAATAATTGTTTTCACATATATTATCTCCTGTGATTCTCATAAGAACTATTTGGAACAGCCTGGATAAGTCCCCAGGACTTCTGACTTCAAATCCAAGGGCTCTTTTTTATACCACATTAAAAAATTCCTCAAGATGGAGAAGGGCAAGTGAGACTAAATACCAAAGCAATACCATTACTTAGATCAACTTGCTTCACCAGTAATTAGGCTGCCTAAGAAGTGAGATCAGGGTCAGCAGAAATGAAAGCGATTCAGCAATGGATGGCAGTGTGGTGACTTCTCTGATCACAGGACACAGCTAGCTAGGTGTGGGTTTTGGTACTCATCCAATTACATGAACCACACTGGCAGAACAAGGGAAAGTAACAATTCCAAAGGCAATAGGGTGCCCAGTGTTGGAAATCATGTCCTGTAGTACCCAGCGGCCCAGCAAAAGAGACCATCAAAGGAGAGCTCTTGACTAAGGACAATATCATGAAGTTTGATGTGTATTCCCTCGATCTAGTAAAGGAGTATATCTTGAATTCCTCCTAATACATGAAGATCCTGGCACTTAGGACTGATTGGTGATTGGCCCAAACACATACCATTCAATATGTCTGAATAGCCAGGAAAAACCTGTGCTACATAGAGGATATGACCACACATGACTCTGAAAGTACCATAACTTTCAATGAGATATATTGCATCCTATAACTGTATAGATTATGTGCTCACTCTACAACTTAGGTTTGCTCTTGTTAAGTGATATCAATGTAAGTTTTGAGTCTGTGAGGAAAAATAGAGTCCTCTTATTGTTGACTGTAAAACATGCAAAGTCCATGGGCTTCCATGCAACATAGGGACCTTGTGATCTGTAGGCATATCAATGATTGTTGCACTGAGAATTCAATATATACTACAGTCAGTACCCCCTTCCCTGGTGTGGGTTCTGTTCTAGCTATTTGGTCTCCTGGCAATATCCTGGTTGGGATGACGACACCTGCTGGAGACTTACTGTAGAAGAGTTCCACCCATGAAGCGAAGGTCTTTGAGGGCAAGACCAGGAGTCTTTTCTTTGGCGTCAGGAAGTGACGCGGGCTAGTGGGAGGAGGAAGGAAGAGACTGGCGCTCACTCTGGCGCTCTTTCCTTTGGACTCTGGTGGAGAGCGGAGCTAGAAATGTGCTCTCCCTTTAATAGATAGGAATCTAGGCCTTTCTCTCTCTTTACCGAATTCTTATTCTCCTTAATAAATGCTTAAAAGTCTAACTCTTGCTAAAGCTTATAATTTATTGGCGACCACTCATTAGATATTTTAGACAGACTAGCTAGAATTTTAGCCCTAAACACTGGGGAGCCTATTTTTAGGTTTGACTTGTCCCTAGTTCCAAGAATGAGATCCAACTGTTGCCACCTGGTCTCTGTTCTTCACCTCTGTTTTCCCAGGGCTGCAACAATAGTTTATACTCAGCATCTGGAGAATACCAGTCACCAAAATTGCTCTCAGTGGTAAATAGATTCCCAGGGAACAGGTTTTCAAGACAGTAAATATCCAACTAGATCTTCCACTCTTGCTTTTTGGTTCTTCCTGGATTCACAGACCTTTTAATTGCATGAATGCACTTAATGTGACAGTACACTCCTTTTGTGTTGCCTGTTAAAAGTTTCCAAACTTTACTTTCAAGTTCTCTGTTCCCAATGTCAGTGCAAACAGTGTACAAATTTCTTTTTACTTGCTTTTACAAATAATGTAAAAAATTCTCTGGACTTATTCTCTCTCACCCACCCCCTCTGATTGGCTGTGAGAATAGGCCTGCAGACTGGAGATGGTCAGACACAGTAATATTAACAACCCTTCATTAATCTCAGTTATTTTGCAGTTGGTAAGGTCACTTCTCTGTCACCATCATAGTTATCTGTGCTTTCCCTCACTTCTGATGGGAAATGCTGGATCACAGACCATTTCCAAACTGCCTCTTCTTGCCTACTGATTTAAGGTTCCCCAAATTATATAGAAATATCACAATGATTATGATGTCAAGGGCCAGGGACTGGAAAGAAACCCTGTGATACAGTAGGAAAAAAAATAAAGGACTGAACTGAGAGTCTGGAGATCTGGGGTCCAGTTCTAGCTCTGACATCAACTAAGTGACCTGGGAGAAATCATTTTCTTTCTGGAGAATTCTAAGAGCTCAGTTTCCTCATCTCTTAAAGTATTTTCTCAAGTCCCTTCCAATTATCTCCTTTTAAAAGTTGAGCTCTAGATAGGCTGAATAATAAAAGGATTTAGTGGAGCTCAGTCACAGGGTACCATCCCTACATTTGACTTGGCACCCTCTTGGGAGTCTAGTGAAGTCTGTGAACCTCTTCTCAGAATGTCTTTAAATGAATAAAATAAAACACACTGAATTACAAAGGAAATCCATTCTATTGAAATCAAGATGTCCTTTCCCCCCCCTTACCCCAGTGCATGGACCCTTTGCAATCTATCCCACCAACCCTTTGTGATCCTGTGTGTGAGAAAGAGGTGCAGACCACCTTCTCAAAATAAGTTCTTTCAGAGGCAACTTTGCTTATGACAAAAGCCTTGTATTGCATTCTCACGAGAATGGGGCACCCACAGTAAAGCCAATTAGTGAGTGCCAATTCAGAGAAGGCTCAGCCTTTATTTATCCTGAGCTGGGACTTGAAAAGTCCCTTCCCTGAGCCACTAGAGTTTGCTAGGCTCAGTTTCACAAGCTTTCAGGAGGAGTTCTAACTAAATTCTCCTTGACATGGTACCCCTGTCATCCACAGATACCTTCATACAACCATGATTGAAAATGGGGTGAGGATTTTAGACAGGGGAGGAGAAGTTCCTATTCATAAGACTATTAAGCAAGCCCAAGAGTGACTAGGGTTGAACATTTTTTACCTACCTACCTACTTATCTACCCACCTTTCTCTCTCTCTCTCTCTCTCTCTCTCTCTCTCTCTCTCTCTCTCTCTCTCTCTCTCTCTCTCTCTCTCTCTCTTTTGCAGGGCAAAAGAGTTAAGTGATTTGCCCAGGGTCACACAGCTAATAAGTGTCAAGTGTCTGAGGTCGGATTTGAACTCAGGTCCTCCTGAATCCAGAGCCGGTGCTCTATCCACTGCACAACCTAGCTGCCTCCTACCTACTTTTACTAGAGCACTGGTGAGCATCAGCTCAAACTGGTTTCTATCTCCAGTCCTGAAAACCTGATTTTCTCTTCCTTGAGTTGACGGAATTCACTAGGTAATATCGCCTTGCTGATACCTATATGGGCATGCTTTTCCCTGAGAAAATGCCACCATATCTCAAGCTATTACTGTTTCCCACACATGGAGCCCTGGTTAATATCTCTTACCTAAGTAGACCTTCTCGGGCTCTGGGCAGCTGCGCTGCGGCGCCTTCGCCCCGGGGGGCTTCGGAGGGTGGGCTCTATCTTTGGCTCCCGCCACCTGCCCCACCCGGGACAGCTGAGAAGGGCTGGACTAGAGACAATGGGGCGGTGGGCCCCAGCCCCGGGCTTCTGCACCTGTCCAGGGAGGCTCGGCTTGGTTTGTCTTCAGCAGCGACAGCGGCGGTTACTGGCTGTGGCAGTTTCGGCCCCAGGGTTCCAACCACAGAGGCTACTCTGGGCCCGCGCTGGCAGGATCGCCCTTGACTGGTGGGCGGCCGGGAGCTCGCGGGGGAAGGGGATGCAGCGTCATAGGGACAGTTACAAGGCTCAGCTCGCGCCTTCTGGTGGAGGGGTCAGGGAGGAAGCAAACCTGTCCTGCCGGGGGAGGGGGCGGGGAGGGACGGGGTGCGCCAGGAAGAGCCCTTGTTCTCCAGAAAAGTGGACAGCGGACTGGCTGCCTGGGGCAGGAGTCAGGGTGAGTGGGGGGAGCGGTGTACCAGCTCTGGCCTGACCCAAGCGGGCTGGGGAATACGAATGAGCTCCTTTCCGCCAAGACCCGGGACAGCGGAGCCCCGGAGTGCAATAGCCAGTCTGTCCAACTGGCACCATCAAGGTCAGTTCGAAGCCAAGTCCTCCCTTGCCAGGCGCGTCGGCCTATCCCAGAGCGGAGGTGACTTCGTGCATGCATGCATGCATGCATTCATTCATTCCAGCGGCAGATTGCATGGAGTTTGTGCAAGCATGCGTACATGGATGCATTCATTCATCCATCCATCCATTCATCCATCCATGATCCATCCATCCATCCATTCTTGGGCCCTCATCAACTTCCCCTCCAGACTCAAGTCTCAGGAAGCATCTTAGAGGGAGGAGGTGTCAGAGGAGCTGCCAATCCAATTCAATGTGAGCTTCATTTCTGAGGATCTGGCCATCAGGAACTCTGAAAAAATGAAACTGAGGTCAGACCCCTCCCCCACCTCCTCCCATAAATGGTGGCTGCTGCTGTTGGGGATCCAGCCTGCTTCTCCTTTGGATGTAGCTTGCATTCACTCTCACCCTGCCTCTAGGGGTGTACAGGTATCTTACCTTAGAAAACACTCCCACTTGGACCCAAGCAGGGAAGTGTGAACCTGCAGGGGAGCCAGATTGGCAATTTGAGAGGTAGAGTGAGCATTGCACACCTGTCTGGGGAAACAGGAATGACTGGTTGGGAGGTTTAGCTCCAGCTGGGAGATACTTTCTTTTTTCTTTCTTTCTTCCTTTCTTCCTTTCTTCCTTCCTTTCTTTCTTTCTTTCTTTCTTTCTTTCTTTCTTTCTTTCTTTCTTTCTTTCTTTCTTTCTTTCTTTCTTTCTTTCTTTCTTCCTTCCTTCCTTCCTTCCTTCCTTCCTTCCTTCCTTCCTTCCTTCCTTCCTTTCTTCCTTTCTTTCTTTTTTGTGAGGCAGTTGGGGTTAAGTGACTTGCCTAGAGTCACACAGCTAGTAAGTGTTAAGTGTCTGAGGCTGAATTTAAACTCATGTCCTCCTGAATCCAGGGCCAGTGCTCTATCCGCTGCGCCACCTAGCTGCCCCATGGGAGATACTTTCTAGCTCTTCTAGGCCACCCCCTTGTTTTACAGGGGAGGAAACTGAGGCTCAATGAGGTTGTGGCTTTTCCAAGGTCAAGAAAGCACTAAATGGGGGGCATCTAGGTGGCGCAGTGGATAAAGCACCGGCCCTGGATTCAGGAGTACCTGAGTTCAAATCTGGCCTCAGACACTTGACACTTAACTAGCTGTGTGACTCTGGGCAAGTCACTTAACCCTCATTGCCCAGCAAAAAAAAAAAAAAAAAGCACTAAATGGAATCAGGCCTATAGTTGTGGTCCCCCAACCTGTCCCTTGCAAAGTGTGGGGGAAAGAAAGTACCCTGATCTTCCCACTTACTTTGGGACTTTGCCCTTCCCTTCCTTGACTTGGTTCAAACAGACCCTTCCCATCACTGGAGCTCATTTTTGGTAGCTCTGTCACTGTTTTTAAACATGCCAAGTGTTGTGTTGCCTGATGCTACCTGTTGACAAGTCATATTAATCCATCAACAAGCATTTAATATTAAGCACCTATTATAGGGCAGTTGTTGTCCTTGAGGATGGTAGTCTGGGGGAAGAGGGGGATGGCATGTACATATGTAGGAATATATACAAATTAGATACCAGATAAGTTTAGGGGAAAGGCACTGGCAGCTTCTGAGATAGGAAAGGCTTAATGTCGAAAGTGATGGCTGAGCTGAGCCTTAAAAGAAACCAGGGGTTCTTAAAGGGAGAAGTGAGGAGGGAATGCATTCCAGGTCTGAAGGGGCAGCCCATGCAAAGACATGAGGGTGGGAGATGAAGTGCAAGGATATGCACAAGGAACAGCTTTGGTATTAAGAGGAATCATGTGTAATAATGTTGTTTGGAGAGGCACACTGGGGCCAGCCAGCTTATGAAGGGCTTTCTTTCTTTTTTTAATAATAAAAGTATTTTATTTTAAAAATATTTCTGCATTAGTCATGTTGAAAAAGAAGAATCAGAACAAAATGGAAAAATGTCAAAGAAGTAAAAAAATGTAGAAACAGTATGGTTCAATCTTCATTCAGATTGCACAGTTCTTTTTTTTGATATGGAAAACATTTTCCATTGTGAGTCCTCTGGAATTGTCTTGGACCATTCTACTGCTGAGAAGAATTAACTTTATCACAGTTGATCAACACACAATGTTGCTGTTACTGTGTACAATGTTCTCCTGGTTCTGTTCACTTCACTCAGCATCAGTTCACTTAAGCCTTTCTAGGTTTTTCTGAAATCTGTGTGCTCATCATTTCTTTCTTCCTTTCTTTCTTTCAACAATATTACATTGCATTCATATACCAAAACTTGTTTAGTCATTCCCAATTGATGGGCATCCTCTCAATGTCCAATTCTTTGCCACCACAAAGAGAGCTGCTATAAATGTTTTTGTATATGTGGGTCCTTTTCTCTTTGGGATAAAGACCTAGTAGTGGTATTACTGGATCAAAGGGTAAAGCACAGTCCCATAGCCCTTTGGGCATAGTTCTTTTTTTATTAATAAAGTATTTTATTTTTTTCCTGTTACATGTAAAGATAGTTCTCAACTTTTGTTTATACAAGCTTTCCAATTTCAGATTTTTCTCCCTCTCTCCCCTCCCCCCTCCCCTAGACAGCAGGTAATCTGATATAGGTTATATATATATACACAATAACATTAAACATATTTCTGCATTAGTCATGTTATAAGAGAAAAATCAGAGCAATGATGAAAAACCTCAAAATAGAAAAACAACAGCACCAAAACCAAAAGAAATAGTATGGTTCATTCAGCATCTATATTCCACAGTTCTTTTTTTTTTTTTCTTGGATTTGGAGATCCTCTTCTATCATGAGTTCCCTGGAACTCTTCTGTACCATTGCATTGGTGAGAAGAATATAGTCCATCACAGTAGATCAACACACAATGTTGATGATACTATGTACAATGTTCTTCTGGTTCTGCTCATCTCACTCATCATCAGCTCACGTAAGACCCTCCAGGTTTCTCTGAATTCCTCCTGCTCATCATTTCTTACAGCACAATAGTATTCCATTACATTCATATATCACAACTTGTCCAGCCATTCCCCAATTGATGGGCATCCCCTCAACTTCCAATTCCTTGCCACCACATAAAGAGCAGCTATAAATATTTTTGTACATGTGGGTCCCTCTCCCCTTTCCATGATCTCTTTGGGAAAAAGACCCAAAAGTGGTATTGCTGGGTTAAAGGGTATGCCTAGCTTTATAGCCCTTTGGGCATAATTCCAAATTGCTCTCCAGAATAATTGGATCAGTTCACAACTCCACCAACAATGCATTAGTGTTCCAATTTTCCCACAGTTTCTCCAGCATTTATTATTTTCCTTTTTTGTGATGTTCAACAATCTGATAGATTTGAGGTGGTACCTCAGAGTTGTTCTCATTTGCATTTCTCTAATCAATAGTGACTTAGAGCATTTTTTCATGGCAATGGATAACTTTGATTTCTTCATCTGAAAACTGTCTTTTCATATCCTTTAACCATTTCTCATTTAGGGAATGACTTCCATTTTTATAAATTTGATTTACTTGCCTATGTATTTTGGAAATTAGGCTTTTATCAGAAACACTGGCTGTAAAAATTGTTTCCCAGATTTCTGCTTCCCTTTTAATTTTGGCTGCATTGTTTCTGTTTGTATAAAACCTTTTTAATTTAACATAATCAAAATTATCCATTTTGCATTTCATAATATTCTCTATCTCTGGTTTGGTCATAAATTCTTCTTCTCTCCAAAGATCTTTGAGGTAAACTATTCCTTCCTCTCCTAATTTACCTAAACATACCCTTTATGTTTAAATCATGTATCCATTTTTACCTCATCTTGGTATATGATGTAAGATGTTGGTCTATGCCTAATTTCTGCCATACTATCTTCCAGTTTTCCCAACAGTTTTTGTAAAATACTGAGTTCTTATCCCAGAAGCTGGAATCTTTGGGTTTAACAAACAGTAGTAGGTTACTGTAGCATTTACAACTGTGTCTCCTGTGCCTAACCCATTCCATTGAGCCACCACTGTTTCTTACCCAGTACCAAATAGTTTTGCTTTCAATTCTATTAATTTTTCCTTTGATTTTCAGGATTTCTAAGTTAGTATTTAATTGAGGATTTTAGATTTGTTCTTTTTCTAGCTTTTTAGTTATAAGCCCAATTCATTGATCTCCTCTTTCTCTTTTCTTATTGACATAGCATTTAGAGATATAAAATTTCCCACAAGCACTGCTTTGGCTGCATCCCATAGGTTTTAGTATGTTGTCTCATTATTGTCATTCTCTTGGATGAAGTTATTGATTTTTTCTATGATTTGTTGTTTCACCCACTCATTCTTTAAGATGAGATCATTTAGTTTCCAATTAATTTTCAGTCTACCTTTCCATGTCTCTTTATTACATGTAATTTTTATTACATCATGATCTTAAAAGCATTCAGTTACTCTTTCTGCCTTTGTACATTTGACTGTGAGGTGTTTGTGCCCTTATACATGGTCAATTTTTGTGTATGTGCCATGTAACACTGAAAAAATGTATATTCCTTTCTATCCCATTAAATTTTTGCCAGTTCAGTTAGAAGGAAAATTAGAGAGGTAGAAGAAAAAATGGAAAGAGAAATGAGAGTGATTCAGGAGAGTCATGAAAAAAAAGTCAACAGCTTGAAAAGCCAAATTGGCCAAATGGAAAAGGAGGTACAAAAGCTTTCTGAAGAAAATCATTGCTTAAAAAATAGGATTGAGCAAATAGAATCAAATGATTTTATGATAAATCAAAAGTTCTGAGAGGGAAAAGTTCAGATCCCCCAGTAGTATAGTTTTGCTGTCTATTTTTTCTTATAACTCATTGAACTTCTATAAGAATTTGTATACCATACCACTTGGTGAATATGTGTTTAGTATTGATATTATTTCTTTACCTTTTAGCAAGGTATAGTTTCCTTCCTTATCTCATTTAATTTAATTTTGCTTTGTCTGAAATAAGGATTGCTACCCCTTCTTTTTTTACTTCAGCTGAAGCATAATATATTCTGCTCCAAACTTTTACCTTTACTCTGTGTGTATTTTTTTGCTTCAGATATGTTTCTTGTAAACAACATATTGTAGGATTCTGGTTTTTAATCCAGTCTGCCATTTGCTTCCATTTTACTAGAGAGTTCATCCCATTCACATTCACAGTTATGATTACTAACTGTATTACCCTCCACCCAACTTCCTGCTGTGTTTGTACTTTTTTTTCTTCTTTCATTCTATTCCTCTTCACCAGCATTTTGCTTCTGACCACTGCCTCCCTCAATCTGCCCACCATTTTATCAACCCCCCTCCCTTTTCCTTCCCCTTTCCTCCCCTACTTATGCCCTCCCTTCTGTCAGTGCCCCCCTGTTCCCCTTACCCTTTTACTCCCCTCAAGGGTAAGCTAAATTTCTTTGTCCAAATGAATGTATATGTTATTGCCTCTTTGAGACAAATCTTATGAGAGTAAGGTTGAAACAATGTTCAGCCCTTCCTTCTTTCCCTCTATTATAACAGGTTTTTGTTCCTCTTAACCCTATTCCAACTCCCCTTTCCTCTTCTCCCCATATCCTCCTTTTTTTCACCCCTTAATTTTCTTTATATCATCACATCAAAGTCAATTTATACCTGTACCCTTTATGTATACTCCTTCCATATGCCCAAATAGAGATACAGTTCTCAAGATTTATAAAGATTATCTACCCCTGTAGGGATAGAAACTGTTTAGCCTTATTGAATAACTCTCTTTTTCCTGTTTACCTTTTTATACTTCTGTTGAGTCTTGTATTTGAAGATCAAATTTTCTCTTCATTTCTGGTCTTTTCATCAGGAAACCTTGAAAGTCCCCTATTTCATTTAGTGTCTACCAGCCAGGGAGGGTGGTTCTCACAACTGGCCTGCTGTGCCACCAGCCTGCTGAGCCAGGACCATGGGGACACAGCTGCCGATCTGTTCTGTAGCGAAGAACCTCCTGCTGACTTGCCCAGACCCATTCTACACTGTGCTGACCTGGGCTGGGCTTCCCTTTTGCGCAAGTGAGAACAATCTTTCCTGAAGACTTCTAAATTGTCTCAAGTTGGAAGAATGTCTCTCTCTATGTCTTTTTGTAGGCTGGATAGTTCCAGAATCTGTTTAAAGACTTGATTTAAAGTTGATTTTGAGGGGTACTCTGGAGAGCTCAGGCAACTTTCTGGCTTCTCTCTGCCACCTTGGTTCTTCCTCCCATGAAATGCTATCAATGCCAAGCAAAGGAATATATTTTAGCCTAGAAGTAATAGGGGTGGAGCCAAGAGGGAGAATGAAAGGCTGTAACTTTCAGAGCTCCCCACATTATTTGTCCACATACCTCCAAATAATGCCATAAGACTATTCCTGGAGCAGCAGAACCCACAAAAGAACAGAATGAGATCATTTTCCAGCCAAAGACGGCTTAAAATGGTGGCAGGAAAGGTCTGTTGTACAAGGGTGAGAAGGGAGTGCAGCCATGCAGTGCAGATCCAGCCCCAGAAAGGCAATGCCTCCAGAGCCTCAGAATCATCAGTGTCAGCAGCTACTTCTGGAACTCAACACAAGGACTGGTGAGGGGGTCCAGCAGTTGGCCAGGGGAAGATAGCAGGGGTCTTTGCTGGAGTTGAGGCGGAGCACTGTTGTGTGCAAACTTGAGTGACAATGACACAGTGGGGGAGGGGCACAGGCAAGTGAAACTTGCAACCACAGTGAATCAGATTTCAAAAAGGACTTTGCAGATAAAGTAAGAGAGTTAGAAGGAAAATTAGAGAGGTAGAAGAAAAAATGGAAAGAGAAATGAGAGTGATTCAGTAGGGTCATAAAAAAAAGTCAACAGCTTGAAAAGCCAAATTGGCCAAATGGAAAAGGAGGTACAAAAGCTCTCTGAAGAAAATCATTGCTTAAAAAATAGGATTGAGCAAACAGAATCAAATGACTTTATGATAAATCAAGATACAATAAAGCAAATCCAACTGAATGAAAAATTAGAGGGCAATGTGAAATATATCCTTGGGAAAATAGCTGACCTGGAAAATAGGTCCAGGAGAGATAATTTGAAAATTATTGGACCACCTGAAAACCATGATCCAAAAAAAATATCTTAGACATCATCTTCCAAGAAATCATCAGGAAAATTTGTCCTAATATTCTAGAAGCAGTAGGTAAAATAGAAATTGAAAGAATCCAGCATTCACCTCCTGAAAGAGATCCCAAATGGAAAACTTCCAGGAATATTATAGCCAAATTAGAGAGCTCCCAGGTCAAGGAGAAAATATTGCAAGCAACTAGAAAGAAACAATTCAAGTACTGTGGAGCCACAGTCAGGATAACAGAAGATCTAGCAGCTTCTACATTAAAGGATCTGTAAGGAATTAATTGTGATTTGGGGTTTTCATAACCCTATCTTTGCTTCATTATAGTCAGACTGAAAAAAATGTAAGCTTAAAAGCCTAAGAGAAGATGGGTGTGTACTTTGAGAGATAATTGAACAAACAAGAGGAACTCTGACCACAGGGAACATTTTTTTTTTTGTAGGACAATGAGAGTTAAGCGACTTGCTGAGGGTCACACAGTTAGTAAGTGTCAAGTATCTGAGGCCAGATTTGAACTCAGGTCCTCCTGAATCCAGAGCGGGTGCTTTATCCACTGCACCACCTAGCTGCCCCCACAGGGAACATTTATTGAAACTAAGTAACTAAGCCTTCCCTAATAGCTTCCCCACCCCCATATGGGCCTGGCCAGATTATAATGGGGACAGCCCATGTGGGTGTGCTGAGTCAATTGGAGACTCGGCATGGCTAAGAACTTCCTCTTCCTGTGGGAGAGACAGTTAGAGGCAGTTAGAGTAAGAGGGAGAGGGGAGCTTTTCTGAGGAGAGTTTTTCTAAGAGGAACGGGGAAGGAAGGCAGACAGAAGAACTGCTGGTGTTTGACCTTCAGACCAAAACAGAAGAGACTGCAACCTAATTCTCCTTGGAGCTACAGATTTTGGGTGGTGGTGAGTTTGTGTTTTTGAGGCAAAGCTAGCTCTTTGGAGCTAGCTGGGCTGGAGGCAGGTTCGGATGCCTGGGGCCTTTTTACCCCAGAGATTTAGATTCTTTCTCATTGTCCCTAGCTCTATTAACCTCACTTGCATTTTGAACTTGTTACCATTAATAAACCTCTTTTTGTTTTGTTTTGTTTTGTTTTTTAGATAGGAAATTGGGGTTAAGTGACTTGCCCAGGGTCACACAGCTAGTAAGTGTCTGAGGCCGGATTTGAACTCAGGTACTCCTGACTCCAGGGCCGATGCTCTATCCACTGCGCCACCTAGCTGCCCCAATAAACCTGTTTTGTTTTTTTTGAAAGAGGTTGTTAATTTCATTTCTTACCCCAATACTACAGTGAGCCACCCAATTAACTCTTCCCATACTAAATTTGGCCCTTACAGATTAAAGCTAGCTCTTTGGAGCTAGCTGGGCTGGAGGCAGGTTAGGGGTTACCCCAGAGATTTCAATTCTTTCTCATTGTCCCTAATTCTATTAACCTTGCTTGTGTTTTAAATTTGTTCTCATTAATAAAATCTGTTTTGTTTTTGAAAGAGGCTGTTAATTTCTTTTCTTACCCCAATATTAAGGCGAGCTGCCCAGTTAACTCTTCCCATACTAAATTTGGTCCTTACAGATCAGAAGGCATGGAGTATGATATTCTGGAGAGCAAAGGAACTGGAATTACAACCAAGAATCACCTACCCAGAAAAACTGAATATAATCTTTCAGGAGGAAAAATGGGGCTTCAATGAAAAAGAGGACTTTCAGGCATTCATGATGAAAAAACCTGAACTGAATAGAAAATTTGACTTTCAAATATAAGACCCTAGAGAACCATAAAAAGGTAAACAGGAAAAAGAAATTATCAGGGATATTAAAAAGTCAAAATGTAAAAAAAGGAAAAAAATTCAAAAAAATCAGGGCAGCTAGGTGGCACAGTGAATAAAGCACAGGCCCTGAATTCAGGAGGACCTAGTTCAAATCCAGCCTCAGACACTTGACACTTACTAGCTGTGTGACCCTGAGCAAGTCACTTAACCCTCACTGCCCTGCAAAAAAAAAGTCAAAAAGTCAAAATGTTTGCATTACTACATGGGAAGATGATACTTCTAACTCATAAGAACTTTCTCAATATTGGGACAGCTGAAAGGAATATACTTAGAGGGAACAGGTGTGAATTGAATATGAAGGGATGACTTTGGAAATAAAATAATCTGACAGGCACCATAATCCTATAGGCCTGAAGCTGGAGACCCTTTTTGTGATATCTGTGGAGACCTAGACATGAGGGATCTTTTGACATTTCTAGAGGAAATCTTATATGGATACAAAATGAGACAGGAATAGGATTTGAGTTCATGTAAAGCATTTATTTTTTTCTTCATCCTTTTTTTCTGTGGGGCAGTAAGGGTGTGGTGGCTTATGTCTGGGGCTGGGTTTGGACTCAGCCCTCCTGAGTCCAGGGCTGCATCACCTAGCTGCCCCATGATGACATATTTAAAATAAAATTAAGGGATGAGAAGAATGCACTTGAAGAAAGGGAAAGGGAGAGATGAAATGGAATAAAGTATGTCACATAAAAGAAATTTTAAAAAGCTTATGGAGTGGAGGGAAAGATGGGGAAAGACCCAGCTCCTGGGGCTCTATGATACAGAGCTGAAATTCTGGCTAGGGTCAGGCACTCTGATTTCCTGAGCTGTTTCTGTTGAGACTGACCTCTGGAGAAGATAGAACTCTGTTCCCTCCTCCTGAGGGACCTTGAGATGACCCTGAGTAGGATAGAATCCCTGCTGGATTCAGTGCTGAGAAAATATGGAATTGACCCTCACTTCTATATCCTGGGTTCCTTGTTGCTCCCTTGACTGCTGTATCTTTTCAATAAGCCTGACCATCCACCTCAATTTCATTCATTTTTTGGGGGGTGCGGTGGGACAATGAGGGTTAAATGACTTGGCCAGGGTCACACGGCTAGTAAGTGTCAAGTGTCTGAGGTCAGATTTGAACTCAGGTCCTCCTGAATCCAGGGCCGATGCTTTATCCACTGCACCACCTAGCTGCCTATAATCCACCTCAATTTCAGAGGCAGGAAACATGGCCCTAAGGTAAAGGGAACCAATCTGATTTCCTGTAGAGATGTTCCCTTCCCCTGCTTTTCCATCCCCCTCCCTGTTCTTTCCTGACGACTGATCCCTCTTAGTTTCACCTTTGTTCTACACTATTCTACCTCCCACAACACTTTTTTTCTCCAGGTCACACAAGTGTTCTAGAGGAACCAGTGATCAATGAAGGGGACAGAGAAGGGGATTTTGCTTTCTTTTTGTTTGATCGTTTTTTGTAGTGTCTGACATTCTGTCAACTCATTGTGGGTTTTCTTGGCAAAGATACTCGAGTGGTTTGTTATGTTCTCCTCTAGTTCACTTTAGGGATGAGAAAACTGAAGCAAATAAGGCGACAGTAGATATTCCTCTTCAGGAATGGCACTCTAGCCACTGTTTCACTTAGACATTCTAAGACTAGAGCCCTACCTGTACTGGGGTGGAAAGTGCTCATCGCTGGAATGTGAGGAGCTGCCTATTTAGTATTTCCCTTCTAGGGGGAGGACAAACCTATAAGGCAATACGCTAAACATGGGAGATGCTAAATGTTCCTGGGCAATGGTAGGAATCCTAGACAGGGGAGTTTTCTTGCTACAGTTTAGCAACCACAGAATCCTTAATCTTCTTTAATATTTTCTACGGGTTCAAATAAAGGCTGTCCTCTGTTCAAAGGCATTCCTTAGGAGACTTTCATGGGAAGAGGAGACCCTTGTGATATCTGTGGAGACCTAGACATGAGGGATCTTCTGACGTTTCTAGAGGAAATTTTATAGGGGTACAAAGTAATACAGGAACAGGATTTGAGTTCACGTTTTCCCTCTTTCT
Source organism: Dromiciops gliroides (assembly GCF_019393635.1). Taxonomy (NCBI): domain Eukaryota; kingdom Metazoa; phylum Chordata; class Mammalia; order Microbiotheria; family Microbiotheriidae; genus Dromiciops; species Dromiciops gliroides. Next base: position 601,010,522 of record NC_057861.1, read on the forward strand.
CACAACTGAACTTGGTGTGTGGGAGATCCAGAACTGTGGATTACAATTGTTTTATGACTGAGGCAGGAAGGTGGCCCAGGGGATAGAAGACTGGCCCTTAATCAGTAGGACTTGCATTCTAATTCAGTCTCAGATACTTAATAACTGTGCCATCCTTGGCACATCTTTGCTGAATCCTGATTTCCTCAAAAACAATTCTTTGTAATCTCATTACATAAACACATTGGGAGAACAGAGGACTTTTTCTGGTTAGATGGAAAATGGAAGAAATAATCAGGAAAAACTCCCTGGAGGAGGTAGCTGGAGGTAGGATGAGTAAGTAACCACCATGAGTAAAGAAGTCCCAGAGCACAGAAAAAGAGTGTGAAGGTAAGAGGAAAAATGGGGAGGTGCTAAGATGGACCACGGGGAGAGGGGCTATTGTCCACCTCTCTCTGATCTCCCCCTGCCCCCCACTTCTGCCCCATCCCACCTAGAGCTTTGCCAAGCCATAAAGATTCCTTTTTGACAGTCTCCATGACCCAAGTTCCAGGAATCCGTGATGTAGAGGTGAACCCTGACCTAAAGTTGGAGACTCAGTGCCAGAATCATTTGTCGATGTTCTCTTTGGAGAAAATGAATGTGAACAACCTTTGGGGAAACTTGGGATTTACTTCAGAGGACAATGAACCAATTACTGACTACAGGGAATATGGGTTCTTTCCTCTCCTGCAGCAGCATCTTCCTCCTTGGGGGCCTCTATCATTTCTCAAAGTCTCAGGTTAGGAGGAAAAGCAATTTCAGGGAGGTTGGCCTCCCATGGAGACCAGTTCTTCTGTTCCCCTCCCTTTACCCTTCTCCCTCATCTTCTCTGTTGATTCTAACTCATGTTCATTTCTTTATTTTCTCAGCATCACCTCTTAAAAGTTTTTCCTCAATTCTCACAGAGTCTCCAGGGTAATTTAGATTGAATTAAAAGATCATGATCCCTTTAGAGTCAGAGAATGTGCCTATTCACCTGATGGCAAGTGAAAAGAAAAGCCTGAATTTGGTTTTTTTTTGTTTTGTTTTGTTTTAGTGAGGCAATTGGGGTTAAGTGACTTGCCCAGGGTCACACAGCTAGTAAGTGTTAAGTGTCTGAGGCCGGATTTGAACTCAGGTACTCCTGACTCCAGGGCCGGTGCTCTATCCACTGCACCACCCAGCTGCCCCCGAAAAGCCTGAATTTGACTGACCACTCAGAGGGCCAATAAGTAAGGTCAGAGTCCCTTACAGACCAGTTCCCCATAAGGGGAATTCTTCAAGGCTCAATTAGTTCTTTGTACTCATTGTTATTGGAAATGAGAAAAGAGAAGAAAGGCCTTTGCCCTTCAGAAGCTCTGCCTTTTTCTGATAGGAGAGACCTTGACTTTGGAAATAAAATAATATGACAGGCACCATAATCCTATAGGCCTGAGGCTAAGAACCTTCTTTCTTTGGGGAGAATAAGTATGAATTTTCTTATTGCTTATCAATTTTTTATTTAATCAATAATAATTAACAATTAATAGAATTAATAATATATTTGTGTGACACCATCTAAATAATTAATATTAATAATATTTGTTTACTTTTATAATTTTTAATGTTATTAATGTCTTTTGGTTTGGGGTTTTTGAGCATATTGCTCCTCTTGGCTCCTCCTTAGTGAACCTTCTCTTGTAACAAAAATTAAAACACATACACATGCATACATACACACACAGAATATCAGCAAAACAAACATATTGTGTCTGACAGTATATACAACATTCTAAATCCATACTCTTCTGCCTTTACCATCTTCTCATCTCTTCCTCCAGGGCCAAATTTGGTCATTATGATACTTCAACGTTGTTTTGTTTTATTACTGACATCTCATTGATGAAGAGGAAGCCAGTTAAAGAAAAAAAGAAAGCATAAAGAAACGAAGGTCACTACACTTTTCATTAAGTGAGAAGGAAATACAAAATATTCTTTAAGAACTTTTTCCAATAAAGGCATAGAAGGAACATATATTAATTGCAGTAAGTATAACAAATAAGAAATGAGTTGTATAAGAAGAAAGGGACATATAGATGGGTAGAGAAACACCAAAGACAATCTCATAGAAAGCAGAGAAAAGAATGACCTTTTCTGAAGTAACATCTCCATCTTGTGGTCATTTAGGAGATTCACGCTAAGAACTTTTAAAACTTTAAAAAACTTTATCTAGGGGGCATCCCACTGGCCCTGGATTCGGGAGGACCTGAGTTCAAATCCGACCTCAGCCATTTGACCTTACTAGCTGTGTGAGCCTGGGCAAGTCACTTAACCTTCATTGCCCTGCAAAAAGAAAAAAAACCACACTATATCTAGAATATAAAGGGAGAAGATTTCTCCTTGGTACTTACTCTGAAATGGAATGGATGTGGTGGGTGGTTCCTGGATAGCAAGACATCCATTGGTGGGACTCTGCAGGAATGAAATTAAACTAAGGGCTTGATGCAACCCATGGAGCAGAAGATCTCCACCCCTGCTATAGGGACAAGCAGGAAGTAGAGACCTATCTTGTTCGAGAAATGGATATGGCTGTTGGCCTTGTAAATTTTAGACTAAGGAAAGAATAGAACCATGTAAAAATATGTTCTGAATCATTAATATTAATAGAAATACACCCAAGATTAAACACCCAAGATTCCATCTTATATCATACAAATTACCAAAGATGACAAAAAATGGGAAGTTAATATTGGAGAGATTTTGAGAAGACAAGGATCATTAATTCCCTGTTGGTGGAACTCTGGTTTCAGCCAACTGACTAAGATATTAATTTGGAATTAAACAATAGAAGTATCTAATCTTTCTTTACCCTTTGACCCTCTGATCCTACTATTACTGGGCTTATACCTACTCCTCACCACAACTCTTTTTCCCTTACCCATAAATGGCCCTGGGATCATAGATTTAGTGATGGAGAAGGGCTGGACCAACAAGTACATGAATGTAATGGAATATTATCCCACAGAAATTGGGGATGTGAAGAATTCAGAGAAACATAGGAAGATTCACAGCAATTGATGCAAGACAGTAGTATAAGCCAAGATCCCAAACAGGATGTGCAACTTGGAGAAACTGAAAAACCGGTGAAGGTCCCGTAGCACAAACAAATCATGCCTTCTGGCTCATTATACAGAGCCAGAGGACTACTAGGGCAGAATGTTATATCACTGTCACATGGATCACTAAACCCAATGTTTTTGCTTTTCTTTGTCATTGCATGTATTGATAGGGAGTGGGTGAGAATTGAAATAACTGAATAAAACATTGTGTTTCTAAAAAGAGTGATAGATTGGGAGACTGTGTTGGACACAATTACAATCATCCAGGTATGAAGTAGTGAGGACCAACCTGGGTAGTGGTCATAAGTAGAGAGAAAGAGGGAAAAGTTATGAGAGATGAGGTAGAGGAGAGATGAGTGTGATGAGTGGGCCTTGGGAGACATAGAGCTTCTAGATAAATGATCCTTGAGAAAGTCATTTCCCTTGCCTGGATCTCCATTTCCTCATGTGTAAAATGAGGGGCTTAGATTAGTTGACCTTGATGGTCCCTTCCATTTCTAAATCTATGATCCCATTAGCCCAGGAGGTTTTCTGGTTGGCGTTAGGGGGAAGAGAAGAGGGAAGAGTGGTATCTCCATTGATGACCTATGCACACACACACACACACACACACACACACACACACACACCACTCCTCACCTTATAGCTTGAAAATTCCCTCATTTTGTTTGTTGTTTCCTGAGGCACCATCAGGTCCCCTGAGGATATTTTCATAGGTGTATTTGAAGCATGGGTCAGGTGTGCATGTTCTCTGATAATAATAGCTAGCATTTACAGAGTGCTTTAAGGGTTGCAGAATGCTTTACTTACACTCTGAAAGTAAAGACTGCTCTATAAAAGCAGATATGTATAATTAATTAGGTGCTAGTTGGAAGGAGCTATTGATGATTGGATGGCCCAGGGGATGAATCAGATATTCTCTTAACCCATCCCTTCAGCCCAGCCTCCTTGGTGCTGAGTCCAATTCTTTTCCATGCACAGGAGGCTCTAAGTAGAATCTAGCTGGGAGATTGGGTCCTCTGGGGAGTTTTGGTTCCAGGTAAAATTCCTGTAATTACTCAGACATATCAGATATCTAACCCTTTCCTCATTTTTGTCTTTTAGCATATTAGACCAGGGAAGAGGGAATCTGCAGAGAGAGGTAAGAGAGAATTTCTTTGGGATTGGGTCCCCACGCCTTGTGCTCTATCCCCTTGAGGGCCCATCCCCATCCTCATTCCTATGCCCAACCTAGCCCTCACCCCCAGGTCCACTTCATCCTATCTAGCCCATCACCAACCTATTCCTGTCACCATCCCCATCCCCATCCCCATCCCCATCTCCCTCCTCATCCTCATCCCCATCTCCAACTTCATTCCCATTTCCGTTCCCTGTCACAGACTCTTAGAGTTGGAATGGATATCAGAGGCTACCTAGTTCAACCCATCCTTGGACAAAAATTCCCTCCACCACACATACAATGAACAGTTATAAAGGTTTTACATGAAACCCAGTGAAGGGAAATTCAATGGATTCGAAGGCAGTCAATTCCAGCTTGGGGCAGCTCTAATTATTAGGAAATTCTATCTCATTTGAAGCCTAAATTTGCTTCAGGGCATCTTATCTGCCCTTTGCTCCTGGTTCTTTCCTCTGGGGCCAAACAAAAGATTAAATCCTTCTTTCACAGGAAAACCCTGTCCCCAGAAAATATTCTTTCTTCCAGACTGTGTTGGTCAGCCAGTCAAGAAGCATTTATTAAGTGCTCACTATGTGCTAGGCACTGTGCTAAGCATTGGTAATAAAAGAAAGGAAAAAGACAGTCTGTGTTCTCAAGAAGCTCATGGGCTAATGTGTGTGTGTGGAGGGGGACATAGTAAATACCTATGTACAATTAAGATCTATGGAAGATAAATTGGAAGATTTCTCAGAGGGAAGGCACTAAAATTTATCCTTCTCACAGCATGATCTTGAGGCTCCCTCTTAACTTATTATGGTTTTTTTTCAGAGTTATGGGGGTTAAGTGACTTGCCCAGGATCACACAGCTAGTAAGTGTCAAGTGTCTGAGGTCAGATTTGAACTCAGGTACTCCTGAATCCAGAGCCAGTGCTTTATCGACTGTACCACCTAGCTGCCCCCTCTCCCTTAACTTATAATCAATGACCCTCCAAAAATGTGGCAGCTAGAACTGAACACCATATTGTTATGGTACAAATGGATTTAATCCCATACTTGCTTCTGGAAAACATGACAAAGTTTGAAGCGTAAGTTGGAAATTACATCCTCAGCAGCTGTATCAAATCACACATATTCCTTTTGGGATGGGGGTTGGGGGAGAGAATTGGCCATAAACAAAATGTTTACTAAATGAAAAAAATCCATCAAAAGTAGGGGGTTGCCATTTTTAAGAAAGCAATGAATTTCCTCACACTGTTTTGCATGTCTACTGTGGTAACATCTGCTATGCATCCATCCCTCTTCCTCCATATCCTCTCCCCTCCCACTTTTTATTTGTTTTTTTATTTTGCATAACGATGAGGGTTAAGTAACTTATCCAGGGTCACATAGCTAGTAAGTGTCAAGTGTCTGAGGCTGGATTTGAACTCAGGTCCTCCTGAATCCAGGGCTGGTGCTTTATTCACTGCACCACCTAGCTGCCCTTCCCACTTTTTATAACTATGATTCGATAAATATTTATTTCATCTGGGCTTGTGAAACATGATGATATATTTGGCTGGGCTTGCTCTTCCTTAATATGCCACCTGTAACTCTGAACTGACATATTTAGACAACTTTGGGTCTACAATGTTTCTGAGAGGTCAACCATAGTCTTGTGGTTTTGGATTGAAAAGGAAATGGATTTAACCTTTGTGCATACCCCGCCCCCATCTTCCTCTCCATTATTAAAGCTCTTCCATGCCTCTTTTTGTGTGTGTATGGGAGGGACAATTAACCCCATTCAATTTCCCACCTCCTTCTTCCATGCAATATCAAAGAGTCATATGGGATCATGGAATTTGAAAGGTTGGTGGAACCTCCATGATCATCTCTTCCAACCCTTTCTTTCCATGGGTGAGAAAACTGAGGTGCAGAGAGATAAGGGGATCAGCCTAAGGTCATACAGCTAGGCAGTGGTAAAACTGAAACCAGGACCCAGATTTCCCAAATCAGTTCCATTACAACAAGGGGAATGTTTCTCTCATAGGGCTCCAAGACCTATTTTTTCCACTGTTGAGTTTCTGTCATTTTTCTAAGATATTTTTCAAATAAACTGCCATCTATCCATGACCCTCCCATCTTGTATTTGTGAAGTTCATTATTTGAACCCACATATGAGACTTTGCACTTACTCTGATTAAATTTCACCTTATTGCTTTTGGTTCCAGCATGAGAGCCTGTTGAGATCCTTTTTGGATTGCAACTCAGTCATGCAATATATGAGTGATCCCTCCTACCTTTGTGTCATCTGTAAATTACATACACAGGCTTTCTATGTCTTTATCTAAGTCACTGATAAAATTGTTAAACGGAACAGGTCAAACACAGATCACTGGGGCACTACACTGCATTTAGGTGGGACAGGGGATATACAGTGTTGGACTTGGAGTCAAGAAGACCTGCTATCAAATTCATCTTCAGGCACTTAATAGCTGTGTGGCCCTGGGCAAGTCACTCTCTGTTTGCCTCAGTTTCCTCAAATGTAAAATGGGAATCACGATAGCATTTACCTCTCAGGGTGGTTGTGAGTATAAAATAAGATACTTGTAAAGTGTTTAGCACAGTGCTTGGTAAATAGTCGGCACTTAATGATTCTCCTCTTCCCCTTCTTCCTGAATTGACTAGTCTTTGGGTCCTGCCAAGCCACAAAACAACATCTTTTCATCTTGCCCCCAAGAACAGCATGAGCACTATTCAACTGTTTGGGTAGAGTCTAAGGAGGCCATATATGCAAGTTTCTTCCTTATAAAAAAGGAAGTAAACTTGATCTTCAATAACCTGTTCTTTGGGGGCAGCTAGGTGGCACAGTGGATAAAGTGCCAGCCCTGAATTCAGGAGGACCTGAGTTCAAATCTGATCTCAGACACTTGACACTAACAAACTGTGTGACCCTGGGCAAGTCACTTAACCCTCATTGCCCTGCAAAACAAAAAAAACCCCAATAACCTGTTCTTAGTCAAGCCATTTTCACTTTTTGTGATCCCTCTTTCCTATTTTCTTTGTTAACCAGACATTTGAAATAATACATTCTAGAATTTGGCCAAGAATCTAAATCAAGCTCACTGCATGATAGCTTGTACACTCCGTTCTATATATTCCCTTTTTGTTGAATGGCAGGACATTTGCCCTTCTCTACTTCCTTGGTAACTCTCCCATTTTTCATGCTTACTCACTCTTTTAAAAAATAGTCATATCAATATTTTCCATCACTATCAATTCCCTATGACTCCCTTCTCTCACCATAGAAAGTTTCCTTTAACAAAAGTAGAGCTAAGCAAAACAAATCAATACATGAGATATATCTGACAGTAAGTTGTGCACTGAAAGTAGGTAGGCATGCTTTCTCATCAGTTTTTGCACGTTATGATTGGCCATTGCATTGATCAGGGTTCTGTTGTCCTCCAATATTGCTTTCCACTTAGTGTTGTCCTCATGTTACTCTTTCTGGTTTTGCTTACTTTACTCTGCATCATTTCATATGGGTCTTCCCTAATTTCTTTGAATTTTTCCCTTTCATCATTTCTTATGGGACAGTAATATTTCATTACATTTTGTATCACAATTTCTTCAGCCATTCCCTAATGGATGAGCACCTAGGTGTCCTGGTAAGCAGCTAAGGGGCGTGGTGGGTAGAGCACTAGAGCTGGAGTCAGAAAGACGTGAGTTCAAATCCCACCTCAGACACTAAGTAGTTCACTTAACCTCTGTTTGCCTTGTTTTCATCATTTATAAAATTATTTTTATAGTGTTTAGATTCAATAGTCAGTACAGTTACATCCAGTTCTAAATCTATAATCCTATGAAAAATTATGTCATAAATATTTTGGTAAACGTGGGACCTTTTCCTTTCTCTTTGAATCTTTGCGTAGTAGTGGTATCTATGGGTCAAAGTGTCTGTGATCTTTCAAAGATCACTGACAATTGTCCAGAAATAGTATTGGCCAATTCTCCCAGTATGATTAGATGTATTTAGTCTTAGCCTGGTGACTTGAGTTCATCTAGGAATTCTCATATTCTTGCTTGCTTAGGTGGCACAATGGGTAGAGCACCAGACCTAGAAAGTCAGGAAGACCTAAGATCAAATCTAGCTTCAAACACTTACTAGCTATGTGATCCTAGACAAGTCGCTTAACTCCTGTCTGCCTCAAGCTACTGATCTAAAAAATGAAGTGAATAATGGCATTTACTTACCAGGGTTGCTGTGAAGATAAAATAAGGTTTTGTAAAGCATTTTGCAAGCCTTACATAAATGTCAGCTATTAAATTATTTTTATTAGCCACTTTTAAAATTCTGTACTTTCCTGTCCAAAGACTAGAATAGAAAAAAAGTGACAGGAGAGGAGATGGTGGTGTTACTTGTGTGGCAGTAGAGGAAAACTTCCTAGCTTCTTAGTGTCATGGAGCCCTTTGACAGTCTGGTAAAACCTATAGAACTCTTCTTAGAATAATGAATTTAAATGTGTTAAACAAAAATATATTATTAAGTAAACCAAAGTTTGGTCAAAATAAAGATACGATTTTTTTTCATCCAAGTTCATGGACCCCCCTGAAATCTATCCATGGACTCCTTAGGTCAAACACCTGCTTTATGCAAAAGCACCTATTCCATACAAAAGGAAAGAAGGTGTAGAGGTGTGAGCACCAATACCTGTATGTTTCCCAGAGGTCTGAAAGGATCATGGCCTCCTAGTGTTTTAGCTCATGTTTCTATCACACTTTGACCCAGGGTCAAAAATGTAATAAGCCTTGCCACATAACATCTCATAAGTTAATCACAATAGATTTTTATTTGCCTCTAATTCTCATTGACATGATTATCTCTTTTTTAAAGTTCCCATGGCTTCCAAAGGAAAGCATGACACATTAAAGATTAGACTACATTTATTACAGGAAATTAAATCTGTGATTCTGTTTTTGTTTTTGTTTTTGTTTTTTGTAAAAGGGGTCTACAATTTTCAATCCCAGGGGATAGCCTTTGAGTAAGGTTGGAGTTCTCTATTTCATGTTTGCCAAGGGAACAGCTTCACCCAGGGGCCATTTGTGGAGGAGAGTCATCTGGCATTCCCCTCTCCATTATTAAGCATTTTTTGATTCACTCCCATCCTGCCTGCAAGCATTTCTGGTTATAAATAGCAAAAAAAAAGATGGCCTCATTCCTTAGTGAGTAGCAACCGCACTCCCACTTCTGTCAAGCTGTCCCTACTTCCTGTCCAATTGCCCTAGGATGTCATCATTGGGGTGCCATAGACCTCTCCTGCATTTGGGCTGAACAAACTCATGCTGTGGGCTCACTAGCCATATTGCATCTTTGGGGTGTGATCCCCATAGCAAGGTTATCTGTGAGCAGAGTCCGATAACTAGTTGTTACACAAAGAGGTTGGATTAGATGACCTATAAGGTTCCTTAAAGTGTTAAATAATCTGTTTCTATGTCTCCTTTTCTGAATGTTTTTAAATGTACTTTCTAAAAATCCTAAAGTATGCATGAAATTATACCTAGCCTTTTTTTCACCTCATTTCTCAACTATAAATTCTAAGGTGAAGTGGTCATTCCCCCCAAAGTTCTTATTATTTCTACTTTGACAATGAAATACTCCTTGTTAGTGAGAATTAGGTCCAGAATAGCAGTTTCTCTTAGGGATTCCTCCTTTGGAAGGATGAAATTATTAAGGTGTTCAAGAAATTACAAGTTACATTATTGAGATTGAAAATACACACAGGGGGCAGCTAGGTGGCGCAGTGGATAAGGCACTGGCCTTGGATTCGGGAGGACCTGAGTTCAAATCCAGCCTCAGACACTTGACACTTAACTAGCTGTGTGACCCTGGGCAAGTCACTTAACCCTCATTGCCCTGCAAAAAAAAAACTAAACTAAACTAAAATACACACGGGGGGGGGGGGGGGGGGGGGAGGGGCGGGGGGGGGCAGGGCCAAGATGGCGGAGGAGAGGCTGTGACTTCCACAAGTTCACGATAAACCCATCCACTCACTCCCAAATAATGCCATTAAAAAAAACCCCAGAGAAGCCTAACTCACATAAGAACAGAGTGAGACTATTTGCCAGCCAAAAATGGCAGTTGTGATCACCTCCTGATCTGACTGAGAGAGGAGCTCAGCGGGAGGCCCAGACCCAGCCAGGAACAGACACCTCCAAGTCTTCAGTGCCACCTTCTGAGGCTTAGCTAGCAGGTGAGTGAGGGGGTTTGGCAGTTGGCCGGGGTGAAGTGGCTGTAGTCTCTGCTGGAGTTGGGGAGAAACACCCTGGTTTTGAACCAGTGGACTAAATCGAGTGGTGGCGGTCCAGTGGGGGAAGGGTACAGGCACGCCAAGCTCTGACCATAGAGAATCAGATTTCAATCAGATATCTACTTGCAACTTGAAATGAGTCATCAAAGAAAACAGTGGACAATAGACAGCTTCTTTGGGGGAGGAGTAGACCAGAATACACCCTCCGAAGAAGATAATAACAAAATCAAAGCTCCAACATCCAAAGCTTCCAAGAAAGATATGAATTGGTTTCAGGCCATGGAAGTGCTCAAAAGGGACTTTGAAGAGAAAGTAGGAGAGATAGAAGGAAGATTTAGAGAGATGGAGGAAAGAATGAAAAGAGAAATGAGAGCAATGCATGAGAGTCATGAGAAAAAGTTAACACCTTGAAAAGCTGAATGAAAAAGGAGATACAAAAGGTCTCTGTTTTTTTTTTAAAGCTCTCTGAAGAAAATAATTGCCTAAGAATTAGGAGTGAACAAATGGAAGCTAGTGACTTTATGAGAAACCAAGACACAGTAAAGCAAAGCCAAATGAATAAAAAAATAGAGAGTAATATGAAATATCTCCTTGGAAAAACAGCTGACCTGGAAAATAAATCCAGGAGAGATAATTTGAAAATCATTGGGCTACCTGAAAACCATGATCAAAATAAGAGCCTAGACATCATCTTCCAAGAAGTTGCCCTGATATTCTAGAAGCAGAAGGTAAAATAGAAATTGAAAGAATCCACCAATCACCTCCAGAAAGAGATCCCAAAAGGAAAACTTCCAGGAATATTATAGCCAAATTCCAGAGATCCCAGGTCAAGGAGAAAATATTGCAAACTGCTAGAAAAAAGGAATACAAATACTGTGGAGCCACAGTCAGGATAACACAAGATCTAGCAGCTTCTACATTAAAGGACCCGAGGACACGAAGTATGATATTCCAGAAGGCAAAGGAACTGGGATTACAACCTAAAATAATCTACCCAGAAAAAGTGGGTATAATGTTTCAGGGGGGAAAATGGGACTTCAATGAAAAAGAGGACTTTTAGGCATTTGTGATGAAAAGACCTGAACTGAATAGAAAATTTGACTTTCAAATACAAAACCCTAGAGAAAGGTAAACAGGAGGGGCAGCTAGGTAGCTCAGTGGATAAAGAACCAGCCTTGGATTCAGGAGGACCTGAGTTCAAATCCAACCTCAGACACTTGACACTTACTAGCTGTGTGACCCTGGGCAAATCACTTAACCCTCATTGCCCCACCAAAAAAAAAAAAAAAGGTAAGCGGGAAAAAGAAATCTTGAGGAACATTAAAAGGTTAAACTGTTTACATTCTTATGTGAGAAGATAATAATTCCAAATCATAAGAACTTTCTTAGTATTAGGGCAGCTGAAAGGAATATACTTAGACAGAGGGCAGAGGTGTGAATTGAATATGAAGGGATGGTATCTTTAAAGCATATACCCTTGTTTTTTCTGGGGCAGGCAGGGTGAGGTGGCTTATATCTGGGGCTGGATTTGGACCCAGGGCAGGGCTGGTGCTTTCTCCAATCTGTCACCTAGCAGACCCATGATGACATCTTTAAAATAAAGTTAAAGGGTAAGATAAATACACTGAAAGAAAGGGAAAGGGAGAGGTGGAAGGGTGTAAAAAAGCTCACATAAAAGAAACAAGAAAAAGCTTATGGAGTGGAGGGGAGAATGGGGAAGGAGTGGAGGAGTAAGTGATCCTTACTTCCATCAGAATTGGCTCAAACAGGGAATAATATAAACACTCAAGTGGGTATAGTAATATATTTTGCCCTGAGGGAAAGTGGGAAGAGAAGGAGAAAGTGGGGGAGGTGAAGGAAGGAAGGGCAGATTTGGGGAGGGGGCAGTAAAAAGCAAAACACAGATTCAAAGAGGTGTGGACATTTTAGTCACTTAAAAAAACCCCACACAATTCCAAATTTCTTTCCAGCATTGTTGGACCAATTCACAATAAATTCCACCGGGGAATCTAAGTGGCACAGTGCATAAAGCACTGGCCCTGGATTCAGGAGGTCCTTAGTTCAAATCTGGGTTCAGACATTTGAAATTTACTAGCTTGCATGACCCTGGGCAAGTCACTTAACCCTCATTGCCCCCCAATAAATGAATCAATGAATGAATAAACAAATAAATATACAAATTAATAAATAAATGTTTAGATAAATAAATATACAAATTCTACCATGTGTTAATGTATGCATTAGTGTGTGTATGTATGTTTGTGTGCCTACCACAGCCCTTCTAGCACTGACTACTCCCATATTTTGTCATCCTTGGCAATTTGCTAGGTGTATAGTAAGCCCTCGAAGTTCTTTTGATTTTCAGTTCTTTTAGTAATGGTTGTTTGGAGAACTGTTTGATTTTATCCTTTGATTGAAACTTCTCCACTGAGAAAGACTTTCGGTATTTTTAGTTCCATATACATATATGCAACAAATATATATACATATATATATATGTCTGTGTGTATGTGTGTATATATATATATATATATATATATATGTCTGTGTGTATGTATATATCTTAGATATCAGATGCTTATCAGATATATTGGTGTAAAGATCCCCCCCAATTCTTCCTCTTATCTTGTTGTGTTGATTTTGTTAGGATAAAGACTGTCAATTTCATGTAATTAAAATAATCTATTTTATTTTTGGAGCCACCTCAATGCCTTATTTGGTGAAGAGTTCTCTTCCTATCCATGTGGAAGCCATGTGGGAAGCAATACAAATATGGCTATAACTCCTCTACCACAGGCCCCAAGGAGGTTGAATGGGTTCCCTGAAGGATCTCCTTATGATATCATATAAATTCTGATTGTCAGAGAGATTTCTGAGAGACAGGCAGAGTTCAAGAGTGACAGGGTGAAAAACAGAAGGTTTGAATTTTGGAATGCCTAATGGAAATCCACAGAGATGCAAATGTGTGGAGAAAGCTGCCCTTCCCCATATGGCCCTTGATTCCCAGTAGCAGCATCCCAAGGGACAGATAGATAGATAGATGAAGCATTTATTAAGTACTTAAATCCACCTCAAGTGTTCACATGGACTATTTGTGTCTGACCTGTGGGATACTTCTGAGCACGTATTGGTCTGATCAGCCACCCTAGGACACACTGTATGTTGATTCTAACATAGCGATGCCATTTTGGTTCTCTTTGAGAAGGAAGGACAGCAACCAACTACACTTGCCACCTTCCCTGTTAGAATGTAAGCTCCTGATGGGTGGGTGTTGTTCCATTTATTCTGTCTCCAGCATCTGACTTGGTGCCTGGCATGCAGTAGGAGAATGGCACGCAGTTAGGAGAATGCAGAGGAATACATATCTAGTTTTGAATAAATGCTTGTTGATTGACTGAGGGCAAGGGATAATAGATGGACAGCTGGAATTTTCCACTGATGCCTTTATCCTGTGAAATTAAGGAAGGCTTCCAGCCTTGGGTAAACCTCCTATTGTGAATTTTTGGTAGGGCATGGACAGGTGCTGTAGAGGATTGGTTGTGATCTGAATCAATGGATAAAACAACTGAATTGATAAGATCCCAGGCCCATTCCAGTGATTAAGTACATTTTATTGATACCTTCTGGTTTTACATCACAATCAGTTTTGGAAAAGAAAATGAAGGTCCTCCTCCCATCAAGACTGAACCCTCCTTTCAACAGAAAATGATTAAGCAAAAACCTTTGATCTAGTAGGTACATCTGACAATATATGCAATATATAGCCCTGGAAATCCTCCAGGGTCATCACTGGTTTGTCACTTACTCAGAGTTTGACTTGTTTTTTTGTTTTTGTTCTTTGGTGGGGCAATGAGGGTTAAGTGACTTGCCCAGGGTCACACAGTAAGTGTCAAGTGTCTGAGGCTGGATTTGAACTCAGGTCTTCCTGAATCCAGGGCCAGTGCTTTATCCACTGCACCACACAGCTGCCCCCTAGTTTGACTTGTTTTTAAGGATTTATTTCATGTACAGTCTGTATGTATATATACATATTTTATATATATATGTATATATATATACACACAAATACATACATACACATATACATAGATGCATATTTAAATTTTTAGAGCCTGTTGAGATCCTTTTGAATTTCCACTTAGTCATATAATGTATTAGTGATCGATCCCTCCTAGCTTTCTGTCATCTGTAAATTACATAGACATGATTTCTATGGACCAAGCACAGATGACTGGGGCACTCCACTAGAGACTTCTTAGAGGCACTTAGGGGATATAGGGGATACAATGCTGGACTTGGAGTCAGGAAAAGACTCAGTAACTTACTAGCTGTGTGGCCCTGGGTAAAAGCCACTTTCATCATAGTCTTTCATGTCTTTAGATATATGCCTGAGAGCTGTCACTGAGTTCAGCAATTTCATAACTGCTAAATTCAATAGTCCTTCCTCAGTTCTCATTCTTCTTAAGCTTTCTGAAGTGTTTGACACTGTTGACCATCCATTCCTTCTGCGTAATCTCTCTTTTTTCATGGTTCTGCCTTCACCTGGTTCTCCTCCTTCTTGGCTAACTGCTCTTTCTCAGTCACCTTTGATGGATCATTGTTCTTGTCTTATCTCCTGGTTCCTACTCATGGTGTTCCCCTAGATTCTGTCCAAGAACCACTTCTCTTTTCTTTCCACTTGCTCTTGGTCCTCTCATTAGTTCTCTTGATTCAATTGTCATCTTTCTGTCGATGATTTCCAAAGTTAGATATCCAGTCCTCACCCTTCTTCTGAGCTCCAATATCACATCTCCAGCCGTCATCTAGGTATCTACATCTATATGGATGTTCATGGGCCTCTCAAACATAACATGTTCAATATGAACTTAATTACCTCTCTTGAAAACCCACCCTTCCCAACTTCTCTGTTTTCATAAAAGGCAACATTAATCTTCCAGTCACTCAACTTTGCAACCTTAGGGTTTCTCTCTCCTAACTCTGCTTTTCCCTTACCCCTGGTCTCAGAGCCAACCACTTGCCAAAATTTGTTGAAACTACCCTCAAAACATTTCCCAGACCCAATATTCCCTTCTCTTCTCTCCCATGGACACAGCATCCTCATGTAGTCCATTGTCTCTCCTCTAGACTATTAGAATAACCTCCTACTCAACTGGATTCCCTTTTATCTCCTCTCCAACCCATCTTCCAAACAGTTGTGAAATTGATATTCCTAAAGCATAGGTCTGACTATGTCAATCAAGTATTCAATTAATTTATAAGCACCATGGGTCAATTATGTCTCAGGCTGTGAGGATGCAAAGATACCCTCCCTCCCCCAAGAAAAAAATGTCTTTTCTGGGATCTTATATTTTATTGAGGGAAATATGGAAGCATTTAAGTAAATACAAAATACATAGCAAGTAGATGTGGAGTGAGGGGTGTGTGGAAGGTATGGAGAAGAGGCCCTAGTAGCTGGGCAGATGAAAAAAGACCTCATGTAGGAGACAGCACAGCTAAGCAGTGAAGGAAGCTAGAGATTCCTAGAGATAACAGTAAGGAGTAAGTGCATTCCAGGCACAAGGGACAGATTGTGCAAAAGTACAGAAATTCACAGAATAACACAATTGGAAATTTGGAAGGGACCTGAGAAGGGGGATGGAATCTTTGGTGAGAGAAACAGTAAATGGGCCAGTTTAGTTGGATCATGACATGTGAAGGCAAGTCATATCTAAATCTCGAAAATAGACAGGAGAGAGATTGTGAATGGCTTTAAATGCTGAACAGAGGAACTGATATTTTTATGTGAAAGGTAAGGGAACCACTGGGGCTTTTGGACCAGGGTGGTGACGTGGCCAGGTCTGTGCTTTAGGAATATCAGTCTGGAAGCTGTGTGGAGGATGGATCAGAGAGGGGACAGACTATATGAATTAAGACTAGAAGAGCCTATTGTGACAGTCCAAGTGAGAGGTGAGACTGAACTTGAATGAATGGCAGCCATGTGACTGGAGAAAAGGGATGGATGTGAGTCATGTTATAAGGTTGACTTAAAAAGACGTATCAGCTTATTGAACAGGGGATCTCACCTCTACATTGCAGGCAAATCTGCCACTAGGCCCACCTGTGATCCAAACTTCCTTGATGGCCCAAATTTCCTCAATGAATCCCAGTATCCCAGAGGCCTCCACTCCTTTACATGACTTAGCTATTCCACAGGAATCAGTTATCCAATGTATTAACTATATCTCCCTTTTAGATCTCCAAACAGTCAACATCACCTCATCTTCAGCTTCCCACCCATTCTACTACTCCCAACCCTACCATAGCTAACCCCAATTTGGTGGGGTCCATCCCTCCTGTGGCTTCTCCCCCTTATATTATTTCTTCCACTCTTGTAGCCCCCCTCCCATTGCTTCCACCCTTTCCATTACTCCCCCCCTTCAATTAATCTGACCTCTCCTATCACTCCTACAATATCTTTTGTTCCAACCCTTCCCATGTCTCCTGCTCCTTTTTGTGCTCCCACCCTTCTGGTGCTCCCACCCTTTATGGTGCTTCCAATCCTTCAAAAGATCAAACTTCATCATTGGACATGTCATTTTTAATAGACCCTGCTTACCTACAGGCCTACCCTCAACTTTGCCATTTTCCTTATGTGACACCTACCTCCTCATTGGACTCTAACTAATCAAGAACTTACACCACTTCTGTGGCTTCTACTCCCTCCTTAGCCCCCACTCATTCGTCAGCCTTTACCCCCTCAAAAGTTCCTTCAATTGACCCCCTCTTTTCAAGCAGCCCAGGTTTCTGCTTATCTCCTAGACCTTCAATAGCCCCCTTAAAATCTCCTACTGCATTAACAAAATGTGTCAAGACATCAAGATTCCATACCTCACCTCTAGCCTCCAAGGCCTGCATAGCCCAAACTTCATCTATAGACAGAGCACATGGAGATGCTTTCACCACTTCTGTGGTCCATCATTCCTCACTGGTCAATACACCCTCTCTGATCTGTACCACCACAGTAAGAGAGGTAGAGGGAAAAGTAAGAGGGGTAGAGGAAAAAGTGGAAATAGAAATGAGAGTGATATAGGATGGTCATGAAAAGTCAATAGCTTGAAAAGCCAAATTGGTCAAATGGAAAAGGAGGTACAAAATCTCTCTGAAGAAAATCATTGCTTAAGACTTAGTATTGGGGGCAGCTAGGTGGCGTAGTGAATAAAGCACCAGCCCTGGATTCAGGAGGACCCGAGTTCAAATCCGACCTTAAATACTTGACACTCACTAGTTGTGTGACTCTGGACAAGTCACTTAACTCTCATTACCCCACAAAAAAAAAAAAAGACAAAAAAACAAGAATTAGGATTGAACAAATAGAAGCTAATGACTTCATGAAAAATCAAGACACAATAAAGCAAATCCAAATGAATAAAAAAAAGAGAGTAATGTGAAATACCTCCTTGAAAAAACAGCTGACCTGGAAAATAGATCCAGGAGAGATGATTTGAAAATTATTGGACTACTTGAAAACCATGATCAAAAAAAGAGCTTATACATCATCTTCCAAGAAATTGTCAGGGAAAATTGCCCTGATATTCTAGAAGCAGAAGATAAAATAGGAATTGAAAGAATGTACTGCTCACCTCCAGAAAGAGATCCCAAAGTAAAAACTTCCAGGAATATTATAGTCAAATTCCAGAGCAACAAGGTCAAGGTGAATATACTGCAAGCAGCTAGAAAGAAGCAATTAAAGTACTGTGGAGCTACAGTCAGGATAACACAAGATCTAGTAGCTTCTACACTAAAGAATTGGAGGGCATGGAATATATTCTGGAGGGCAAAGAAACTGGAATTACAACTCAGCAAAAGTGAGTATAATCTTTCAGGGGAAAAATGGGATTTCAATGAAAAAGAGGACTTTCAGGCATTCATGATGAAAAGCCCTGAATTGAATAGAAAATTTGACTTTCAAATACAAGACCCTAGAGAAGCATAAAAAGGTAAACAGGGGGCAGCTAGGTGGTGCACTGGATAGAGCACCAGCCCTGGATTCAGGAGGACCTGAGTTCAAATTCCACCTCAGCCACTTAACAATTACTAGCTGTGTGACCCTAGGCAAGTCACTTAACCCCAATTGTCTCACACACACACACACACACACACACACACACACACACACACACACACAAAGGTAAACAGGAGGGAGAAATCATCAGGGATGTTGAAAGGTTGGACTGTTTGCATTCCTACATGGGAAGATGATACTTCTAATTCATAAGAATCTTCACAGTATTAGGGAAGCTGAAAGGAATATACTTAGACAGAGGGCACAGGTGGGAATTAATTATGAAGGGATGATATCTGTAAAGCATTTATGTTTTGTTTATCCCCCTTTTATATGTGTGGCAGGCAGGGTGGGGTGGCTTGTGTCTGGGGCCACATTTGGGCTCGGAGCCTCCTGGGTCCAGGGCTGGTGCTTTTTCCACTGTCTCACCTAGATGCCCCATGATGATATCTTTTTTTTAAAGTATTTTATTATTTTCCAGTTACATATAAGGATAGTTTTCGACATTTGTTTTTGCAGGATTTTTAGTTCCAAATTTTTTTCTCCAACCCTCCCTTCCTTCCCTCATCCCCAAGATGGAAAGCAGTCTGATATAGGTTGTATGTGTACAATCACATTAAACATATTTCTACATTAGTCATCTTGTAAAAGAAGAATCAGAGCACAAGGGAAAAACCTCAAAAAAGAAGGAAAAAACCAGTCCAAAAGTAGAAACAGTATGGTTCAATCTGCATTCATAATTCACAGTTCTTTTTTTCTGGATATTGAGAACATTTTCTATCATGGGTTCTTTGAAACTGTTTTGGATCATTGCACTGCTGAGAAGAGCCAAGTCTATCCCCCCATGATGACTTTAAAATAAAATTAAGGGGTGAGAGGAATGCACTGGAAGAAAGGGAGGGGAGAGTTAGAATAGGGTGAGTGAGCCTTACTCTCATCAGAATTAGCTCAAAGAGGGAATAACATATACGTGTGCCCTGAGGGAAAGTGGGAGGGGAAGGAGATAAGGGGAGAGAGGTGAAGGAAGGGAGGGCAGATTGGGGGAGGGGCAATCAGAAGCAAAACACTTTTGAGGAGAGATAGAGTGAAAGAAGATAGAAAATAGGGGCAGCTAGGTGGAACAGTAGATAAAGCACTGGCCCTGGATTCAGGAGGACCTGAGTTCAAATCTGGCCTCAGACACTTGACACTTACTAGCTGTGTGACCCTGGGCAAATCACTTAACCCACATTGCCCTGCCAAAAAAGAAAAAAATATATAGAAAATAGAGTAAATATCAAGGGGAGGGAATAGGATGGAGGGTAATATAGTTAGTAATAGTAACTGTGAAAGAAATGATGAGCAGGATGCCATCAGAAGGACTTATGAAAAATGCAATCCATCTACAGAGAACTGATGGTATCTGAATACAAATTGAAGGATTTTTTTTTGTTAGTTCCTCCTTCTAAAGTTATTTTGTCTGTTTTCTTTCACAACCTGACTAATGTGGTGATGTTTTGCATGACTGCACGTGTATAACTTATATTGAATTGCTTGATTTCTTAAGGAGGTGTGGGGAGTGAGGGAGGAAGAGAATTTGGAACACAAAGTTTTTTAAAAAAAACAATGTGAAAATTTGTTTTTTCATGTAACTTGGAGAAAATTCTAAATAAATTTATTATGAGAAAAAAGGACCAAAATTCATTAAAGACCCAGCCTTCTGATAGTAGCTTGTCATATCTGAAATCCTACAAGCAAAGTTTTATTGTTCCCAAAGGAGAAAGTACCCCAGTGCAAAGAGACATTGTCTAACTTCCAAAGAGACCAATGAACAAAGAACAAAGAATGTGGAAAGGCCACCAATTCATTAAAAGGCAAGACTTGTGATATTAGGTCACCATCTGTGAGTCCTTCAAGCAAAATGTTATGGTTCCCAAAGATGGACAAAGTATCAGACGGCAAAGGGAACCTCACCAAACCCCCAAAAGACCAATGAATAAAGGACAAAGGACAGGGGAAGGACCCCAATTCATTAAAGGCTCAGACCTCTGATAGTAGGTGGCCATCTCCGAGTCCTATGAGCAATTTTATGGTTCCCAGAGGAGAAAGTATACCAATCCAAATAGAACTTCTCTGAAGCCCAAATAGACCAAGGAATGAAGGGCAAAGCACAAGGAAAGGGTCCCAATTCATGAAAGGCCCAGACCTCTGACAGTAGGTGGCCATCTGTGAGTCCTTGAAGCAGTTTTATGGTTCCCAGAAAATAAGAAAGTACCCCAGTGCAAAAAGTATAAAAAACATTTAGCCGAAAAGATGAAGAGCTTCTTCAAGTGGCCTTTCTACAAGAAGCAAAGCAGAGGGACAAAAGAACCTAAAGAATAGGAAGGCAAAGCTGGGAAGGAGACCGCTAAACAAAGTCCTTTCACAGTCAAGCCTCCCTCGAAAGGGAACGGGCCTTTTCTTTTTCTTTTTTTATTTTTTAGTGAGGCAATTGGGGTTAAGTGACTTGCCCAGGGTCACACAGCTAGTAAGTGTTAAGTGTCTGAGGCCGGATTTGAACTCAGGTACTCCTGATTCCAGGGCCGGTGCTCTATCCACTGCGCCACCTAGCTGCCCCGGGAGTGGGCCTTTTCCAGAGGGTATGTCAGTTGTTGGCCTGATCTTAAAGAACAAGACAGGGTCGAAAAAGGAACAGTGTGCTTGGGAAGAGAACAAGCAACAGCAGAGGGAGCTCCAGATCCTGGAGACCCAAACAGAGGCCACTGGTGGTAAATTTAAGGAGCTCAGGGCACATGCCTCTGCTAGTGCCCAAGAGGATAAGTGGTCATGCAAAGGGTTATGAAGGCCATTGGATCCTCAGTTTGGAGAGGCAGGTCCAGGACTGAGAGAAAAGGGTTAAAAGAAGTAAGAAATCTATGCAGAGACAGAGTTTGATGAGTGTGGAGTATTATGTATACTGTCAGTCAATTGTATTGCTTGGTTTTACTAAATTGCCTTTTTCTTTTTTATTCTTTACTTAAAGGGATGGCTAGGAGGGTTATATTTAGAAATCAAGGTGATTACAAACTCAAATGATACCAATGAAAATTTTAGAATTTTTTTTTTTTAAAGAAGAAAACCATAAGATTCAAGGACCAGCATCTGCCCCCTGAGAACCAGTGCTGGTGCTAGTGCAAGTGAGGACTCGGTCTCTTCTGGCCAATTCAGATTTCAACAGAGAGGGGCAAGCTTCTCTCCTACTCTAGTCCACTCCCAATACCATCCCAAGCCACCTCATGGGGGATCCTACTCCTTTAATATTGGATCCCTAGATCATCTTCAGCATGGAGTAATTTGGCCCTCTTCAAGAGCATCTAGGATCCTAGAGGATAACTAACTTGTTCTTATAACATGTGACACTATTAGTCCTTTGAAAGAGGACAGTTATGATTGTGTTACTCATCCTTCCCTAATACATATAATACATTAATAAGCATAATTCATTATACCATATAATTAGAGTAGCCATTTTCTGTGTCCCCAACCATTTTTTGCTGCATTGCTTTGGGTGGTCTGGGTGAAGGGGGAGAATTCTTTCGATGTATCAAGACATACACACTCAGAGGCAGCTTTTGGTCAGGAAGGCACTTGGAGGTCAGATGTTGGGTCTTGGGGATAACTTGCTGGTCACTAGGGGGTCAGCTCACACATGGGGCTGGTAATTAAGAGCCTTCTGGCTGGTTTCTAAAAGATAGGAGTGATATAGGTCTGGCCTAACTCAGGTTTTCCCCTGGAGAAGCTAAGCTTAAAGATGGACACACCTAAGAAGAGAGATAAGCCCATTAGGTTTGGCTGCTGCCTGATTGGTGCCAGGGAACAGAGATAGAGTTATAACTCCAGAAGTCACGACCCCCCACTCCTCATTCAAGCCTTTCCCATCCTACCCCTCATTCAAACTTTTCCCGCCCCCAAAGGGAACTTTCCATAGCCTGGTGGTCAACCCATCGGTGCCCCCCTCCCTCAATCCGCCTTCTATAAAGGCTTTGGCCTCCCTTCTGGTTGAGGAGAAAGGTGTCTCAGAGAATCAAGTCTCTAAGCCACCTCCTCCCCTTGAGGCAAAGTCTTTCACTTCTCTCTTGGTCACTTTCTCTAAGTACCCAAATAAAAGACCATTTTATTCTAATTGGACTGTGAGCTAGAGTTGTAATTCTTTAAAGACGAATACCTAAGGAACCCCCACACCACCTATTTCCCCCTGACAAATTTCTCCCCTGTGACAGGAGGAAACCCTAGAGAGAAGGGTGCTGGTTGAGAGGCCATTATAATACCTCCCTCTCCCCCCTCTCCCCACTTCCCTGCAGTGCAGTGGTTCACAGATACTCTATTTTTAAAATACTTTATTTTTTCATAATACTGTCATTACAAAAAAATACAAAAAACTACTATAAAAACATTCAGGGGCTCATCAAAATGAGAAAAGCCAAGAAAGCCCCCACCCCATTTCCTTAGGGTGTAGCCACAGACCAGGCCAGAATCAACAACCCCTCCTTCAGGGTTCCCTGCTGCCCAGGAGAATATACAGTTGTACAGTGTGGAACAGCAAGGTAGGATATTCTGGGTTCCCCAGACTCCAGGGACAGGACAAGTACACCTCCACAGGCCAGGGAAAGGACCACAGAAGCTTGGAGATGGAATGGACCAGGACTGAGAAAGGCCTGCTCTGGCAGGGCTGAATACCTGGGGCAGGGAGGCCAGAGCATCTCTGCTGTGACCCTCAATTCCCAGAAGGGGGTAGGAAAGCTCTGAATCCCCTTCCTTTTGGATCAAGGCTAGCAGGACCAAGGAGCTGCCCAGTACAAAAATGTAAAAATCCCTCCCAGCCCAGCCCCTTAGTTAAGCCTAAAAGAAAACATGTGGTGCATATGCCCTTTCCCCTTCTGCCCACCCCCACTTCCCCCAGCCTGCGGCCCAGTTTGGCAAGGGGAAGGTGTGGCTGTCAAAGGAGGGAAAGTGTTTGAGGCATGTGTCGTGAAGCAGAGCTGCCTCCCAGTCCCACTTCTCCAATGGCTGCTCCAACTCCACCCCTGGTAAATACAAAGTGTCTCGTGCTCAATGGCCCTCCCCACCCCCCTCCCCGATCCCAGAGTATGTGTGCACAAATATGTGGGAAGGTATGTATGTGTACATAAGTGAGTACACGTGAATAGTATTCCTTCCTCCCCCCCCCTCCCCTTGTGTGGTGTAGATTCGGGGTAAGAGTGTCCTGTTTGTACTCCCCTCCCCACCCCAACATTTGGAGGGAGAGGGGGCAAGAAAGGAGGGCAGGAAGGACCTCAGCAGCGTGTAGGGGAACGACATGCTATTTACAGGCCTGGATAGGAAACCTCTACGGATCGTCAAGTAACAGTCAAGTCACTCTCCAGCCATGGGGAGCAGTAAAACTGGATTCAAAGCTTGGGACAAAAACTGAGGCCCCTGGCCATGGGGGCATCCCTCCCTCCCTCCCTCCCCGCCCCCCTCACTTCCCACCCTAGACAGCACGGCCAGGTAGGGGCAGTAACAACTTTCTGAAAACAAAAGAGGCTTTTTTGCATTTTAGAAAAAGGTTGCCCAATGGGCGGTAGGGCCGGCTGGATTGCCTAGCTGCGGGAGCCTGAGGCCGGAAGGCTGTATTGCTGTGGAGGCCGGGAGCCGGCCCTGAGGCTGGGCCTAGGAGCAAGGCAGGTGCTGTTTTAAGATTTGTCGCGTCTGCGGAGCTATCCTGTCAGGGAAGCGCACTTTGAACTCCACTATGAGGTCGCCTCGCTGGGTGGGCACCTTGGGGAAGGGCAGTCCCTCCCCCCGTAGTCTCTTCACAGTGCCCGGCTTGATGACATCATTGCAGGGTAGGGGGATAACTCGGCCATCGATGGTGGGAATGTTCACAGTGCAGCCACACAGCGCCTGGGGAGGAGAGACAATGTAGGGGAGATGAAGAACAGGGGCGACAGAAAGAAGGGGGTACTGATTTCTGAAGGGCGGTGAGGAATGGGAATGGCGCCCTCTACAGCTTTTCTGCACTGAGATGGAGAAGCAAACGGGAAAAGAGCGGGGCAGAGGTAGCCATCAGGGAACTGGGGGATTTCGGGAGAACCTCCCACCCCCGACCGTCCCACACCATCCTCTGTCTCGGGGGTACCGGATGAAGTCCCACCTTACCTCCTTGAGGCTAATTAGGGCACTGTAGACCACGTTAGTCCCGTCCCGTCGAAAGTGGGCGTGGGGCTTATCCTTGAGCACAAAGACTATGTCGGCTGGGATGTTGTCGGGCGTGGCGTCGCCCTCTTTGGGGAAGGTGATCTTGGTGCCCTCCTTCCAGCCCCGCTTAATGACGATGTGTAGGATCTTGTCCTCAGTACGAACGGTCCTACCGTCGGGATTGAGGCGCCTCCGGGTGATCTTCATGCGCTTAGTGGAACCGTGGTAGACCTCTTCTAGGGACACGCGCAGCTCGTGCACGACAGGGGGGTCCTGCACCTTGCGCCGCGGGTGCAGGGACTCCTGCGGTCGTCTGGGTCCTCCACTCAGCCCATTGAAACCAAAGCGGCCGAAGGCGCCAAACGGGTCCTCATCTTCGTCCACATCCATGTCGTCCGGGTCGAAGCCGTTGAAGGGCCGTGTGGTACGACTACTGGCGAAGAAGATGTCGAAGGGGTTGGAGCCGCCGAAGAAGGAGGCGAACGTAGCGTGGGGGTCGCCATGGAAGGTGTAGTGGAAGGAGCCCCCAGAGCCTCCAGAGCTGCCACCACCGGTCTTCAGGCCTGGGCATGGAGGAGGTGGAGGGGTGTGGAGGGAAGGTAAGGACAGAACAACACCCTCGCGTCCAAGCTCTAGCCCTCTTACTCCGCCCTTCCCCCACGACCAACCCCCACCCCCCATGCCTTAAACAAACAGGTTCTTAGGAGAGGGTTGCTCCTAGGAGCTACCTGATACTCACTGCTGGCTCTCTGAATATTTTATCCTCCCGACTACTGGGGAAAAGTTGCTGCTTTCAGCTTTGTGGGGATGGATGGGCAGAGTAATATCTGGTTTTGAGAATAATAGTAGTCCCCCACCCTAAATATGTCTATAGCAGGTCCTTTACACATTTATTGTTTAGTCTGACCCACCTGAGGCTCAGAGAGCCAAAATGATTTGCCCAAAGTAACCCGGAAGGTTAACATGGGATTAAGACCTAGTTCTCCTGACAACTATGTGATGCTCTGTGCACCACATGAACTCTCATGCCCTTCTAACAGCCCAGAGTCCTTCCTTCGAACTGGCTGAGTGGTAGAACCTGAGAGGCTGAGTGCTGTTTGCCTCTGATTCATACACTGAGAATTAGGAAAAATAACTCCTAGATTCTTGCTTAGCCTCTAGGGGAAGGGGACGTTCATTGGCCATGAAGTGGATGAGTGGGTGA
The DNA here is from genome assembly GCF_019393635.1 of Dromiciops gliroides. Classification (NCBI taxonomy): domain Eukaryota; kingdom Metazoa; phylum Chordata; class Mammalia; order Microbiotheria; family Microbiotheriidae; genus Dromiciops; species Dromiciops gliroides. Next base: position 601,036,500 of record NC_057861.1, read on the forward strand.
AGGTGGTAATAAAGAATTCAAGAAAGGTACTTGGAGTTCTTCACTGGGGTTGCTGGTGGCCTTTCTAATCCTCTCCCTCCCCCACCCCCACCCCCAACCGTACACAAGGTACACAAGGTGGGTAGCTAGCTTTGGTGAAACCCAAGGGAGACCACACCAGGGATACTTTTTAGTAGCGGATATTTTGAGTATTTAATTATTTTTTTAAGTAAAAGCACTTTTTTTAACGTCAGAAAATTCCACTCTCCACAGCAGCTAGGTATTTCTTTTATGGTAAGTGGCATGTGTTACAGTTACAGTGGAGGCTCAAAGCTTCTGGTGAACAGTAACACAAAAGGGGAAGCAATTTTCAAACACTGCCTAGGGCACACAAAAGGCTTCTGGCAGCTCTGTGCCCACCCCACCCCCTCCCCAGTAGTGGGAGCCAGATTGAGATATGACTGGTGAGGAAGACCAACCCTCCTCCCTCTCCAGTCCCTGTGGGGGAAGCCTCAGGGCCCAGAGGAAGAAACAAGCTGAATATATTCATGAGCAAAGAGGAATCATCTTTCAGGAGGTTTCCAAATGGCATTATTAGGTCTTTTCACTCCCACAGGCCATGGGGCCTAAGTGGGAAGTCAAAGGCTGACTATGCCCCTTCCTGAAATTTCATTACTCACACTGGCTTCAAAGTAGTAGAGACTGCATTTTCTCTGGAGCCCCCAGTGGGCTTACTGCACTCTTATTACCCTCATCTCCCATTCCCCCTGCCATAAGGCAGAGCCCAAATTAGCCTGTTACTTCCCTGGCAAAGTCTTGGGGATCATGAGGACAGGTTTAGGTTTCATTTTGTGTGGAGGAATCGAGGTGGGATTGGATCAAGGTATGGAAGCCTTCAACCTCCCCACAGGGATTCCCAATAGGCTCCCCCTCCCCTTCCCCTCCCCCTCCCCCAGCAGGCTGAGAACAGGCTGTCCTCAGCGTTCACAGTTCCCAGCTCCTGGTCTGTCTGCACGACAGGCTTCTTGTGGGGGTGGTTGTGGAGGAGGCAGCCTGGAATGGCAGCCAGAAATACTAGCAGCCTCTGGCGCTCCGGCAGACTAGGGTATATGGTATTGACTGTTTTAGTCCAGCACCTCCCCCCAGTCCTTGAAGGAGAGTCAGCATATGCAAAGAGGGTAGGTAGGGGTGAAAAAAGGTAGAGAGCAAAGAGCCTTTTTCCATAGTCACTGTCTCTAGGAACAATGACTTCTGACTCTAACCTTGATCTCTGGAACGGTATAAGCTACTGGGGCCATGGCCCCCTCCCCCTTCCCTTCCTACCCTGGGAAGCAGGACTTCTGCCTAGGTCAGGATGCTAGAGTGGATGCAATTCTCAGGCTTGGCCACATGGAGTTTTCATTGACTGTACGCCACAGCCCTCTCAGTCCCACCAGAAACCAGATTAAAATGTAATTGGAAAATATTTAACAAAGTAAATAAAATACCAATCAGAGATAATATTTCATTTAAAAACAGACACTTTGTGGCCCACAGGAATAGGGATCCTGATGTATCAATTAGTGGCTCTGTTTCTATTTGAGTTTGACACTTCTGTTGTACACTACCCTTCTCTGGTATCCCTGGGAACTTTTTGGATGTTCTGGGAGACTCCTGGTGAATCAGAGAGTCTAGTCTAGGAAGGGAGTGTCCAAAGGACTAGGAGAAGGAGGCAGGCAAGGGGAAAGGGGAGGGCAGAGAAAGGAAAGGAAGGTTCCTCTTGGAGAAGGCAGCCCTAGGCTCTACTTGAGACAGTGTTGTCTTAATATAGCCTAACAGGTGCCTGTTGCTGCACTGTGGGGCCCTGAAAAGGAGGACCAGAATTAGCAGCTACATCATGCTTGTGGGATTTGCTAAGAGGTACTGCCAGGGCCACTCTTCCTTCAGCTTTATTTGGGCCTTTCCTACTCCCTGATATAAACCTGCCGTCCTGCTCTTGGCCACCCCAGGCCCTGAGGGCATGATGCCAACGATAATCTCCACCTCCCCAAGAGAGCAGCAGGGGTGCTCTGGAATTGTTGAGTAGATAGACACTCCCTGATAGCACCATCCTTAAATTTAGAAAAGAGAAATGTGGTTAATCCTGGCTGCCAAACTCCAGCCCTAATCCCAGCAGTGTGTCTCAGCTCCTATCTGACCCTGACAGGCAGGCAGGCAGGCAAGCAGATTGCCTCCCTCAGGATCTCAGGTGCCCTTGGTCCCTGGGTCTGCCAGATATTGGGCTAGAGGCCACATTTTTCACTCTTCCCTTGGCCCCAGTCTGTTTATAAAGAGGCCTTCAGAGGCTAAAACTCTTAGGCTGATGAATACAAATGTTATGTGCCTTTCCCCATTTTCCCATCCAATGGTGTAGCACTGACTTCAGGGATGGCCTAATAAGGTTGGGAGAAGAGGTAGTTTCATGACTGGCAGAAGAATCCCAAGGCCTAGGCATCATAGTGGCTATATCCTATGTCTTACCTCTGTGCCTATGTTATGTGTGGCCTTAAATTGTCAAGACTGGTCATGTTGAGAGTGGTGAGTAGAGGGTTTAAGGGGCTCTAGGGGCCTGTAATATTGAGAGGAGTAGCTGGTTTCCTTTGCTATTAGTTAATGAGTCTTAGTGCTACCTAGCCAGTCAAATCCAAGGTGCAGAAGGGGTCAAGCTCAGGGAAGCAATAAGGCAGCCTTCCTTCGACCCTTTCCTCAGCCTCAGCATCCAAATGGCAGTGCCAGGGCAGCTAGGTGGTGTAGTGGATAGAGCACCGGCCCTGGAGTCAGGAGTACCTGAGTTCAAATCCGGCCTCAGACACTTAACACTTACTAGCTGTGTGACCCTGGGCAAGTCACTTAACCCCAACTGACTCACCAAAAAAATTAAAAAAAAAACAACCAACCAAAACATTACCAAATGGCAGTACCTCTGCCCTGTTGCTAAGGAGCTCAGAAGGAACTGGGTCACATAGCTCTCTGAAGTGAGAACAGGCATCATTCACCCACAGGGCTTCCCTGGGCCAGGTGCTGAGAAGGTGAGGTCTTTCTTACCTTCTTCCCCATACTGGTCATAAACAGCTCGTTTCTTGGGATCACTCAGCACGTCATAAGCCTCTGCAATCTCCTTAAACTTCTCCTCAGCACTGGGTTCTTTGTTCTTGTCTGGATGATACTTCAGGGCCATCTTCCGATATGCTTTCTTGATCTCATCTTCATTGGCTCCAGACTGGATACCCAGAATCTTATAATAATCCTTCCCCATTACAGCAACTGGACCAGTACTGGCCTCCTTGTTCCTGAAAGAAGCCCAGGGTCAAACCTAAAATCCTCCTTCTCCTCCTCCTCCTCCTGGTCTCTTTCATCCACCTCCCTGACCTCCCCCTTGATTTTACCCTTCCTTGGACAGGTCTCCTCTCTTGGCCTGTTTCCTCATCTACAAAATGAGAGAGTTGGACTAGATGAATGATAAAGTTCTTTAGAATTAGACCCCGAGGCCTAGGAATATGAACTTACTTCCAAGGTCATCTAGTTCCTTAGAAGTAGAGCTGGGACTAGAACCTGCTCTAAATTTTAACTTCCATAAACTCTCCCCAACATCTTCACAATCACATGGCTCTTTCCAGCTTGGATTGAATAGAGCATGTTTTTGGCTTTAGCCCCTGAATTCCAGGAGCTAGAAAGTGAGGAGGCTGTGGCCTACTTTGTGGGGCCCAGCTGAGACCTGATTCATTAGACAAGTCTTAGAGTTGTCCAGATCAAAGGCATCTGTTGTGCCCCAGTGCCTCAAAGGCATCTCTCCATTGGCTCTCTAGACAACCAGCTGGTAGAATAGGGCAGGAAGGTTATACACGGCAACATTTAGTTCCTACAACCTGCTGGGAAGTGAGAGAACGGTGGCTAATAAGGCTGAAGGGGTATACCTCACTTAGTATTAAATTGGGTTCATGCTAGATAGGGACAGGAAATGAAGGGAAGGTATCCTGGGCTAGTTTGTCCCAGCTGGGTTGTCACAGGGATTCTGTGGCCCCCCAAGGAGATGAAGAAATTAGAAGGTAGCACTGATCTGGAGAATGAATGAATAACTGATAGATGGCTGAGCTGAAAAGGGTAGTCTTTGCTCAATATTGGAACTTTAGTATGGTTCTGTGTGAATATTCTTCCCCTGAAAGCCTCCTATGGGAAGAGACATTTAGGCCACCCTTGAGATAGCCAGTAGTCTCGGGAAGTTAGGCCAAGGGTACAAGGGATCCCAGGGCTTCTCTGCCATTAAGAGTCCCTTGGTTTCTGTTCTAGTCTGCTCATTACCAACCTCACATTCACATGTGATTTGATCCCTATAAGTCCATGAAGACAGGATGAGTCACAGTCCCTGGCAGAGGAACTAGGAGCTTCTGTCTCCATCAGCATGTGATCAATTCCCTGCCCTAAGGTTCACTCACCCTTTTGCCCCACAACATGCCCCACAACATGCCCCACAACACACACACACAGAAGGTGCTGTTAATTCTGACACAGAGTTAGCCTGGGAGAGGCAGAGTTCCTTTCCCCTCCCATTCTGGCCCCAATTGTTTGCAGCTAGCTGTTTCAAACCCACTCTTTACCTAATACTGAAGGGGACTCCTGATAGCCCTTTCCTCCTATTTCAGATGTCTTGCCCTATGAAGTTGGCCTATCCAGGTTCAATTTCAGGCTTCAGTGTCTACCTAGCATGAAGTGCCAAAGCCCCACTTCTCCCCACTGGCCTCATCTGCCAGGCCTAGATCAAGGGAAATCTGGTCACAGATGTCATAGGACAGTCATAGCCTCCACTGCTCCTCACCAGATGTGCATGTATATGTGTACATCCATAAGGATGTGCATATTGTGGAGAGGAGAGGGTTTCTTGCTATTCCTGGCTGGGGCTGTGTTTGAGAATAGCCAAAAATCATTCTCTGGCTCATCTAAAGCATAGCACAATTATTGCCAGTGTCCAGGGCAGGGGCAGAGCCTTTCTAGCAATGCCCTGGGCCAAGGCCATAGCTACTGCCTCATGACCTAGCACCAGCACTTGAGTGAGTCTTAGGAAGTGGGAGGGCAAGAAGGAGCCTGGGTGTCAGCCCCTCTAAGCTACCCTTCTTTCAGGTAGGAGAGGAGGCAGTGTTGTCTCCAAGGCCCCTGGCTAGCAGGGCTAGAGTGTCTGTAGCTCTTGCCCCCACAATGCTGGCAGCTGCTGGGCTGACTCATGCCTTTGGGAGTCTCTTTGTACGAAAGAGAAGCATTTATATGAACCCGGGCACCCCTCCCTCCACCAGCACGTCATGCCAAACTGCACAGCTCCCGGCGGCCCCCCACGCGACAAGCTGGGGGTTGCCATTTTGAATCACTGGCATGTGGGGGAGGTGGGGTAGGGAGGGCACACAGAAAAGAAAGTGCATCTGGGGGTGGGCAGCCATTTTCGGAAGCAGCAGTAAAATCTGAGAAGAAGCTGGCAGGGGGAGTGCTGTCATCTCTGTCCCAGCCCACATCTCCTGCCCCCATCATCCAGGCCTCCCCACCCCACAGTTACTCAGGGCCTGGGTGTCATTCCCCCACCCACTAATGCCAGCTCACAGGTAAGGCATCACAGCAGTTCCATGTCAAAGGACAAACAAAACAGGTTCTAATCTTGAACATCCTCATGCTGTCCCCATGTTACCTCTGCCACCAAGCTAGTTCCGTTCCTCAGAACCCAACTATCAAATGAGCTGGGCTCAAAAGGGCCCTTGAACCCTACTGGGGGCGGGGAATGAAGGGTAGGCTCTTTTGGAAGCCCCCCTCCAGCAAGTTTAAATGTCTTCCTAGGGTAGCAGGTAAGAAGGAGCTCAAAGGGGCCCTCCTTTCCTTTCCCATCTCCTCCAGTATGTGCTCAGATGACAAAGAATCCCCAAGGCCTTATGGAACAGAAGCACAGGGGTTGATATGAAAGGAGAGGAGGATAAGATAAAATCTTTGATAAGATATTAGAGGGCGGTAAGGGCAATGAAATAAAACTGGGAAGGACAAGGTATATAGGGATATGAAATATGGATGTAAGTTGGAATGTGGAATGTAGGGGTGTGAGATAGGGTGAGGTATGAAAGAATGGTATGACTGGGATGATATGCATAGGAGGAATGGGGAATAATATAGGAGTATGTGAAATATAAGGTGAGGTATGAATAGATGAGAGATATAGGGAGGATAAATAGATATGACATGGAGAGGTGAATGGATGTGAGATGAGGGGATATAAGATATAGGGGATGAGGGGCTGTGAGATATGGGGGACCAGGGGTTGTGAGATATTTGGGGAATGAGGATATTGGAGGATGAGGGGCTGGGAGATCTCAGGAGGTAGGAAGATATTGAGATGCGGTAGATGTGAGGTATTGAGAGGATGTAAGATATGGGTAGATAAGGGGATATAAGATATAAATGAGATATTGGGGTTATGAAATCCTAAGGAATAAGGTATAGGAGGATGTGATATGGGAGAGAAAAGGTGGAAAAGGGGTGAGATACGGGAAAATGAAATATCAGAAGATGGATATGAAATGAATGAATACCAGAGGTGAGAAAGACAGTTGAGGTGAAAAACAGCGAGGTGTGATGAAAGGATGAATGTCCCTCTGCCATCCTGGCAGAGGATGAAAATACTTTTTAAAGGGACTTACCGAAACTTTACAAACCCATTCAGCGTCCATGCACGCAGTTTTAACGGCTCCAGCTGAATTTTAAACATCAAGCTGGCTAAGAAGTCTTCTCCCCAGAAGTGTGGGAAGCTCCGGAAACCTCCTCTTGTCTGGATTGGGGGAGCAGCTGGGGGTGCGCAGGAGAGCCCAGTGCGCTTAAACATGCCCAGCAATACCCCTCCTCTCTGCCCTCACCCACCTGTCCACCAAGTACTTCAATAGCCAGATCCTCCTCAAGGCCACATGTCCTGCTCTGGCCTCCCACTGAAGAGTCAGTGAATGTCAGACCTCACAGGGTGAGGAGGGAGAAAGGAATCCAGAGAAGCAGTCTCTTGTGTGACTACTTGCTGGCTGTATTTGAGACTATCACTGTGCTTGAGAATGGGTTAGTGTGTGTGCCCGTATATGATTATGAGTGACTGCCTGTGAGTGTGAGATGGAGAGGAGCGCGTGGAGCTCCTCAGTCACCGGGGAGAGCCTGACCCCAAATCACCAAGAACCTGCTCAATGAAGTCACTTGACGTGCAGTGTCTCCTCCTTAATTGGTCTCGGGGTGGGGCCAGCCTCAGACAAAAGGCGCTTCGGGAAGGGTGGAGGGAGGGGGTACCCTGGTCGAGAAAAGGAGGGGGGGATATAGGGTTCTCCCTAGATCTCTAAGTCCAACAGCCAGGGTGGGGGCACTGAATGGCTCAGTTCAGAGTGGTGATGTCACTAGGGGATGGGGGGGGTGGAGGAAGAAGGCGGGGCTGGAGGGGGAGGGGATGCTGGGGGGTTCTGTCAGTGAGGTGACCGCTCCCAGTCACCCCCCAGCCCAGGGCCAGTCCCTGGTTCTACCGCACCCCTCTTCGCCCTGCCTGCCCCTTATTCCCACCCCCATCGGGACCCCAGGGAAGGGCAGTGGGGCCATTTGGTGGGGCATATCTAGTCTTCAGTCCTCTAGGTCCTCCTCCCCCTCTCCTCCTTTCCAGCCGTCCCAGACCCCAGGCAACTGGACACTTCAAGGTGCAACCCGGGGTCAGCGATCAGCTGCCTGGCCTGAGAGGGAGCGTCCTCGGGGCTTTCCGTCCCTGGATGGACTCGGTAGGTCTTGGAACCCGAGATCCCCGCGGCTACGGCGCGGCGCGGCCCCCGGCCCCCGACCCTCCAGCAGCTCCCCGCGGCAGTGTGTGGCGGCGACGGTCCCCAGCCCCCCAGCAGCTCCCCGCGGCGCAGGTGCTTGGCCTCCCACCCAGCGTCAGGTCGGGTCTCTAGGCCCCCAGGCACAAGACCACTAATAGATACCCCCAGACCTCCTCGGCTCCCGTATCCAGCGGCGCCTCCGGCTCCTCTTTAGCCCAGACACCCTGGCCCTGGGACACCCCCGGCCCCCGCCCGGCCCCGACGCGGCGCCCTCACCGGTGAGAAGCTGCGGGCGCCGCCGCGGTCGGTCAGACTGAGCCGCTGTCCCGTCCCGTCCTGTCCCCTCCCCCCGGATTCACCGCTTCCACCCGGGACCGAAGCCACCGGCCGCTGACGGAGTGGGGAAGGGTGGGTGGACAGGAGGGAGACCCGCCCCCAGAGCCCCGCCCCCGCGCCGGCCATTGCGCGGCACGCCCGCCACTCAGCATGGTTCTTGACATGATTGGACGGTGCTGAGCGAGAAGGGGGCATAGGGAGGCGTAGGGGAACGGACGCCTACTTTCAACGGCGGTCTGCGAACGACCCCTCGTCTGCACAAGGCTCGCATTTCAGGCTTATGACTGGCGCTCTCAGTAGTCAATCAACCACGCCTCCTAGCTTACTACTCACGTTCATTGGTGAAGGAAGCTGAAGGTGGGATCCTCATCTGCCCTTATATTGCATTGGTCCAAATGAAGGGTTTGGCCCTACCTCAGGTTAGTGCTGGCATTTCTCCACCAGCCCAATTGACAGGCCTTTGAGGTGGAACAAGCCGGCTACCCTACTAGTCCCTAGAGAAGCTTCTGGAAGTCTTGCAACGTCACAGGAAGGACTTAAAGGGAACGCGGCTACCCCTGCCCTACGAGAGCGCCCCAGACCAAACTTTGGGGGGTGTTTTTGCCTCCTCCCCTCAAAAGAAACAGTAGCCTCTCCGGGGAATGGGGAAATGGGGGAAGGTCGCAGTGCATCCTGGGAACTGTAGTCCTTTGGGAGGGTTCAAGAGGTCGCCGATGGGAGGAGAGGAAATGAGGGAACTCCCCATTGGCTCCGCCCACAAATCCAGCCTCAAGTTCTCCCGCCCCCCCCAGCAGATGTCCAGGAAACCATGAGCTTCTTGAGGGCAGAATCTGTTTCCTTCCCCACCCCCCCTTCCCATCTCCAGAATATAGCATAGCGCCTGTCGCATAGTGGGCACTAAATAAATGTGTGATGAATTGAATTGATTGGGTGACCTGCCTGGGGACTCGAGGAACCCATAAAGAATGAGCTTATGATTAGAGACCTAAGAAGAGGGTGGGGGTGAGGGTACCCCTGACTTCCACTGATGGAGTCGGCAGCTCCTCTTAGCCTGTCTCCCTAAACTCCATCAAGAACCCAGCCTAGACCTACCACATCCCCAGTCAAAACCTGCCCCTACTCCGCCGACCCCCGCCTCCCCCGCCCCCGACCATGACCCAGTTTCAGATCCTCGATTCTGATCTTGACCCAAATGCAGACCCCAAACCCCACGTCCAATCCTGATCCCTATCCACAACCTAGTCCCGGATCCCCTATCTTGACCAAGGCTCAACCCCAGATCCCTCACTGACTCTAACCCAGTCCCTTAGATCCCTCTGAACTCGGACCCTGATCTTGTCCCACTCACTCCCTGGCTGTTACCCAGATTCAGTAGAGTTCTGTTATAGGAGTCATAGGAACTGGATTTAAATCGTGGCTTCGTAATTTACTACCTTTGTGATCTTGGGCAAAGCATTTAATTTTTTCTGGGTCTAATTTTTATTGTCTCTAATATCCTATGGCCCTCCACCCCTACCCAGACCTAGATTCTCTACCCTGACTCAAACCTAGATCCCCTACCCAGGTTCAAATGTAGATACCAAATCCTGACCCTGACGTTGCCTCAGATTCCCCCATTCCCACCTAGTCCCAGTCTCAACCTTGACTGTGATCCAGATCAGATGCATCATTATTGACCTTTACCCTCATCCTGTCTCCTTTCCCTCTGTCTCAGTCGGCCTTCCTCCAACCCTGTTTCAACCCTGCTTTCCTCCATCACCTCATTGCCCCCCAATCTCCCATCCTCCTGTTTCCTGTCTTCCTGTCTCTCGTCCTCCTGTCTACACCCCCCCCAAGCCCTGGGGCTTGGGGGAGTAGAGCTGCGGGGGTGGCTGCCATCGGAAGCTGCCTGAGCAGACACAGTGCCTGGCGCACACGTCACTGTCTCCCAGGGCCCATCTGTGCCAGCGGGAGATGGGGGCGTGGGAGGGGGTGGGGAGGTGAAGAGGGGGATGGAGGTACCTTGGGAGACAGAAGGGTCTTTAGGCAGACCAGGGAGATGGGATAGGGTCTTACTCCCCAAAGGTAGGGCCCTCTTCATTCTTTTTCCATCCTTTTCTTTCTTCCAGGGGCAGGAAATTCAGGCAAAAAATATGTCCATTAGACTGAGCTGAAACCTGAGATCTTAAAAGTACCCAGTGTTAGATTATATTGTAGAGATGGAATTAGGACCTGAATCCCAGGAGGTTTCTTCATTTGACCTTCCCTCATTCACCACCACCTATATCTCTGGGGTGGGGGGGAATTGGGGAGTGTGATGAAATGGTGCAGGTGGGGGGAAATTGAGGGGAAAGGGAAGATGGGGTGAGGGAACAAACACAGAATAGGGTAAGATCAAGTGAAAGGGAAGAGGAAATGAGGAAGGTAATGGGGTAAAAGGGGTGATGTGGCCAGAGGTGGAGGATGGGGAGGGAGACAAGACCTGGTACCAGTCTCTAGCTGTGGGTAAAGGTGATAACGAGTTGTGCTTGAATTGCCCATCCCAGCTGCTTCCTCTTTTGCTTGTCTCTCAGCCCCCAAATCTTGTAACCCTACTGCTCAACCTTTCTGATTTGGGGGCTTAATACTTGTGCGTGTGTGTATGTGTGTATGTGCATACCTTGACCATGTATGTGTGTCTGTGCTGGTGTGCTCTAGCCACCTTATATACATATATATGACATATACATATGTCAGTGTGTAATTACAGAGTAGGTCTCTTTATACCTGTGAGTATCTGGAAATGCTAATGTATAGGCTGCCCTGCCCTGGGCATTCTTCTTTGACAATCTGGGCAAGGGGCTTAGGTATAGACCTCGATAGGAGCTTTGGGAGAAAAAGGGCACAGGAGATGGGCTAGTAGTGTGGTATAAGATCAGGGCAGAAAGGTCAACTTCTAACTTGTTTGTTTGGCACACACTTGTCATTTGGCTGTTTATAGATAGGGCTAGGGGTTGAGAAAGAGGGCAAGTGAAAGAAGATGGGAACACAGGGATGATGGAGTGAAGGGGCAATGTGAGAGCAGGATTTGTGTGAACTTGTGTCTTTTTCATCTTTTTCCCTGATGAATTGGGTCTCTGGTTACCAACCCCACTTGACTCTGATCCTGTGTATGTGATTAAATAAATCTGCCTATGAGTATGTCTTTGTGTACCAGAGTGTGTGATTTGTTTGTGATTGTGTGATTATATCACTTTGTAATTATATGATTTTCTGTGCCTGTGTGGAGATTATCATCTCAGAGCCATCTGTGCTTGTGTGTGATTTGTATGATGTGATATATCAATTGATATATATCTATTGTGTCCCTGCCTGCTTATTTGGTGGTTTGCCTGTGATTTACTTGTTGGTGATTCTGTATGATTGTATGTGCATGAGCATGCAACTTTTATGTACAGTTATAGATCTATGTGAAAGGAGGTATGTGAATATGTAAACATGTGGCAACGATTACATGCCTGCTTTGACTATGTGATTGTGTGTGCAACTGAGTAGATATGTTATTATGTGTGATTCTACATATATGATATTTGTGATGCTGTATGTAATTGTAAGGGATGTCACCACTTCAGATCTCTGGGCACCCATTCCTAACCCCTTTAGAACTAGAAATGTTGGAGGTCTGAAGATAGGAGCAGAGGGAAAGCTTGAGCTTGGGACAAAGGACCAGGTCCATCTTTCTTCCCACTGCTTCCCCACGGCTTCCTGAGTCCACCCCACATTTGTCAGGGGGGGTCTGAGGGGGTGCCCAAGGGCTGCATCACCCAGCCTGTACTCAGCTTCCTATCCTGTTGCCATGGCAGCAGTTGCTGGGGGCTCCCACGGTTCCTAAGTTCTGGGGGCGGGTAGAGCAGCTGCCAAGGCCCTGGTTGCCAAGGGAGATGAAGCAACCATAGGAGGAGGGAGAGTTGCCTGTGGCATTTTCCTCCACCCATTTTTCTCTTAGCACTGGCTGAGGGACTATCTGTCCCTCCTATCTGTCCTTTTCCCCAGCCTGAGTTCCCATACACTGTCCTTACCTGCCCACTCTAAAAGAGGAATGAGGCCCAACTCCTTCAAAAGGAAAAGGGAAGAACTAGGGAGGAGGAAAAAAGTCAAGGGAATTCCTTTCCATCATTGAAGGGGCCATTACCTCCTCTGTCTTATATCTGACCTCCTTTCCAGTTCCTTCTTGTTTTCCTGTCTTCTCTTGCCCAAACTCTTCCATATCCCTCTCCCTTCCCATCCCTTTCTTTCCCACATCTGTCCTTCACAACCTACCTTACTCCCCCTCTCAATGCCTCCTGATCTTTTTCTAATGTCCCCAAGTTTCTTGGACTTCCTGGTAGATAGAGGGCTGAGATGTCAAGCCTGGATGGACTTGGAGATGTGAAGTCCTTGGGTTCAAATCCTGCCTCAGATATTAGCTGTGTGACCTTGCACAAGTAACTTAAGCTAAATGGGTCTCAGTTTCATCATCTGTAAAACAAGGGAGTTAAACTCCATGATCTTTTCTATCCCTTTTGCCTCTAAATCAAAGAACCCATAATCCTTTGGCTTCCCCCTCCCAACCTCCTCAGCCCTTAGTTTTATGTTTTTGGTTGTTGTTGTTTTGCTGCTACAGTGTTATAAGGAGCTCTATCTGGGGGTTTATGGGAGGGGCAGAGATATCTGTTAGATAGATAATAACATAAATAATGTTAATATGTGGTTTTCTAAGTCAGTATGTGCCCTCGTGTACATTTAGTGGCCCTCTGTTTCTATTTGAATTTGACATTGACATTCAGAGGAATGCAAAGGAGTGATGGGGTCCCAACTCAGTCCTGACCCAAGGTGTGATTGGGAAGCTCTGGTTAGGAAAGTTAAGGAGAAAAAGCTCTATTCTACCCAATTTGGTTCCCCTCCCCAAAAAGGAGTTAAGCATTAGGATTCTTGGATGCTGTACATGCCCCTGGCATTGGCTGAATCCCATTGCCAGCTGTTTTCGGTCTGTAATATGTCCCGTCTCCCTCCACCACCTATTCTGTTGCCACCTTCCTTTTCCCTCCTCCAATTTACCAACAGAGACTACATTGGGAAGGTTATAGGCTGACCCCTAACTCTGGCTTTAGGCTGATTTATAACCCCAGCCATAAATTGACCCCTCATCCTAGCTAACTCCTAATTTATGAATTTCTTCTTATCCTTTAGCCCCAGTCACAGAATAATTACTGAACCTACACAATATACTTCTAATTGTGACCAATCTAACTTGACCCAAAATTAGCCACCTAACATTATCTACACCCTAAGTCAACTCTAGGGACTAACTCCAAGCCTTGGCTACAAAGTGACCCATAAATTCAGCCCTAAACTGATTTTTGAGCCTATCATATCCCTGATCCTGGTAAGAGATTGACCCCTGAATCTGGCTACAACTTTATCCACTATCCCCATCTACAGATGAACTAAGCCATTTATTCAAGTCTAGGCACTATGCTAGGCACTGTGGATTTAAAGCAAAAATGAAAGTCATTTGCTTCCTGAAGGAGGGATCTGGGGGGTGGGGGGAGGGAGAAGGAGAGGAAGAGGGGAAGGAGGACGAAGGAATAACATGTATATACAACAAAATATATACCAAACAAGACACTAACACCAGGAGTATAATAGCATCCAAGACTTCAAACACTCAGCTACTTTTCAGGGAGAAGGAATGGGGAAGGGTGGGGGGCAAATTGGGTAGAAACTGGGGATATATCAGGATAGGCTTCCTCTAGTACAGGGCTCTTGAACTGAGCTTTGAAGGATTCAATGAGATAAGGAAGGAGTGTGTTCCGTGCATGGAAGACAGCCCATGCAAAGGGACAGGGAAGGGAGGAGGAATGTTGTTTACAGGAAATGGCCAGCAGACCCATTTGGCTGGAATGTTGAGTGAGGGAAGGAGAGCAATGGGAAATAAGTCTGGAAAGGTAGGCCAGAAGCAGATCGTGAAGGGCTTGAAAGGCCAAATGGAAAAGCTTGCATTTGATTCTACAGAGAAGAGGCAGCTACAAGAGCTTTTTGAGCAAGGGGAGGACTTGGTCAGACCTGTGCTTTAGGCAGCTGTGTGGAGGATGGAATGGAGGGTGGGAGAGACCCTCCCAATCACAGGGAGATCTGTTGGGCTATTGCAGTGGTGAGGGTGAAAGGTGATAAGGGTCTGAACCAGAAATTGTGACCATGTGAATGGGGAGAAGAGTGATATGAGCTATGTTGTATGGGTAGCATTGACAAGGTTTGGCAACTAATTGCCCTCATCTATCAGTCCAAAGATCATAAACAGGGAGCAGCTAGGTGGCACAGTGGATAAAGCACCGCCCTAGATTCAGGAGGAGTTCAAATGTGACCTCAGAAACTCGACACTTACTAGCTGTGTGACCCTGGGCAAGTCACTTAACCCCCATTGCCCTGCAAAAAAACCCCCACAAAACAAAACAACAAAACAACAAAGATCATAAACATCTGGATTTTTAGAGCCCAGATCTCAGTCATTTGAAGTGCGTTCAGACCCTGATGCTTTCAAATCAGAACAAGAAGATGCACAGTTACAGCTATAATATATCACACCCAATCATACAAATCATGCACTGTCCAGAGACAACTCAAAGACAATAACGCTTACACACAAACACATAAAATCATGCCCATTAATTACACTGAGGCACAGCCACACAAGCAGACATATTCTTTCTCCAAAACAATTGGTTGTCTTTCCAAAGTCCAGTGGAAAGCAGCATCTGAGCTGTTGCCATGAATTGCTTTGCAACTGAAAATTTGATCTCTAACCCTGGGCTCAGAGTAATCCCTAAGCTCACATACTGACTACTAGCCCCATTCACACTAATCCTTATATCTGGCCAGATGTCATGGTATTGGTCATAAAGGAACATAGCCAGAGATGTCTCAGCACAAATCTATTCCCAATTTTGAAAAAAACAAACAAAAAACCTAAATAATAACCATACTGTAATGGAACTCACTGCCCATAATTGCCTAGACACAATATTGATTCACAAAAATTAAATGTTGGCCCAGGATGAGATATACATTTTCCTAGAGGCAGCTAGGTGATACAGTGGATAGAGTGTTGGTCTTGAGAAGACCTGAGTTCAAAGATGGTCTCAGAGACTTAAGAGCTGTGTGACCCTGGGCAATTTCTTAACCCCTGTCTGCCTCAGTTTTCTCAACTGTAAAATGGGGATAATAATTGTGGCATCTACCTCCCAGGGTTGTTGTCAGGTTCAAATGAGATAATATTGGTAAAGTGCTTAGCCCAGTGTCTGGCACATAGTAGGCACTTAAGAAATGTTTATTCCATCTGTCCTTCATTCCCATTATCCTATCTGTTCCTGGAGTTATTCAGAAGATGCTTTCAGTGAACTTACAGAAAATGAACTCACATGCCACAACTTCATGTACCCAAAACAGCCATTGTGTCCACCTGTGCAATAGTCGGAACTCTAAATAAAAAAGAATAGCCTTGGGACAATGATTTGTGCCCAGGCCATTTTTTCTGAATTGTATTGAAAAAGATGAGGATGAGATGCATAATAATGATATCAATAGTACTTCAAGCACCTGTGATTTCATTGGTGTGAGCATTCTATCCCTTCACTAACACCACTACCTCTTCACACCCACATAAATGGTCTTCTTGACTTTCTGTGGCCAAAACAATTCACCACTTCATAAAGATCTTTGAGGAAATTTTTTTTTGCAGTAAATCCCTCAGCCTTTTGAAATAGGGCAGAAATTCATCCATGGAAGCTATGAGTATGTTAGCAGCATGTATTCCTTTTATGTCTCAAATTGGCCTCCCTACCCCCAACACTGACCCCTAGACATCCTCTGTCCTCCTTACCAATACCATCTGCAAAAAAAGGAACCGAAAGGAGTTCAAAATTCATTATGATCCTCATGGTAAGTCAGCTTTTTGAACTCAAGAGAGCAAGTGGAATCTAATGATGGAATCTAGTCGTGCTGAGAGTAGAAATAACAAGAGTCCAGGAGCAGAGTGGCCTACACCATGAGAAGAAGCAGAGGAACAAAGGACAAGAAGAACTTGAAGGTCATAAGGGTGCCTTTCAGGGGGAAATTATAAACTTTTCAGATGTATATTTATCAGTCTCCCAAAAAGATATACAATGAGCCCATATTTTTTTTCAACTCACATTTCTTTTTTGTTTATTTAAAATTTTCAGTTCCAAATTCTATCCCTCTCTCATTCCTTCCCCCCCTCCCTGAGGTGGTGAGCAATCAGATATAGGTTATACATGTGCAATCATGACCATATTAGTAATTTTACACAAAAAAAGAGAAAGCACAAAATAACCTGCTTCAGTCTGTGTTCCATCAATATCAGTTCTTTCTCTGGAGGTGGATACTATGCTTCATCATTAGTCCTGTGGGATTGTCTTGGATCATTGCATGGCTGAGAATAGTTAAGTCATTCACAATTACTCATAGAACAATAATGCTGTCACTGTGCACAATGTTTTCCTGGTTCTGCTCACTTCACATCAGTTCATATGAGTCTTTCCAGGTTTTTCTGAAATCATCCCACTTGTCATTTCTTATAGCACAATAATATTACATTACAATCATATACCACAGCTTGTTTCCCCAATTGATGGGCATTGCTTCAATTTCCAATTCTTAGCCACCACAAAGAGTTGCTATAAATATTTTTTGTACATTTTTTCTTTTCTCTTTTTCACAGTTACTTTTGTTAACTGTTTCCCTCCATCTTATTCCCTTCCCCATGATATTTACTCTATTATCTATCTTCTTTCACCCTATTCCTCCTCAAAAGGGATTTGCTTCTGACTGCCCCCTCCCCCAATCTGCCCTCCCTTCTTTCACCTTCCCCTTCCCCTCCTACTTTCTTGCAGGGTTAGATAGATTACTCCACCCAATTGAGTATGTATGTTATTCCCTTCTTGAGCCATCTCTGATGAGATTAAGGTCTTTGAGCCAATTCTGATGAGTGTGAGGCTCATTCACTGCCTCACTCCTCCCCTATCTCTCCCCTACTCCATAAGCCCTTTCCTGTTTCTTTCATGTGGGATTTCACCCCATTCTACCTCTCCCCTTCTTTCCCCTCCAATGCAATCCTCTCCCCCCTCAATTTTACCCTAAAGATGTCATCATAGGGCAGCTAGGTGACACAGTGGACAAAGCACCCAGCCTGGACCCAGGAGGACCTGAGCCCAAATCCAGCCCCTGTCACAAGACACTCACCCACTGCTTGACCCTGGGCATGTCACCCAACTCCAACCACCAAAAAATAAATGCTTTACAGATATCATGCCTTCATAATCAATTCCCACCTGTGCCATTTGTCTAAATTTATTTCTATCATCTGTCCTAATACTGAGAAGTTTCTTATGAGTTAGACATATCATCTTCCCATGTAGGAATGTAAGCAGTTTAACCATTTAACATCCCTCTTAATTTCTATTTCCTGTTTACCTTTTTATGCTTCTCTAGGGTCTTGTATTTGAAAGTAAAATTTTCTATTTAGTTCAGGTCTTTTCATCATGAATACCTGAATGTCCTCTTTTTCATTGAAGTCCCATTTCCCCCTGAAAGACAATGATCTCATATTAATCAACTGAATCTTGCCATCACCCCTGCTGCTGTGATGCTTTCTGGAACTCCATGCCTTGCTATCCATTCTGCAGTTCACCTTCTGCCCTGCAGTTGAATCCTCTTCCTCATTAGGATGTAAGCTCCTTAATGAGAAGGATTATCTCAATTTTGTGTTTGTTTCCCTAAAGCTCAACACAGTGCTCTGTACAAAGTAGGCACTTAATGCAAACCTTTTTCATTCATTCATGCATGCATTCATCAATCCATTCATTCATTCATTCATCTCTTGGTGGGAAATCTTTTGATGATGAGAATCTCTAGACATAGCTAGTCTGGCACTTAGATGACAGACATATAGAGTCCACTGCCATTGCTGCATCCATATTTGAAGTCTTTTCAGCTTGATTGGACCAAGATTTTGTGCTCTGCTGGCACAACCTCTGAGAACCCAGGACCACCTCCACTGACAGCATAAGGCATCAGAACTGGGCTTTGGTAGAACAAAATAATAACAACACACATCTTTTAGTTAGATGGTTTCCAAAGCATTTCAAGACACATTATTGAATGAATGTACTTCTCATTTTGAATATGCATTTCATTTTATTTCATGTCAATCCTGTGAAGAAAGCAGTATAATTATTATCCCTGTTTTACAAATGAGGAAACAGCCTCAGAGAGGTAAGTAATTTGCCCAACTAACACAGGATTCAAACCCAGGTCTTTTGGCTGAAAGTCCATTGCCTTTTCCACTCTAGCACTCAATGCCCTGCAGTCAAGCCATTCTTCCTCTTCAAAAGTCTCTTCTCCTCCAAGAAGTCTCTCCAGATTAATTTGAAGATGATCCAAATGTTCATTCATTCATTCATTGATTCATTCATTCAAGAAATAGTGATGTAATACCTACCTTGTGTGCTGAATATGCTATCATCACCCACTCTGTGTGTGTGTGTGTGTGTGTGTGTGTGTGTGTGTGTGTGTGTGTGTGTGTGTGTAGGTGTCTGCCTGTAAGTCTGCATCTGCTGGAGGTTTTACTCTCCCAAGCTTGTTACAGGGACGGTGGTTATTTTGGCAGCTCTGGACAAATCACCAAAGCACAGAACTCCTTGTGGCACTCCATTGTTTTGAACTCCACCAAAGCCCAGTTCTGATGCCTTATGTGGTCAGTGGAGGTTGTCCTAGCTTCTGCCCTATTTCAATCAAACAGAGAAGGATAAGACGAGGATTACTATTGGGGGAGGTCAGAATTGAAATGGGATGGTGTAGGGTGTACAATTAGTACTGACTTCAGAGATGGGTACTCTTTAATATGGGACGTGGAAAACTGAGAAGGTTCAGGATTACTGTCCACAGAAAGGGGATGGAATGGACTTTTCTCTCAAATCCTAGAAATGCAGATTTCTTATCTCCAGCCTCAGTCTCTTCCATGATACACACACATATACATGCATGCACAATACATGTATATCTGTATAAGTAAATGTGTGTACACACACATTCATGTGTGTCTATATAGGTGTGTATACATATACATATATGCATATATAATATGTGTATGTGTATAGATGGATATAGAGATATCCATCTCTATCTATCTCTATTTATATATATATATCTATCTCTATCTAATCTAGACCTATAGATCTCGATCTCTATCTAATCTAGATCTAGATCTCTAGATCTTTATCTATCTATGGAATTCAACCTACCTCAAGCTTATGATTTTCTTCCAGGCACATTCCCCTAAGTCTGCTTAGGTTGATGGAACTGCTATTCTCCCAGTTACCCAGGCTCGATATCTTAGATCCATTCTTGACTAGCCCTTCATGTTCACTTTCTACTCCATCTAATTAGTCACCAAATCTATTGATTCTCCCTCAAAACCATCTTCCTTTTCATCTCTTTCTCTCTACTCTTTTTTTTTTGCAGGGCAATGAGGGTTAAGTGATTTGCCCAGGGTCACACAGCTAATAAGTGTCAAGTGTCTGAAGCCAGATTTGAACTCAGATACTCCTGAATCCAGGACCGGTGCTTTATCCACTGTGCCAACTAGCTGCCCTCTCTCTCTACTCTTAATGGGACTTCCTCACTCTAATATCTCCCTTCTCAAACCTACCTTCCACACAGTTGCCAAAAGAATCTTTCTAATACCTGCTTGACCACGTGCTCTCTCTGCTCAGAAACTTTCAGTGGCTCACTATTGCCAACTAGGGTAAGAGGTTGAGATCTAGGAAGAGAACATTCTTTAGACTGGCCTTCAGAAATTTTCACTTCTGTCCCCAACCTATCTTTTCAGCCTTATGTCACTCTCCTCCCCTTCTGCATTCAACACTGCAGACACATTGGACTATGTGTTCATCCTTTATATTTCCCCGCCCACTTCCATGTCTATGTTTTTGTGTATGTCATCTCCCATGCCTGAACTGCACTGCCTCTTTTCACCCTCCACCCATTAGAATGTAAGTTCTTTGAGGGCAGGGACTGTCTTTTTTTGGCTTGTATTTGTATTCCAGTGTCTAGCACATATTAAGCATTTAATAAATGCTTGTTGACTTGTCTTGGTCTGAAGACCTCTAGGTCTTTCTTTTTCACCTATTTTACACAAGTGCTTTTGAAACTTGTATCACTTGTAAGTACACCTTTACCATTTTACTAGAATTTAAGGTAGGACAAAGACTATATAATATCTATTGTCAGTGCCCAACACAGTTCCTTGCATATAGTAAGTAAATGCCTAATAAATACCTGCCTTTAATTGATACTAGAACTGGGGTCAATGACAGTGCCTCCTTAAAATTTAAAGGTGGTCATTTCAGGACAAATAACAGCAAGACCTTTCTTTTTTCTTCCTTCCTTCCTTCCTTCCTTCCTTCCTTCCTTCCTTCCTTCCTTCCTTCCTTCCTTCCTTCCTTCCTTCCTTCCTTCCTTCCTTCCTTCTTTCTTCTTTCCTTTCTTTCTAGCAGTTACTTCATTTACTCATGCCTGAACAACTGTAATTTACTCATACCTGAGTTACTGTAATAGGTTTCCTCATCTCCAGTTTTTTTTTCATCTGCAATCCATACTCTATACTGCCACCAAATTAATTTTCCTAATTCAGATGTTAAAAGACAGCATAGCATCACAGATAGAGAGGTGGCTTAGAGTTAGGAAGTCCTGGATCCATATTCTACCTCTGAAACATACTGACTGTATATTCCTAGTAAAGTCATCTAACCTGTCAGGGACTCAGGTAATTCTCAAAGACTATACATTGGAGAGCAGGTAGAGAGAGCTTCCTCAAATGGAGGAAATCGAGTGAAATTACAGGTTTGGTTTACAAATGCATGCCACGGGGGCAGCTAGGTGGCACAGTGAATAAAGCACTGGCCCTGGATTCAGGAGGACCTGAGTTCAAATCCAGCTTCAGTCACTTGACACTAGCTGTGTGACCCTGGGCAAGTCACTTAACCCTCATTGCCTTGCCCTCCCCCCCAAAATGCATGCTAGTCCCTTGCTCAGAAACCTTCAGTGGCTTCATATTACCTAGAGGAAAAGACTAGTCAGGCCCCAAACTAACTTTCCATTCTTATCTCCTACTGTTTCCTAATGTAGACCCTCCACTTCAGTCAACATGGCATATTCCCTAAATAAATCTTGTGTTCTCTTTATGAGCTCTTCCCCCATGCTGTGCCTATAGCTGAAGTAGCCTTTCTCCTTTCCTTTCTCTATTGACCCCAATGCTGCCCATTCTTCAAGGTCCTATTGAAGTCCCTGATCACTCCAGCCAATACCACTCTCTTCCTCTGAAGTATTCTCTCTGTACCATTCATTAGCACTTACCATACATGGCTCTGTATTGGTATTTTACTTTCTGGGATTTTCTGTGCCTTGCCTCCCCTTCCCTACTAGACTGCAGACCTCCTGAGGGCAAGAGGGAGCTAGAAGGCCCAGTAGACAGAGTCCTGGGTTTGAAGTCAGGAAGTCCTGAGTTCAGATATGACCTCAGACACTTACTGGCTTGTGATCCTGGGCAAATCTCTTGGACTCTGTCTTTTTTAGTTTTTTTCAACTATAAAATTAGGATAATACTTAGCACAGTACCTGGCATATACTAGATGTAAATAAATGCATGTTTCCTTCTTTTTTAGTTCACATATTGCCAAGCTCAGTGCTTTGCCCACAGTAGGTGCTCCCTTTTTTTGGGGGGGGGGATGTCTTTGGGAAAACCCTCTATGTTCTTGGTAGGTTGGGTTTTTTTTGCAGGACAATGAGGGTTAAGTGACTTGCCCAGGGTCATACAGCTAGTAAGTGTCTAGTGTCTGAGACTGAATTTAAACTCATGTCCTCCTGAATCCAGGGCTGGTGCTTTATCCACTGTGCCACCTAGGTGCCCCCCCCAGTAGGTGCTCAGCAAATAACAGACTTAATGGATAAGATAGTGAAACAGTCTGAAAATACAAACATTTAAAGATATATCTGCTTAAATTAACAGATGCTGTTAGATACTCAATAGGTAATAGTCCAGGGAATATTGGGATTCTTATGAAAATAATATCATTGAGGGAAGCCACCACCCTTCCATATAAAATACCCTTGTCAAAAATCGGACTACTAGACTGGAAGGAACCCAAATCCCAACGTAGTGATAGTGAAGACAGTACCAAAGCTTGTCACCAGAGGGCACCCAGAGCCCAGCCCATAAATGGCTCTCTTCTGTTCTGAGGATTGGATGAATGATGAATTCTGCAAAGCCCCTTCTCTCTTATTTTTAAGTGAGGCAATTGTGGTTAAGAGACTTGCCCCAGGTCACACAGCTAGTAAGTGTCAAGTGTCTGAGGCTGGATTTGAACTCAGGTCCTCCTGAATCCAGGGCCAGTGCTCTATCCACTGTGCCACCTAGCTGCTCCTGAAGCCCCTCTCTTCTCTGGGACTGAGTCCTCTTCCCTGAAGGTCAAGCATAGGTGACTGGGAGGAAGTGGGAGCTGGGGAAGAAGGGAGAAAAGGAAAGTGTTGTCTGGACACTTTACTAGACCTGAGATTTCACTGGTGTGCAGAGCTCCAGGTGAGGAATTCCCTTTGCCAGTGGAGATTGACACTTTCTCAGAAATTTAGAGATTTCGTGAGTGGCCTGTGATGTGAAGAAATTAAATGACTTGCCCAGGGTCATACAGCCAATATGTGGTAGAGGTAGGACATCAAACTAGGTCTTCCTGACTCAGACTGGTTCTCCCCGATTTAGAACTAGAGGTGACTTCAGAGGCCATCTAGTCTAATTCCCTTATTTTACAGATGAGGGAGACCCTCACTAAGACCTGTAGATTCAGAGGTTAAATGATCTGTCCAAATTCACATAGGTAGTAAAAGGTAAGAACTAAGTAAAGATCTTCTAGATCCAATGCTCTTTCCACTGAACTTATCCAGTATGCATATTTCCTTTCAGTTGGGCACCTTTTAGGACACCAAAACCTCTCATGACAGAGAAAAGAACTGGAAACTGGGTTAGGAAGAAGGTTGAAAGGATTAAAATCTTCACCCTCCTGAATTTCTCCCCAACTTCTTCAAGAAAGAGAATGTGTCTGCCTAGCTCCTGCTAGCTCACATTTATTTAGGTTTACAAAAGAATTTTCTCACCACTGTTCTGGGAAGTATCTTTGGCTTTGGAGTCAGTAACTCTAGGTTGAAATCCTGGCCTTTCCATTTACTGCCTTGATCACTATGTGACTTTGGGCAAGCCACTTTACCCTCTCTGAGGGTCAATTTTCTCATTTATAAACTGAAAGGATTGGAATAGCTAACTTCTAAGGTCCCTTCTAGCTGTAATAGATTATTCTGTAGTCCAGTTCATTCATTTAAACCACAGTGGGTAGTGAGGGCCTCTACCGGGGTGGTGTCTATGGATGTAGAGAGAAAAGGATGGATGAAAAGAATCAGTGGCATGTGAGAACTGATTAGATGTGAACAGTGAGGGAGAGGGAAAAATCAAAGCCAACCTGAAGTTGAATGGGTGAAAAGGTGCTGCCGCCACAGAAACAGCAAAGTCACAAGGAGAAGCAAGTTTGTAAGGAGAGATCATGAGCTCAGTTTTATACATGACAAGCATGAGATATTAGTGTGAAATCCAAGTGGAGATGTCCTGCATTTTCTTGTGGACGTCAGAAGAGAGACTGGGCCTAGAGATATGGGTTGGGATTGGGATTTATTTTCATAAAAGTAGCATAAAATTACATCTCATAAAGGCAGTAGTTGAAGTCAGGACAGTGAATAAGATTGCAGAGGAAAAGAAGAGAGGACAAGGACAGACTCTTGACCCAAAAAAGGAGTCAAGATGAAGAGGGCAAAGGAGACAGAGAAGAGGTGGGGAAAATCAGGGGAGAGTATGGGGTCTCTGAATTTAAGGGAGAAGAGGGTTTTTGGCTGTGTTAGAAGGTACAAAGAGGTCAAAGAGGATGAGGACTGAAAAAGTTAGTGGTGAAACATGTTAGAGTGTTTTCTGGCATGCAGTTATCTTTGTTTTTGTTTTGTTTTGCGGGGCAATGGGGGTTAAGTGACTTGCCCAGGGTCACACAGCTAGTAAGTGTCAAGTGTCAGCCCGGATTTGAACTCAGGCACTCCTGAATCCAGGGCCAGTGCTCTATCCACTGCACCACCTAGCTGCCCCCTGGTTTCTGACATGCAGTTATCTTTAAGTGAGCACTGTAATAATTTCTTTCCTAGGCACAGGTCCTAGGATTGAAGCAAGGTTCCTGAAAGTCTTTGGAAGAAAGGCATTCATCTTAGGTGTTAGTGAATTGTACTTCTGTTATAGTTAGCATTATCTGCCTCCTAGGCATTCTACAAAGAGAAGTATATTTCTTTACATAGAGAAGGTGAGATACTTTTTTTTTTTTTAGTGAGGCAATTGGGGTTAAGTGACTTGTCCAGGGTCACACAGCTAGTAAGTGTTAAGTGTCTGAGGCCGGATTTGAATTCAGGTATGTGAGATACTTTTTTAATCTTAAAAGTATTTTATTATTTTCCAGTTACATGTAGAGATAGTTTTCAACATTTGTTTTTTAATAAGATTTTGAGTTCCAAATTTTTCTCCTTCCCTCCCTTCCCTTCCCCTTTCCCAAGACAGAAAACAATCTGATACAGGTTCTATATGCACAATCACATTAAACATATTTCATGTTGTGAAACAAAAATCAGAACAAATGGTTCAATCTGCATTCAGATTCCACAGTTCTTTTTTCTGGATGTGGAAAACATTTTCCATCATGAGTCCTTTGGAATTGTCTTGGATCATTGTACTGCTGAGAAGAGCCAAGTCTATCATAGTTGATCATTACACAATATTGCTTTTGCTGTGTACAATGTTCTCCTAGTTCAGCTCATTTCACTTAGCATCAGTCCACCTAAGTCTTTCCAGGTTTCTTTGAAATCTGCCTGCTCATCATTTCTTATAACGCAATAGCATTCCATTACATTCCTATACCAAAACTTGTTCAGCCATTCCCCAACTGACAGGCATCCCCTTGATTTCTAATTCTTTGCAACCACAAAGAGAACTTCTCTAAATATTTTCGTATGCGTGGGTACTTTTCCCTTTTTTATTATCTCTTTGGGATACAGACCTAGTACTTGTATTACTGGGTCAAAGGGTATGTACAGTTCCATAGCTGTTTGGGCATAGTTCCAAATTGCTTTCTAGAATCGTTGGATCAGTTCACAACTCCACCAGCAATGCATTGGTGTTTTTCCAATTTTTCCTTAGCTTCTCTAACATTTATTATTTTCATTTTTGTCATATTAGCCAATCTGTTAGGTGTGAGGTGGTACCTCAGTGGTTCTAATGTGCATTTCTCTAATAAATAGTGATTTCAAGCATTTTTTCATATGGCAATAGATAGCTTTGATTTGTCTGAAAATTGCCTGTTCATATACTTTGACCTTTTATCAATTGGAGAATGACTTGTATTTTTATACATTTGACTCGGTTCTCTTAAGTATTTGAGAAATGAGGCCTTTATCAGAGATTCATGTTTAAAAAATTCTTTCCCAATTTTCTGCTTTCCTTATAATCTTGGTAATGCTTTTGTTTGTGCATAAACTTTTTAATTTTATATAATCAAAATTATTTATTTTATATTTTTATTGTTCTCTATATCTTATTTGGTTCTAAATTCTTCATCTGTCCATAAATTTGATATATAAGCTATTACATGCTCTCTTAATTTGTTTATGATATCACCCTTTATATGTAAATCATGTACCCATTTTGACCTTATTTTAGTATATCGTGTGAGATGTTGGTCTATACCTAGTTTCTGCCATACTGTTTTCCTGTTTTCCCTGCAGTTTGTGTCAAATGATGAGTTTTTTTTTTTTTACAAAAGCTTGGATCTTTGGGTTTATCATATACTAGATTACTAAAATCCTTCATTCTTATGAGAAACCTAAAGCTCATTATTGATTCCATGACAATTTTGAAAAGTGCAGTATGGGATAGACTTCCAAAATATAACAAATTAAATTTAGTTTTATCTTTACAATTTTATGACATTCTTTGAAATATGGGGTGACCCATTGAAGATGTAAATAAATGTTTTAGACCCCTGGAAAAATGGAGCTGGGATTTGTGGGGCTGTCTCAATTGGCTTTTCTGGTTCCTTCAGCACCATGGACAACAGCCCCAAAGTATCTGCCGTGGGGAAGAATAACCTAATGTACCTTTCAAGCACAGAGAATTAGCTAGTAGGAAGAACATTTATTGTTCTGATTGTTAATGTAAGAAAAATCCATTTTTGTGGTTGTTGTTTTGGGATGGAGGTGTCATATAACTCTATTAAATGCTATTGATCCCAGCAGGGAGTTTAGGACAATCTCCCTTTAACCTGATTCCTTCCTTTGGGATGAAGAGGAATAGTAAATCCAAAAACTCTTTTCCAGCCTGAGACCCATAAAGCTCACCTGCAGTATACTGCCTCGGCTCTGGACACCTATCTTTTTTGGTAATCCCCCCCACCCCACCCATTCTTGCTTTCCCTGTGATTCCAGCATCAATTCCTAGTGTCTCTCTTACTGTGATGTCAGAGAAGAAAAATTAGATGCACCTAAGCAAGAACCAAGACCCTGTCTATAAGACTAATGGTGTTCTTGAGTGTCTCAAGAAGTTATCCTGTTGTGAAAATGGTGGGAACCCAAGATGTCTCATCAACTAGCGGTGAAGCAGAGAACAACTGAGTGTGCCAAATCCATGGGGATGGCCCCTGAAATATTATTCCAGAACCATTTCCTCTGCTTACCATGAGGGATTGAGGCTCTGACACGTGACCCTTGGGAATTGAGGCTCAGTTGTATCAACTCTGTCTGGCAACAGCAACCCAGTGATATCCTTTGTCCTAAATCCCTCGTTATTGGCTATTCCACTATGCCCTTGCCCCCAAGTTTTTTTTATTTTAAGTATTAGGCCTTCTCTTGGAAAAACGAGTTTAGGATATATGTTATCTAAATAAGATGTAGTGGGAAGAGGAGGTTTTGGGGAGGGACTTGAGGATCCAATTAGGTCTGAAAAGCTGGGAGAGTGCAACCCCCACCCTCAGGTTAAAGCTCATAGTAGAGTGTGTGTGTGTGTGTGTGTGTGTGCGCGCGCGCACACACGCACGTGCACGTGCATCTTGTTGCTTTATTTCTCAGGAAAAGTTTTTTTAAGTGAGTAGCAGCACTGGTCTATGGGTGATCGGAGATGTTGATTGTTTGCCCAGGTTCAGAGAGCACAGGATGAAAATTCTGGGAATAAAATGTGTGAGGTTAGTTTAGGACCTTTGTGTGCCCCATTCCATCTTTCCAACCTGGGCATAATACACCGTTTGTGATTCTAGGCTATTTTGTGTAGTTTGTGTGTGTGTGTGTGTGTGTGTGTGAGAGAGACAGACAGACAGACAGACAGAGACAGAGACAGAGAGACAGCTGGGGGGAGGAAGGGAGGGAGAGGTTAGACTACCTTTAATGGAAATTTCATTTTCCCTTTCTAGCTCCTTCTTAGTTCTCAAAAAGATTAAGACCACTAATACGAAGAAAATTCTTTGTCAAGTTTAAGGTACATTATTTAGGGTATGATGAACAGGATACTATTAGAAAAACCTGGAAAGACCTACATGAACTGAAGCAGAGTGAAATGCACTGTATACAAAATAACAGCAATAGTGTAAAATGATCTGCTGGGAAGCATGTGGTTATTTTCAGCAAGGCAATGGTCCAATATAATCCTGAAGGACTATGAAAATGGCAACCCATCTACAGAGAAAGAAGTGATAGTATCTGAAATAGATGGAAACACATTTTTTTTTCTTTTCTTTTTTTTTTTTTCTTTTTTGGTGAGGCAATTGGGGGTAGGTGGCTTGCCCGGGGTCATGTGGCTGGTGGGTGTTGGGTGTGTGGGGCCAGATTTGGGCTCGGGTGCTCCTGGTTCCAGGGCTGGTGCTCTGTCCGCTGCACCACCTAGCTGCCCCTGGAAACACATTTTTTTAAAAAATGTTTTTTCTCTTTGACAATTCCTCAGTCTGAAGTTTTGGGAGTTTTTTGACTGTTTTTTTTTCTCACAACCTAGCTAATGTGGGAATGTTTTCCATGACTACTCATGTATAATTTATTTTGAAATGCTTGAGTTCTAGTGGGTGGGGGTGGGAATATAGGAGGAAGAGAAGTTGGAACAATTTTTTTTTAATTGATGTTAAAATTTGTTTTTACATATATTTTGGAAAATAAAAGTCTATTCTAAGAGTGAAAAAAATCCCTCTGGAACATCCTTTTCACCTGTCAACCCACTACCCTATAGGAAAGAATCTCAGTAAAAGTGGTCATAGTTTATATAGGTCTAAACTTTCAGGTAGAGATCATAATTACCTTGAAAATGCAGAATTGTGTAGATTCAATGAAGAATACTTTACAAAAGCTTATCAGATATTTTTGCTGTATAGTACCCACACATGATCTGTCATGTTGCTTGAAATAGCCTTCTTCAATCCAAAGTCAATAAAGATAAAAATGCAAAAAAAAAAAAAAAAAGATTAAGACCAGAAATGTTCTGGAGAGGTCAGGCTCTGTGATTCCCTTGGGAAGGCTCAGTGCTTCATAGCTTCCTCTTCAATGATATAGAGGATTCTTTTCTTTCTGGGGACTATTGCTGTACCACTCCTAACTCAAAGGGACAAGTGTAGGCCAAGGTCCCAAGAACATGAGCACTCGAGGCACAGAAATGGGACCTGTAGCATGTGTCTGGCAAACTTACACACTGCCTAAGCTCTGACAAGGAGTTCTTAAGAATTTATGTCCTTCTAGCTGTCCCTTGAATTACCACACTCCCACCTTCCCATAAACACTGCACATGAAAGTAGTAGTGTCAAGATTTCTTTATTAGGATATCCTGTGTATGCCCAGACTTTGGGAGTACCAGCTCCATTTGGCTGTATTGCCCACAAGGGCTGGGCATGGGTAGAAGAAACATGCAACTATATAGTAAAGGGAAAAACAGAAGTTGGGGGTCTTACCCCTCAATGTCCAAGTTAGTGTTTGCAGAAAGGCAGTTACAGGACTTGGGGCAGATTCTTTTAAAAAAGGGCATGCCATCTCCTAACAGTTGAGAACATGGAGGAAGAAGGGATAACTGGAACCCATTGCTGCTCAAGTACTCCTAGAATATGTCTTCAGTGTTCTTCACAAGAGGATCAAAAGGGACACAACAATAATACCTCTTCAGGTATTGTGGCCAAGCCCCCACAACTGGGAGCCAGTATGGTTCAGTTCCATCCTCAACACTATCTTGCTTTAGTATAGAATATTGGGAAGTTCCTTTTGTTTTCTGTGCCCTGTTGCTGTTATCTGTGAAAGGATATGCCAACCCAATGCCTAGGGTTACAGAACTTTAGAGAACTATGGTGGGAAGTGACCACTTGAGACCAGTTCCTACTGCCTACATACACTTCTTGGAGCATACATCTTCCCAATATGAAACAGAACTGACTGCCCAGTAATACATACCTGGATCAGACAATAGGACCCACTCCAAAAAGCACAGGAGGAGAATGAAATTTTTCTGCCACACTGGATTATGAAATATGGTCCCAGGGGAAATGACTGGTCTTCTTTCATTTTTCTTTCTTTAAAAACCATGGCTCAATCCAAGGACTACTAGTGGGGAAAAAGATGGTAATGGTATGGCTGCTTCAAATGTAGGACACTGTTCCTGAGGGGCTGAATGAACTTGAACTGTTATGAACAGTCTGATGATGAGGAACTCTCAGTTCGCTGGGCTGCAGCAAGCATACAGTAATGAACTCATTCCCCAGAAGCTCAGAAATCCCAAGTGATTATAGGGTAAATGGCATGCAGAAGGCAGCAGCTGATTGATTCAACTCTAAGTCAGACAGCAAGTGGCTCTGGCTGTGTCTTCATGCTAACGGATGGTGTCTCCTGAAATTCTAGTTAAGGACTGCTTAGCCTCTTACTGCAATTATCTGCATCCTTCACATGATAAGCCCCCAGCTGAAGAGAACACTTTGGTTTTGCAGGGTCACAGGCCCCCACTAAGAATTCTGGTTGGAGAAAGCATCAGCATTCCTGTGCCATCTGCTATGGTGCTTCTGTCCTGAGGATGAGGGGGACTCCTAGTGCCTGCTGCTTTCCTAGTCAATTCCTACTAAGCTTCCATCTCTGCTTGCTGTCTAAGGTTCTGACATGCCAGTTCATTCACATTGGTTCTGGGATCATTATAGTAGGTCTGACTTTAACAGAGTGCCTGGAGATTCCAGGGGTCTCCCAAGTGAGACCTCCTCCTTTTCTAAAGTGGCACATCCCAGTGGGCAGTACAGACTGTGCTGTGCTTCCAGCTATAAAAAGGCAAGGGCCTGGGGTGAGTGGAGTTTCATAGTGGTCACTCCTACAAAGGATCAAAGGTTCTAGACCTTTTGCCATTCCATTCAGAGCCCCCCAAACCTTGGCTATCAGGAGAAACTTAGCAAGACAAGTGCATCTGAACAGAAATCACTCACCACCTTCAGTCACACTGGGTGGAGGGAGAAGGCAGTGTATTTGTTGTGTTTGTATGTGTGCTCATCATTTCCACTGGTAAAATACTTTTGTGTGGAGTTGAAGTCAAAATAGAGATGAACCCTTGAGAGTGATTTTGGTGTCTAGGGGATGAGGCCTCTTCTTGAATCTCAAATATTAATATTGCTCAAGAATCCAGGATTAGCTTTCAGTGTGTTCAGATAATTTTCTAGAACCAGTTCCTCAATGTTAAAAGAAAACAGGCAGGCAAGGAGACCACAGAGGAAATAGGAATGGCCCCAAAGTGCAATCAGTACCTCACTGTTGGTGGTGGCTGCTGCTTCTCCATAGCAGGTATTCTCCTCCAGGCCTTCCTTTTTCATCCAACCTGGGGGCTACACAATTTTAATCCGGTTTTAAGGAGACAGCCTAATGGGTGATGAGCAATTCTAGGGTAAGTAGTCTTCTCCAAAGATGTTTGATATAAAGTCAATGTCTCCCCTCAGGAGAAGGAAGAAGGTGGGGAGAAGCATTAGGATCTTATTGCGTAAGTCAATGAGAAGAAACCGAGGCCCTTTACTAGGGGAGGACATCTATGTTGAGATTTGAGAGAATTTAGAGTAATATCATAATTGAAAGGTCTTAGGATGACCTAGGAGGAAAAGTTAAAGGGGGATTATTTAAGAACATATTGGAGTGTTCGAATATTCCAAGATTTTTACAGAAGGGACAGTTTTTTATACAACTCCTCAGTGAGACACCAGAAGGAAACAAACTGCAGAAGACAGTACAGAATTTATGACAAAGGATTTTGAACAATGAATTACTAAGGTAGAGCTCTGGAATCTCCATCACTGGCTAATGGCATGTGTTTATGAAAAATAGGAGAGCTAGCCATCTGTCTAGCCTTGCCCAGAGGCAAGAAAGATGGACATTTCAAGGTTCCTTCCAGTATAGGGAATCTGGTTCCCAAATAAAGATCCATTTCTATTATATTCTTTTGTGCCTCAACCCCATCACATAGAGGGAAAAGGCTTAATGCTTTCCTTTGCTTCCCTTGAGAAGTGGAAGAGGAACCCACCTAAACCTCACAAGAGCACCAAGTTTTCAGACATAGTCAAGCACACCAGACAGCCAGTTCTGCTTGGATGGCCATATGATGTGCCTACCTTGCAAGGTGTGTCCTACACAATTTTCCCCTCATACTGAAGACATAGGGCTGTGGCCCTTTTTGGCATCAGTTTTCATCTAAACAGAATAAATGAACAAGAGCCTAGATTCATAGTCCTGGTAATTCATAAAGGCCATTAAATTCCGTGAGTCCAGAAGAGGAGGAGTTCCCTTAAGTCTTTGAAGCATCAAAGTGTGTGCCTCCTGGAATTACCTTGTGGAAATCAGATCTTGGAGAGGACCATTCTTTAGGGATCTCCTAGGCCTTTGACTTGACATGCAGTGAAAAAGAGTATAAATGCTTCTTGGGACAAGAGCTTATGATGGAATTCAATGTCGTTGATGCCATCATGAATGAGAGAAAAAGGCTTATTTTCTTTTTCCTTTTTGATGGGATTGACCAGAACCTTTAGCATCAGTCAACGTTTTGAGCACAGTAGAGGAACCTTTGCAAGTAGCTATAGTTTGTGAAATTCTCAGAACCACAAGTGGGTTCCACTCTGATCTTGGGTTTATTTGTTATTTCTCCAGGTTGATTCCTTAGTTTTATGGACCACCAATTTCCATGACTTCATTGCATGTACTGTGACATTCCTTTGAGAATCTCAGTATTTCACTGGACCTGTGATCTTATCAATATGGATACTCCCTCCAAAAATGTAGGTAGAAACCCATTCATGCCCTGTAATCTCGTGCACTTCTTGTCCATATTCTCCCATAAATCTGCCACAGGGAGTCCACCTAAAGTGCTGGAGGACTTCTCGTTCTTCTTACACTGGCATGGATGCCACCTGACTTCTTGTCCTTGCAGAGGCCATGACAAGTCCATCTTCTTTTCTAATCATAAATCTGATGATATCCTTTATTGTACTCTTTTTCTTGATTGCTTACATATTGTATTCTACTCATGCCCACCCTATGCCACTTTATTGCCTTTTGGGGGATTTTAATTCTTCAGAGACTGTGGTATACCATGACTTGAAGCCATACAACAGATACCATTGGAAGAAGAATGTTAAAAAAGATGGGCCATTGTTTTAATGAGAAATTTGGAGTCCTTAAAAGCATGGTGCAATTTCACAAAATCAATCTAGCCCATTCTCCTTCTCCTGTTCAATTCTGGGCTCAGCTCATTGTCAGTGATGCTGAGGATCTCAAAGTCCATCAAAAACACTGGGTCCTATTTCTCCATTTGATTGATAAGAGGTTGCCAAGGAACTTCTCTTCAGCACTTTCAGGGAAATTTGGGCTTACATATGACAGAGCTCATTCTTCTCCAGATTCTGTAGGCAGAGAAACTAAGGCATTGAATGAGAGTTGAATTTACCTAATCAAAAGTCTCTGTGAATTAGTAGCAGAATAAGAAACAGAAGCCAGGAAATTTGCTCCCTAGTTCAGTAACCTTCCCTCTCTGAATCTATTGTATCTATTTGGGCATTAGCATGAGGCTTCTATCTTTTAACAGCTATAGAAAGGACTTTGTGAAAATGAAGAGGGGTTCCTTTCATTTTTGCTCTGCCTGAAGACCAGCATTCACACTGCTGGGGCATGGGGACAGGCCATACTGTCTTGGGTGGCAGTCTAAGGCTCTTATTTGTACTTTAGTTCACTAAGGGTTATGCATCTGAGCTTTCTTAAACCAGGCCAGATTTAAAGTTAAAGGAGTACTAGACATGTATACCAGACACCATCCTCTATCTTACCAGACCCCAGGGGGATAAATATTCAGGCAATCCATACTATGCAGTGCCTCATGCTGATCCCAGTTCTCAATTGAGCAGTTTGAAGGGGAAATGATGTCACAAAATGGTAATACCTAGCCTAATGGGAATATGTGGGAAGGGCAATGAGAGGCCTTCATCTTGGTGTCAGTGAGAGATGGGGCTGCCTTCCTCTCTCTGAGTCATGTCCCCAAAAAAGCTTTGTTCCTCAGAGCACAAGGTAACCCCAAGTCCTCTTCCGAGTTCTAAAACCTCTTTTCTCCCACTATGTCTCACATATGGAAGATCACCTGCAGTACTAATTATCTGGAGGAATCCCTTTTCCCTTCCTAGAGATGCTAAAGACGACTCCTTTATTCTCCACAAGGATGGGATATCAATTACTCTGTCTATAGGAACTGGTTGAGATGGAGATGGGAGAACGTGAATAATGCCTAGTAAGGTCCTCTGAACTGCACCTGAGGCTGGTTGTCTATAATGCCCACTCAATCAGGCCTTTGGTTCCAGGCAGCCAGCACTGTAATCTACTTACAATACAATGACAACTTAGTATAGCCTTATCTAGAGTTACCAGCTTCATTTCAAAACCTAATCAGAATTCTATTGATTTTGCATGAGAGGATACCATTTTCCTGATTGGACTCAGGAGTTTACAGGCTAGTAAAGGGTGGATGTGGTAGGCTGGTTTTACCTTAGCCAATTAGAAATAAGAATTTCAAAGAACTATGGAGGTAAAGGACCATGGTCCTTTCTGATCAATTAGAAATTAGATGTCTGGCTAACTGTGGAAAGAAGAGGCACCCCGCTCCCCCTGCCCCAAGACAAATCTAGGGAGTTTTTGTAGAGGGACAGGACTAGGAGTCAGGAAACCTGGCTTCTCTTTCTGGTTCTGCCACTCACCCACCGTGTGACCTTAGGCAAGTCAGAACTTCTCTGGACCTCATTTTCCCCATCTATAAAATGAGAGAGTTGCACTAGGTGACCACTTAGGTTTCTTTCATCTATAATGATCTATAAAACCAATGAAGTTTGATCCTTTCTCAACTAATTAGAAACCAAACTTCTAGCAAGTTTAGAGGGGTAAAGAATCTTGAATTATCCTATCCGTGACACTGGTTTAGATGAGGAAGGAACACTGGGGGAGGGATCCTTTTCTTTTTTTTGCTAGCAACAGACAGAGCTGTTAGGGGTATAGGGAGTATTGCCTCTTCTCCCAGAACCTCTCCCCTAGGCTATGTACTTGCTACCTTTCCTATGAAAGGAGAAGTTACTAGATCCCCTGTGGCAAAGCTTAGTAACAAAGATACTGGGGTCTCCCCCCTCCCAGTCTTTTTCAGTGTCAAGTGCTGGGGAAGGAGGTGACCCCACACTGGCCCAGCTAGGGCTACCCCTACTTCTAAAGACTCTACCCTAGGGGTTTCAGGTGAATGGCAGCACTATTGGGGCGGGCAGCAAGGATGTAGATGACATTCTCCTTCAAGAAGGTGGGCCAATCCACAGACCTATAGTGGGAGTGAAAAAGCAGAAGATGAAGCACATCACATCTCATGACACTGAAACAGAATGAGACAATATAGGCTAGGGTGTGAGCTTAGATGAACACCACCTAAAGAATGAAGTGGCTGTAGATGGATGAGGACCTACCAGCTGTGACAACAATCATGCCACCACTGGATGCCTTCACTCCTACACATGTGCTATTGAACAAAGATAGAGAAAAATCACACAGCCATTCTTACTGGGTCCCCTACAAATTTATGTTACACAACTTCAACAGGGCCCTCACTGTGGCTAGGCAATCCTTCTTTACCTTCCTTATCAACTTACTATCCCATTCTCCATAGTGGCTCTTCCAAACCTCTTCCAAACATTCTTCCTCAAACCTCCTATGGCTCCTTCTCTCCCTACCCTCAAGGCTGAAAATCTTATCTCATATTTTACATAAAAAATTGAGGCCATTCACCGTGAACTCCCTCTTTCGAATCTCCTATCACTCTGGTGCCTTCTGCCACTCTCCCCTCCTCCACATCATGAAATACAAAGGCCAACCACTCTACTTGTTTAAGAGATCCCATTCCATTTGTCTCCCCTCCCCAAATTTCACCCTCTCTTGTCCCCCCTCTCTCTTACCTTCAATCTTTCAATTGCTTTACTCCTTATTGCTTTCCAAAAAGCCCATGTTTTCCCTATATCCTGAATAAACCCTTCACTTGATCCTTCCATCCCAGCTATCATCCTATTTCTCTTCTGCCCTTTGTAGCTAACCTCTTTGAAAAGGATGCCTACACCTCTGTCTCTTCTCACTCTCTTATCTCTTCCAATCTGCCTTCTGATCTTATCATTCCACCCAAACGTCTTTTTTCCAGTTACCGATAGATGCCAAATGCAAAAGCCTTTTCTCTGTTCTCATTCTCCTTGACCTTTCCATAGCCTTTGACGCAGTTAATCATTCTCTCCTTGATACCTTTTTCTCTAGGTTTTCAGGACACCCCTTTCTCCTGGTCTCTCTTGTACTGACATGACTGCTCCTTCTCTGCTTCCTTTGCTGGATCCTCTTCTAGATCATGCCATCTAGCCATACGTGTGTCCCTCAGGGTTGGTCCTGAATCCTCTTCTCCCTCTACACTACTTCACTTGGTGATCTCGTCAGCTCTCACAGATTTAATTACCACCTCTATGCTGTTGGTTCTCAAATCTACCTATCCTGCCCAAACTTTCTGCTGACTTCCAGTCTTCCATCTCCAACTGCCTTTCAGACAAGTCACACCGGATGTCTAGGAGAGATCTTAAGCCTAACAAGCCCAAAATGGAACTCATCATCTTTCCCCCTAAGCCCTCCCTCCTGACCTTCCTTATTAATGTAGAGGGAGACACCATCTTCCCAGTCTCTTGGGCTGTCAACCTAGGAATTATCTCAGAACCCTCACTCTCTCTCTCTCTCCTCCCCCATATCCAATCTGTTTCACCTTTGTGACATCTCTTGCATATATCCCCTTCTCTGATACTGCCACCACAGGCCCTCATCACCTCATGCCCCCAATAGCCTGCTGCTGGGTCTGCCTGCCTCAAGTCTCTTCCCACGCTAATTCATCCTCCATTCAGCCACTAAAGTGATTTTCCTAAAGCTCAAGTCTAATTATATCACTCTCCCTCCCCGACCCTCTACCCCCCATGTCACTCAATAAACTCTAGTGGTTCCCTGTTGCTTCCATACAAATACAAAATGCTCTCTTTGGCATTCAGAGCCCTTCAAAACCCTTCAAAATCCAGCTCCCCTTCCCTTTCCAATCATCTTCTACCTTACACAACCCTTTACCACACTCAAGTACTCTTTGATCCAGTGACCCTAGATTCCTGGCTATCCATGAAAAAGACCCTCTTATTTCTTTTCTCTAGGTATTTTCTCTGTTGTTCCCCATGCCTGGAATGTTATCCCTTCTCATCTCTGCCTTCTGACTTCCCTGGCTTCAAATCCCAATTAAAAGTCCATCTTTTACTAGAAACCTTCCCTAATCCCTCTTAAGTCTGGTGCTTTCCCTCTCTTATTTCCTATTTATATAGTTTGCTTTGTATATATTTATTAGCATGCTGTCTTCCCCATATAAGCAGGGACTGTATTTTGCCTCTTTTAGTAGCCTCAGAATTTAGTAGAGGGCCTGAGACATAGTATGCTCTAATTGGGACAATAACCTAAAAGGCCTCAAAAGTTTGTCAAGACCTCAATTTCCAGGGAGCAGGTCTTCTTCTTGGACAGTGTAGTAGGCCTATACCATCTTATATGGGAGCAACTAAGGCAAACCAGTAGAAATGATGGCATTCTGTGGAGTATAGAAATGATGGCTTTTGCCAAGAATGGAGTGAACACCTTGGGGGATCTCTCACCTGGGTTCCTCCTGTTCAGCTGTCTGCAGGGGCTTCTCCTGGCTCTTGGCACTGCTGTTGCTGGCTGGGCTGCTTTCTGACATGGGTCCCACATGGCTGATACTGTGTGGCACAGGGACATGTAGTTGGGAATAGACACAATCAAGAGGTTTGTTCTTCCCAGAGCCCCTATGAGTTGATGCATATCAACTTGTGGTAGCACTTAGCTTATGGCAATGACTTCCTGGACTCAAGGAATCATTCTATTCTGTTTATATGGAAGGTGTGACACATAGGAGAATTCCTTTTATTAAAGGGGGTTATGAATGGTGGCAGAAAGTAGTAAAGGAGGTGATTTCCTGGATTGGTTACAAATGATAAGGAGAGATTAGGCAATTACTGGGACATCAGAAAGGATTTGGGAAAGGTTGGTAGGGATTTTGAGAGGGAAAGTTAGGATGAAGATGAAGCATACCTAACATTGCAAGATGGAGCCTCCAAGGGTCGTTTTCGGAACCAAGTGTGTTGGGCAAGATGACATTCAGTTTCACTGATATAACCCCCGATGCCTCTGGCTAAGAAGGCTGTCCGAGCTCGTTCCCGCTCCTTAACTGTCAGTAGCCTTAACAGAGAGTTCTTAAGGAAGAAGGACATGGGAATCAATGAGTACTATAGACACTTTGTGCTGAAACTGGGGCTGTCCAAATCTCACATTTGCTACTTATGATCTGTATGACCTTGGAACAAGTCCTAAGCAGTCTGCGTCTCAGATTCCTCACCTGTAAAATGAGGTGGTTGGCCTAGATGATATCTAAGGCTTTTCCAGCTATAAATCCCATGATCCTAAAGTCTCTAGGTTCTATATATTTTGGAGTCTTGAGGTTTTTATTGTAGCCCAAAGTAAATTAACTTCCATTATCTCACTCCGCAGATTCCTTTGCCCCAGCTAGTTAGGGTACACTGGACATTTGGTCATTAATCAGTAGAAAAAGCCCTAAATCCCATTTTCACTCCTGATGATTCTTATATTTTTTTCAACAAGCCATTCATTGCCACAAATAGTTCAAGAGCTAGTGCTTTCTTGCTTCCTTAACCTCCAATTTCCCAATTCCCATTTCCATCTAGTGTCCCAGGGTCAGCCACCCTTGCCACACCTGTGGACGAAGTTTCTGCAGTAGTCGGAGGGACTCATGGGACAAGAAGTCAGGCCACTCAACATGGCCCCGGTGCTCAGGATCAAGGGCAGCAAATTGTTGAGCTGCCTTCTCTTCTTGCTCTTCACTCAGTGCTCTTTCACTTCCTCCTCGCCTTGCTGCCTGATGGTGGTAGCGCAGGAAATCCTCCAGTGTCAAGGAACAATCTGTAAGGAGAAAATGCCTTCAGAGTCACTAATTCCTTGTACACACTTACCAAGTTCTAGACCCAGCTCACCATTTATCCTCACCTGGCACCTCCTGTCTCCCCCCTACTTCTAAACATTATCTTTTGGTCCTGTAAAGTGGCCATAACCACTTACGAGTATCTCTCTTTTCTATCAAGGCATACTAAACTTCAGGCCTGGGGGAGTTTGAAGAAGCCACTTATTTGAGGGCCAGAAACTCCAAACAGAAATGTATAGATTTTCAAGGACCTCTGAAAAAACTGATCTGTTCCCTACTATTCCCCCAAAGACCACAGGTTATTTTCCTGATATGACAGGAAACCCCACCATACTTCAATTTTTAAAGTGTAGTAGGAGGGGTAGCTAGATTATACAACTGTGACTTCACTTCTGGGAGAACCTGCACAGTGTCTTCCTGAACCTCTGGGAGCCACTTGGTAGTCCTTACCGGGAATAATTTTGCATTGCTGGAAGGTCTCCATGAGGCTGTACATCTCTTCTTCTGTGAGAAGCAGGTTGAGGTTGTTCTAAGAGAAAGGAAAGAGCTGCAGATCAAGTAAACAACTCTAGTACTGGTAGGGGCTGCAAGGGCATTATGGCTCCAAAGGCAAGAAAAAAATAGAATTAAGGATTGATTTGGAGTTCTAATCCTAGATCTCCTATCACTTTCAGTCATTCTCCTAAAGTGCTAGAGGAATAAATGATAGACATCTGTATAACGAGCAAATGGGGTGTCACAAAATTGATAATAGTGTTCTGGAGTGTTGAATATTTAACTTCTAAAGACACTTTAGTTGAGGGCTACATTTGCCTGGAAGTAACATCAAGGAACAGGTGTACAAAGATTCTTGATTGGGGCGGCTAGGTGGCGCAGTGGATAGAGCACCGGCCATGGAGTCAGGAGTACCTGAGTTCAAATCCAACCTCAGACACTTGACACTTACTAGCTGTGTGACCCTGGGCAAGTCACTTAACCCCAACTGCCTCACTAAAAAACAAAAACAAAAACAAAAAACAAAGATTCTTGATTATAGAAAGCCATCTGTGAATCTCATGAGGAACCAAATGAGGCTGGGACAAGAACCTTCGGACCGTTGGAATGATGGTGGTGGAGAATTGATGGCTATTTCAATGTGGAGGCAGAGGATGGGCATTCAGTTTAGAGAGGGGAAACCTTCAACCTAATTATAAGAGGAAATTCTATAGCAGCGGAAAATCTTGCAGCAAAAATGTCAACAGGGAAAGAATAGGATAGAATTTGGAGGAGTGGTGGCTGACATTTGGGAGGAAAAGTAGAAAATTTGACTCTGTTGATTGAATTGGTTCTTCAGTGACTCCTAGAAGAGGAGGAGTTCCAGCTGGATAGTTCTGTATTTAGCAGGATCAAATATCATAGATTTAGACCTGAAAGGGAACTGAGGTGTCATCAAGTTGAACATAATCTTACAGATGAAGAAATTGGGGTCTAAAGACGTTAAACAACTTGCCCAAGGATACAAAGGTAGCAGATGACAGAACCGTGATTTACATTTACATCTTCTGGCTCCAGCATTCTTTCCATTGCATCATGTTGGAAGTGCCACAGAAAAAAAGATTCCTGTTTAGTAAAGAATATATGATTTTCATAGAAAAAGTTGAGGAACCAGGAGGTGCTTCTTAACCAGAAGGTTAATAATGAATATACCTTCCCTGGAACTTCAGATGAATAAGCCAAGAAATGCTAGCAGTGGAAATGGCAGATCACTTCAAGAATGGTTGTTATCCCAGCTCTCTCACTTATTAGCTGTATAGCTCTGGGCAGGTGAATTATTTTCTCTGAGACCAAGTACATCTAAGAATGGGTATGAGTATAAAAGAATGTAAACTTTAAGTGCCATGATGATGAGACTGAACTTTACCCATTTAGAATCAAATATTAGATGTGAATCTAAGCTTCAGTGAGAGTCCGAGAAGTTGTCCTAATTTAAAATGAGGGATTTATTTAATACTTTAAAAATAAGGTATTTACTGGTACTGACTTCTTAAAATTTCTAATTCCCTGTAATTTCCATTTCAAAGATGAGGACCTTGAGCTCCTGAAATGTCAAACTGCATGCAGAGGCTCACATAACAGGCTACTGATGAATTTGGGACTAAAGTCCAGAGCAAATGTGTTTCTGCTGCAAGAGCAATATATGGGGATAGTCCAAGGAATGATCTGTTTCCTCTCCCTATGCTCTGGTTCTCACTCAGGACTAAGATTCTCCCAGAAGAAAGCAATATACCTAGATTTAGTGTTCTGCCCCAGTCCAGAGATACAGGAACAGGGCAATCAAACTGGAACACATCTAAGCTCATAGTGAATGAAATCAATGTTGACTTATAATTAGAAATCCAAGCCCAAGTAGGCTAATAAACTTAGTCCAGAATGGTTTTGGGATAACATGGCTTGGTTTTAGGTCTTCCACAGCACGGTGAGAGAATGGGGTATGCGTGTGTTCAGCACCACTTTAGATATATTCTTCTTGCTCCAGGTTTGATTTGAGTCCCTTGACTGAAGTGGTTTCATTAGGAAGTAAGGATTGGGGTGGAGGGTGTGTGTGAGATAACTTCTGCTAGGATACTTGCCTACTAGTAGTAAAAGAATACTCAAGCATTTATATGATCAATTGTAGAAAGTAGCCTCAAAGAAGTACCAGGAATACTTTTTTGACCTTATGAAAGAATAGCTTCTAAAATTGTGACCAAAAACCCTACAAACAAACAAACCTCCAATCCCACTACAAAACAACAAAACAGTAGCAAGACTAGTGTGTATCAGTCAAGACTAGTGAGGCAAGGAAGATGTGTAAATGCAGAACTCTTTTTAAGCCAAGGCTTTGAATTGACCAAATCTAAAAGTTAGTCAGAAATGATAATTACTGCAAACTCTGAACCAAAACATTTAATGCGTATAAATTATGTGAAGAACTTTTTGCGCACATATCAAATTTCTCAGGTACTCTTGCAAAAGAGGCATTGACCATTACCATCTTTACATGGGAAGCAGAGTAAAAAATTCTTGGCATTTGGCACTTAATAGGCTATAAACTGCCTCTATAGGCATGGCCATAGTTTGAGATAGCAATGAAAAGAGAGGGCTGCAAGGTAAGTCTCATTAGGAGGCAGCACTGTGCAGTGGAAAAAGCATTCAGTATGAGTCATAAGCCCTGGCTACTCTCCCAGCTCTGCCATTTATTAGCCACGGGCTCTTGGGTACATTGCATAACTTTTCTGGATCTATTTCCTCATCTGTAAAGTGGGGATAATAATATTTGTCCTGTCTACTTCATAGGGCTTCTGTGAAGATAAAACAAGTTAACACATGAAAGCCCAAATGATATAGAGATAGCAGGGGTTATTTATTATTACTGACTTCAGGGAAACAGTATTTCAGGAGCCCAAATCCCAATAATTCCTCTTTTAACTGCACCTATCTCCCATGGGTTTTTACCAAGCTTCAGTTTCAAATGAGGTAACATATGTGAAGAGCTTTGCAAGCCTTAAAGCATTATATTAAATGGTAAACTATTATTATTGTTGTTATAAATCTAAGAAAGTGGGAAGAATCTGTCAGGAGTCTCTTGCACACAGTAGGCTTTTAATGGATATTTACTGATTGTTGATTCTGTAGTTTCATGCCCAATCAAGGGCCTGAGTAGGCCTATTAACTGCTTCTTCTGATGAATTAATTATCAAGTATTTATGGAGCTCCTGTTAGATGAGCGGTATTGTGCTGAACACTGTGGAAGAAACAAAGATGTGTAAGACATAGTCTTTGTTATGGAGTTTATACTTATACATGCTAAGAGTTAAATAGCAATATAGGACTACATATACAAAATGCCAAATGAGTATTGCCAATAATAAATGCAGTAGAGTGAAGGGAAATGCTCATTGTGTACTTCAACAACCAGGAAAAGCTTCAACATTAAGATTTTAGGTAGACTCTGAGGGGAGGGTAGTATTCATACAGATTGCAAAGAGGATGGTGAGGAAACACATGTACAAAGAAAATCTTACATTGTAGAAATCTGATGTTAACTTAGAAGGAGGTTTTCAATAGAGTGCCCCAGGGGATCTGTCATTGGTCTGGTGCTATTTAATATTCTGATTAATGACTGCTATAAAGGCAACAATGATAAGCTCACCAAATTTACAGATGACAAAAGCTGGGCAGTAGAGGCAACATGCTGGATGACAGAGTTAAATTCCCCTCAAATGATTAAAGGCTGGAATATTGGGTAAAATCTAATCAGATAGAATTTAAAAGAGTAAATGTG
Source organism: Dromiciops gliroides (assembly GCF_019393635.1). Taxonomy (NCBI): domain Eukaryota; kingdom Metazoa; phylum Chordata; class Mammalia; order Microbiotheria; family Microbiotheriidae; genus Dromiciops; species Dromiciops gliroides. The sequence goes on from NC_057861.1 coordinate 601,079,683, forward strand.
AATTTTCATACTCCATTTAAAAAACAACAACAATAACTGCCTAAGTCTGACGTAGGTGAGGCATGGCTGAGGGTTTTAGTGGACTGAAATGCAGCTTGAGTAAAATGTCACACGATGGCTCAAAACGGAATGTGGCCTTCTGTTGCATTAAGGGGGAGACACCATAGTAGACTAGGACTAAGGAGGGAAAAATTCGACTACAGTTTGCCCACTGGTGAAGTGCAGTGTTTAGTTCTAGGCACTCTATTTTAAGGATGACATTGATAAATGGCAGTGCATCCACAACTGGGTGCTGAAGATAGAGAAGGATTGTGATATGTTAGAGGAAGACAGAATGAAGAAAGTGATTCTGTTTAGACTGAAGAAGAGGAGGTTTGGGGGTAGGGTGGGAGCCAGACATGCTAACTATCACATAGAAGGGGAGTTAGATTTGTTCTCCTTGGCCCCAGAGAGTAGAATGAGGACTAACATTGCAAAGAGGCAGCGTAAGCTGGAGGCAAGGACAAGCTTCCTAACAATCATAACTATCTGAAAATAGAGTTGGCAGCCTTGGGACAGGGTGGGTTAAATCTCACTAAGGGCTAGGTGACTATTTAGTGGGGATATTGCTGCCCAGGACTCAAAACATCAGCCTTTTATCACAAAGTCACCTATGAAAGAAAGCCATCCCATATGGAAAGTAACTTTGTTGAGGTTCTGTTGGGCTTTAAACTGTATACAATTTAGTGTTTGGATATAGCTTTATGATGACTAGAAACCATTACAGAAATCACTGGCACTACCAAACTTCCTTCTGGGCTGATTTGTGGGCCAGCAACTAGAGGATAAAGGCTTAATGGAAATAGACATCCCTGCTATTTCTTCTCAAGACACCCTCTGAATCTACTTTAAATGTGTAGGGCCACTGACTAGAAGGATCCCATATGACACAGCCTCTTGTGGCTTTGCCTTATCTTGACATCCTTACCACCACAAGCCTACCAGACTCACACAATAGTAACAGCTCCAGCCTGTTTCAGTGTGTGCCATTTCGGTCACTTCCACTGCACTGTCTCCTTGTAAGTAGCCCATGCGTCGCAAGCAGCCATCATGAAAAACCCTGGTACAGATCCGACATGGGAAGAGACTCTCAGCAGTCCATACCTCACAAATCTCACACATCTCATCATTGATGACCTGAGGACAAAGTAGGAGTGGAGAAAAAGGATGCTCAAACGCATGAAACAGGATCCCCACTTCGATCTAAGCAAAGCTTTGACTCTGACACCTACATTTCTTGGTCAGGCCATTAAAGAACACACACTTTGGGTATATATCCAATATCAGTCAGTGTCAAGGCAACTGAGATTAGTCTTGGAGATGGGAGCCAAAAATCTCTGGTATTTTGAACCAGAAGAGGGGAACACTATTCCAGCTGACATGCTATCATAAGGTAGAATGCATAGATGAAGATGCCGTGGCTCTCCTATTTTACCCTTCTCTCCATGTCTCCCCCTGCCCCCTGCCCAGCTAACTTTCCTATGATGAGAACAAGTTCAGTCAGTTATATCTGGATTCAGACAGAAAAGGCTATCAGTTTGTTTTGGATTAAGGACTATAAGCTGGTTAAATCTTTTCTTTTTCTTAATGCTTCTTCATTGACATCCCAGGGCTCACTGCCCTGCCTCTAGGCAGCCTACTAATTACTCTGTAAACTGGGGATCTCTTCTTCCTTCTGGATCTTGCCCATTCTCCCTCCTCCTCTGCCTCACTCTAGAACTCACAGATTCTCTGGGTTCCAAGCAGATATCAAGTGGCTTGTCATCATGTAGCTCCCGAATGGGTCGGATAAAGGCAGGTGGTGTGAAGCGATTGGCACGATCAAACTCCTCAGGTTCTACCCCACGGCCATCCCTTAGCCGTTCCCAGGCTGCTTTGTTGATGCTGTTCTCTTCCCGGGGGACAGCAGCACCAGTCTCTGGATCATCCTCCTCTTGTATTTCCTGGACAGAGTGTTCTACAGTTCCCCTCCGAGACCCAGCTGATTCACCTGTGCGCCGGAGAGAAGGTCTATCCCGTAGCCCATCCTTGAAAGCTGACACAGCCAGGCTCACCTTCTGAACCTGCTCCACAGTCTGCCGTTTAGACATCAACACTCCCATGATTCTATGAACAAGAGCAGACACAACCAGTTATATGGCTGGGCACACTCAAACAACAAGTATTTATTAAGCACTTACTATGTGGACCTACTTACTATATCTCTGGCACTGGGGTTACAAATCTAAAAGCAAGACAGTCTGTACTCTCAAAGAACTTACATCCTTATTAGAATTATATACTCAGCCACCTGGGCTTCAATGTGGTATCCAAAAGAGATCATCAATCAGTGAAAGGGACACATGCCATCTGTTACTGAAGTTGGTTCTCAGCTGACTTCAGTTCCTGCTCCTAAGTCTAACTTAATTCAGAGTTCCAGAGTTCTGTTTTGTGAAAACGGGCAGAGGCCTCAGGACCTAAGACCAATTTCTGCCAAATGAGAAATTCTCTGGCAGAAATGGCATGGTTTCTCCTTCAGAGTTCCATAATTGTAGGCACAGAGCCCATCTGACCAAGAGAGAGTCTCACTGCTACTAGGGAGAGGGTACACATATTTTTTATATACCCTTAGAAAGAGGGAGTCCCTGAGCTTCCTTCTTTTTTTAAATTTTATTTTATTATTTTCCAGTTGCATATTACATATAAGGATAGTTTTCAATATTTGTTTACACTGGATTTTTAGTCCCAAATTTTTCTTTTCTCCTCCCCCCCCCACTTCCCTCCCTCCTCCCCAAGATGGAAAGCAGTCTGATATAGGTTGGTACAAATATTTTTTAACCTATCTTCATTTGAGAATCTAAAGTCAATGGGTTCTTCCTTCTTTAGGCAGACTCTTGGATTAGTCAGAATCTGTCATTCCTACTTCTTATCCAATGTACAGTCCTACCCTTGGCATGGTTTAAGATCACTCATGTACAAAACAATACTTTTAGTCAGTAGTTGTATCTCTGATTACTTCCAGCAATCCCTCTTACACCCATATACATGAATATATAGCTATGAATGTATCTTATTTGTTACTTCTCACCTTGGTCACATCATTCCCATATCTGTTGTTTTCATTTTTCAAACTAGTCTAGTTTGGTTGATTTAAGGTAAGAAGTAACCTAACAACTACCATTTTCCCTTGGTACTAATGATGTTAAATTGAAATGAAAATAAAGACATTACATTGCACATCTCCACTGATTCTGCCACTTTTTAGGCATTATTGTCTAACACACCAGCCAGGAGAGGCTGTTCAGCTTGATATAGAGAAATGAAAGAAAAGGAGGTGGAAATTCATTTTAGCCTTGGTCTCTAAGTTTCTTTGCTTTTTGTGAACTGATCCATCATGAACTGTTGAATATAATCAAATGGCAGCTGAATCTTCTTTGCATTATGTTAACTGTTTCATTCAACTCATGGAAAATGCTAATTCTCCAAATACCTGGTGGGACTAGAGTGCATAAATCAGAAGTTTCTGTGCTTTCCCCAGTAACAGATGATGACATCACCTGCGCAAAAGTGATGCAAATTTCTGCCTTAGTGTTTTCACTGCTATCAGTTGTTACCAAGGAAACCCAGATTCCTGAATTTGGGATCTTGGCAAGAAGAAGAAGAAAGATTTTTTCCAAGCATTCTGTTTTTAAAATAGATAATTTGAAGTTGTTTCTTTTTAGAACTGGCTAAGGGAGATTTACCAAGCATAAATAGCATTGACTTTTGTAGACTGTACATGTTGAAGAAAGATTTAGGAACAAATTCAGGGATGCATTTAGGAGATTCACATCTCTGGAAACTGAATCCCTAAAAACAAAGCAAGCCTCAAAATATCTTCCTTCTGAACATGTAAATGCCCTTAATGACAACTTAAAAATTCGGTTACAATATCTATGTAGTTCAAAGGAGATGCCCTAACCAGTGGAATGAATTTTGTCAACAACTCTCACCTGCAAGGGCATTCAAATGAATGAGTGTTGGCTCAATGAAGCACTAATTCACTTACTGGATTCATAATTATTAGATACAATGCTCAAACACATCTTTAACGAAGCAATTACCCATCTTACAGGGGGGGAAACTGAGGCACTGAGAGAGGTAGTCACCAAGCAGATTGCAAATGAAATGTAGAACTAGAAATGAAACCCAGGACTCTTGACTTTGGGGGTCTATATACTTCCTTCTCCCAGTTCCGAAATGCTAGAATTGGGTTTTTTTTTTTGTAATCTTAGATTTGTCAGTCTCATGCTTTTCTTCAGAGAACTTCAATGCAGTAGGGAAGACAAAGTACAGACAACTTCAGAGAAACATACCAAATTCACTTTTTAAAGATTGGCTCACTGGGGTAAAATAAAGCCTGTGCATAAAAGGAGGTTCTTATTGGCTTTGTGGGAAGGCATATTAAAATTTATTGAACAAAGCCCAGCCAACCAAAAATGGATGCTCTCAAAAGTTATCTGACATTAACATTGTATCAGCATATTAAATGTCCTAACCTCTCAATGCCCTCCTTTCTTTCTACAGTCTATTGTTCTTTATAATTACAAAAATAATCACTATTTAAAAAAATCTCAATTGTTAATAATACCCCTGTAATGATCTTTGTAGTACCTTTTTAAAAGGATTCTGATAAAGACTGGAGCAAGTATTCACCAGCACAAAGCCACCTTACATCTTGACTAAGCTTTCTGTGAGATTCTGTATTTTTCTTACCTGAAATAGCTCAATTTCCCTGGCCACACTAGGTTTGTATGTGCAGCTACTAGTACTGTAAGAAAAAGAAAACCATTAAAATTAGAATCTCTGGGTATTAAACAAGCTCCTTTTAGAACTGACATAGCTTTGATTTTGAAGGGAAACTGAGGATGCAACAGAATTGGATTCCACTAATGATGCTAACTTACTTGCAGTTTTTGGTATGAACAAATTAGAAACTGTGCATAAAAGGTACCTTGATTAAATGTTGTTTTTAAATCACCATGATTTATGCCTGGGATGCCTTGGGAAGTTAGCAAAACCAAGCTTAGTTGGAGGACAACTGGTTGTGATTAGTGACTGGTTAAAACAAAAGCAGAGCGTGACAGAGGAGAAAGGAGAGAGGAAGAGAAGGAGGGAGAGAGCTAGGGAGGAAGGAAGAAAGAGAGAGAGAGAGAGAGAGAGAGAGAGAGAGAGAGAGAGAGAGAGAGAAGAAGAAGAAGAAGAAGAAGAAGAAGAAGAAGAAGAAGAAGAAGAAGAAGAAGAAGAAGAAGAAGATTCATATATGCTTAATAGAAAGCCTCTGGTTAGTGCAGTATGGTTGGTGGTGGTAATGTGGGACAAGCAATGGCTCTGCCAGGCCTCAGAAACTTCATGACTGATTCTTTGGCTTGTAGATAAAGCTGGGGTCACTTGTTTACTTGCCTAGGAGATTACCAGGAACCAGACTTTGGGGTAAGGGGAGGAGAATCCTAATGTTAGAGAATAAGGACCATTTTGGAAAGAACAGAAAGGATTTGAGGTGAGGGATGGAGGGTGGGACAAGGAAGAAGAGCATGTTGGGAGGGAGGGAGAAAGTGATGAAGAGCAGCTTGGACAAAAGGATTTGAGTCAACTAAAAGTGAGAGATGAATCTGTCTGAAGTGTCTGTTTGATAGCAAGAGAGTGTTGGTGTAGGCAGTGGAGGTGCGTTACACACCCATTTTCTCTTGAACACCTGCTCCCAATGCAGATAAATTATTTACAGCAGCATGCAAGCAAAAAAGCTGGGGTGGGGCCTGGTGAGAGCTCGGTGCTCTCAGCAAAAAAAAAAAAAACTAGGGGAGAACCTACAGTGAGTATAGATGTGCTTGTTGGTTGAGATTGCCCAGGCTCTCAAGGGGAAAGGACACCCACTGGGTGTGTGTGGGGTGTCTCAGGGAATCTTACTCTAGTGCTATAGCCTTAACAGCTGAGTGAATAGCTTAATGGCCAAGGCTAGAACCCCTTGATCCCATATTTCTTTAGAATATTCTTGGGAAGAGAATGAAAGGCAGGAGAACAGTGAATAAAGTCTTGGAGTGAGAATGACCTGAGTTCAAATCTCACCTCTGACACTGAACGACTGTGTAATCATGGGCAAGTGACTTAAGATCTCTCAGTTTCAGTTTCTTCACTTGGAAAATATTGTGGGGTTCAAATGATATAATGAATGTATGGAAAGTGCTTTGCAAACTGAGGTGCTGTTTCTTGCTCTCTTGTACAAAAACAGTTGTTGAACGAATGCTATGGGAGACTGTCATGGCCCTCTCCCTCAATAATAGCAATGTACATTGATATAGCCCTTTACAGCTAAAAATTGTTTTCACATATATTATCTTGTGTGATTCTCATGAGGACTTTTTGGGACAGCCTGGATATGTATTCATGACTTCTAACTTCAAATCCAAGGGTTCTTTTTATACCACATTTAAAAATTCCTCAAGATGGAGAAGTAAGGGTCAGAGAGACTAAATACCAAACCTATACCATTACTTACATCCATCTTGCTTCCCCAGTAGTTAGGCTGTCTAAGAAGTGAAATCAAGGTCAGCAGAAAAGAAAGAAAATCAGCAACTGATGGCAGTGTGGTGACTTCTCTGACCATAGGACACAGCTAGCTAGGTGTGAGTTTTGGCACTCATCTAATTACATAAACCACACTGGCAGAACAAAGGAGACCAATACTAAAGTCAGTATGGCACCCAGTGTTGGGTATCATGTGCTGTAGTACCCCGTTCCCCAGCAAAAGAGACCACCAAAGGAGAGCTCTTGGCCTATGACAATATGATGAGGTTTGATGTCTATTCTCTCAGTCTAGTAGAGGAGTATATCCTGAGTTCCTCCTAATACATGAGGATCACGGCACTTAGGACTGGTTGGTGATTAGTCCAAACAGTTACCAAACAATATGTCTGAATAGCCAGGAAAAATCTGTGCTTCACATAGAATATAAACACACATGACTATGAAAGTACCATAACTTCCAATAAGATATATTGCATCCTATAACTATATAGATTATGTGTTCACTCTATAACTTATGTTTGCTCTTGTTAGTGATATAAATCTAAGTTTTGAGCCTTTGAGGAAAAATAGTCAGAGTTCTCTTATTGTTGACTGTAAAATATGCAATGTCCATGGGCTGAGTGGGCTTCCATGCAACATAGGGACTATGTGATCTGTAGGCATATCAATGACTGTTGCACTGAGAATCCAATATATGCTACAGTACCACCTTCCCTGCTGTGAGTTCTGTTCTAGCTATTTGGTCTCCTGGCAATATCCTGGGGGGCTAATCTTAGATTTGATTTGTTCCTAGTCCCAGAAAGAGATACACCCAGTCTATGTTTTTCACCTCTGTTTCTCCAGGGTTGCAACAGTAGCTTAAACGGCATCTAGAGAACACCAGTCACCAAAATTGCTCTCAGTGCTATATAGGTTCCCAGGGAACAGGTAATATAGCCAAGGGCTGAGGCTTCTTGACCACCACTCAAAAGCACCAGGGATTAGGTAGTCATAATGCACTGAAAGTAATTAAAATAAAGTATGACAATGGTTTCTGACTTTACGGAAACTAGGTCCATTCTCTCTGTTAAGTATAAACTTTTAGCAGCAGCACAGCACAAATCAAAGACTCTATTGTTGTTTGTTTGTTTTTGTGACCCCATTTTGGGATTTTCTGGATAAAGATACTGCAGTGGTTTGTCATTTCCTTCTCCAACTCATTTTACAGATGAGGAAACTGAGGCAAACAAGCTTAAGTGACTTGCCAAGCCCACACAGCTAGTGCATATCTGAGGCCAGATTTGAATTCCTGAAGATGAGTCTTCTTGCTTCCAAGCCCAGTGCTCAATTCACTGAACTACCTAGCTTTGCCCTGGAAGAACCTGTTGATGTGTTGCAATTAGTAAGTACATTACTCAGAGATGGAGGAAGAGAAAACCCAAGGCAAGAGTATTTGGTGAGCAAAATGTCATCAGTTCTGTGGTTTATTTTAAGAAGTCAGATAGATTGGAAATGAAATGGTGATTCAAATGGTTAAGTGCTAAAACTATCAACATAGTTTTTGCAGAGAAAATGAGCTTTTGCAGAGAAATGAATAAGAAGCCATGGATACCTTTTTTTTTGTTTTGTTTTGTTTTGTGGGGCAATCGGGGTTAAGTGGCTTGCCCAGGGTCACACAGCTAGTAATTGTTAAGTGTCTGAGGCTGGATTTGAACTCAGGTCCTCCTGAATGCAGGGCCAGTGCTCCATCCACTGCGCCACCTAGCTGCCCCCATGGATACCTTTTAAGTAATGTTTTATCTCCATATTTCATACCTATAGCTCAAGCAGCTAAGTGTGAGGAAAGGAATAATGGTCTCCTTTCAGTAGGACACAACTGCCACATCAGTACTGTTCACATTGTACTCATCTGGACCTGTTTGAGGACTTAGGTATTGGTCTTCCTCCCCTTAGGCAGACAGATCATGTGATTAGAGTAGCCCTGAGCTGGTCTCAACTAGGTCCTCTCTCAACTAGGTCCTCTCACAGTCTGTTTCCATATAAGGGAGGATTGAAGGAATGTCCCTGTGTCACCTCCCTATTAACTAAGAACTCAAACAATGATTATGGAAATTAGAGTTAAGAATATTTCTATCTGACTAGCTAGTTTTTGAGATTAGATTATAACCCTTAAGTAATCAGCCAATGATGAACAAAGGGAGGGTCCATTTCACGTTAGGGACTAGGTATAAAAGGAGCCTGTGAGCCTCTAAGCTTTGTATTTGCTGGCTGTAGCACTTACTTGCAAGTGCCCATTCTAGAGAGAATGAAAATAAAAGAGCCTTTGACACTTTGCTGCTGAGTTCCAGAGGAGTATTGAGCAGGGGTCATTTTTTTTTCTCTCATAAGCATTTTATACCTCCTTATACCAGAAAAGTGCTCTATTAGGAATCACTCATCCCAACTATCCTGATGTACAGGTTTGTTTGGTTGGTTTTAGATTCAACACCATACTGCATAAAGTATTTATTAAGTTCCTAATTCTGGGTGGTTTTATGCAGCAGGATGGTATACAAGCTAACAAAGACACATTTAGCCCCATCTAAGTCTAATAATGCCTTTCATATCCATTCCTGTTATTCTATAGGATCTTTTCAATTTCTCTTTTTTTCCATTCATGTGTTTACCACTCTACTTCCAATTCTAAAACAACTTCTTACCTAGACCATTACAAAGCTCCTAAATTGGTCTTTCTGCCTCTATTCTTTCCCTACTTTATACTACAGGCTAAAGCCAGAAGGTATACTCCTTGTTCACACATTACTTCCCTAAATCTGCACCCCCCCCAGTAAAACCTATGGCACCTCACTGCCTATCAAATAAAGCAAAAACACCATAGTTTTACAGTCATTTACTTAAGATCCTCCAACTTCCCTTTCATGACTTACTATATTGCTCTCCTTGATTCACTCTAGAACCAAACTAGACTACAAATCATTTGCCAATCTCATCTTGTTCCTCTCCTCCCAATTCCATGTTTCTTCTTGTATAGTATGCCATACTGTAAAAGACACCCCACTTTCCATTTCTGCTTTTTTAATGATTTCCCTTCTTGTAAGGCCCAGGTTAACTGCTATCTTCTACAACTACTATCTCTGAATAATATCCCCACTGGAAGTAATCTCTCCCACTAGAACTTTGGACTTTTTTCTATTTCTATTTATTTTATTTTTGATATTTTTATATTTTACTCATATTCAAATTTACTTTATGGTTATGTATATATGTCTTATTTCCTCTATTTTGGCATATCTTAAACTCACTGAGACCAGAGAATCTTTTAGTGAATCTTTGTATCTTTAGCACCTGGGACAGTACCTTGTACATGGTTCTCCCCTATCTATTCCTCTGTCCTCCATCCTCACTTTTGTTACCATTGTTGGACATTTATGCTTACTTACAAATGCCACTCTTTTCTAACTGGCTTTGTGACAAAATAACCTGGTCTCAGGTATTTCTTGAATACTATTCCTGAGTTTCAGTGTCACCAGAAGTTTGGTTAACAGACCACAGTACCTTTTCTACACCTTTCACAAACTCTTCCCAGGGCCAACCTGCTGGTGCTACTGCTTTCTCCATGTTTAATAACTCCACCCATTTTGCCAAGGGTTCAACATATTTCCTCTCCTCCGTGTCTCTTTCTTTTTCTTTTTTTTCCCTTGGTGAGGCAATTGGGGTTAAGTGACTTGCCCAGGGTCACACATCCATGTCTCTTTCAATAGATGATCTTTTAATCTACATTTGATATTATGGCTCCTCCAGCACTCTAGATATTTGTGCATTCCTTTCTCATTCTGCTGTGCATGACCAGATCACAATCTTGGCTCATCTCCACCTCTATCAATCACTTCTGCTTTCATGCTCACATAGAGGAACATCTTTGGAGCCAGACCAAGCCCCATGAATTGTTGCTCTGATATTCTAATGGGGAGCTTCAGACATTTTTCCACTCCCTGCCTCTGGTGTAGTGGAAATTACATGAATCTGAGGTCCAAGGATCTGGGTTGGGAAACTAGTTCCACAGTCAGCTCCCTGTGTGATCTTGGGCAAGCCATTTCATCTGAGACTCCGTCTCTTTATCTGTCAAATGAAAGGACTGTGCATCTGAATTTCTTTCTAATGATAAATTCAATTCTTTTTTCTATGCTGCATGTGAAGATGAGCACAGAAATAAGTGGAATCACAGGTTTGGGCCAGGATCCTGTTTATAGGGGAGTTTACACCTCATTAAAAGAAAGAACCATACTGAGTACACCAGAAAGAGGAACCAGAGGATGGAGCTACTAGGTTTTTTAGTTTTGTTGTTGGTTTGTGGGTTTTTTTGGGGGGGGGGGCAATGAGGGTTAGGTTACTTGCCCAGGGTCACACAGCTAGTAAGTGTCAAGTGTCTGAGGTCAGATTTGAACTCAGGTCCTCTTGAATCTAGGGTCAGTGCTTTATCTACCTAGCTGCCCCCTATTTTTGTTTTTTAATGGGAAGAAGATAAGTTGGTTTCAGTGTTGGAAAGACCTGGGTTCAAATCTTGCCTCTCACATACATTGGCTATTCAAGTCCCACCTCTTACATGACTGAAATACTGTGATCCTGGGCAAATCACAATTTCTCAGGGCTCCAGGAAACTTTCAGACTATCAATTGCTAATCTGAAATGGGAGTGGGAATGTCCTCGCTGGTGGTCCCCTACCCCAGTGAAATCACAGGTCTAGAGCAGGACTTCTGAAACTTTTTTCACTTGTGCAACCCCTTTTTGCTTGAGAAATTTGTATGGGACCCCGGGTATATAGGTATATAAAAGAGGTATACATAACCTTTTACTGCTGCCAAATTTTGCTCAACTCTCACATTCAGTTACTCGACCCCACAAAGGGAAGTCTAAGAAGCTTTGGTCTAGAGCACTGCTTCCCCTTTGACCATCATTCAATAAACATTGATTAAGCATCTGTTCTGTGCAAGGCACCTGGAGACCCAGATGCAATTCCTGCTTTCAAGAAGCCTAGATTCTACTGAGAGATACAAAGCAGCAAACATAAAGGCAAGACCATTTGAGGAGCTGAGACTACTAATACCTTTGGGGGGGGGGTGAAAAAAGCTTCCTCTAGAAGTTGTGTGATGTGGGTTTTGAAAGAAGCTTTGGATTCTAAAAGGTGGAGAAGAGGAAGTACATTCCAGGCACTGGGGAGGATGGCTTGTGCAAAGAAGTGACAGAGAGGGTGTCAAATTTAGGGATAGCAACTAGGCCAATATGGTTGGAATGTAGACTTTGTGAAGAGCAGTACTGTGCAATCAAGCTGGGAGGTAGGCTGGAGACAGATTGTGAAGGATAATAGCTAAAGTGAGGAGTTCAGAGTTTAGCTTCTACTCACTAAGATGCTGCTAAAAATTCTTGAGGAGAGTGACAGGGTCAGGCCTGTGCTTTAGAGTAGGAAGATTCTTGGCAGCTGTGTGGAGGAGACACTGGATATTGGAGAATCTTTCTCAGGATAGTCAAACAGTGAAGATATGGTGAGCAATGGCTACAGATTGTGATACAAATAAAAATATGGGGGCCACCATGGTATACTAGAGAGGGTATACCTGGTACCCAGGTAAGTAATAAGTAATAACCTCGCATAATAATTACAGCCAGCTGCAAGAATGATAGAGTAAATCACAGAATCTCAGAGTTGGAAAAGATCTCCTAAGCTCATCTAGTCCAACCCATAACTGAACACAAAATCCCTCTGCAACACAAGCAGTTATCCAGCAGTTAACCAACAAAGGTTATCCAACCTTTGCTTGAAGATCCCTACTGAAGGGGAACCTAGTATCTCTCATGCTAGTCAATTCAAGTTTAGGATGGTGTAAATTGCTGGGAAGTATTTTCTTGTATCAAACCTAAATCTGCCTCTCTGTAAAAATATCTACCCCATTATGTCTAGTTCTGCCTCTAGGGCCTAGAACAAATCTAACTCCTCTTGTTAACATGTTCTTGATGATACCATGCTGTCTCTTTGTAATCACTACCTACCTCTGTTCCTAGAATGTTTAGAGTATGGATAAGATAGACTGACGAGAAGAGAATACCCTGGATCAAAGAAGAAAACAGGGGAGAACATGTTTCTTTAACATACTAGGCTGAGGGGGCAGCTAGGTGGCCCAGTGGATAAAGCACTGGCCTTGGATTCAGGAGGACCTGAGTTCAAATCCAGCCTCAGACACTTGACACTAGCTATGTGACCCTGGGCAAGTCACTTAACCCTCAATACCCTGCAAAACAAAACAAACAAAACAAAAAAAACCCTACTAGGCTGAGACAGTGGAGGAAGTCTTTAGCGGGTCTTAAAGAACCTTATAAATGAGGGGTTCTGCCCCTAGCTGTATGCTGTGAGTGAAAAATGTTATAGACTTCCCCTGGATAAACTGGAGAGGTAGAAGCCATAGTTTCCTGAATTGTTGGATTTGGGGATATTATGGAAGAGATATTTCAACTCAATTCAACAAACACTTATTAAGAGGCTACTGTATATAAGGCACAGGAGTAGGAACTCAGAATATAATAAGGAATGCAAAGGAAATAGTCTGCCCTCAAGGATTTTAGAATCCAGTCTGAAGAAATGAGAGGGACACAAATGATAATACATATTAGCATATGTGATCTGAGAAGGGAGCTATAGTATACATACATACATGTCTATATCTTTATCAATATCTATATCTATATCTATATCTCCAATGGGAGTGACTCAGGAAAGACTTCACGTAGGTAGTACCTGAGCTGTATAGCAAAAAAAACCTTTCAACATATATGGAAAACCTGCAGCCATGGGATGGCATGCACAAGGCATGGAGATGGGAAAGGGCTAGATGAGACCCAGAAACATTAAGTGGTCCAGTTTAGCTGGAGTATAGGATGTAGGAAGAGAAACAGTATGAAATAAGGCCTGGAAGAAGTTTGGAACCAGATTATAAAGTGCCTTGAATGCAGGGCTAAGGACTTTGTACTTTCACTAGTAGACAGTAGGGAAACTCCTCAAGATATGAGAGCAGGGGAATGATGTAATCAGACCTGTGCATTAGCAATATTATTTGGTAGCTGTGTAAAATGAGTGAATTGGACAAAGGAAAGCATAGGAAGGAAGGTTTCATTTTCCTTGTGTTGAGAGAGTATCTAGAGGAAGAAGAACTGAAATAGAAGTAAGAGATTAGTCACCAACATACCAAAAGAATTGAAACCACTAGCATAAATAAACTCCATTAGAAAGTGGAAAGGGGTGTCTGGAAATCAGCCTGGGAGGTCCTAGTATTAATGGATTGTAGAGAGGAGAAGGAACTATTAAAGAACAATATGAGTGGTAGGAGGAAAAGCCTAAGAGTGGTCAGGAGCACAGAGAGAAGAGTGTCAAAAGCAGTAGACTGAGGGGAATCAGGGCAGTGGAAAAAGGTGGGGGGCTGGGGAAGTGCCATCTTTGGTTCTGTGGAGGTGGGAAGACTACTCACTCTACATGGTCCTTTGATGAAGTGGATTAAGTTGAGCAGAGTATTTGCTTAAATGTCCGAGCCAGGCTTTTCACTTCCTTTGCCTGGCTCCTGATTCCTATCTGTCTCCTGATTATTATCTGACCTTATCTTAGGTATAGGTGCAGATCTGTAGCTCTGTGCTTACTGGGTTGGAACCCTGGTTCTGAAGTTACTAGCTCTGTGACTGTGGTTCTCATAGTGGGGTGCCACCCAGCCTGAACCCCAACTTCTAGTGTTAATCACTCTCCACATGACTGGCTGTAAGAATGGGCCTGCTGAATGGAGATGGTCAGACACAGTTAGATTAATAACCTTTCATTAAACTCAATTAATTTGCAGTTGGTAAGGTCACTTCTCTGTCACCATCATATTTAGCTGTGCTTCCCCTCACTTCTTATGAGAAGCCTTGGATCACACACCATTTCCAAACTGCCTCTTCTTGCCTACTGATTTAAGGTCTCCCAAATTATGTAGAGATATCACAATGCTTATGATGTAAAGGGCCACGGACCAGAAAGAAACCCTAAATTGGGAGTCTGGAGATCTGGGGTCCAGTTCTAGCTATGACATCAACTAAGAATTCTAAGAACTGTTTCTTCATCTCTAAAAGTGTTTTCTAAGGTTCCTTCCAATTCTCTCCTTTTAACTAAGTTGAGCTCTAGATAGGCTGAATAATAAAAGGATTTAGTGGAGCTCAGTCACAGGGTACCATCCCTACATTTGACTTGCCACCCTTTTGGGAATCTGATGAAGTCTGTGAACCACTTCTCAGAATGTCCCAGAATTACGAAGGAAATCAATTGTATTGAAATAGAAGTGTCATTTTTCCCCCTATCCCACCAACCGGTCCTGTGGACCCCAGGTTAAGAACTCCTACCTAAGTAGACTATCTTTTCATCCTTGGGATCTTAATGTACCATATCCACAAACACATTCTTTCCTGTCTCTGTCTTAGACTGCCTTCTCTCTTACCTTCTCCTAACAACAACAACAAAAAAAACACTAAGCAGCTTTCAGCATCACTAACTAAAATCCATCTACTTCCCTTTCTCCTTGGTGACCCCCTTTCTCTCCAAGCTCAATACAAACCAAACTAGGAATGCACACACAGATACACCACCTACATGTAAAGCAGCATAGAATCTTAAACGGCACTTCGGAACCTGTATACTATTCCTAAAGAACCTAAACATCTTTCTGGAATGCCTATGTCCCCAGACCAAATACTCCCCAGTTCGAAAATCTTTCCCCTTTCAGAATCTTTCCTTTCTGCCCAATGTGACCGCCATGCCAAGTGCTTGCATCTTCCTTAGGCATCCCTCTTAGTGTGCCTCCCCGGACTGCAGAGCTCCAACTTTCACTTTGAGTCCTGCCAGGGCCCTTTCCCCCACAGTTCCTTCCCACGCTCAAGTTCAGGGGGAGCTCCTGCGGATGGGATCCCAAAGCGCCTTCTGGGTCCTGGCGGGGTCAGACGTTTTGCCGGGTGCAAAAGGCAACGACCAGTCCTCTCCCAAGTCAACAAGTATTGATGAGGTGCCTCCTGTGTACCATGCGTGGCAGGTGGTCAGTCTGCAAGACTGGTAATGCTCAAGGCCGGACGCCGGCGTAAGGCAGGCGAGGGTGGGCTCTCGAGCAGCCAGGGGACCTCCGCCACCAGACGGAGTCCCACGTGTGCCCTCTTGGTCCTCACCTCCTGGGATGCGGGGGCGAAGGCAGCCACGCCCCGGGGGCCTCAGGGCGGGGCGAGGCCAGGTTGCGGGGCGAGGGGGGCTGCTGGGCGTTGACGGCTGCGGGTAGCCCCTGGACGTGATCGTGCTTAGCTGGGGCCCCATTGCCCTGCCCTGCCCCCCAGCCCGGCCGCGCCCCAAGCTCATACCCCATCACCTCCCTCCGCCTCCCTGCCACTTACCCGGGGAATCGCCTCCGGCTCTAGTCTGGGACTTACGACGTGACCCTCGCCCTGCACATCCCCGCCTCCTGCTCGGGAGCCTGGGCAGCAGCGGCACCTTCGCCCCCGGGGGCTTCGGAGGTAGGGTCCTACCTTTGGCTCCCTCCACCTGCCCCACCCGAGGGCCGGACCGAGGAGGGCTGGGCTAAGGGCGAGGGGGCGGCAGGCCCCAGTCCGGGGCGAAGCCCCCCGCCCTCACCCGCAGAGGGAGGCTCGGCTTGGTTTGTCTCCCGCGGCCGCGGCTGTTACCGGCTGTGGCAGCTTCGGCCCCAGGGTTCCAACCGCCGAGGCTACTCCGGCCCCGCGCTGGCAGAAGCGCCCTTAGCTGGTGGGCGGGCGGGGGGCGGGCCAGGAGCTGCTGCGCCCTCTCCCCTTCCCCCTCCTGGCAGGAGCACGGGCGCGCGCTAGGGGACTGGAGTGGGGGTGTGGGGGGGAAGCAGCGCCGCAGGGACAGTTACGAGGCTCAGCGCGCGCCGCCTGGTGGAGGGGGAAGGGAGGAGGCACACCGGTCTCGGGGGGTGGGGTGGGGAGGGGGGACGGGTGAGCCAGGAAGAGCGCGTAGTTTTCTCCAGAGAAGAGGGCGGCGGGCTGGCTGCCTGGGGCAGGAGTCGGGGTGACTGGGGGGAGCAGTGTAGCAGCTCTGGCCTGACGCAGGCTAGCTGGGGAATACCAATGAGCGCCCCCCCGCCAAGACCGGGGACTGCAGAGCCTGGGACTGCACCAGCCAATCCGTCCGACTGGCACCAGCAAGGTCAGTCACTAGCCGAGCCCTCCCTTACCAGGCCCCTCAGCCCAGCCCGGAACCGGGGGCGACTCTGTGCATGCATGCATTCATTCATTCCAGCTGCAGATTGCTGGGAGTTTGTGCAAATATGCATGCATGTATGCATTCGTTCATTCATTCATTCATCTGTTCATTCATTCTTCCATCCATCATCCATCGTCCATCCATCAGCCAGCCAGCCAGCCCGCCAGCCATTCTTAGTCCCTCATCAGCTTCCCCTCCGGACTCAAGTCTCTGGAAGCGTCTTAGAGGGAGGGGGCATCAGAGGGACTGTGGGCTCCGAGAAGAGCTGCCAATCCAATCCAATGTGAGCTTCCATTCTGAGGATCTCGACATAAGGAACCTGATACAACCCAAAAAACCAGAAACTGAGCTCAGGAGGGTACTGCTGTTGGGGGTCGAGCCTGCTTCTCCTTGGGCTGTGGCTTGCATTCACTCTCACCCTGCCCCTAGGGGGTGCACAGGTATCTTACAAAGCACTCCCACTTGGACCCAAGCAGGGAAGTGTGAACCTGCAGGGGAGCCAGATGGACAATTTGAGAGATAGAGTGAGCCTCTGCATTGCACACCTGTCTGGGGAAACAGGAATGACTGGTTAGGAGGTTTAGCTCCAGCTGGGAGATACTTTCTAGCCCTTCTAGGCCAACCCCTTGCTTTACAGGGGAGGAAACTGAGGCCCAATGAAGTTGTGGCTTTTCCAAGGTCAAGAAGGCACTAAATGGATTCAGGACCAGAGTTATTGTCCCCCACCCTTTCCCTTGCAAAGTGTGGGGGAAAGTACCCTGATCTTCCCACTTACTTTGGGACTTTGCCCTTCCCTTCCTTGGCTTGATTCAGGCAGACCCTTCCCATCACTGGAGCTCATTTTCAGTAGCTCTATCACTGTTTTTAAACATGCCATGTGTTAGGTTGCTTGATGCTACCTGTTGACTAGTCATATTAATCCATCAACAAGCATTTAATATTAATCACCTGTTATAGGGCAGTCATTGACCTTGAGGATGGTAGTCTGGGGAAAGAGGAGGATGGCATGTACATTTGTAGGAATATATACAAATTAGACACCAGATAAGTTTAGGGAACTGACAGCTTCTGAGATAGGAGAAAGGCTTCATGTAGAAATTGATGGCTGAGCTGAGCCTTGAAAAAAAACAGAGCTTCTTAGAGGGAGAAGTGAGGAGGGAATGCATTCCAAGTCTGAAGGGGCAGCCCATGCAAAGACATGAGGGTGGGAGATCAAGTGCTACGTGCAAGGAACAGTCTTGGTATTCCTTAAGAGGAATCCTATGTAATAATGGTGTTTGGAGAGGCAGACTGGGGCCAGTCAGCTTGTGAAGGGCTTTTAATCCCAAGAAAAG
Organism: Dromiciops gliroides; assembly: GCF_019393635.1. Taxonomy (NCBI): domain Eukaryota; kingdom Metazoa; phylum Chordata; class Mammalia; order Microbiotheria; family Microbiotheriidae; genus Dromiciops; species Dromiciops gliroides. The sequence continues at coordinate 601,097,869 of NC_057861.1, forward strand.
GTGTATATTTTAACCTAGAAGTAATAGGGAGCCAATAGAATTTAGAGACTAAGGGAGTGACTCCTTGCAGACCTGTGCTTTGGCAACTAACTGTGTGGCGTGGAGAGAGACCTGAGGCAGGAAGACAAAATAAGAGAATGGAGCACTAGTCCAGTCAAGAGATGATGAGAGCCTGAACTAAGCAAGAACTGTTGGGGAGATAGGAACAACACAGCTAGGTGGAATTGGTGAGGTCTGGTAACTGACTGAGCATGTGGTGGGAGGGGGACTTAATAGTTGAAGATGACAACAGCCTCAAACCTGGGGGGTGGGGGTGGGGGCTAAAAGAGCTGTAGTGTCATCTGTAGGAATAGGAGAGTTTGGAGGAGTGTTAGGGGAGGGGGGAGGGAATCATGAGCTCTGTTTGAGTTTGAGAGGCCTGGAATTGATTCATTTGGATCTGGGAGTCATCCTCCTGGAGATAATTAGGCCCATGAGATCCAATGGCACCAGCCCTCTGTGTACCATTTCCTGTCTGAGGTAATTAATAAGACTAATTTTTTTTTTTTTTTTTTTTTTTGCGGAGCAATGGGGGTTAAGTGACTTGCCCAGGGTCACACAGCTAGTAAGTGTCAAGTATCTGAGGCCGGATTTGAACTCAGGTACTCCTGAATCCAGGGCCGGTGCTTTATCCACTGTGCCACCTAGCCGCCCCAAGACTAATATTTTTTAAGAGCAAGGTCTATTCTGCTCTCTTTACACACTTTCTTGCCTATGTACCTTTGATTATGTTGTTTCCTATATGAGGAATGTCTCTCTCCCCCCTTCACTTGTTAGATTCCTACCTGTCATTTAGCAATCAGGGCAAATACCATCTTCTCTGTGACTCCTTCCCTGATCTGTAATGACTCTCCCTCCCCCACTTGAAATTCACATGTCATTTTGTTTGTCAAATCTAATTTCTCATGTAATATCACATATTGTAGTTCATTGTAATTGTGTTTTATCCTTCATTAGGCTGCAAGCTCTATGAGGGTAGAGATTGTGTTTGAACTAAATTTATATATCTCTCAGTACCTAAGACAGTGGCTTATACCCAGTGGACACTTGATAAGTGTTTTTGAGTGAATGAATGAATGCCTACTTTATGTCTAGACTCCTCAAGATGCTTTTGACAGCATTTACCCAGGAACCTTACACAACTGATTAATGCACTGGATTTTTCTATTCACCTAGCATACATTCTGTGAATACCAAAAGATTATACCAAGATGGAAGGTTTTGCTGAAAAAGAAATTGATATTTGCCTCAAACAAAGAATTACAAAGAGTTATGAATAATTGCCAATGATATTCAATAAATCCCCTGATTTATCTTATGGCAGTTTACTTTTCCTGATGTTCAATTTCCTATGTGAATAATGTACTGAGTTATGCAACTCTCACTCCTTTCTCAATATGCTTGATAAATAAGCATCCACATCATTTGCTGTGATAGTCCTGACAAGAAGATAGGCAGTGGTGTTTGGGACCCCCTGCCCAGCCTAATTACTCCAGTAACTCTGTAGGCAGAGGACTCTATAAAGGGTGATGGCCCTTAACATTTTTGAGCTTCTTTCTGGGTTGAAACTAGAACTCTCAAGGAAGAAGAAGAAGTAACAAATCTCTGCTGACTTCTTGAAATAGAATAACAGATTTATTAACTGCATAAATATATACATTATTGCTTATCTAAAAGTATTACAAGCCATAGCTTAATTTATTTATACTTTTCTGCTCTTTACAGCATTTTTCTCCCTCTGCCCAAGTGATTTTAGGATACACATATGATTGATCACAGTGGGCTAAGGATAATCAGGGAAAACTTCTTGAAAAACCTGAACTTTGAGCTGAGTCATAAAGGAGAAAAAGGGTCAGGCAGCTTTGAGAGAGGAAATGGAATGAACAAAGCCCTATAGATGAGTGTGCAAGATTTGTATGTGGTTAACTTGATTAGAAAAGAAGGGATGTGCTGGGAAGGAGTTTGTAATATATTCTTATATCATTTGTTCTTTTGTTGTTTTAGACGTGTAACAATAGGAATCAGCTGCTGGGCCCTGCAGGCTGGGGTGCTGTGCACTCTCCCTCTCCACAGCGGGTCCCTCTCAGCTCTGGATCCATAAACAAGGACTAGTTTCAGTCCTGGGGGAGCCTGACGATTTAAGAGAAGGGCCAGTCTTTTTCTTACACTCTTTGGCTCTTTACAATCCTAACCTGCAGCCCTGAAGAGAATTGCTTACGGCTTCTGTTTGGCTTCATGCCTAAGGTCTCCTCCAAAAAGTGGGGAGTAGAAAGGGACTCAATCTATAATGCACATTAGGCCAGCTATTTATTTCCTCCGAAAGAAATGTTTAACACAAAACTCCACAAGATTCCATTGCCAGGAGAAGCCAGTAATATAGCTGCTTAATCTCTTTCATCTCTTCTCATTGCTGTTCAAACAATTCTCACTATGTTCTTGTCTTCTGGAAAGCCTGGCCAAGGGTTGCTTGATCTTCTTCCTGTCACTGGTCATCCCCCCAAGGTTAGACACGTCTATCTCAGGAATTACTTTTCATAAACCTATATTCAGGAAAGAAATAAAACAGAAGCAGCAGTCAGGAGCCCAAGTCAGCCTCAGTCACCTAAGCCCACACATGCTTGAGCTGCCATGTACTGTTTGCTGTTTCTTCAGATTACCAGCCCTACCCAAACTCCTTCAGGGAGAAGCTCAAAAACTACTGACATCTCCAGAGATAAGAGTAAAGAGGTAGAGGAAGGAGTAGCTTCCCTTTTAAAACTAACTGAGGCTGTTCTTGCTCAGCTGTCAATAAGGGGACTGTTTCCTCATTCCAAAGGGCCCAAGTCCTTCCCCAGAAGTGGTTACTACATAGACTCAGCATTTCCATGGAGTGTACTCCAATACGCCTCCTGCTATATGTATGTTTTCTCTCTGTTACCAACCAGACTGATGCTTTTCAAAAGTCAGGATCTGTGTTTTCAATTACTTTTTCATCTCCCTTGGTGCCTAATAGAGAACTGTGCATACAACAGATAACTGATGTTCAATGAATACTTATTGAGTGAATGATTGACAAACAAAAATGGGGCCAGTTATAAATGCTTGGTGAGAGAAACACTGTATTTTCTTAAGCAGGTTAATACTTCACTGGGCCTATGGTGTCCATCTTCAGTGTAGGTATTTCCTTTAGTGGTACAGATCTCAACCTATCTGTGCATGCTTTCCTATCCTGTGTGACTTTTTTCCATTTGTTCACATACATCCTCTGTAGAGTATCTAAAAGTAAAATAAAAAGCAGGAGAATAATATGGTTGAAACAGCAAAGTGACTCGGAGATAAAGGACTAAGTAGTAGTTCATATTTTTTCTTGCATACTATTTTAAAAAACATTTTTATCTAATTATAAAAAGGAGAGACACAGCTTAGGTATCAGTCCTTTAATTTTATGACAGTTCCTTGTATATGGGAGAAAGAGAAACATGGAATCTCATTAATTTCTGCTCTTCTCCCATCTTAATCAAGTAGATTATTAGCTTTTAGAGATAGGTACCTCACAGGAACATCTTTCCTTCTTTCCTAAATTGGTTTTGGGATACAGTTCATTGAGGAGGTGCTTAAGATGCTGCCTGCTTATGCTAAATGCCCCTGTTTACTGTTGAAACACAGGCTCCATGCTTCTCTTCTTACTTGATGACCTAGAACGAAAAATTACTATGGCAACCAATGAGGAACCACTGGCTTTTCTTCAGAGAAGTCCCAGGGCTTTTCCATATGGAATTTCTAGACTGCTCCATTTACTCTTTATCCACCAAGAAAATGACAGGCAGAGTTTCCCCATTAGATATTACTCCCATCAGTTGTCCCTTTTTTGTTTTTGCCTGGGGAATGAGGGTTAATGACTTGCCCAGGGTCACACAGTAAGTGTCAATTTCTGAGGCTGGATTTAAACTCAGGTGCTCCTGAATCCAAGGCCTGTGCTTTATCCACTGCATCACCTAGCTGCCCTCCATCAGTTGTCTCTTGGTGCCATTGTCAGAAGTTGAGATGCTGAGCTGGATAGTTTGTTGGCCTGACCAACTATGTAGTGTCCTTTTATGTTGTTTCTCAGAAATGAACCATTATTATCCAAGGGTGGCATAGGTATATTTCTCATAATTAATTGCTCAGAAATGGTTAACCCTTAGGGGATACAAATAGGTCACTTCCTTGGGTCACTGTCTGGTTTAAGCCAGCAATTAACTCTCTCCATGTGAATTTTATTCCATGATTTATGTAGTTTCATCTAATTGTTTTGCCTCAATCTCTTAAATGGGGTGTTTTATTCCTCAAAGACTCACCATAGCATTAAGAACCATGACAAGCAGGGGGCAGCTAGGTGGCACAGTGGATAAAGCACCGGCCCTGGATTGAGGAGGACCCCAGTTCAAATCCGGCCTCAGACACTTGATACTTACTAGCTGTGTGACTCTGGGCAAGTTACTTAACCCTCATTGTCCTGAACCAAAAAAAAAAAAAAAAAAAGGAAAAAAAAACAACCATTACTAGCAGATAGTAGATGCTTTATTAAGGTCAATTGATGGACAAGGTTTTGTTATCCTTTTATATAGCCTCTCTAGCCCTACTTTGTAAGTGTTATTTTTAAAAGCTTTGATGGGGGGGGGCAGCTAGATGGTGTAGTGGATAAAGCACTGGTCCTGGATTCAGGAGGACCTGAGTTCAAATCCAGCCTCAGACACTTGACACTAGCTCTGTGGCCCTGGGCGAGTGACTTAACCCTCATTGCCCTAAAAAAAAAGCTTTGATCTCCAAATATCTTCTTATGCATTCCTTATCACTGGGTTATCTCAGTAATTGTTTAGAGAGGTGAGGCTAAGTTTTCCCAGCAGATAGTAAGCACAGGATGTTTTTTTATGAAACCAATATTTCATAGTATTTTCTCCCACAAATAGAACCTTGGTACAAAGTAAAACAATTGAACAAAACCAACTAACACAGTCACCCTCTCTAATATCATTTGCAACATTCAGCATCCATAGCCTTCCATCTCTCTCTCTTTTTTTTTTTTTTTGGTGAGGCAGTTGGGGTTAAGTGACTTGCCCAGGGTCACACAGCTAGCTAGTAAGTGTTAAGTGTCTGAGGCCGTATTTGAACTCAGGTCCTCCTGACTCCAGGGCCGGTGCTCTATCCACTGTGCCACCTAGATGCCCCAGTTTTTTTGGGGGGGAGTTGTTTTTTTGTTTTGGTTTTTGGTGAGGCAATTGGGGTTAAGTGACTTGCCCAGGGTCACACAGCTAGTAAGTGTCAAGTGTCTGAGGCCAGATTTGAACTCAGGTCCTCCTGACTCCAGGGCTGGTGCTCTATCCACTGTGCCACCTAGCTGCCCTGCCTTCCATCTCTTAACTAAGAAAAGGGTTATATGTTTCATCATCTATTCTCCAGGACTGAGGTTGGATATTGCAATTAATCTCAGTTTGACTACTGTTTAGTGTTATTTTGAGAGGGCAGGGCAATGAGGGTTAAGTAACTTGCCCAGGGTCACACAGCTAGTAAGTGTCAAGTGTCCGAGGCTGGATTTGAACTCAGGTCCTCCTGAATCCAGGGTCAGTGCTTTATCCACAGCACCACCTGGATGCCCCCTGTTTAGTGTTAATTATATTGCTGTACTTTGGGGGGATATTGTGCTCCCAGTTCTGCTTGCTTCACTTTACATTAGTTCATACAAATCTTCCTATGTTTCTCTGAATTTTTCATATCCATTGTTTCTTATGATACAATAATATTCCATTACATTTGTACACCATAGTTTGCTCAGCCATTCCTGAACTGATGGGTGTACATTTTCTTTCTAGCCTTTTGATACCACAAAAATGCTGCTATGAGTATTTTGTGTATATATGAGACCTTTCTTTCTTTGACTTCCTTGGGATGCATGTCTAATAATAGGATTGCTGGGCCAAAGGATGTGAATAGCTTAATAAGTTTTCTCACACATTTCCAAATTGTTTTCCAAAATGTTTGGACCAATTTACAGCTCCATCAATAGTGTGTTAGTGTGTCTGCCTTTGCACAGCCCCTCTAACACTATTTCTTTTTTCATCTTTGCCAATTTGATAGGTGTAAAGCAAAACTTCAGAGTTGTTTTAATTGGCATTTCTCTATTAGCTATGTGGAACATTTTTCATATGGTTGTTGATGGTTTGCAATTCTTCTTTTGAAGATTTTTATTTCTTGCTAATGGCTCTTAGTCCTTTTTGTTGTGTCAGTTCCCTTTGAAATCAGACTTTCATCTGAATGAATATTAATGGAAATTTTTAAATAAAACACTAGCAAAGAGGCTATTGTAATATATTAATAATTATTAGTTGTTCAGCTGTACTTTTCACAGAATCACACACTCCAAGTAGCAGAGGTGCCATCTTATCCAATCTGTACCTAGCTAAAAATTGCTTCTACAACATCTCTATTCTCTGCTTGTGAAATATCCCTTCTAGTGAAAGGGTGCTGATTCTCTCTCAAGGAAGCTTATTCTCCTTTTGGATATTTCTAATTAAGAGGGAACATTCCCTTAATATCAAGTTGGAATTGACCTCTGTATCTTCCAGCCATTGCTCCTAATTTACCTTATGAGGCCAAACAGGGTAAGCCTAATAACTGTTTCATATGCTAATCTTTAAATACTTGAAAAGAGCTACAATGTCTCCTTCCTTCAGTCTTCTCATCTCTAGCCTAAAATTCTAGATTCCCTTCAACAGATGGTGTATTCTCCAATCTTCTTGCCATCTTGGTTACCCTTCTTGGGATATGCTCCAGTGTCTGTATGGCCCTCCTAAAATGTGGTATCCAGAACTGATTAGTAGAGTTGGTCAAACCAGGGCAGAGTATTATTTTTGCCTTTATCCTAGGTACCATACCCCACTTCATGCCCTCTAGAATACTGTTACGTTTTTGGACCACCATATCAACACCATTGACTTCATATTGATTTTGCAGTCCACCAAAACCATCAGATCTTTTTCATATGAATTACTAGCCACAACTCCCCTTTCATGTACTTTTGCAAGTGACTTTTTTTTAGCCCAAATGAAGTTTTAAATTTATTTGGAATTTCATGTAATCCTATTGAATTCGACCCATCTTTTTAGCACACCAAGGTCTTTTAAAATCTTGATTTTGTCTTTCAACATGTTAGCTATCCCTCCCAGCTTTATCACATCTATAAATCTGACAAATATGCCTTTATCCAAGTCATTGATAAAAATGATAAATAGCACGGGGCCAAGGTCAGACCCTGGAGTGTTTCCTTCAAGGTTAATTGACTAATTAATGACTACTTGTTTGTTCCAGTCATTAAAAGCACTCTGAATCTACCTAACTGTGATATCATGGAGCCCATACATTTCTCCCTTCTTCACAATGATAGCATTATAGATCTTGTAAAATGCTTTTCTGAAATCTAGATACACTATATTTATAGCACTCCCCTATCCTAAGAGTATAGTTTTTTGTTCTACAGCTGAGGAATCAAAAAAAGGGCAATGAATTAGTTTGGCATGACCTGTACTTGATGAACCACACTGACTTCCAGGGATTATTGCTTCCCCTTGTGAGTATTGAAACATATATTTGATCATTTTTTTACTATAAAAGTGAAGCACATTAGTTTACTTTAGAGACTTTATATTCTTCCTCTTTTGAATTTGCTTTTCTCCACTCCTGTGGCCCTTCTGCTATTCTCTGTGATCACACATATGAGTTCTTTTAGTACCTTAAGATATAATTTATTCTCTCCTTGTGACTTAATCTCACTGAGGGCAGCTAGATGCTATCTTGTGGACTCTTCACTTCTCTTGGGCTGTTCACTCTCTGCTTTGGAGAGCAAATGCATCAAGTAAGAGTTGATAACCTCCTCTCCGTCATCTACTCAAAATAGCAGTTCTGTTCTTTTTTTGATTCCCCCCTTCCTCTCAAACAGCTAAACCCTTTTGTTTTCATTCATTGCCAGCCTTGGCTCATTCTGTGTTCCAGGATACCAGACACTCTTCTGTTCATCCTTAGTTACTTGACAATTTCCATCTTCTATACATTTAGTGGTGTCAACAGGAGTTGTTAAAAGGGAGGGTGTTAATTTGACTTGGATGATAAGTTCCTATAAACATTTATTCTTTCATTCTTTAAAACTTTCCTTTCCCTTGAGTCACCTTTTCTAACAAAATATTATACTATTGAATTTTCTCTCTTTTCTCTGAATGATTTGAAATCTTCTCTCTCAAAATGTAGCCTGGATGTCAGATTATGCTAAGGCTTTTCTCTTCTCTCTTACTCACCATTTGATGGTATGTTCACGCCCAAAGTTCCTATCATTTATGTTTCAACAACTGGTTCTTCCTTGTGGGTTAGAATAAGGTCTAGAATAACAGTTTTCTATGTCACTTCCTCTACCTTTTAAAGGATAAAAATGTCATTAAGGCAGAAATTTATTTTATCAGCTGCTCTACCTTTCTCTAGGATCCTTGTCCAGCAGATCTTTGGGTGCTTTCCACATCTTATTTCTGGCAGTCTTTGGCTCCACAACAACATCATGCTTCTGTGACAGATTTGTGATTTGCCTCTTGATTGAAATTCTTTTTTTGTTCAGGTGGTCTATCATGTAGTTTCAAACAATATCACTTCTCTTTCTCTATTGATCTTCACTCAAACAACTTTTACCATGCTTTCCCTTCAGGTTCTTAATTTTTCTCACAAGTATGTGCTTTTAATTTAATACTCCCCCAAATGCCTCCTTTATATCTAATATTAGGCAAGTATCCACAATACAAAACTATCTTTATCTTCAATGAACATTAGTGATACCACTTTCTTTGTCTCTAAAGTCTTTACTGTTCTTGCCAAGGACTTCCTAATCTAAGTTTCTTCTTGTGGTATTAGTGTAATTTGTCCTCAAATGTATCAGCAGAAGTGGATTTGGGTTCTGATGAAGAAATCAAAGCTATCTATTGCTATATGGAAAAAAGTTCTAAATCACTACTGATTAGTGAAATACAAATTAAAACAACTCTGAGGTAGCACTAACACCTATCAAATTGGCTAATATGACAAAAAAGGAAAATAATAAATGTTGGAGAAGATGTGGAAAAATTGGAACACTAATATATTGTTGGAGGAGTTGTGAACTGATGCAACCATTCTGGAGAGCAATTTGGAACTATGCCCAAAGGGCTATGGGATTGTGCATACCCCTTTGACCCAGTAATACCACTACTAGATCTGTGTCCCAAGAAGACCATAAAAAAGGGAAAAGGACACACATGTACAAAAATATTTATAGCAGCTCTCTTTGTGGTGGGAAAGAATTGGAAATTGAAGGAATGCCATCAATTGGGGAATGGCTGAACAAGTTGTGGCATATGAATATAATGGAATATTATTGTGCTGTAAGAAATGATGAGCAGGCAGATTTCAGAAAAACCTGGAAAAACTTAAGTGGACTGATGATGAGTGAATTGAGCAGAACCAGGAGAATATGGTACATAGTAGCAGCAACATTGTGTGATCAACTGTGATAGACTTAGTTCTTCTCAGCAATACAATGATCCAAGACAATTCCAAAGAACTCATGTTGGAAAATGTATTCCATATCCAGAAAAAGAACTGTGGAACTGTGTATTTTAATTTTTTTCTTTTTTGAGATTTTCCCTTTTGTTCTGATTCTTCTTTTACAACATGACTAATGTGGAAATATGTTTAATGTGATTGTAAATATATGACCTATATCAGATTGTTTTCTGTTTTGGGAAGGGGGAAGGAAAGGGAGGGAGAGAAAATTGGAACTCAAAATCTTATAAAAATGAATGTTGAAAACTACCTTTACATGTAACTGGAAAAAATGCTATTAAGATTGAAAAATAAAAATAAATGTTTAATTAAAATATACAGACATTAAGAAGACAGACAAACCAGACAACTTTGAAAGTAACACGTTAGACTTGTTAAATACTTTTTTAAAAAGTAAACTGTATATACAGGGGAGTTATAAAATCTCCATGTGTAATCTCATTTTCTGTAGAACTTATATATGGAATGTTCATTTTGTTGGTATTCATTAAGTTCATAATTTTACAAATAATCTTTAAAATAAAATTTAAACAAATTTTAAATAAAAAAGGAAGTAATTTTGGTCATAAGGTTTGACAACAGACCTCTCAGTTTACATCATGGCAACAAATGACTTTTTATTTCTCAGAAGGAAATCTACTACTACTACTACTACTACTACTACTACTATTATTTGTCTTTACTTCTCTGACCCTCATTGAATGATGTCTCATGTGAATTCTCATCATCATTCATGGGAGAATTAGAAACTATATCCTCCAGAAATGATTCAGCTCCCCAACAAAGGAGGATCTTATAGCTAGGGGGATCAAACACCAAATGTTTGGTAGTCTTTCCATTTCTTCTCTGTAACATTCTTCCATATTCCAGCTTTGATGCAGGTGAGAATTCTCCATATTTTCATCTCCTTTTTGTTCATGAAGCACTTCCGTTCTTTCAAGGAATGCTTCACATCCAACAAGTTATAGATTAGACCTGTTTCTCTGACCTTTTCATATGGTCTCCTACGATGGATAGCAACTTTAACTTTGCATGGACATATGCATCTTAGTGAGAGAAATATAAACTTCACAAACTCTCTGAAGGCCTCTGCAAAATGTTCCTTGTCTGTAATACTTGCTTGATTCAAGAACCACTATCTTTTTCTTCTTTTTCCTTTTTTTAAGTAACACATGGATTACCACATTGCTAATTGCTTTTGTGATCTGTCTTTAAGACAGAAAACTGTTTGATCTTTTGGGGGCTCCTGAACAAGGTTTAATTTACTGAGGATGGGCTTTCTGTCTTTTCTGTTGATATGAACCTTCAATCTCTTCAGCTTTCTATAATGGACAATTCATTCTATCCCATAACATAGACAGAAGCAAACAAAAGCTGCCTCGCAAGCAAAAATCCAATTGTTTCTCATTGCTCTTGATCTGCAAATATCTTTCTATATATTTCTGGTCATTAGGCTCTCTCACTGCTTTGGGGTGGAGTGGGGAGGGGGAGGGGGGAAAGGCTAAATTTGCTTAGCACCTAACTAAGCAAGGATTTAAACACAATGTATATGCGAACAAATAGAATCTGTTACCTTAGAACTATAGGCTTGGGTTTGAATCCCACCTCTCTTGCTTATTACAACATGTGTGACCTTGGATAAGTCACTTAACCTCTTTGAGGGTCAGTTTCCTTATCTAATAAAATGGGGGAAGGTTGGACTAGATGGCCACTTAAGTGCCTTTCAGCTTTAAATCAATGCTCCTATGCTCTTCTTTCATTTTGCCATTGACCTTCAGATCTTCCTCTATTTCCTTGGCTATAAATAAATCTCTAAATATATCACTATCAGTCTATAAATAAATTAATGTTCAACATTCATTTATTAAGCATACATTTTGTACCTGTGCAAAGTGCTGGGGATAAAAAGAAAAGGCAAAACCAGTGCCTGCCCTCAAGGACTTTATATTTTGATGGGGGAGACAGCAAATATGTCAAAGCATACAAGAGAAATACAGGGTAGATGGTAGGTAAGCTTAGAAGGCATAGCTGGGGGTGGGGTACATCAGGGAACCAGGAAAGACCTGGAGGAGGCGACACTTGAGTTTAGTCTTAAAGGAAGCAGAGATTCAAAGAGTTGGAGTTTGGAAGAGAGGGCATTCCAAGTATGGGGGACACAGAGATGGGAGATGAAATAATCATATGTGAGAAACAATAGCTAGGACAGTATGGTTGGATCATAAGATTCATGGAGGGGAGGAGAAAAGAAGATTAGAAAGAAAGGAAGGGTCCAGGGAAGTTCTTTGAGTGGCAAACAAAAAACTTTATATTTTACCCTAGAGCTTATTGAGCTTGATGGGGAAGTTGGGGATAAGGATATGCTGACACGGTTAGGCCTATACTTTAGAGAAGTTGCTTTGGCGGCTGAATGGGATGGATTGGAGTAGGGAGAAATTTGAGGCAGAGAGAGCAATCAGAAGTGTTGAAAGTGGGTTATTGGGAGAACATAACCGATTCCATTTTGTTCTGTGTTTGCCATTTTTCTCTGCACCACCCCTTCATGAACTACAAGACCAGCTGCCACAGATGGTTCCCTTTAGTGTCTTCTTTGCTCCCCTAATTGGTATAAAAAGATCAAATGGCTAAAAACAAACAAAAAAAAGCAGTCTTTGTAATGCCCTCCTCCCTCATCTAGCCAGACAGGTAGTTCCCTTTGATTTAGTGCTTCTAGCTATACTGACAAGGATACATCTCTTCTCTAGCTCATGCAGCTAATGATATACATTCTCCTTAAAATACATATTTTTCTCTGTGTTATAATAAGCAGCCATCTTTTGTCTCCCTTAATATGTGAGTACTACTAGCTGAATCACAAATGACTGTTGAACATAATGAAACCCATTTCTCTGATTTGTACAGACTTATTGGTGTCAGTTGAATCCATGTAACAGAAGACTATTGCAGTAGTCTGGGCAAGATGTAATGAGGGCCTTCTGAACTAGAGTGGTAGCTTTGTGAATAGAAAGAAGGTTATATATGGGAGAGATGTTATACAGAAAGAAATGGCAAGATTTGGCAACTGATTAGATGTGTGGGTGAAAGTTCACAAGAGGCTTAAGTGATTAATAGGATGGTGGTGCTTTTTGACAGATATAGGAAAGTTCAAAAGAGGGAAAGTTTTGAGGGGGAAAAGATAAGTTCTGTTTTGGACATGTTGAATTTGAGATGGCTGTGGGATATCCAGTCCGAAATGTCCAATAGGCATTTGGAGATGTGGTACTGACACTCGGGAGAGAGACAAGGACAGGATAAACAGATCAGTGATTTATCTGCATTGAAATAACCATTGAGGGGCAGCTAGGTGGCTCAGTGGATAGAGCACTGGCCCTGGATTCAGGAGGACCTGAGTTCAAATCCGGCCTCAGACACTTGACACTTACTAGCTGTGTGACCCTGGGCAAGTCACTTAACCCCAATTGCCTCAACAACAACAACAACAACAAAAAAAAAAGAAAAGAAAAAAAAGAAATAACCATTGAATCCATAGGATCTGATAAGCTTTCCAAATGAGTGAATCTATACAGAAGAGACACAAGGGCCTAGCAAAGAGCCTTGGGGGATATCCACAGTTAGTGGGAGTAACAAGGATGAAAGTCCATCAGAAGAGACTAAGAAGGAAAGGTCAGAAAGGAAAAAAGGGAATCGAAAGAATAGTCACAGTGTTCAGGAGAAGTTGGTCAACAGTGTTAAGTGCTGCAGAGAGATCAAGAAGGATGAGGGTTGAGAAAGAGCACTTTCATTTGAGAGGAAATGGAAGCTCTGAATGCAGACAGTTTTTTCAAGTTTAGCTTTTAAGCCAAAAGTCATCTTGCTCATGCAACTTAAATGTGGGGTTTGTAAATGCTAATTTGCTGAAGAGAGGAAACTCTGAATGACAGAATCAGGACGATGGCAGAAACGAACATCTGGAGAAATTGGAAACTGGAGGACTCTCAGGGCCAGGGACAAATAGCCTCTGAGTAAGGAGGTGATTAATAGGGGAAGACAGGAAGTGTGACCTGGGCTTAAGAAGAAAAGACTTGGGAGATGAAGAATTCATTGTGAAGGAAGAGTGTCAAGCTGGAATCAAAAGGTGGCAACATTGCAGGCATGAAAGGGGCTTCTCAGACCATCTGGTCCAAGATGCACCTCAACAAGAATCCCACGTACATCAAAGCTGATGAGCGGTTGCCCATCCTTTACCTGAAAGTTTTCATGAGGGGGAATACACTCCATCTGTAGGCAGTTCGTTCTACTTTTGCACAGCTCTGGTAGGAATTTTTTGTTGTTGTTTCCATTAAGTCTAAATCTACGTCTGCATCTTTTACTCCTTGTTCTTAGTTCTTCCATCTGGTCAAATGGAACAAGTCTAATTTTTTCACACAATACCTCTTCTAATATTTGAAGACAGCCGTCATGCCTTTCCTAAGCCTTCTCTTGTCCAGTTACATATCCTCAATTCCTTCAGTTGATCCTTATACAGAATGACCTTGAGAACCTTCATCACCTCTGGATGATCTTCAGGTTATCGATGTCTTTCCTGAAATGAGCCAAGAATTGAACACAATATCCAGATGTGGTTCTCGCTTCTTGTCCTTGGTGCTTCAAGAGGACCAAAATGGCATCTTTATGTCAGGGCCAAGGTACAGTGTGTCTGGCTGTGGCTGATTAGACCAATACCACAGGTCAGGCACAGATAGTTCATGTGAATATTTTGAGTGTCTTTAAATTTGTGCATCTCACATTTCTTTTGAGCTACTACAGTTCTGCTTCGTTCATTGAGCACAGTGCATTCTTTCAAACGGGTGCGCTATTCTGGGCGGTCCTGTGCCAGTGTCTCTTATATCTCACAATCAATTCCAGAGTTCTTCAGAGAGACCTTGAGAGTGTCCTTGCAATTGCCTTTTCTGACCTCTTTGTGAATGTTTGCTTTGTGTGAGTTCTCTTTAAAATAATGTTTTAGGTAAATGTACTTTGGGCATTTGAGCAACACAACCAGCCCATTGGAGTTGTGCTTTCAGCTTGAAAAAGAACCTCAGTGTCCAGCACCTTGTCTTGCCAGATGATGTTTAGACTCTTCCTAAGACAATTCAAATGGGAGTGATTCAGCTTCCTGGCATGGGACTGGTAGACTGTCCAGGTTTACAGGCATATGAACAATGAGGTCAGTACAACAGCCTCTGTAGACCTTCAGTTTGGTAGGCAGCCAAATACCTTTTCTCTCCCACACTTTCCTTTGGCGTTTCCCAAACACGGAACTAGCTCTGGCAATGCGTGTGTCAACCTTATCATTTATGTGTGCACCCCTGGAAAGTATACTGCCAAGACAAGTGAACTTATCTTAAAATTTTTCCATTTGCTGTAAACAACGGCTGTTTTCTGGGTATAAATTGTCAGACCAAAATTAGCACAAGATGCAAAGAATCAAACTGTGCTCTGTTGTATCTCGGCCTCAGAGGCTACATAATCATCTGCGAACAAAAAGTTGTGCACCAATTCTCCCTCCACGTTAGTCTTGGCCTGTAGCCTTTTCAAGTTAAATAATTTACCATCATTTCAGTAGCTGACCTTGATGCCATTTTCATCCTCATCGAAGGTGTCCAAAAACATCATGCTAAAAGGCACAGGAGCAAGTCCATGGCCCTGCGTCACTCCAATGGTGATTGGCAAAATATGAGAACATCAGCCACTATCCAGAACCTGTGCAAGCATGCTGTCATGGAACTGGCATACAATACTGATGCACTTCTCTGGGCAACCACATTTTGCTATTTTCCACTAGCTCTCATGACTGACAATACGAAAGGCCTTGGTCAGATCAATAAGCAGTTCTGACTAGTTCAAGTATGTGATACTATCACCTCTTTATTGTGGGGTACTACTCCTGTACCCCCCATTACTTGGCCTCTCCTTCCCTAGCCACTCCATGGGTGGAACTTTCCTCTACCTGACCCTGCTGCTCCTGGATGAGGATTCCTCCATCCCTTTCCCTAACCACTCTGCCTCTTAGTGGAGCTCCTTGCCAAGAGAGTGAACATTTCAATCTAATCACAGTCTAATTCAGAGCAACTGAAGCATTCCCTATGTCTAGTCAAGTCCCCCTACTTATTACTCTGTCAATTACTGTGATATATAATTGTCAGATACCTAAGAGTAAACCACCTAGCTTCAGTTTCCATTTCAGGTTTTGTTTCTATCCTCAACTATACCCCTCCCATGGACTGATCCAATTCTGTTAGTCCCCTCCACTGTGCTCTTTGAAATTCCTATTCATTTTGTTCCTCTTCCCCTCATTTCTTTCATCTTCTGGCATTCCTGGATTCCCCCCTCTAGAACTAGCAGTACTTACTCTTATACCTCTGTAATATTGTTCCTCAAGGAGAACTTGGAATACTCCTTGCTTCCCCTGCCCCTTTAAGACTCTCTCCTTGCTATCATCATTCAGCAACCTCTTTTCCTTTGAAAGTCACTCTATCAAAAGTTATTAGCAAATTTAGATCAAGGCAGCTATTGCCTATTAGAGCCCAAGGTAATTACTTTCTCTTTTCGTAAGGAGTTCAGTACCTAGCTTTCTGTCTTTCTCTTCTCCCCAATTCCTACCTTTATACTATGGAACTCCATTGGTGGTCTCTCAAATACCCTAACCTCAGGGGCAGCTAGGTGGTACAGTAGATAGAGCACCAGTCCTGGAGTCAGGAGGACCTGAGTTCAAATCCAGCCTCAGACACTTGACACTTACTAGCTGTGTGACCCTGGGCAAGTCACTTAACCCCAAATGTCTAACCAAAAAACCAAACCAAAACAAAACAATCAAATACCCAGCCTCTTAATTTCTCAGTCTTCTTAAATACGATGACCTTTTCCACTCTATCTCTGCCATACACGAGGATGGTTATACCCCACATCTTGCCATCACCCACAAATGTTCCATTTTTACAATAAAAACTCTGACAATATTTTTGCTGATCATAACTCAATACCCCTCCTAAACCTATTTTTTATTCTCAATGTGACCTTGAATCTCTCTACCATTCAGTATTTTCTCAAATTGTTACTCTTGCTCTAATTTTTCTTTTTTTTTTCCAACCTGAATTCTATAGTTAACCAGTTCACATGTACACTTCTTTTACACTCAGGTAATTTGCCCTTGTTCTATTGCCACTCATGCCTGAGAATCTTCTACTCTGGATTACTCTCACTAATAGCTTCCTCCATTTCTACCTATGTGCTGCTAAAGACAGCTGGAAAGGGTGCGCAAAATTTCATGATGTTTTTTTTTTTTCACCTCAGTTGGGTCCTCCATACAGCAAGACAATCCTTTTATTTTTTCCTAACTGATTCTCTATCATACTTCTCACAGAAACTGTTATAAACCTTTTCTTGGCTCAAAACTCACATGCCTCTTCTTTCCTCCACTCTCTTGGTTAAGGACGTTGACTTGTACTTGCCTCAGCTTTTACATGTGTACAGAATAAATACAAAATGGTTACGAGGTAGTTTGGGGGAGGAGGGGAGGACAGTAGTAGGTGGGACATCAGGAAGGGGTTCATTTAGAAGGTGGTACTCAAATTGGGACGTTGACTTGTACTTGCCATTCACCTTGACCTCCCTCCTTCCCCCTTCTTAAAATCTCTTGATATCCTCTATTCTCCCTCTTTTAATCACTAATAATGAGGTGATCTTTTTCCTTGCCAAGTTCAGCCCTTCTTGATGCACCTTGGTTCTGACTAATCTGGTCTTCTTCAGCAAATTGCTTCCTCAAACACCTCCTCTTTTTCTTGATTCTTGAATCTCTTCCCATCTACTACTGTCTTCTTCCCTGATGCCTATAGATATGTCCAAGTCTCCACCTTTTCTGCACCTTTTCTCTTCTCACTATTCATATATCTTCCACTGTAGTTCAGGCTCTCATTTTTGCCGGGACTATGGCAATAGCCTCCTAATTGATCTGACTACCTGGTTTCTCTCCATCCTCATAGCTGACAAAATGATGTTCCTTAAGCGCTTGGCCTGAGCACGTCACCCCCCCCCAATTCAGTAGACTCTTATAGCACCCTTTTGCATCAATGACAAAATAGAGAGCCCTGTGGCTTTCAGAGCGCTTTATAATCTTGCTCCAACATACCTCTCCAGATTTGTTGTACATTACTGCTCATCCCATACACAGTATGGTCTAAACAAATTTTCCTTCTTTCTTTTCCTCATATGTGGTACTACATCTCCTACCTTTCTTTGCACTGGCTGTGCTGCATGTCTGGAATATACTCCTTCCTCACTTTCACCAAGTAAAATTCTTTCCTTCATCAAGACCCAATTTGAGTACCACCTTCTAAATGAACCCCTTCCTGATGCCCCACCTGCTAGTGTCCTCCCCTCCTCCCCCAAACTACCTCATAACCATTTTGTATTTATTCTGTACATATGTATATAAATATATGTGCATGTTGTCTCCTTAATAGAATGTAAGCTTGAGAATAGGGACTGTTTCATTTTTGGTTTTATATTCTTAGCACTTAGCATGGTACATGATACATAACAGGTACTTAATAAATGCTTATTGATTGATTGATGCAACCACAGAAAGAACTTTATCCAACAATCTTCTCATCAATACCAAGTGACACCAAGTAAGGAATAGGCTGTTATGTTGCATGCCAAGGATCAAGGTCTGGACTTAGGCCTACCTGAACCATATTGTGTTTCCAATTTCTAGAATGGCTCCAAGGGACCTTGCTTTCATTCTCTAAGCTACCATAGGATATTTATGAAGAGTCCATGGTACAAATTTGCTTATGCTTGAAGACTTCTGCTGAAAGGGATTTCCTCTCTCTCTCTCTCTCTCTCTCACACACACACACACACACACATATCTGGCTTAAGTGTCTGAAGCCAACTTGGAACTCAGATCCTTCTGACTCTAGGGCAGGGGCTCTAGCCAATTCAACATCTACCTGCCTCTCTCCCTTTCTCTTGATACACTCCTTTCAACTTTGCAATTATTCGAATTGTTAGGGTGACACCTCTAACCTTTAGGATTCCCTTTCTTGATGCTCTTGGGTTATGTGGCTTTCTCAAGCCTATGAAATACTTGTTATTTATTATCCACTGAAAGATTGCAGTATCTGAGTTGCCCATAAAAATGGTTCTCTAGTTGAGGTACCAGTTTTATCCAAGTCTCTGTTTAATGCATGAGATAGCCTTCCTAAAAGGCTGCACTGTCCCTACTACATGACAGCAGGTGACAATGCTTAGATTACTCCCTCCACTACCAAATCTGTGGCTGCAATTAGAGCAATGGCCAGGTCAAGATTAGTTCTGGACAGGGCTTCTTAATTTGGGATTCATGAACTATATCTATATATAATGTATATATGCATATATACACATATATATATATATCACAGATAACATTATAATTTATGTAATTGTGATATAATTTATTTCCTTTGCAATCTTTTGTATTTTTATGCATTTAAGACTTCTGAAAGGGTTCATGACACAAAAAAGGTTAAAAACTCGAGCTAAGGGATGGAATATAATATTATTCAAATATTAAATTATAAAGTCTATAGTATGTACACAACTCTAGAGCCCCTATCTCATATTTGAACTCTACTCTCTTTGATCATGACTCCCCCTACATTAATAGGACTTAGATACTTAACATACTGTGATCATAATAAAGTTATTTGTTTGGTTTTTTTATAGTGAAAATAGGAAATAAGCCAAATGCACCTACATGCAAGCCATTCACTTCTGGCTATTTCCTAATCATTCTCCAACTTAACATCCCAGAACTTTGGGGATGGCAGGGGAAATTCCAAATCATTCACACCTACATCATGCAAAGGAATCAGATGATATGTCTGGGACCCCATCTGAGAACCATAGAATGTGACAGGGGAAAGAGTGGTGAAAGGGTTCTTTTCTTCTAAATCATTTGATGAATAAAAATCATAATAGCTTCTACATTTTGGGCTGTGGATCCTCCAGAATTTTTATCCTAAAACGTATGTTTCTAGCTTTGTAGGTCATTTCATAAGTTTCAGAGGTCAGGAACTCACAGATCCCTCAGTTGGGGCTGACTAGACTGCTGGAGCTTACTGGAATTTTCTACAACTACACCCTCCTAGAATAAGATGACAAGAGGGTAAACTCAAGTCCATGGACTTTGAGGAGTTATTTATACAGTGTAGAACTGAAGTGAAGGTAAAATAGTTGTCTAGCAATCTCACAATACACTAGTAACAAGTAAATAGAAATGCATTTAAAAGAAATCTATTCAGTCCCAGACAACTCGGCCCTAAACTTCACAAGCCACTCTATCAAGCTACAGTTCTCTAGGCCAAATTTCAGCCATTGTGATCCTCCCTACACTGGGTTTATTTAGATATCTGTGCTCCCAGGAGACCCCTGCCTAATTTAGGAATTCACCCACCTGGGGGCTCTGAATTGAGGTCATCCTCTAGTTTGACAACTGAAGGCTCAAACTCAACAAATTAGAAAGCTTTTTGATGACATGGCTGCCTTATTGTGCTCCATGTATATTTGGATCATAGAATATAGAGTTGGAAAAAACCTCCAAGATCATCTAGGTCAGTTTCCCTATTTTACAAATAAATAAACTGAGACCCAGATAGGTGGAAGGATTTACTCAACATCACATTGGCAATAAGTAGCAGAACTGGGATTTAAGCACAGGTCTTACTCCAAATCCAGTGCATACTAGCTCAATGTATAATTTCCTCTTCTTCTCACCTCTACTTCAACTCCCTATACAATTAAGGAAATAGAAATAACTGTTTTGTGGTTCCCATAATTCAGCCAGCACACAGGTGATCTCCCAATTTGTCATCAGATACTCCTCTGCACTGCTGCATAGGTGCATTTCATAAAAACAAATTAAATATGAGTCTGTGGTTCCTGCTGGGTCTAGACTAGTTATTTTAATGGATCACTGGGGTTTTGCCAGAGTGTATCAGGCATGTTGAATTTCTAAGTTACTGTTGGTTGTCTTCTCACAGTGCAGCAACCCTGGCCTTGCTATTTTTTCCCCAATGTCTTAAGTTAATTGATTCATAGAACTTCACACCCTTAGGTGAAAGGCTTCTGCTGCAGAAATGACGAACATGATATTCCAGGGAGGTTATTCTGGTCATATGGCCTGCGAGATTGCTTAGGGAATGAGAGAAAAGAATTATACCTTTAGGCATGTGCTTTGTTTGCGACCTTACAGAAATTATGGAAAACCAAGTTTAAAATACATAATAGAAGATGCTAGAAGATAGTGGAAATTATCTGAAATATAAGGTCATGGATAATTGTAAAAGTATAGGTTTTCTAGTCATTGAGAGGAACTGAATATGGCAAGAATCTCTCTTGAGTCTGAATTAATAGGCATTATGTATTTTTTGTTAATATTATCAATAAATATTTTCATTCAATACCTCAAAGCAGTAGGAGTATTCAAATTATCTGTGAAGTAAATAGGTTTTTTTATCATACATATATGTAGATAGATAGATAGATAGATAGATAGATAGATAGATAGATAGATAGATAGATAGATAGATAGATAGATAGATAGGAAGGAAGAAAGGAAGGAAGAAAGGAAGGAAGGAAGAATGAGCACATTATTACCCAAGAATACTAATGATTGAAAGCTGGTATTAGAGATGGACCTTAGGAATACAAAGTTTCTGTTCAGTGTTCTATCCACTTTTGTATCACAAAGTAAGACGGGACCTCAGGCGACATGATCCAGACTGAATCTTAACAGGAATCCCCTTTAAAGGATGCCAGGGTGCTCATCCAGCCTTTGCTTGGAAGGCCTCCCCTTCGATGAAGGTGAACTTACTATTTCTTGAGACAGCCAATGCCACTTTTGGATTCCTCTCATTGTTAATTTTTTCTTGAACCAAGGCCTAGATTTGCTTTTCCACAACTTCTAAAGATCCTTCCTTAGTTCTGCCCTCTGGAGCCAGGCTAATGGCTCTGATCTACCAGTCTAATAACCCTAAGTGCTCTTGTACCTGACAGCTCTTCAGATGCAGGAAGACAGCTATCACATAGCTCCTCGGTCTTCCCTTCTTCAGGATAAATATCCCTCCTGCTTCCATTAGTGCTTCTATTGTATGATCTCAATGCTGTTCATTTTCCTTGATGCCCTTATCTTGATTTCTTTTTTGGCTTGCCAATAGCCTTACTAAAATATATTGCCTAGAATTGAAGAAAACATTCCAGATGTTGTCTGACCAGGGCAGAGCACAGCAGAATGTCTCCCTCCCTAGTTCTGGATATTAAGCTCTTTTACTGGAGCTGAAATCACATTAACATTTTTTGGCTGCCATATCAAATGCTGATTTATATTGAGCTTGCAATTCACTGAAGCCCCCAGATCTTTTTCAGAAGTGCTGTCTAACAATGCCTCCCCCCTCAAAGTGTAACACCCTACATTTATCTCTATTAAACTTAATAATTAGATTTTACTTAACATTCTAGTATATAGGAAACCTTTTGGATCCCACCTTTGTCTTTCAGTATGTTGCCTATCCTTCCCAGTTATGTGTTATCAGCAAATTTGTTGTTTCTTTAACCAAGTCATTTATAAAAATGTTAAATAATGCTAGGCCAAGAATAAACTCCTGAGATGCTTCTCTTAGAGACCTCCTTCCTACTTGACATCAAGCCAGGAATACCTACTTAGTCTTTGGATTTGGCCAGTCAGCCAATTACAGGTCTACCTACCACAGTTCACATCTATCTTGACCTCCTTCCCCACACACACCCTAAAAGACTTTGTCAGATGCTTTGCTAAAATTCAGACAATACTATATCTATGGCAAAATTCTGATCAACCATTGCTTATTAAAGTAGAACAGAAGGGTGATTGAATCTCAGCGGAAGGGAATCTGACAGGCAGCTGCATACTCAATGAGGAGAGTGGGGACCTCTCTTTCCCCAACATTTGGAGTTGCTAGAGACTGGTGATTAGGATAATTACTATTGTTGCAGTACATGTTAAGCATCTTTATAGCATTTTGTAATTACTTATTAACCCTACCCCACAACAGCCCTAGATGATAATGCAGTATTGTTATAGACAGATACATTAATTAAGGAACAAGCCTTGGTAACCATCTAACAATCCTGCTAAGTGGGCTTAGCAGCAGTCCAAGTTTGGGAACTTATTCTGGTGGTTCTACTAATCACAGTATCATTTTGGGGAACGATTCAATTGCTGGGCCTCTGTATCCTTTTCTTTAAAAGAGGAAGAATATATTGACCTACATTACAGTATTTCTATGAGGTTAGCTAACAAAAATGTATTACTAAGGTGCTTTGCAAAATTAAAAAAAATGAGCTCTTACTGTCCAATAACAAAAATAACTCATCTTAATTCACATGCAGCTCATGTGTGAGCATTCTGTGACTTGATGCTACTATTCTAGTAGCTGTTATTACAGCTTGAGTGCTTAGAGGCATTCATTTAGAATAGATGTTGGATGTAATGATTAGCCATGTGGGTTCCATGTTTGTTGTTGTTCAGTCATGTCTGACTCTACATAAGAAAAATCCATGGGGTTTTCTTGGCAAAATTGCTGGAGAGGTTTGCCATTTCTTTCTTCAGTGCGCCACCATTTTACAGATGAGAAACTGAGGCAAATAGAGATTATCCCGGGTCATACACTTAATAAGAATCTGAAGCTGGATTTGAACTCAGATATTCCTGACTCCAAACCCAGTGCTCTGTCCACTGTACCACCTAGCTTCCCTCATGTTTACAGTCTGGAATTATGGAAAGGATTGGACTGAGAGAGGGGCTTGCTGTTTCACTTAATGATTTTTGTATTAAGGATTGAAGGTGGGGGTAGCTAGGTGGTACAGTGGTTAGAACACTGGCCCTGGAGTCAGGAGGACCTGAGTTTAAATCAGGCCTCAGACACTTGACACTTACTAGCTGTGTGACCCTGGGCAAGTCACTTAACCCCAATTGCCTCACTAAAAAAAAAAAAAGGTAGGGATTGAAAGTACCATCAGAAAGACATTCCTTTAGATGGCTCACTGGGTAGAGGAGGGGAGAAAGATATATTTGTAAATGAAGGTGATATGAAAACAAACATATAATTAAAAAGAAAATTCTTCTAGCTGGAATTCTTTAATGCTTCATTTTAATCCAAGGCAAAGGTTTGGGACTGAATTAGTTGGAGCTCAGAAAAGGAGGTAGAAGGCAGCAGATTTCAACAGTTCGAGTAGAAAACAAACAGAAGCCTTGGTCAGGGCCAGTGTTGAGCCAATACCACTCACCCTGAGTAACAAATCCAGAGAGGGAGTTTGTAGGGACTATAACCAAAGTTGGAGAGGGAGGGAGATGTTTGACACTGGTGCAAGTTAGGCTAGTTTCTTCCCTGAAGTCAGTCAGTAAACATTGATTAAGTGCTAAATATGTTCCAGGCACTGTGCTAAGTGCTGAAGATACAAAAAGGAGGCAAATGACACTCCCTGCCATGAAGGAGCTTACAATCTGATAGAGGAGACAACAAGCAAACAAATACATACAAAAAAAGCTGTATAGAGGATAACTAGAAAGCAAGTAAGAGAGGGAAAGGGACTAGAATTTAAAGGGATTGGGATGGAATTTGGGTTGCGACTTAAAGGAAGCCAAGGGAAGAAGAGTCAGTGGGGATGAGGGAGAGTGTTCCAGGGATGGGGCACAGCCAGAGAGAATGCCTGGAGCCAAGAGATGGAATGACTTTTTCATGGATTAGCCAGGGGACCAGTGTCACTGGATCAGAGGATTTGGCGCCAGGGTGGAATGTAAAGTATAAGAAGATTGAAAAAGTAGGAGGGGGTAGTTTACTAAGGGATTAGAACTCCAAACCGAGGATTTTGTATTTGTTGCTGCAGGCAATAGGAGCCACTAGAGTTTATTGAGAAGGGGAGTGACATGGTCAGACCTGCCCTTTAGAAAAACCCGTTGGTAGCTAGTTAGAGGATAGATTGGAGAGAAAGACTTGAGGCAGGCAGACCACCCAGCAGCTATTTCATTGATCTGGGCCTAAGGTGATGAGGGCCTGCACCATAGTAGTGGCAGTGCCAGAGGAGAGAGAAGGGGAGGCATATTCAAGAAATGTTGCGAAGGTGAAATCCACAGGCCTTGGCAACAGCCTGGTTATGAGAGATAGTGAGGAGTAGAGGATGACACCTAGCTTTGACGTCTGAGGGAGGATAGTGTTGCCCTGTACAGTAATAGGGAAGGTATGAGAGAGGGAGGGTTTAGGGGAAAGGATAATGAGTTCCATTTTGGACATGAATTTAAAATGCCTATCGGACATCCAGTTTGAAATGTCTAAAAGGTGGGTGAAAACGAAAGATTGGAGGTCATCAGAAATTTTGGGCTGATTAGGTAGACTTGAGAATCATCAGCATAGGGATGGTAATTAAATGCATGAGAGTTGTTGAGATCACCGAGTGATTCAGGACCAGCCCTGAGGGCATTATCTGGAAGAGGATCCAGCAAAAGAGGCAGAGAAGGAGGAGTCAGATAGGTAAGAGGAGGACCAAGAGAGAGCGGTGTCCCAAAAACTTAGAGAAAAAAAGTATCGAGAAGGACAGAGTGATCAACTGTGCCAAAAGCAACAGAGGGTTCAAGGAGAATGAGGACAGAGAAAAGGACATTGAACTGGCAGTTGGTTGGTAATTTTGGATAGAGGATTTTCAGTAGAGCAATGAGGTCAGAAGACAGATTGGAAGGGGTTAAGAAGAGAATGGGAGGACACAATCATGGATGGAAGCACTTAGTTTCGACAGGCTTTTCCGGAGTTTAGCTACAACAGGCAAAAGAGATATAGGATTATAGACAAGATGGAAGGATCGAGTAAGGGCTTTATTCAGGATAGGAGAGGCATGGGCATGTTTGTAAGCAGCAGGGAATAAACCAGGAGACAGAAAGACTGAAAATAAGTGATGGTGAAGGAATGACCAAGGGGACAATCTGTTGGAGGAGATGGGATGAAATAGAATCTCTTGAACGAGTGGAGGGGTTAGCCTTGGTAAGGAGAAAGCCTTCATCATGTGTTAAGATAATGGAATTTGGTAGACACCCAGGGGTCTGACTTGATTGACTTAGTAGTGTTTGAATTGGGTGTGAGTGAGGAGCTACTGGGTGCCCACTTAGAGGTGATTATATCTTGAATTTGAATTTGGCCAGCCCTGAGAAGGAGTCTTCTCAGAGGCTGTGGACTGCTGCATTGGCAGGAGACCACTCTCAGCCAATCAACTTGAAGAGCCTCCCATTTCTGGGAGGAGGACACGAAGTAGGAAGTGGAAGCTGGCGGAGGGCTTCTTCCTTTTTTTGGTTCAAGACATCAGCTTGGTGCCAGGACTTCACGTGAGCAGTTAGGAAGGCTAGGATTTCCATGCTATAAGAAATCTATTCTCAATCTTTCTCTCTTTACTATCTTATATTTTTAAATAAACCCTTAAAAGCCTAAACTCTTGGTGAATTTATCAGTGATTTTAGCCAGTTTCCCCCCCAAATGTGGGGGGGGACAGATTAGAACACACATTAAGATTTTTAAACAACACAATCATGTGAGATGGGGGTGAAGCAGGGGTTAGTGGCAGAAAGCACCAGAGTGATAGGAGATGAGGAAGAGGGGGTTCATGGTGAATGGCCTCAATTTTTTATGTAAAATATGAAGTAAGGTTCTCAGCCTTGAGAGTGGGGAGAGGAGGAACCATGGGAGGTTTGAGGAGGAATGAAAAGGTTTGGAAGAGCTGCTGTGGAGAGTGGGACGGTCAGTTAATAAGAGAGGTGTAGTAGGACTGGCTTGTAGCAGTGAGGGCCCAGTTGAGGTTGTGTGACATAAATTTGTAATAAATCTAGTCAGAACAGTTGCGTCACTGTCTCTACCACCATTCAGCAGCACAGGTGTAGGAGCAAAGGTATCAGATATGAGAGTGATCCTAGGCTAAGGCTCAGCAAGGTGCAATCAGTGAAATAATAATAGGGCTAGGGATTCAAGGGAAGAGGACAGTGGAGAGTTGAATTGGCTCACCAAGAGGTCAGCTTGGGAAAAGACGAGTGAGTGGCAAGTGCAAGGGAGAAGACCTGGGAGAGAATTGAGGGGTCAAGGGACTAGAGGTCACAGTGTAAACAAAGAATAGGGTTTGGTAAGTAAATACAGAGAGAGGTGAAAAGGCAATATATTATGGTTGGATGTGGAGATTTTAGAATTACTGAATATGGAGGCAGTATATTTGTGCAAGATCAAGGGTGTGATCATTTTTGTGTGTAGCTGAGGTGAGATGGAGCAATATAGCTCATAGGAGGTGAGTAGGAGGAATTGAGTGGTTACCATGTTTAGGAAAGAACCAATATGTATTTTGTAGTCCCTTGGTGTGGGAGCAGGAGTTGGAGAGGAAAGAAAAATTGTGAACCAGGTACTGAACTCATTAAAGAAGGAAGGGGAATGACTTGGAGGTCTGTAGACAACAGCTACCAGGATTTTCATTGGATGGTAGAGAGAAATAGCCTGAGCCTTAAAGTGGAAGAAGTTCCTGAGTGATGGAGGTAAGGAGAGAACTTGGAAGTGGCAATGGGGACTCCCCAACCTTGAATAGGGAGCTGAAGGGAATTAGTAAAGTTGCAGCTGATGCTGGAAAGGGTGCCCAGAAGCTGTGTAATCAGTGGGGAAACATTCCCGTAATAACTAGAAGATGGTAGGAGTGGGAGAGGAAAAGATCCAGGATGAAAACAAGTTTGTTTCCTATGGAACATGCATTCCAGAGAGCATAGTGGGAAAGAGAAGGTATTGTTTCTCTGGAACTCTGGGACAGAAGGTTTGAGGGGAGTGGGAGTAAGGAATCAGTTGGTGGAGGATGGGAAATGGGTTTGGATAATGACCCACAGGGGTTCAGAATCATTGGGATGTGTAGGGAATAACCAGGTGTGAGACTGTTCATCAGAGCAGCAGGCACACTTCTCAACTGAGGCTGGATATTGGGCTGGAGACAGGTGCATCACACAATGGAGGACACAGAGTCAGATGGGAGGCCTCCTTTTACTTCTCTTCCCTCTGAAGGCTGCACCACTCCCCAGGGACGTTCCTCTTCCCTCAGGGTCTATACTCAGCAGGAGATGGAAGGCATGTGGCTTTCACCTGAGGCTGAAAGGGTGACAAAAGCATCAGAGGCATCCTTAGGACTTTATTAATCTAGGGGACTAAGGCTCAAACTGTGCATTTCTTGACAGCATTTTCCTGGGGGGCCTCTGGCTATATTGATGTAGTTTCCTGGTCACCTATGATCATAAAAAGGCCCACTGTGTAGAGTCAGGCTCCCTCACACTTAGTGAATGTCCCAAGACTGTCTGAGTCATTGCAATCTCCCCTGCTGACTTGTAGCTTTCCCATATGGGTCTACATAAGGTGAATGCTGTAGTATCTATCCTTGGTTGACTGTTCCTTCTCTGCTCTACCTAAGTAAGCCTCCTTTTTTGTTAACTGTTAAATGTTAGCTATTATTGAAGCACTTGTGTCTCGTTTCAGCCTAAGTCAGGCCCACCTCTAACTTTGATCCAATCAAACCAGTAGGTTATTTAAGAGAAGAATTTTAAGGTGAGGGTTGGGGAAGGGATCTGAGCCTAGGGAAGGTAGACAGAGTTATCTGGCTTATAATGTCACAAAGGGAATAACCAGGAGAGGAGCTAATAGGGCAGAATCAAGGTGGGTGACTTATATCTGAGACAGCTAGATGGTACAGTGGGTAAATACTCTGGACTTTGAGTCAGGAAGCCCCAAGTTCAAATACTGCCTCAGACACTTACTGGCTGTATGACCCTGGGCGAGTCATATAACCTTTCTGTGCCTCAGTTCCTCATTTGTAAAATGTAGATAATAGCACCTACTTCATAAGGTTGTTGTAAGGATCAAATGAGATAACATATGTATAGTGCTTTTCAAAACTAAAAGTGCTTCCCCAAAGGAGCCTGACTGCGCCTCGGAACCCATGTGCGCAGGCCCTTATTTTGGGGGATGCGAGCACGTGACACGCTCGGCCGTTAGGAAGGGTCAGCATCGTGGGCAAAGTGAGGCGGCCCCAGCCCGGCTGCACGCCGCAGTGAAGGCCACACGTCCAGGCCCCGAGCGCCAAGGAGGCAGAGGCATCTGTGGCAGCGGCGACCACCACAACGACTACGACTACCTTGCGCCCCGTGGGGGTGACGGCGTGGAGCGGAGTCGGGGGACAAGACTAGGGTTTGGTGACATCGGACACCTTTGCTGGGACCAAGATCGACCCCAAGGCGTTGTTGGTTCAGAGACTAGACTCGGACACAAGAAGTGTTGTCTCTGCCAGTGCCGGTGCCGGTGCTGAAGCAAAAGCCGTTTTGTCCAAGAAAGAGAAGCTGAAGGTACGGCGGGCCAGGTGGCTACAGAAAATAGACACCATGAAGGCGGCTAAAGAGGCTCATAAGGTAGAGGCGAGACAGAAGGCCCTCGGCCGTTGTGGGAGACCTGTACCCACTCATGGAGGCCTTGCCTGAGCCTTCGGAGTTGGTGACAGCCAGTGACCCAGGAGGAAGCTCAAGAGTGCCCCAAGGCAGAAGGCTGAGCTCACAGATTTCAGCCGGATGACCCAGATCCAGAAGCGCAAACTCCTAGATGACGAGATGGCCTGGTTTCAAGCGGTGGTCACCAGCCCTTCTTATCAGGCCAATCCTCTGAGTGCCATCAGCGAGCATCTCTCTAAGAGGCTGAGACAGGAGGAGGGTGGGAAGCTCCAGGTCGGAACAGGAGCAGAGGCTGGAGATGGCGGTGGAGGCCAGAGATGGTGGTGGAGGCCCGACTTTTGTGTCCACAGGAGGAGGCAGGTGGTTCCAGAAGGGCTTGGGGTCCTTGTGTCCGTGATCCTCCATTTTGGGGAGGCCAGCAGTGGTAGCCTAGTCCTCACCTGCCTCACAGGGATGTTGCGAGAGGCGGCTAATAAAGCGACCCCAGAGTTCTTCAAAAAAAAACCCAAAAACCTAAAAGTGCTATATAAATACTAGCTGTTTATGATTTTGTTATTACTATTATTATTTTTATCATACCTCACTCAAATGCAGTTGAAATCCTCTTAGAAGATAAGAGCTTCTTTCCCAAAGGACTCCAACCTTAGCTTTTCTAGAGCTGCCAGACTAATTCAGTCCACTCACGTATACCATTGGGGCCCATTATGCAGATCAAACAAATGAACAGAAAAATGAAATCTACAGTCACCATGGATTATATTCTTGTCACCTGAGGGATAAGAATCATAAAATTATAGAATTCTAGAGTTGAAAAGGACATTAGTGATCCAGTTCAATACTTCTCATTTTCCAGATGAAGAAATGGAGATTTAAATCCTTCTCAAGGAAATAAGAACATACCACCATCCTTTCAGCCTGGGAATGGAGTTGTTGGAACAGCTGGTCATGCAGCAGAACTGATAACATGGACCACAGGGATAACCATGATCAAGAAAGGATTTTGAAGTGGGCTTTTTATTCATTCTGATTCCTGAGGACAGAAACATGTCTAGCTAGAAAAAGATCCTCAATTAGTAATTAATTAAAAAAAAAAAAGTAGATTTACTTAGTCTAATCCAAATTCACACCACCAGCAACAATAGGAATTTTCTTTAACATTTATCTCTGTGAATGACCAAACTATTTAACTCAGCAAAGAGTGCAGCATATAGTATCTCTATGTGGCTGGTAGCAGCTGGGCCTCAAGTCAGGAAGACCTGAGTTCAAATCTAGATTTAGATATTTCCTAGCTGATTCAATCAGCTTTGCTAATCACACCATCATTACCCTCTGCCTCTCTGATTGGAGGGTAGATCAGTAAAGTCCTCCATTTATGGAGAGGGGACAGGACAGACAGCTCTCCATGCCACCACCCCCCCTCTCAGCAGCACTGTGGTCCTCCCCCACCCCTTTTAAGCTTCCTTTTTTTTGTGTTGTTTTCCTCCATTAGATTGTAAGCAACTTGAGGGCAGGACTGTCTTTCTTTTTCATATTTGTATCCCCAGCACTTAGCACAGGGCCTGGCATATTGTAGGCATTTAATAAATGTTCACTATTACTATTATCAATGATAATAATAGTGACTAAAATTTATACAGTACTTAATATAGCAGTGTGCTAAGTGCTTTACGGTTATCTCATCTGATTCTCACAACAACCCTACCTATTGACTCCCAGTGTGACCCTGCATGTCATGTAACCTCTGTCTGCCTTAGTTTCCCCAGCTGTAAAATGGAGATAATAATAGAACCTATTTCTCAGTTTTGTGGTGAAATTCAGATGAGATAATATTTATAAAGCTCTTAGCACAGTGCTTGGCACATAGTAGGCCTTCAATAAATGCTTGTTTTCCCCTCCCCCCTTAACTGACTGCCTATTCTAGTCATTGGAAAGTCAGGCTTTTAACTGGTATATATTAATTGGTACACTACTGCACCCCCAATCCTTGGTTTGCTCAGCCCTTTTTTGTTAGCATGACCTTATTTTTATCTCAGCTCCTTTGGTCATGTTGGAAGCAAAGCCTTTAGATCCAGATCCTTGGTTTTAATCATCCATTTCCCCGGATTCTTCTCAGTGTCTCAAGCCTCTAGTCTTTTGTCTCATTTTGTGCCCTAATTTCCCTAGTACTGTAAGGGACTAAAATTCTAGCTAGTCTAAAATACCTAATGAGTGGTCGCCAATAAATTATAAGCTTTAGCAGGAGTTGGACTTTTAATCATTTATTAAGGAGAATAAGAATTTGGTGAAGAGAGAAAGGCCTAGATTCATCTATCAAAGGGAGAGTGCCACCAGAGTCCTGACAAAAGAGAGTGAGAGAGCCAGCCTTGCCCCTTCTTTCTCCCACAAGCAAATGTCACTTCCTGACGCCAAAGAAAAGCCGCATGGCTTGCCCTCAGACGCCTTCTCCTCATGGTGGAGCTTTCCTACAGTAGCTCTCCAGCAGGCGGCATCATTCCAATTGTTACAGTACCTCACCCTTTTATTGAAGCCTTTCATGTCCTCCCCTAAAGAACCTCAGACTCACTCTCTGATAAGTGAGCTTTCCCTTATCTTTCCTGGGAGGAGGCCTCCTTGCAGCTTCCCTGCCAACATCTCCAATTCATGCAGATGCAGGAGTACCTCCTTCCCTTTATGTGTTAGCATTCCACATTGAAATGTAAGTGCCTTGAGGACAGGGGATGTCTTGATTGCTTATGTTTGTATCCCCAGCACTTAAAAAAACAAGCGACCTCTTATCTAACTATCCAAACATCTATCTGCTTTTGCTTCACCTTCGAAAAGTTATTTTCCAAGCCTCCCAAACTCTCATCCTATTATCATGTATCCTTCAAGAAGTTTTAGCTTATTTCTTCATTTAAAACATTATTTTAAATCCATATTTATATCTTACAATTATATAGTATTTTAAAAAGCAAGTGTAACTGCTTATACATGTTTGGGGGAGAAGATGGGATTCAATTAAATTTAAAGACTTTTTTGATGCCTACTGTGTCCTCATTGGAGACAGCTAGGTAGTTCAGTGAATAGAGTGCTGAGCATGGAGTCAGGAAGACCTGAATTCAAATATGGACTCAAGACACTCACTAGCTGTGTGACCCTGGGCAAGTCACTTAGGCTCTGCTTTAATTCACTGAAGAATGAAATGGCAAACCACTCTAGTATCTTTGCCAAGAAAACCCCATAAGGGTCATCAAGAGTTAGACAAGACTGAATGACTGAACAAAAACAACAAAAGTACCCATCACAGTGGTAGGGTGATATGAATATACAAGATTATTTGACATAAACTGCCCTCAAGGAGTTTATAGTCTATTTGAGTAAACATAACTGATGTGAAACAACTAGAGAACAATATAAACATCTATAGAAAAAAGTATAAACCTCCCTCTATGTGTGTGTATGACAAGCCATAATAAAATGCTAAATAGAATGTAATCCAAAGCCAAAATAGGGTACAAAAACAATAAGTCTGATTGTCAGAAATAGAAAAAATCCGTCTGGTTCAAGGATACATTCTTGGAAAATATGTAATTAAAGTTGAATCTTGAAGAATTGTTAGAATTTGAATGGGCAGCACTGAAAGGGAAGGGAAGATAAGATTGCTTTTTCTGGTAGAGGAAGAAACATGAATAATAACTGAGAGGTGATGAACATAGGATCATAAAAATTGACAAATATTTGTTAAATTGAATTCAGTAGACATATTGAGCCCAAAGTCTACCTGCTTGTTTGTTACTCCACCTCTTGGTTTTAGTTCTACTTTCCATCAGGACAATTCTATTTTCTCTTCTGTGTTAGTCTTTCAGAAAGTTTAAAACAACTATCCTATCTCTGCTTAGTCTTCTTTTCTCCAGACTAAACATCTTCAGATCTTTCAAGTTTTCCATATATATAATGGTCTCTAAACTCTTCACTATCCAGGTCTTCTCTCTTTGGTCCCCTGTAGGTTGTTCAATATTCCTTTTAGAATGTGGTATTCAAAATTAAAACCAACATTTCAGAGACTATCTAATCATCACCAAATATTGAAAGTGTGTGACTTTCCATCATTTGGGCACTAAAAAGTTTTTATACAGCCAAAGATTGGGTCGTATTTTTTTTTTTGCGGGGCAATTGAGGTTAAGTGACTTGCCCAGGGTCACACAGCTAGTAAGTGTTAAGTGTTTGAGGCCGGATTTGAACTCAGGTTCTTCTGAATCCAGGGCCAGTGCTCTATCCACTGTGCCACCTAGCTGCCCCGGGTCGTATTTTTTAGTATCCACATCACATTACTGGCTCATATTAAGCTTTTGGTCAAGTAAAACCCCCAGATCTTTTTCACAAAAAAATGTTGCCAAGGCAGATTCCCCTCATATCGTACCAAACTTGTATGAATGGTCTTGCTCTGGCTCTCTCTCTCTCCCCCTCCCTCCCTCTATGTCTCCTTAGCATAAAATGAGGGAATTATCCTAGTTGATTGCTAAGCTCCCTTTTAATTCAAAAACCCCATGATGCTAAGACGATTTCAAGCATCTCAGTGGGCACTTATCTAGGGGGCCTGGGATATAACTGAATAAGTAGAGAAAGGAAGCTTCAGAAAGTATGGCTTTTGACACTACATCTTCCCATGTTATGGAACAATAGATTCTTTAGGAAGGGGAAATTAGGGAATAAGAGAAACCCAGATAAGGTCAAAGTCAGGGAATGGGGTGGTTCAAGTGGTTCACTCCTGCCTCTCACTTCAGCACCAGAAACCCTGCATCCTTCCCTGGCCTTTTGAATAGTAGATTGGCCCTGGAACAACTCTCCTAGAATGATAGGGAATAAATGTCAGATGTTTACTTAATTTCTAATTTCTAATTTCTTAATTTCACTTATGATCACAATTCAAGGAGGTATGGGATACATACCATTGTACTGGTATAGGGAAATTAGTGAAAATTATTGGTGAAAAAAAATAGTGAAAAATAGGGAGGAAATTCCCTCTACTCACAAAAGCACCTTCTCTACAATTTATTGAGTATTAAAGAGTTCTTTAGGACAATGTGATGTTAAGTGACTTAGCTAGAGTCACACAACCAGTATGTGTCAGAATCAGGACTTGTACTCAGGTATCCCTGGCTCCAAGGCCAGGTTTGTATTCACTAGAGGAAGGGAATCTTTTCCTCAAAAAAAAAAAAAATGGAGGAGACTGAAGAACGGGGCTTCGCCTCCTTATTTTCTCTTAGCACAAGAATAAATAAGTGATATGCTCTAAAAAGATACATGGGGGCAGCTAGGTGGCAGAGTGGATAGAGCACCAGTCCTGGATTCAGGAGGACCCGAGTTCAAATCTGACCTCAGACACTTGACACTTATTAGCTGTGTGACCCTGGGCAAGTCACTTAACCCTCATTGCCCTACCCCCCCAATAAAAAGATACATGAAGAAAAGAATATGTGAAAAGCATTTTGAAAAGTATTAGGGACTATATAAATATATACATATATTCATATAAAGAGAGGAGGAGAACATAGTCACCATAAAAACTATGGTTTCTGTCATATAGTAGCCAAGGTAGGTCATTTAACCTCCCGAAGCCTTAATTTCCTCAGAAGGACAGAGGAAATTAATAATAGAAGACCAGATTCTTAGGGAGTAGAGTTGAGGGTCATGGAAGATTAGTGAGAAGTTTTCAGGAGGCCCCCAAAACAACAACAGGTTCTTTCCATCCCATCAGAATGGTTTCTGGGGGGGGGGGGAGTCCTCTGATTTTTTTTTCTCTTATTCTACCTTTTCTTCCTCTGCCCAGGCTCTCCACTCACACACAGATTTTTCTTCCTTCAAGAATATAGGCATGTGTGTACAAAGACACCATTTATATAACCACACTCATAAAAGCAGTACAAAAACGTGTGCAGGCACACATATTGCAGAAACAGATTAACCTACTGAGACCCATTAGAAAGACAATGAACAATTTTGCATTTCTCGTTCATGTGGAAATGTTAGTTCCACTTAGAAAAGAGAAGTGCCAGAATGATCTTCAATATGATTAAGATGCTGTAACTGTAGAAATGTAGGAGTGTGAAATTTGTAATGTTATAGACAGATTTAGTATGAAATGCAAATATCACAGTAGAGAGGGTTGGGCCTTCAGACTCAGCTAAGATTCCCCCCAAAGGGTGTCAGATGATCACCCCAGAATGAGAGAGGAGCATCAAAGGATCAAGAAGAGGCCATCGACTAGGAGGGGTAGCTGCTTTGTGACTCGATGATGAGGTCACATCTTTTTCCCAAAACACTGTTAGTTAGATGTCCTGCATAACAACACACAGCTTACTCTAAAGAGGTGGCTCTGCTTTTTCAGAACCATACACCCTTGCTAATGTGCTTTCATAAAGTTACTTTCCATGTTCTTGGTCCTGTACAGAGCTGAAATCAGGGCTCAGCCCATTCCTAGGAGGTAATTCTCCCCTGCTTATAATATAAGCAAGGACCATTAAAAAAAATTCAAATGCTGTGTGTTTGAGAGTGAGTGATTAATGGCATTTGATATAGGTATACTTGTGATGATTGACAACATGAAGAATTTTACCATTATTAATGATATGGGATGTGGTGAGTAGGGATGTGTAAGACACTGCACTTAGCTAAGGAAAAATGCTATAGCATATAAATAGGGAATATACTTATTTGTGTGGTCCTTTGCACATTGCTTTGTACAGGGCAGGATCCCAATAAATATGTGTTGATTTGGTTTGAGTTGAATGCCTAATTCCCAGATACTGTGGAATAGTAAGGGAGAGAGTTTTATCAGATCATAAACTGAATATTAAATTAGTTTAGGAGTTTCATGCTTCTTTTAAGAAAAACTAAAATGATACTTGGATGTATTGCTAGAATTTTTTTTTGAGATGGGAGCTTTCTTTTAATATGGTCACTATTGCCATTATACATGAGATAGAGTGTGGTTTAGGGGCAAGAGCATTCCCTTTAGATGCAGAGAAGCTGGGTTCAAGTCTTAACTGTACCTTAAAAGTTGGATAGTTATTGGGCCAATTCTTTCACTTCCACCAACACCCAGTTGTTGTTTTTTACTATAAAATGAAGAGGTCGAATTAGATGATCTTTAAGATCCCTGCTAGCTCTCAATCTTATGGTTTCTTCTAGAAATGAGTCTTATCCTTATTGCTCGGAAGTGCCCTTTTTACTTCATGTGCAATCACCAAAGTAACATTACATTGCTAGAATTTAAACAGGCACAGAGAGGCAAATTAGAAAGAATACTGAAGTTTAGGAGTTTAAGAAATGTAGGTTGTAGTCCTAGTTCTGCCACTGGTTAGCTACATGACCTTGGGCAAGTCATCGTATTTCTCTGGGCTTTATTTGTTATACTGCCTCATCAGTTTCCTTATCTATTAAATGACAAGATTGGGCTAACTGATCCCTAAATTCCCTTCTAGGTCAAACTTTCAACTCCAAAGGCCTATGATTCTTAGTGCTTTAACTGTTCAACTATTTTCAAAATTGATTGGCCCACGATAGAAAATGTTATCCCATTGGGAGGATTAGTCAAAGAAAGGTTTTAAAAATAGAGGGCAGCTAGGTAACACAGTGAATAGAGTGAAGGGACGGGAGTCAGGAAGACTCATCATAGTAGGCTGAAGTGTAGCCTCTGACACTCACTAGCTGTGTAATCCTGGGCAAGTCTCTATTTGTGTATGTGTGTGTGTGTGTGTGTGTGAGGCAATTGGGGTTAAGTGACTTGCCTAGGGTCACACAGCTAGTAAGTGTCAAGTGTCTGAGGTCAGATTTGAACTCAGGACCTCCTGAATCCAGGGCTGGTGCTCTATCCACTGCCCCACCTGGGCAAGTCTCTTAATCCTCTTTGCCTCAGTTTCCCTACCTGTAAAATAAACTGGAGAAAGAAATGGCTAAACCACTCTGGTATCTCTGCCAAGAAAACCCCAGATGGGTTCAGAAAGAGTCGGACACGATTCAAATGACCAAATAACAACAAAAATTAACAATAGAAGAGGATTCATTTAGTACAGTTGTTATTGTCCAGCTTTTTCTACCGTGATTCCTACACCTTAGTACTTCTCTATTGTTATGGTTTCTGGAATGTAGCTCTCTAATTTATCCCTCCTATATTAAGTTGTGGACAGAAATATACTCTTTGAATGCAACTTTATTACAGGCATGAAGATTTACACTATCTGCATCATATGCATTGAAATATAATTATAGGGGCAGCTAGATGGCGCAGTGGATAAAGCACCGGCCCTGGATTCAGGAGTACCTGAGTTCAAATCCGGCCTCAGACACTTGACACTTACTAGCTGTGTGACCTTGGGCAAGTCACTTAACCCCCATTGCCCCACAAAATTAAAAAAAAAAAAAGAAAGAAATATAATTATAGCAAATGTATGATGTTATGGAGAGAACATTGGTCAGGAGAACTAGATTCTGGCTGCCTACCTGCCATCAGTAGCTGTGTGACCTTGGATAAGTCTCTTACCTTCTTTACACTTCATTTTCTTATTCTTCAAAATGTAATGGGGGCAGCTAGGTGGCGCAGTGGATAGAGCACCAGCCCTGGAGTCAGGAGTACCTGAGTTCAAATTCGGCCTCAGACACTTAACACTTAACTAGCTGTGTGACCCTGGGCAAGTCACTTAACCCCAATTGCCTCACTACAAAAAAAAAAATGTAATGATGGATCTAGATGTTCTCAAAGAACTGTTAATGACTGTTTTTTGGTTCTGGTCATTCAACCAATTCCCACTCTACCCAACTGCATGACAATCTAGTTTACATCTTTACATATTGACCACAAATTCAGTGTGGGACTATTTATCAATTGCTTTGCTAAAGTCTACACACCATTCTAGTTATCTATACCTTATCTATATTATCTATACAGTCTCTATCACATCTCCCTGAACTTTTGCTAAAAAACAAAAATGCAGTTTAGTCTTATGTAACCTCTGATTCAAGGCATCCACAAATGGGAACATCTAGAAGACTTCACAATCTATAGGCAATCCCTCTTCCATTGGACAGGATCACCTTCATGGCAGTGGTGAATACCTTTGACAAATATAAGTCTCTGTTGTATGGTTTGCTTGGTATTGGTAATCAGATTAAAGTAGATTAAAGAAAGAAGGGGGAAAAAAGAACTGTGGAATATGGATGCTGATTGGACCATACTATTTCTTTTGTTTTTGGTGCTGTTGGTTTTCTGATTTGAGGTTTTTCCTTTGTGCTCTGATTCTTCTCGTAGAACATGACTAATGCAGAAATATGTTTAATGTTACTATGTACATATAACCTATATCAGATTGCCTGCTGTCTAGGGGACAGAGAGGGAGGGGAGGGAGGAGAAAAATTTGAAATTGGAAATCTTATATAAACAAATGTTGAAAACTATTTCTACATGTAACTGGAAATAATAAAATACTTTTATTTTTTTAAAAAGTAGATTAAAGAAGATTAAAGTTATCAGAAGATTAGAATAAAGTATATCTCTGCATTTATAAAGGAATCTTATACTATCTTAGCATATACATGGAAGAGACTTGGAAGAGTACCCTTTAAACATATGTTTTGTTCTACAGAGTTAAATTGTTTCTTGTAATCGGAATGTATCTTGTTACGACATTATTTTGTTTTTACTACTTCCTTGAGTCTTCTCCTCTGAGTCTAAGCAAGTGATTCAGAGAATGGGGCTGGCAGAACAAATCCCAAGATCCTGGCACATGAAAAGGGCTGCCTCTTTCCCCTCTTGGACCTCAGTGATCCTTTTTGCAAGAGGAGCAGGAGTGGTACAACAGGATAAAAGCTGTCCACATTTGTACTTTCTCCTTGCTTTCACCATTTTGATCTTTCAGAGGATGATTCCAGTACCAGAGGCTGAGAGACAGGAA
Source organism: Dromiciops gliroides (assembly GCF_019393635.1). NCBI lineage: Eukaryota > Metazoa > Chordata > Mammalia > Microbiotheria > Microbiotheriidae > Dromiciops > Dromiciops gliroides. The sequence continues at coordinate 601,136,959 of NC_057861.1, forward strand.
GAGGCAGCACGAGCAGTGTGTGTGGCTGGGCATTCCAGAACCCTTTGGGCAGTGAGAAAACAGAAGCCAACACTGCATAGACTCAGCTGAGGACCAGCAGCTGCTAGGAATCCTGTGGCTGCTGAGATGGGGGGGGGTGGGGGTAGGAAAACCCTTTCCCTGTTCTTCTTTATGAGCCACAGATGTACTCATGTGTGCCAAAGACCTGGGAGGGCAAAGGTGCATTAAGCAGAGTTCATATTATCTTTGGCATTTTGATTCCATGTTATTAATCACAACATTCTGAGTGGCTGAATCTAGGAGAGATGAGGGAAGAAACCTGAAAAATTCGAATTCTACTGGGATGCAAGTAGAAATAGTAAATGTCATCTTTCAATATTTTGTCAGTATTCCATTTCCTAGACTAGCTGTACATGGTGAGATTCCACTTTAGAAGTAGAGTAAACCTCCAGGACTTGTTGAGGCTGTCAGCCTTGATTAAAAATAATTAGGCAGGGGCAGCTAGGTGGCACAGTGAATAAAGTACAGGCTCTGGATTCAGGAGGACCTGAGTTCAAGTCCGGCCTCAGATACTTGACACTTACTAGATGTGTGACCTTGGGCAAGTCACTTAACCCCAATTGCTTCACCAAAATAATAATAATAATAAGGCAGGAGGCAGCTAGGTGGCATAGTGGATAAAGCACCAGCCCTGGATTCAGGAGGACCTGAGTTCAAATCCGGCCTCAGACACTTGACACTTACTAGGTGTGTGACCCTGGGCAACTCACTTAACCCCCATTGCCCTACAAAAAATAATAATAATTAGGCAGTGCACCTCCATGGAAGACCTAAGAGCATCATCTGGTAGCTACCTCACATAAGCAGTCTGAGATCATTCAAACACTTTGACTGTTTTTTTACCTATGTGACCTCACGTAGGAGCCAAGGTAAGTGAACTTATCCACTGCTTTCAAACTTTTTCCATTTGCTATAACCGATGGTTCTGCAGATGGATAGCAAAGTGCTGGCTGGTGGAAGACCTCTGTTTTCTCATAGTTAATTGTTAGGCCCAAAGTAGCACAAGCTGCAAAAAAGAATCAATCCCTTAGAGACTGCATTGAGTGCACAATCATCTACAGAAAGGCAAGCACCAACTCTCCCTCCACTTTAGTCTTGGTTTGTAGCCTTTTCAAGTTACACCCCCATCCTCCTGAAGGTGACCAAAAGGTCATCAGCAACTATTGCCTTACATGCTGACATTCTCAAATCTATTGGATCTTTATGAGAATGATTTTCTTGATTTTCCCGAGCATATAACAAGAGTTTTCTTGATGAAAACATGGAAAGAGAATAAACAGCCCCTTCTTAGATGAGTTTCGTAAAAACAGATCACACCTTCATGTCACAAAATTGGCCAAAGGGCATAGAGAATACAAAACTTTGCTGTGTTTTTTGTGACCTTGTTCTACCCTCTGCATGTGACATATATAGATAGGATAGTAATGTGGAGCATGTAAATATATGAAGCATTTCATTATAGTGCTGGTACTTGAGTTGCAATTGACTTTTTGGTGGTCTTTTTGCCTATGTTAATTGTGAACACTTCAAAGTGAAATGACTGAGTGTCCTATGAAATGGCTTTTGTTTTTGTTTTATTTGGGCACTTCATGAAACTGATCTACCAGTTCCTTTCTTTGCTTCATCAAGAGGAGCCTGTGTGCAGTCCTTCCATTTACTGACAATTTCCTGATTTCTCCTGGTTTTACATATTCACAATATTCAATATTTATATGGTTTAATTTCTCCAGTAGTATATCAACTCACTGGACAAGCATCACATTTAGAGCACTGACAATTACATTAATATTTGTAGACTCTCTGAAGCATTGAAAACAGTTTTTAGACAGTGCTACTTTGGCACTGACTCAGATAGAAAGGAAATAATTCAGATCCATTAGTGTCAGGATTCATAGAAGCAACATTGAAAGGATATAAGAAATTGCTATCTGTTGAAAGTAGATTGATAAATTCTGTGTATTGATGGAGACCTGCCAATTTTGGTGGCAGTTTGACTGGTCTCATAGAAGAGCCTTAAAGGTCTAGTTTGACTAGACCTAAAAAAGAATAATCTATTTCAAAGGTTAGGCAACTAATCCTGGAATTTGTACTGAAATTCAGGGTCTACTGCTTAGTCTATAGGGTATTCTCTTGGTGTCGTTGCCTTTTCTCTAGTTGTGAAATCAGGATAATAATTCTTGAGACTCAGTAGTGTTTTTTCAAAGCTTAGAGTAATAGAATCTTAATGCTGAGAGAGCCACGGAGGACTACTCTAACCTTGTATCCAAGAGAGTAATCCCTTCTTTGACGCTTGCAGAGATTAGGTTTGGGAAATGCACAGGACGTTATGGGAAAGAAGAAAGACATTTTTTAAATTAGATGAGCAATATGAATATGTCATTTTTTCATGAAATGCACCTACCCTGGTTTTAGTGAATAAGTTGCTTAAGAAATAAATGGGAGGGGGGCAGCTAGGTGGCACAGTGGATAAAGCACCAGCCATGTATTCAGGAGGACCTGAGTTCAAATCAGGTCTCAGACACTTGACACTTACTAGCTGTGTGACCCTGGGCAAGTCACTTAACCCTCATTGCTCTGCCCCCCCCCAAAAAAAGAAAGAAATGGAACTTGTTACTGTATTACTCTTCTTAGGAAAAGAAGATGTGGATTGGTAAATGTTGGTCTAAGAATAAAATGTCAGTAAAGCAAACAGGGAACACAAAAGGAAATCCTGATAAAGTAAAGAGGGAATATAAATGGGATAAAAAGCACAGTAATTATGATGGAATGAAAATCAATAAAACCAAAATGAAAAGGCCATAAACCAAAATGGGGCCACAGTATCTCATCTGATGTAGAAACGCCCATCCTTATTTTTCACAGAAAAATCTACCTTTCAGAATACTGTGACCAGATAAGAATCATAGGAATAAAGGGAGACGCTCAGAGTTTACTTAGGTAGTCAATTTTTTACTAGTAGGTGGCAAGCAACGTGACCAAACAATTTCATATGGATAAGAAAACTGTCCTATTTAAAAAGAAACATTTTATTTAAAGTTTTGAGTTCCAAATTCTATCCCTCCTTCCTTCTCCCCTCTTCCTGAGATGGTAAGCAATCAAATATAGGTTATACATATGCAATTTCATAAAACATTTTCATATTAGTCATTTTGTACAAGAAGACTTGAATAAAAGGAAGAAAGAAAGTGAAAATAGCATATTTCAGTCTGTATTCAATTAATATCCATTCTTTCTCTGGAGGTAGATAGTATGCTTCATCATTAGTCCTTTGGGATTGTCTTAGATCATTGTATTTCTGAGAATAGCTAAGTCATTCAAAATTCTTCATTGAACAATATTGTTTTTACTGTGTACAACATTCTCCTGGTTCTGTTCACTTCACTATGCATCAGTTCATGTAAGTCTTTACAGAATTTTCTGAAATCATCCTGCTCGTCACTTCTTATAGCACAATAATATTCCATCACAATCGTATACCACAGCTTGTTCAGCTGTTCCCCAATTGATGAGCATCCCTTTGATTTCTAATCCTTAGTCACCATTAAAAGAGCTGCTATAAATAATTTTGTACAAATATGTCCTTTTCCCCTTTTTGTATGTCTTCAGGATATAGACCTAACAGTGGTATTGCTGGGTCAAAGGGTATGCATGAAACTGTCCCATTTTTAAAAATATATATTTCATTTTTTCCAATTACATGTTTAAACAATGTTTAACATTAGGGTTTTTTTTTTGTAATTTTGAATTCCAAATTCTCTCCCTCTCTCCCAATTCTTCTCCCTCATCGAGAAGGCAAGCAATTTTATGCAGATTATACATGTGGAGTCATGCAAAACATTTTTATATTAGTCACGCTGTAAAAGAAAACAGACAAAAAATAAAGTTTAAAAAAGTATCCTTCCCCCCCCCCAAAAAAAAAAGTATGCTTTGATCTGCATTCAGACTCCATCAGTCCTTTTTCTGGAGATGGATAACATTTTTCATCATAAGTCTTTCGGAATTGTCCTGGATCACTGTATTGCTGAGAATATTCAAGTCATTCACAATTGATCATTGTACAGTATTGCTATTACTGTGTATGCTGTTCTCCTGATTTTGTTCACTTCACTTTGCATCAGTTCATGTAAGTCTCCCCAGGTTTTTTGAAAGTATCCTGCTTGTCATTTCTTATAGCACAATAGTATTTTATCACAATCATATACTACAACTTACCCAGCCATTCTCCAATTGATGGGCATCCCCTCAATTTCCAATTCTTTGCCACCACAAAAAGAGGTGCTATAAATATTTTTGTACATATAGGTTCATTTCCTTTTTAAAAAATCTTTTTGAGATACAGACCTAGTAGTGGTATTGCTGCATCAAAGGGTATGCACAGTTTTATAGCCCTTTGAGCCTAGTTACAGATTGCTCTCTAGAATGATTGGATCAGTTCATAACTGCACCAACAATGCATGTGTCCCAATTTTCCCAATCCCCTCCAACATTTGTCATTTTCCTTTTCTGTCGTATTAGTGAATCTGGTAGGTTTGAGGTAGTAAATCAGAATTGTTTTAATTTGCATTTCTCTAGTCAATAGAGCATTTTTCCATTTGGCTATAGATAGCTTTGATTTCTCCATCTGAAAATTGTCTGTTTATGTTCTTTGACCATTTATCAATTGGAGAATGAATTCTATTATAGATTTGACTCAGTTCTCTATATATTTGAGAAATGAGACCTTTATCAGTGAAAATTGCTGTAAAAATTTTCATAGTTATGATTACTGTATATTTCTCTCTATCCTACTTTCTCCTGTTTATCCTCCTCTCTCTCTCTCCCCTTTTACTCTGTCCCTCCTCAAAAGTGTTTTGCTTCCAATAACCACCTCCCTTAATTCACCTTTTCTTCTATCAGCCCCGATCCCTTCTCTTATCCCCATCCACTCCTACTTTCCTGTGGGGCAAGATATATACCCAACAAACCCCCACACTGGAGGAAGTTGCTAATTATAGTAATAGTTACTTTCTGAATGTCTTAAGATGTTCCCCAAAAAGTGTAAATCAGAATAGAGGTATTTAATGTACAATATGAATCAGGTATGGGACAGAGAGTTTACTCCTATGCAAACTGAAGAATGTTAAGTCTAAAAAGCTCACAGTATTCATTAACAGAATGATTAAAACAGAATTCAACAACTAAACATAATGATGGTTAAAATTAACTAGGAGGTTAATATTTTGTGCCTCATTAAAACAATAACATGATTACACAATATTGCTAATTAGGTATCATCTGATCACTTCTTATATTTGTCTGCTAGTAAAACAGACCAATCTTTGCCCCTCCTCAGTGATACATGAATTTTCCAATGCAGAAGCTTTACTTAACGTTGCCATTGCTACTCCACTGTATACCACTGCTACTTCCAGTCACCTCCCAAGATATCCTGACCTTTCAGAACTCAGAACTAGGTCACTTCCAGTCCTAGAAACACCTACCATGAGATACTCATTCACCTTAAGAACAAATACAAAGAGAGGCAAGGGCATCCAGGGCCCCCAATGCAAACTCAACTGGTTAAGGAACCCTGCAATTAGCTGTTAAATGAACAGGGTAGTCATTGTTCTGGGACAGAGAAAGACTGGAGAAGGATCTTGTTACTTGGAGAGTCACAGCCAAGAGCCCCAACAGGTACTTATCTCCTTTTTTAACACATCCCCTGAGTCATCAGCTTTTCTGGCTCTGTAGCTAACTAGGCAATTCTTCATCATCCCACAGTGTAAGACCCTGCACATAGGTGGAAGTAACCCACCCAGGCTTTGAAACAGTGGGTTAGAAGCAGACAAAAGATAGCTGCCTACATGCTTTATACAACCCATGAGAAATGGCAAACCCAAATATGCTCCATGACCCTATCACATGGTATTTTGTTAAGGCTTTTTTGTACCTGTTGAAATAATCACATGATTTTTATTATTTTTGTTGTTTAAATGATTAATTCATGTGCATTGTTTTCCAAATATTGAATCATCCTTGCATCCTTGGTATGGATCTAACTTAGTTGTGGTATATTATATATAATCTTCCAACATACCTCTTCCTAAAATTTACAAATGATAATGCATTTGGCTATCATGTCTTTCTACTTAGTAAAGAGATTAAGTATTTGCTGACTGAAGGGGTTTCTCAGTTCATTTGGTCTTATGGCAACTGATTTATACTGATTACATTTCTTTGGAAAATTGTTTTAATTTAATCAATGTCCATTTCTCTATCTACCCCCCCCCCCATCATCCCCCTTTTTGGGCCTTGACAATTTGTTTCAATGGTTCAAATTGTATTTGCTTTAATTTCATGAAAAATCTTTCTCATTATTATTTCTTCTGTTGTTTTAGTCATTTCAGTCATATCCAACTTTTCATGACACCATTTGGGTTTTTTTGTTTGTTTGTTTTTTAATGAGGCAATTGGGGTTAAGTGACTTGCCCGGGGTCACACAGCTAGTAAGTGTTAAGTGTCTGAGGCCATATTTGAAGTCAGGTCCTCCTGAATCCAGGGCCGGTGCTCTATCCACTTCGCCACCTAGCTGCCCTGTTTTTTTTTTCTTTTAAGCATTTTTTTTTCTATTCTGAATTTAAGAAATAAAACTAGCCTTTTCATAACAAAGTAGAATGAGAAAAGAGGCTTGCACATGAAACTGCAAATCTATTAAGTACAAATTTCTTTTCCTTTTAAACATATGATAAAGTTATCATGTAACTTTCTTCTTTCCCCACTTCTACCCCAGCTGTCCCTGTTGGCTATCATTAGACACAAATATGTATGGGGTTTTCTTGACAAAAGATACTGGAGTGGTTTGCCATTTCCTTCTCCAGCTCATTTTACAGATGAGGAACTGAGGCAAAGAGGATTAAGTGACTTGCCAGAGGATTAAGTCACATAGCTAGTAAGTGCCTGTAGTCAGATTTGAACTCAGGAAGTCTTTCTGATGTCAGACCTGTCACTCTATCTATTGTGCAACCTAGTTTCCCCATTATTTCTTCTAGTGTTGCATTAATTTTTATCTATGCTCTAAAAAGTCAGCAGTCTTACTTGTATAGACTCACATCAGTAACAAGTTGTTTTTTGTTAAAATATAATCATCATCGGGGCAGCTAGGTGGCGCAGTGGATACAGTAGCAGCCCTGGATTCAGGAGGACCTGAGTTCAAATTTGGCCTCAGACACTTGACACTTACTAGCTGTGTTACCTTGGACAAATCACTTAACCTTCATTGCCCAGCAAAAAATAAAAATAAATGAATAAATGAAATTTTACTGATGCTGAGTGAGATGAACAGAACTAGGAGAACATTGTACACAGTATCAACAACATTGTGTGTTAATCAACTGTGATAGACTTGATTCTTCTCAGCAATACAGTGGTCCAAGATAGTTCCAAAGGATTCATGATGGAAAATGCTCTCCAAATCCAGGAAAAAAAAGAACTATGGAATCTAGATGCAGATTGAACCATACTATTTCTATTTTTGGGGTTTTCTTTTTTGAGGTTTTTCCTTTTTTGCTCTGATCTTGCACAGCATGACTAATGCAGAAATATGTTTAATGTGATTGCACACATATAACCTGTATCAGATTGCTTGCTGTCTTGGGGAGTAGGGAGAGAGATGAGGGGGGGAGAAAAAAATTGAAACTAGAAATCTTATAAAAACAAATGTTGAAAACTATCTCTACATGTAACTAGAAAATAATAAAATACTTTTATGGAAAAAATTAAATAGTTTATTGATACAAAAATATAATCACCATCATTTTTGGATGTTTTTATTTTTGCTTTTGCCATTTCTAATATCCCCTAATTCCTTTCTCAGAGAAAGTAGTTCATGATATATAGATATGAGGGTTCTATGTAGTGTACAAGTCTTCCACATCTCTCTTTCATTCTGTACTCTTGAACTATATTTTCCAGCATAGTTTTCATCATCTTCTGCTCTGCCCACCTTTGCATTGAAGTCACCAAGTATTAATATAGATGTTGATTTAATCTAGAGTAAAGTCTTATCAAGTTCTTCATAGAATATAGCTATGTCCTCATCTTCTGCAACACATGTTTACCCATAAGCTGCAGTTATTTTCATGATGGTTCTTGGAAAGTACTTTTAAACATTGCAATGTGAAGTGATGAAATGTCCTATAAGATTATATTTCTTGATGCTTTCGGAAACATGACAAAACCAATTCCACCAACCCTTTGATTTTACCTCTTTTAAATCAACCCTGTGAACCATCCTTCCACCCAATTGCGATTTCCTTTTGTCTTCTGCTTTAATTTATAGCAAGAATGTCAAGATTTGTATGATTCATTTCCTATAGCAGTCATGGACAAAGATCTCACATTTAGAGTATAGTCAGCTAGGTTAATGTTCATAGATGATCTAAATATTATGTGATCCTTAGTAATTTTGGTCTATCTTTATCAACAGCCTGACACTATTAATGAACAAAACCAAGGAACAGTTTTTATTTTTCTTTATTTCATTGGTTGCAATGGCCAAAAAACTTGTCACTAGGTGTTCCATACTCACAATGGTGCTTTCTGGCCATCTTCTTGTCATTTTTCTGTGCTCCACCCTCTTCCTCAGACCCCCTGTACTCTGACTAGCAAGAGTTCACCAAAATGTGCCAGCCCTAAACCCACCAGGCTTCTCAGATCATCTTGCTGCCATGCTTCTACAGGTATCCTCATTCCCTCACCTTCACCACTTTCTCTCACTAGCTCTGGAAACAGTCATAACACCTTCACTACCATTCCTGGAATGGACATGTCAATCAAATGTCCGGTGACTCTAGTCATCATTCCTGTGGCTTTCTAGACCAAAACACCCCTTCCTGGCATTACTTCCCTTTCTGCAGATATGTATTGTCTTCCCCTTTAAGAGTATAAGCTCCTTGAGGGCAGAGACTATACATGTTTAATAAATGCTTTTTCATTCATTCAGTCTAGCTTCACAGAATCACAGAACTTGAAAGCTGGAAGAGACTTTAGCGGCCATTTAGTCCAACTGATACAAGAAAGAAACTTTCACCATAACATAGTTTATAAGTGGTCATCTTTTTTTTTTCGAGTGGGGCAATGAGGGTTAAGTGACTTGCCCAGGGTCACACAGATAGTAAGTGTCAAGTGTCTGAGGCTGGATTTGAACTCAGGTCCTGAATACAAGTCCAGTGCTTTATCCACTGCGCCACCTAGCTGCTCCCTATAAGTGGTCATCTAACATCTGCTTGGATACCTTCAAAGATAGGGAACTCATCACCTCTCAGGTAGCTTTCTGGTAATGTTGTAATTTAGTCATTTCAATTGTGTCCTACTCTTTGTGACTCCATTTGGGGTTTTCTTGGCAAAAAGACTGAAGTTGTCTGCCATTTCCTTCTCTAGCTCATTTTACATATGAGGAAATTGAGGCAGAGTTAAGTGACTTGGCCTAGGGTCACAGAACTTGTAAGTGCCTAAGGCTGGATTTGAATCCACTATGCCACCTAGCTGCCCTTCTGGTGGTGAGTCCTCTATAATTCTCTAAGTTGAAATGTGGTCTATTAGCAAGATCTACTCAAAGTTTTTTTTTTTTTTAACATGATAGAAACTTCCAGAGCTTGTGCTACTCTGGCATAGCATTTACAGATTCAGGGTCACCTCCATGCTCTAATGAAGTACCAGAGTGGGTTTTTGGAATTATATTATACTCCCATTGCCCCACAAAAAAAAAACAAACAAAAACAATTTAGACATTCTTTCCATGCCAATCGATAGGCTTAGATGCTAAGCAGATAAATTACCTTTTTTTTTTTTTTTTGGCGGAGCAATGAGGGTTAAGTGACTTGCCCAGGGTCACACAGCTAGAATGTGTCAAGTGTCTGAGTCCGAATTTGAACTCAGGTCCTCCTGAATCCAGGGCCAGTGCTTTATCCACTGCACCACCTAGCTGCTCCCAGATAAATCGCCTTTTAAAAAGTCTTATAAAGTGTTTTAAGTGTAGGAAGTACAGCAATCTGGTTACTTAGTGAGGGAAGGAGTAGGATTATCAGCTCTTTAATGCAGCCATTGGCTCAGGGGAGGGTTAAGACAAGTAGGGCAGAGGCTGAATGTCTTTACTAATTATGCCAGCTCTGTCACTCAGGGAAACTGCCCTTGCTGATCAAAATCTTGACAGATGTTCCCATATATCCCACTCATACTCTAGCCTACTGGCCATATGAGACAGTCTGAAAATGCCCATCTGTTCCACATTCACAGGTCCTTTGATTACTAGCTTCCTAAGGTTTTTTTGTACATATAACACAAAGGCAGAGACACCTTTGGCCTGGGCAATTCACATTCCTAAGCAGCAAACCTAATAGGCCTTTTTGCCTCTGCTATTGCTACTTATTCCCCTAAAGAATTGTTGATTATGGAGCCAGAGTTAGGCAGGACCTCAGAAGCCATCTGGTGGGACCCACTCCTGTTACTGATATCAGTGGACAGTGAGCTGCCTTCTCTTACAAACTGGAATCCTCTGCTGCTCCCTGGGTTTTTCTCTGCTATTCTGACAACTCAAGACCAGCATCTTCCTTGGTCTAATCTAATATTTTCATTAGCCTTTCCTCATGTTTTTCCAAGACTTTCCAAAGACAGTGAAGCTATCTAGATAAACAATTACAGATTGTTCACTGTTCATGCCACCAATGGCCTTTTCTATAAGCTGTTAAAAGTGGTGGACGCTTCCTGAAAGTCCTTGAGCATGGCCTCAACCTGTAGAATCCTGCTAGCCAAATAGATGAAGGTCATTCTCTCCTTGCTTCCTCTGCCATGGAGTTATGATACTATCCACTGCCCAGGTCCAACACTAAAAACCACTTACTGCCTGACAGATGGGAGCAGCTAGGTGGCACACTGGATAGAGTTCTGGGCCTGGAATTAGGAAGACTCATTTTCCTGAGCTTAAATCTGACCTGAGACACTTACTAGCTGTGTGACCTTGAGCAAATCACTTTACCCTGTTTGCCTCAGTTTCCTCATCTGTAAAATGAGTTGGAGAAAAAAATGGCAAACCACCCCAGTATCTCTTCCAAGAAAACCCCAAACAGGGTCATCAAGAATTGGTGATAACTGAAACAACTGAACAGGTAGCATGACATACTGACCAACCTTAGTTCTTTTCTTTTTCCAAATCTGATGATGGACACACAACCAAACTTTCCTAGACCTCTTTTAGAACTCTGGGTGAAACTCATGGATGGCTGGAGTCCCTGATGGCATGGTAGACTAACAGTTCTTTCAGGCAGTTCCTTAGATCTTTCATCTCAGAGAAGGCACTTTTCAAGATCAATTCTCAAAAAGGTGAGTAGTCATTGAGGTGGACTTGATGTATTGCTCCTCTGGCATACCTCACATCTTATTCATACAGTTAAAACACATCAGACTTAACACTGAGTTTATTCCACAAGTGATCTTTCCATTTCTCAGGCATTGAAGAACTGCCCAAATCAAATACTTTAGATTCGTTCTGGAGATGATAGGGTTAGTGTTGCTTTGGTGCTGTCTTCTGACACTGACCTTTATCTTCTAAGAGTCTGTTTAGATGTCTAGGTACTGAGTCTCCTAGTTTCCAGACTGCAACCCTTTCCCAGTACTTTAAGCTGGAGTTGGTCCCAATCAATGGCATTCCCCAGGTCTAAACATATAAAGTCTGGGTTGTCCACTTTCTTTCTTATACCAGTGACTTCCCTAGTAACTTAAAGCTCACACTGATGTAACCCCCCCATATAGGTGGTTCTTATTAAATCCACAGAGGCTTTGCTTCTCGTATGGGCTGTCAAGGCATATGTTACAAGTGTCCTTCATAAAATGACCAGAATCAATCAGGATTTATAAATGTATACATTGTATCAGGTACTGTGTTAAGTGCTAGGGATACAAAAAAGGGGCAAAAATACAAAAAAACCAGTTCCTGTCTTCAAGGAATTTACATATTAATGCATAAAATAACATGTAGATAAATACATCCGTGTAGATAAACACAACATCTATGGAGTAGAATATAACTTCAGAGAGAAAGGCTCAAGTGATTGGGGTAGTAGGAAGACCTACAGAAGATGGTCTTTGACCTAAGTCTTGAAAGAATTCAGGTAAGTCAAGAAGCTGAGGTGAGGAAGGAGAGCCTCCTGGGCATCAGATCCAACCAGTGTAAAGGCATCTCACTGGCATCCACCACTTTTAACAGCTTATAGAAAAGGGAAGCTGAAGCAGCAGGTGTGAGAAAGAGCAAGTAGACAGGTATTAATTAGTAGACTATTAAAGTGAATGGGAGGCAGGTAGGTGGCACAGTGGATAAAGCGCTGGCCCTGGATTCAGGAGGACCTGAGTTCAAATCCAGCCTCAGACACTTGATACTAGCTGTGTGACCCTGGGCAAGTCACTTAACCCTCATTGCCCTACAAAAACAAACAAACAAAAAAAATCAAGTGAATGGAAATGAGTCAAATGAAAAAAGCCTGGAAAGGTAGGATGAGGCCGTGTTATGAAGAGCCCTTAAATGCCAAGATAATTGTCAGTTGGGATCTTCTGACCAGCTCAGCAGCATACTTTACGCCTTTGATCTTGACTGTCCCTGCTGTACAGAGCCCTATGAGTGCAGGGAGAGAAAGCTGGTGGAGTACAAATGAAGTTTTTCAGGGTCCTAATTTAATTTCTTGTTTCTGGTCCAGCAGAATTCAGCCTTTGAATTCTTCTCTTGAGCAAGCTCACTCATCCTGTGTGTGACCTTCTAGTCTGCATTTGTAATAATAATAAGTAGCTTGAATTTATATCACGTTTTGAGGCTGGCAAAACACTTTATATACATGATCCCATGTAATCTTAACAACCACCTTGCAAAGAGGTAAATGCTATGATTACCTTCACTTTACAGATGGGGAAATCAGAGGAAGGATTCAAACCCACATATTTTTTATTTCAAGTGAAGTACTCTTTCCACTCTGTCCCTTGCCTCCCAAAACAAAGAGAAAGCTTAGCCTCTGGAGTTAACAGGATCCCATATTTAGAACTGGAAAGAACCCCAGAAGTCATTGAGTCCAATTAGGAAACCAAGGCCCTGAGAGGTCACACAGATAGGGAGGGACAGGGACAGCCTGGGCCTTCTTCGTAGCCCACAATCTCTCAATGGTGTTCTGCTCAGGCTTTCCTCCAAGACAGTTTCCCTCATCTCTGTTCCCCTACTCCTTTGTCACTTTGGGAAGTGTGTCACCTCCCAGAGGTCTGGACAGTCTGAGGAGGCAACTTGTTTGGCCTCAGAATACCTGAAGACATGTCCTTGAACTGCTCAGGACCAGTTCTGTTCTTCTGTGACATACATAGAGACAGCCAGGCGGCACAGTGTTCACCGTGTTGGAGTTAGAATCAGGAAACCTGAAGTTCAAATCCTGCCCCAGACACTTATGAGCTGTGTGACTCTGGACAATTAACCCAACCCAGGTAAGCCTCGGTTTCCTCATATATAAAACAGGAGAGATAATAAGCACCCCCTTCACAGACTTGTTGTGAGGATCAAAGGAGATCATATATGAAAAATGTTTTGCAGGTCTTATAGCCCTTTATAAGTGCTACTTCTGACCTCTCCCTGTGACTGCTGCCCTTGACTCCAATCTCTTCACCAGCCATATCAGCACTGCATACTTGGGACACTGTATTTACCGTCTAAACATTGACACAGACTTGCATGCCTCTTAGTCCTATGTGAACCTACTGGCCGTTTAAGTTAGTCTGAAATATGTGTTCCTTATTCATTGATGCTTTAACTATCAGTCCCTTAAGTAACATTACCAGATGTAATGTAAAATCAGACACCTTTTCCTCCCTCCTTTTGAAAAGCATTCATGAAGAGGACTGAGTGGGGGCAGCTAGGTAGCACAGTGGATAAAGCACTGGCCCTGGATTCAGGAGAACCTGAGTTCAAATCCGGCCTCAGACACTTGATACTTACTAGCTGTGTGACCCTGGATGAGTCACTTAACACCCATTGCCCTGCAAAAAAAAAAAAGAGGACCAAGTGTTCCTGCACATGTTCCCCCACCCCCATGGTTCTCCAGCTTCCTCACGAACTCTAACCCTGTGACCTCAAGGTACTGCATTTTAAAGAATACTATGATAGCACAGGTGAGACTTTCCATTGGTGTCCTGCGTGTCTCTATATCAGCTCGCTATTACTGTCATGTTCAGTGGTATGTTCTAGTCAGGACTCAAAGTATTTTCCATTTGGTAGGTAGGGATCCGCACTAGAAAAAGATCATAGCTTCATCTACTGAGTCCCTTGTATTTACACAGTCAGGTTGACAGTCTACTTTCAGTCTTTAGCTCATGCTACCATTTCATAAGTTACAAATGGTATCTTTTCAACTACCTTGTCCCCTGCTTCATCTTCTTCCTTCAGTCCATTTTTCTCTCATCAGAAGTGATTTAAATCTTCTCATCTGCCTGGGGAGTTCAGTAATTACTTTTTTGGAGGGCGGGGAAATTGGGGTTAAGGGACTTGCCCAGGATCACACAGCTAGTAAGTGTCAAGTGTCTGAGGCTGGATTTGAACTCAGGTACTCCTGACTCCAGGGCTGGTGCTCTATCCACTGCGCCACCTAGCTGTCCCCCTCAGTAATTACTTTTTAGGATTCTTCATCAACACTTGTCCCTCCAGCAATGCTGGAATGTATGATCATTTCAGACAATTTACCTAATACAATGCTTTGTATTCTTTCTTTGCATCTTCGACAGTATGTGACATTTTCTTAAGTTGTCTACAGCATCACCTGAGATTGTTTCAATGCAACCTTCACAACTATCAATAGGTACTCTTAGCCCCCACTAACAGTGCTTGAAGGGGATCCTGTTATTGTGCACCAGTTTTCTAACTATAGGAAAGCTGTGGCGCTGGTTAGCTTAATGCTTAATCAAAGAACAATACTCTAATGACACTGATACACAACAATGGTTTCAAAGTACCTGGTCTAGCTTGGCAAAATCACATAAGAAAACCTTGCTACCCAATTACAGTTTAAGAAAAAACGCAAAAGGAAAAGTCTTCAATTTATTTTTTCAGTGCATGAGCACCCAAAAATAGAGATGTCAGCTGAATCCCTATAGATTTAGTTCCCAGGCCAACAAATACACATGGGTCCCCTGAAAGCTTCTCTAGATTTGAGGCATATTGTGAGTCAGTATCCACTCAAAACCATAGCTCATGATCCCTACTAATGTTTTTTTAAACCAGAACAACCAGAAGATATATTAGTTCAAAGCAAAAGGAATTGTATTAAACAGTATAGGAAGACAAATGACAGTAAAGATTCCCACCTCCTCTACTGCTTGCCCTAATATGAATTGGGATACATTTTCACATGGATTACCACATTTCTAGTAGGAAGAGAGAAACATGAAGGGCATAAACAAGACCAAGGCAGCTCACACTCTTAAAATGACAATCCTGCTAGATACCTCTACCTTCAAGTTGCTATACTGTCTACGCTATTATTTTTCCTATTCTTTTTCTTAGAGTCTGACTTTAATCAGAAAGGCACAATGCTATTGTGAAGAGTGTTGGACTTGGCATCCAAACACCTAGTTTCAAATCCTGGCCGCCATCACTTATTAATTGCTTATCTCTTAGCAAACCGATTAACCTCTCTTGAATGCCAGTTCCTTTCTCTAGAAAACAGGAGATAACGATACCTTCCATGCCTCTCACAGGGTTATTATGAGGATCAAACAGGAATATATTCATATAAATATATATATATACACACATATATATGGAAGTACTTTGTAATTTATTTACATATATAAAGTAGTATTTGTTTCCCCAGCTCCTTCCTCAAATTTGAGCTTATACGGGGAGAGAAAGATTCTAGCACAGGCCCCTTAATTTTAGTAGCCTTCCCCCTCTGTTGACTGACTCTCTCTGTCTCTCTCTGTCTGTCTCTTTCTATGTCTGCTTCTCTGTCTCTGTCTCTCTCTGTCTGTCTGTCTCTCTCTCTGTGTCTGTCTCTCCCCTTCCCCCTCCCCCTTTCCCCCTCCCTCTCCCTCTTCTCACACACCCAGAGAACTGTGCTGATTCTGGTAGTCCCTTGAGTTGGTGTCCACTGTGACTTTTGGAGTCATGGTGAATTTATCTGGCATTAGTCCAAGGATTACTGGCTATTTAGTTTTCCATACCTGTCAAAAGCTATTATCGAAGGGTACACTTTATAAGTGCAATGAATAAATAAACAGCAGATAGCTAGTCCTCTCCGCTTTGTGCTTATGAGAGGCTCTGATGAACAGCTGAAATCTGTGCTTCTCTCTAAGTCTGGGTTTGCTTTCCCTGGAAGAAAACATATAAGAAGCAGATAGTGCAATTAACAACATATATACACATGCATTCATAAACACTTGAATTATGTGGCCCTTTGAACCAAGACTAGTTAATTGTAGTTAAAGCTATTCTTTGTTCATAGATCACAACTCACATGCAAATGGATGTGGATAGGGGCTATTGGCATTGTTCTAGGTTCTCACTGACAAGGCTGCCAGCGACTGTTTTGACCTTCATGATATCTCTCTATACAAAGTGTAAAAGTCCTTGTTGCCACGGATGGATAAAACCTTTGTTCTGATACTAAATATGTCTCCTTTTACAAAGTGTCAATATTCCTATTAATATCACATTGGTTGGGGCAGCTAGGTGGCGCAGTGGATAAAGCACCGACCCTGGATTCAGGAGTACCTGAGTTCAAATCCAGCCTCAGACCCTTAACACTTACTAGCTGTGTGACCCTGGGCAAGTCACTTAACCCCAATTGCCTCACTTAAAAAAAATATATATCACATTGGTTATACCATAGCTAGTCATACACCTTGGTCTTGGCTTTTAAAAAGAACCGCAGCTGAACAAACAGATGTAGAAACCAGAACTGAGATATGGAGAAAGGAAAGGCACTATTCCCAGATATTTGGACTTGGTTTCCTGAAAAGCAAGCCTGCACATCTGCTAGACCCCTGTGGGAAAACCATGTGATCCCCAGTGAGGAGGGAACCATGTGACCTAAGAAATGGGAGCTCTGAATTGTATGGGTTGTATATGTCCCCCATGTCTAGGGGAGGGCTATCAATTGTCCATTGACATCAAATGTCCTTTTTAGGTGTATGGGTCGGGGGGAAGGTGGCACAACCAGAGATTTGCTAGAAATTTACAGAAAAATATAGATCCTTATACAAATGGAATTTACTGGAGGGAAAGGGGTCAACTCTCTAGGGGCTTTGATTGTTTTACCTTTACAGGTAACTTCAACCCCGGGTTAAATACATAGGTCTGGTATACTGAACAGGTCCCTAGAGAGGGTGGAAACCCACAGGAGAGCAAAGGAAAGTTGTTTTAATGTTCATGGGCTCAGCTATGAGTCCTTTCTCATTTGTGTATGTGTATGTATGTTTTTGTCAGGTTGGTAAAATCTGTCAAGTAGCCAATGTATTGTTAGCTTGAGTGCTTGCATAGGAGCTGTGATTCCTTTCCTTTCCTACTGAGACTTAGGTGCAATATAAGATTTCATGCTCCCAGGGGAAACTCTAGGTTGGGGTATTAGCCAAAATCGGTGTTTTTTGAGATGTCCTCAGTGTTGAACCTGTTCTGTGTAAACCCAGAGCTACATGTATACATGAGCCACATATATACGTCTCCTAAATTTCCCTTCCGACTTATCCATAAACTGCACACACACCTATCTTTCACACATTCTCCCCCACACAGTCCCTCTCACATTCAGCCAGCTCCCATACTACCCACGCCCCTTTCTGGATCTGTTTCTTGTCTTCCCCTCATCCAAGGGTTTCTGAAGGAGGAAGGTTTTTTTTTTCTTTTTCTTTTTTTTCTTGCAGAGTAAGTCAGCAGCTGCCTGGGAAGCAGAAGGAGTTAACAGCTATATTTTTAACTCAGCACCCATGGGAGTAAATGACAATGCTTACCATATGCGTTAATACATGATGGAGTATTCTGGTGAGTATGCTTAGAACATGACAGCATAAGAAATGCTGTACTAGAATATGCTAGTGTCCATCCAGCACAATATTCTGATCGGAATACTAGTGGACATCTGCCTCTGACATTTATTAGCTGTGTGACTGTTGACAAATGACAACCTCTCTGAACTGCAGTTTTCTCATCTGTAAAAGGAGATAATGATACTTGCACAAACTACCTCAAAAGTTTTTAGGGGGCAGCTAGGTGGTGCAGTGGATAAAGCACTGGCCCTGGATTCAGGAGGACTTGAGTTCAACTCTGGCCTCAGACACTTGACACTTACTAGCTGTGTGACCCTGGAGAAGTCACTTAATCCTCATTGCCCCACCAAAAAAAAAGTTTTTAGATGGAAAGTGCTATGCAACCCTTAAACACTATATAAAATATATTATTATTATTATTATTTACCAAAGTGAGAGAACCATGCATGTCTTGCATAATGTCAAAAAAGTTCATGATGAACCATAAAGATGACTACATTTCCATAATTATTTAGTTCAGCAAGCATTAAGCACCAGTTATGTGAAAGCACTGTCCTAGGTGCTAGGGATACAAAGACAAAAGTGAAACAGGACCCATCCTCAAGGACCATATGTTCTAATTGGGGGGGGGAGAGGAAGGCATGTTAGCACATGGACAAAAATAAAGAAAAACAAAGGAGATAACATAATTTGGGGGAAAGACTGTCAAGTGTGGACCTACACCTTCTCCAGGGATCTATACAATCATCCAGATTTAGAGTACCATCTTGATTGGAAACCCCACAAGGAGAAGGAACTTGGTATTGCTAGACAACTCACTTCCCTGTCCCTTCAGTTGGTCCTCCCTAGGGACTGGTATAGTATGGTTCTAGGCTTCACGGGTACGCTCCCATACAGAAAAGAACTTGGTGTTGCTAGAGAGTTCAATAACCTTCTCTTTTGGTAGATTCTGCCTTCCCTTAGGATCCATGCAGTTCACCTGACTCATAATACCAGTGAGGAAATAGGTCTAAGGTTGCCTCCTCCTATACTAATCTTTCTTCCCTTTCACCTAGCAATCTAGAAATATTTTCTTCTCTTCTCTTATGTCTCTAGCTCCATTTTGGTGTGTGGATTTAAACCAGTCTGTGTCTCCAAATGGCATGGTTTCCTCTTCTCTTAGGAACCATAGGGCTACACAGATATACAGTCCTGTCCCAAGAAAACTGAGACCCTGTTTGTTATTATCCTCACTCCAAATGTATATGTATGACCTCTCTCTTTTTTTTTGGTGAGGCAATTGGGGTTAAGTGACTTGCCCAGGGTCACACAGCTAGTTAGTATCAAATGTCTGAGGTCAGATTTGAACTCAGGTCCTCCTGACTCCAGGGTCGGTGCTCTATCCACTGAGCCACCTAGCTGCCCCGTATGACCTCTCTTTTAACAATCAGTGCCCAAATTCAGGTATGTGAATTAGCTGTGAACTAGAGTCAAAGGCAAAAAAAAAAGACCTTAATCAAGAGGGAGGCAGGGCTTATCTTGGATTGTATCTCTGCATACCTGCTCTACACACTTTAAAGTCTTGTAGATGTTCATCTCCTTCTCTTTGCCTCTCTCTGGACATAAGTCTGGCCAGGATAATTGATTAAAACATCTATCTGCCTCTAGCAGGTTGTCATGGAACAGAGCTGAGGAAGCCAATCCAGGTCTTGCTAGGTCAGTTGGGTACCTCAGGTTCAAAGTTGAAATGAAACGGTCAACAAAGGGAGCTATTGCTTAGCCACAGTAATGGAAAGAGATTCAGAGCAGGACGGGGATGCTCACTGAGGATACAGCTGCCTAAGGTGAATGTATCTTTCTTGGGCCACAGCTGCTCATGCTCATGCTTTGTGGTCCGAGAGCTGCGGCACCTCATGGCCTGGATGTTTTTGTGCTCAGTTAACCAGGAAGATGCACCTATAGCCTGAGCCCTGGGCCTCCTGAGCCAACCCAATCTCAAGAACAGTTTTAGGACCTTCTAAGGAAGAACTTTGCTTGACCAATAAGAAGTGGGGCCTTAGGATATTGCTTCATCACATGAGAAAAGAATTCCAGGAATTGAAGTATGTGTGGTGAAGAGAGAAGGTGCCTACAGTTGTAGGGAAAAACAACAGGTTATAGATGATATTTTTGTGAATTTGTGTACCTTCAGCAAGACCTCTGAGGATAGCAGGGCAGCTAGATGGTGCAGTGGATAAAGCACCAGCCCTGGATTCAAGAGGACCTGAGTTCAAATCCAGCCTCAGACACTTGACACATACTAGCTGTGTGACCCTGAGCAAGTCACTTAACCACAATTGCCTCACACACACAAAAAACCAAACCTCTGAGGGTTACTATCAATCTATTTCCACATTCAAAGAATAAGCAATTGCAGAATATATTGTGTTGGCAAGCACATCATTATGGTTTAAAAAGCTGATTTGCTTTATGCAATAGTCAGATTGTTCCAAGATTATTATCTTTTTATTCATGGTGTCACTATCCTTTGAATTGAAATAACTGATGGTGTTAATTTCTTCCTTTATGTGTGAGAGCAGCTAAAAAGATCAATGCGTAACAGTGGTCTTTTCTTCTCTACACACAAATAAAAGTCATCCTTCCATTTACTGGTGCAGACACCACTTGTAGAATGGGATATTGATTTTGACTGCTTCTTGAAGTCTTTTCTCTAAGAGATTTCACCCCAATTATTAATTGTTGTTTTCTAGTGTGATCTAGCTACCTCTATTACTTCTTAACCTTACAATTATGCCTTATTATTTCTCTCTCTGTTTGCCCTGTCTCTCTTCATCAATGTTTTGCTTTTGACCACTGCCTCCCACAATCTGCCCTCCCTTCTATCAGTCCCCCCTCCCTTCTTTTATTCCCCTCCCTTCCTACATAGCATAAGATAGATTTCTATACCCAATTGAGTGTGTATGTTATTCTTTCTTTGAGCCAATTCCAATGAGAGCTGCCTAAGGGCAGCTACTGTGTGTTCCCTTTACCATGAGTCTGTTACGACTTTATATCCCACACAAAGTTTCTGTGTTATTTGTACTTCATTATTTTAATAGTATTCTATTCTAATGTTTACATCAAATCAATTGATCAAATCAATGGCTCAATAACCCTACCCCATAACTAACAAGATGAATCCTTTTTAAAATTTATTTTATTATTTTCCAGTTACATATTACGTATAAGGATAGTTTTCAACATTTGTTTTCACTGGATTTTTAGTTCCAATTTTTTTCGCCCCCCCCTTCCATTCTTCCTCCCCAAGATGGAAAGCAGTCTTATATAGGTTGTATATGTACAATCACATTGAACATATTTCTACATTAGTCATCTTAACAAGATGAATCCTTAACCAGGTGAGAACACTTCTATTAAATCAATTAATGTTTTAGACCAAGTACAAAAAGTCCTTGATTAGTTTAGAAGTTCTTGGATGAAATGGAGTGAAGCTTGCAGAAGAAATATATTTAGAGTAGTTGAGGGAACTTGGCTATACCTTGTGGGTATTGTTTGGAATCATGAGTATCCCAAAAAGGGTGAGCCCACCTTCCCCTAGATTCTATATACACTGGTAGGAAAGTGTGTCATAGAGTAGTTAGTTGGGAATGTTCTCTATCCACTACCCTCACTCTTATATCACTTTAGTTAATATCCTTTTCAAAAAGTTTATTAAATCTAGCTGACTGATTGATAGGAACTAATAATCATTGGGGAAAGCACACCAGTTGGGGCTTATAAGCTTTTATACTAGAAAACTACCTGCAACTCCTTCAGGACCCCCTTAGAATCCTGAGTGGACTGGCAGTAGCCACACTCTGGGGATCCAATTTACTGATGAGATTAGGGATTGGGAGAGTAAATCCAGAGGATGTACTACACTTATTTTTTAAGGTAAGTAGAAAAGTAAGGTGAGTAGAAAAGTAAGTCAATATCAGGTAATAATGACTATGGAAACCCTGGTTCATCAAACTCTAAGTCCATAACCAAGGTTACTTGGTGTCAGTTACTTGGAGAAGGTAGCATTTATCTTACATAATGAAGCAATAGCAAATATCACACTAACCTTCTCTGAAAATAATCACCTTTTGGATTAGAAAAGGGAACAAGCATTGAATTACTTATATTTTAAAAATTGAGTGACTCTGAGTTCACACAGATTGAGTCCAGTGCAGGAGACACAAAGAGGTTTATTTTCTCTCCTTGACTTTTCCTCTTACCAGGGATTACTCCAGGAAAACCTTTAACTAATAGCTTATGATTGGCTCAGATTTAGGTTTCCTTAGGTATGGATAACAGTGTGTCAGGGACTCAAAGTAGCAATCCATATGGACGGGAGAGCTTTTATTTCATCCCACAGAAAATGTAGAAGATGCAAAGGACTCAAAAGAGCCCATAAATAGATACAGAAGAAGCACATGAGGCACTCAAATGATTTGCATAGCTCCTTTTGGAAGGAAATGAACTTGGGACTGCCACGAGGGCAACCCCTTGACATTCTGATGCATTTTTTTCCACCCCACTCCCAGCACCATCCCCAAATGGTGTTATACTGTCCCTCCCAGGCTCGTTGTATTACCCTTTGTTGATCTACATAAAGCAAATCATTTTAGGGATGCTGAACAATTGTTGTTGAGTCATTTTCAATCTTGTCTGTCTCTTTGTAACCCCATTTTGGGATTTTCTTGGCAGAGATACTGGAGTGGTTTACCATTTCCTTCTCCAGCTCATTTTACAGATAAATTAACTGAGGCAAACAGGGTTAAGTGACTTGCCCAGGGCCACACAGCTACTAAGTATCTGAGGCCAGATTTGAACTTAGAAGATGAGTCTCCCTGAATCCAGTCCTGGCACTCTATCCACAGTGCCACTTAGCTACCTGAACAATTAATAGACCCACAGTATAATTCCTTGACTCAGCTCTCCTAGTAGAACACTGGTCAGGGATTAGGTGGGTAATTTTCTTCTTTTTCCAAGGAGCATACTACATATGGAAATCCCTTTCCCTCTCTAGAATGTCTAGTCCCCAAACTCTTAAACTTAGCTTGTTATCTATAAAACACCCCTAAAAGCTGATGCTGCCCCACAAATCACCCTTCTCTGGCAGGAAAGCTAGATTCCAGTATCACATTGCCTAGGGAATTCAAAATCTCCCCTCCTCTATTCAGGAATTTTGAAGTTTAGGAACAATGTCAAGGAAAACTACTCTCTCAGACCAAGTAGCCATGTTCATGTGTACCTCTGCTGTGTGCTTCCACAGGGAATCAATCGACATCCCAGCTGCTGCCATCTCTTTAGCTGAGAAAATTGACTTTCAGGATCTCTCTTCTCAGGCTGCTTGTAAGCATATACAGCTGCAATGTGCCTCTGCCTCTGAGGCATCCATTTCTAGTTCATGGTGGGAAGATACTTGTATGGCTCTGTTTCCCTTCCTGAAAGACCAGGCCCACTCTCCTCCTTGATGGTCTGTCTCTGAATAGGGAAATGAAAATACCTGGTCTTGCCTATTCAGTTTAATAGAGCATGGAGAAGGGCAGCTGCTCCAACAATAGCCGGTCCTCCTGAGTTCCAGCCAGCCAGGTATCTTGGAAGAAACCCTAGTTACTGAGGAGTTACATCAACCCTAGTTACATCAGGAGTTCCATGTCTGATCAGCAAAGCACTGGTGCATGCTGAGACTCACATCAAAGTGTCTCTCAGCTGCCTCTAATTTAGGGAAGTTCATCATACTAATCAGGTATACCCTGGTTCAATCTCCTCGTACATCAGGTTTTTTTTTTAAAGACGGAAAGTGCTGGTATTTGGGGGTGGGGATATTGTGTGGTATCCTCTCTCTACCTCTCTCCTCTCCCCACCCCTTTGGACCTGGAAGAGATCTTAGTAATCATTCAGTTCCACTATATGACAAGTATTCTACCTCATTTTACTGACTGAATAATTATCTTTCATATAATGTCCTAATCTGTTGGAATTTGAGAAACATTTAGAAGTAATATTCTAAATGCAAATAGCACAACAACATAATTGATCCTTTGAATACTGTTACACTCAGTCCATCATGGGCCTCATTGGATTTTGATGATTTAGTGTGAAGCTCACATCTGGGGCATTATCCAACATCCAAATATGAATAACACATAGTCATAAAGGGCTGTTTCATTGGAGCCCTCTTCCCTCATTGCCACCCATGAGACCTCAAGTGAATGAAGGAGACCATGGTGGGTAGAGATTTTAAATAGCATCTGCCAGGCCCCTTGTATTCTTCTATATTAGATTCTGTATCTTCTTGTGATGTTTAAAATCTAACTGTTATGATTAAAATCTAATGTGTGATCACCTTAAATTAGAAGCTTACAGCACCATTCTTTGAGGCATTAAGCATTTATTAAAGTATTTAGAAGTTAGCAAAAAAAGAGGAGAACACGTGTAGTTCTGAAGGAAAGAGCCTAGCTCCCTGCACCTGCTGCTCCTACCTCGACCCCAACCCAGCAGAAGCTCCCTGAAGCCCACCCAGGCATGGTCCCCACACACAGCTCCAAGCTAATTGGCTGGTAGCATTGATTGACATGCCTTACAAGCATATTCTATGAATAGATGTAACTTCCGGATGCTAGTCACATGCTTTCTCCTCAGGGTGGAGCTGCCCTGGTTCTCACAATGTCTTTCTCAGCAGGGGGGTGGCACTCTGATTCTCACATGCTAGAATGAGAATGAAATGGCAGAGCAGTCCTAGATTGGTCTTGGTGGGCAGGTGAGGATTTACCATCTCAAGAGGATTTTCCACCTTATTGTACTTCCCTCTGTCTCATCAAGAATCTCCATGACCTACATCCACATATTAAAGATTCATTTATTATTACTCCTCTACTTAGCCTTTCCCCCCAAGCCAAGGGTGACATACTTTGTGCATGTAGATCATCTTCTATTCTACGTTCTTGACTTGTTCATGCTATTATTCCCTTCACCTGAACAGGCCCATTTCCTTCTCTCCATTATTCTATGTCCCTCTCTTTTAAAACTTGGCTCAGAATTCACCTTTGTGAAATTGTCTGTGGTTAATCCACCTGACCATTTACTCCTCTAACTCCATATCCTCTTGGCTTTGTGTACTTAGTTTGTGCTATATTTATTTACATTTGCTATGTGCAACATTAAATTGTACTTGCTGATGTACAATTCTGTTGAAAAATGCTCTTCAATTTCTTGCTCTGTGTTTATTTTCCCTAATGGATTGAAAACTTCTTGAGTGCAGAAAGTTCATCTTCTTCATGGGTATACCTCAGAAAAAACTGGATACAGGGCCATGCACATAGTAGACACTTAATAACACCTGCATTAACAGTCTTAGTGAGGCCCACATGCAGCATGGCTACTGTCCCCCCACATCTAGCATGGGGATGTCATTTGGCTTGAAGTGAGTAAGAACAGACATCCCTAACCTCTTCTCCTCCCTGCCTTCTCCAAGGGAGATTTTGTTTCCTTCCAGGAGGGGAAGCAGAAAGTTTAGACAGAAGTCATTCTGCTCTCCTCAGAGAAAGGGGGTATTGATTTAGAATGATATCTATCTGGGGGCACCTAGGTGGCACAGTGGATAAAGCACCAGCCCTGGATTCAGGAGGACCTGAGTTCAAATCGAGCCTCAGATGCTTAACACTTACTAGCTGTGTGACCCTGGGCAAGTCACTTAACCCTCATTGCCCTGCCCCCCCCCAAATGATATCTATCTGGTCTTTAAATACTGTTAGTAGTCTAAGGAATAAGATTGGCTTCAAGTTAATTTCTGATTGCTTTGTAATCACTGGGGGAGAAAGGAGGATTCTCAAGCTCTATATCCAAAGCTTGACACCTTTCCCTCCAAATACCAGTTTCACAATAAACACACTGCAATTATCAAAGAAAACCCATTTATCGACATCAGTAGCAAAACCGAAATCAGGGAAAGTATACATTGAAGAATATATACTAAACAGTGGAGTGAAAGAGCTCTCCCATTGAGAGCAAGGTAACTCAGCTCAATCAACATAGAGAGTCTCACCCAAGGGGAAATTCTCTAAAGTCTGACTCTTGTGTCTTCCCAGAATCTTTTCTATCATCAACCTGAAGGGAGGTTGGCGTCATCCATCTTTTTTCTCAAAGCTGAAAGCCCAAAGTACCCAAAGGGACTGCAGAGCCCAAAGAGACTTGAAAAACTATCTAAAAATACTGCCCCACCCTTCACAGGGCATTGCCACCAAAGAAGAGAGAGACACATACCAATGGATTTGGGGACTGAGGTTACAACTGAATAAAGATGAATAAAGACTGAATGAAGAAGAATAAAAATGAGGAAGAATAAGAGAAGAACACAAAAAAGAGGTACTGCTGTGAAAAACCCCAGCTGCAATCTTAAATTTAAGGGGAACTCTGTAAAAAGTAGCAATCAATAGAGATCTATTACTTAGAGATTTAGGAGAAACAGGCCCAGGGAAGCAGTCTCCCTGAATAAGAGAGACTCCACTGCTTCCTTGCTGGTCAGGTGATATCATAGGGTCAGCATTGGAAGATGACTATAAAAGTCATCTAGCCCAGCTCTTTCATTCTTCAGATGAGAAAACTGAGTCCCAGAGAAGTTGAGTGGCACAGCTAGGGTGGGGGTCATGTAGATCTAGTATTTGAATCTAGGTCCTTTCTCTTTGCCACACTGCCTTGTCAATCCCTGTTATTTGGGAGCCTTGGGTTTTATAGCCTGAAATAGACTGGAACTAGAAAGAAAATGTGGACCTATTTAGGGAACCAGAGAGACAAGACTCAAGTCCTTTGACGGTGGCAATAGAAGTGACAGTAGAGACTAAGATGTCCAAGCATGGCATTTTGTAGGACTTTAAAACTGTAGAGGACCTGAGCAGCTAGGTGGCACAGTGGATAAAGCACTGGCTCTGGATTCAGAAGGACCTGAGTTCAAATCTAGCCTCAGACACTTGACACTTACTAGCTGTGTGACCCTGGGCAAGTCACTTAACCCCAATTGCCTCACCAAAAAAACCCACAAAAAAACTGTAGAGGACCATAGAGGTCATCTAGTCCAACCCTGGTATTATGCAGATGAGGAAATGAAGGCCCTGGGAGGTTAGGTAGCTTGGCTAAAGTCCCACAGGTGGTAAGTATCTGAAGAAGGATGTGAACCCACGATTCTCTGACTACAAAGTCAGCACTCTTCTCCTAGCATCTACCTTTGGCTACGTCTGGCATCACAAGGAGACAAAGCTTAGAAGTGGCCAAAAAAAAGAAAGGAGGAAAACTGAGGCATCATCAAGAAAAAGAGAGGAAGAAGGAATAATTAAAGAATGAATAAAAAGTAAATAATAATAGAAAGTGCACTAGATCTTTTATTAATGAAGAGTAATAGAAAATTCTCTGTGCTTGAAAGACTAAGCTCATACTAAAAGAACAGGTATCATGTTACTTGAAGCAATATGGGCAATAGAAAGAGCATTCTCCATAGGCTCAGGGAGAATGTCAAGTTTGAGCTTCAGTTCAGAGGACTGACCAAATAAACTTTCACAGAAACTTTCTCTCCATTTCCTCCTCCTTCCTCTGCCATGCCCTTTGAATATCCACACAGAACAAGATATTCCAAAGAAAACACCCACATTGAGAATTCACCATAAAACACAGAATTTATATCCAAATGGCTCTTGTCTACATGATGAACCACCCCATAAACAATATAAACATACCGATCAGCCCCTCCAAAAAATCCATTGACCTACCAAAGATTACCAAAGTATAATCAGATAAACTAAGCAAAACATATACACAAACTTTGAGAAAATACTCCAAGAAAACACACACATTGAAATATCTTTATGTAGTTGTCTTTGTTTGGAATACCTTCCTTGTTAGTACCAAGATTCAGTGGGCAATGAGTCAAGCCAGAGTAGGGATGGCCTATGTTCTACAGACTAGACAGATCTATTAAGGTAGGTGGTCTAGGAAGGCCTCACCAGTAAGTCCTGAGTTGGAACAGATGGTTGGAGTAGTTAGAGAGTATTGTGACTCCAACCCTCCAATCTTAATTCTCTCTCCTTCAAATTGGCTTATGTTTACTTATCTATTCACATGCTATATCCTCTCAGTATATTGTAAGCTCCTTGAAGGCAGGGACTGGTTTGTGCCTAGTATAGTGCCTTACACATAGTATTCATTAAATAAATTTGTTGAAGGATACTATCAGAAAAACCTGGAAAGACCTACATGAACTGAAGGAGAGTGAAATGTACTATATACAAAATAACAGCAATAGTGTAAGATGATCTGCTGGGAAGCATGTGGTTATTTTCAGCAAGGCAATTGTCCAATATAACCCCGAAGGACTTATGAAAATGGCAACCCATCTACAGAGAAAGAAGTGATAGTATCTGAAAATAGATGGAAACATTTTTTTTCTTTTCTTTTCTTTTCTTTTTTTTTTTTTGGTGAGGCAGTTGGGGTTGGGTGGCTTGCCCAGGGTCATGCAGCTGGTGGGTGTTGGGTGTCTGGGGCCGGATTTGTGCTCCGGTGCTCCTGGTTCCAGGGACAGTGCTCTGTCCACTGTGCCACCTAGCTGCCCCTGGAAACACATTTTTTTTTTAATTTTTTCTCTTTGACAATTCCTCAGTCTGAAGTTTTGGGAGTTTTTTGACTGTTTTCTCTCACAACCTAGCTAATGTGGGAATGTTTTCATGACTACTCATGTATAACTTATTTTGAAATGCTTGAGTTCTAGTGGGTGGGGGGGTGGGAATGGAGGAGGAAGAGAAGTTGGAACACAATTTTTAAAAAAATTGTTGTTAAAATTTGTTTTTACATATATTTTGGAAAATAAAATTCTATTTAATAAAAATAAATAAATAAATTTGTTGAATTGAATTGAATCTGACAACAATCAGCCATCAGCCAAATATAGTGTTAGAACAATAGGTATTGGGAAAACAGAATATGAGAACTCTCTCATTCCTCCTCCAGTAAGCAGAGAGAAGACTGTTTTACCAGGTACTTATGATGAAATACCAGACAGGCAGGAGCCATGAACTTAGCCAGGCAAGTGTCCCATGTATGGTCCTTAAAACCACAAGTGTTTTTGACTATAAGATATTTATAAATGTATAAATAGTTGCAGGGAGTGGAGCCAAGATGGCAGAGGAAAGGCAGTAAACACTCAGAGCTCCTGATACAATTACTCCAAAAAACTCCAAACACAGCCATAAGACAACTCCTGGAGCAACAGAACCCACAAAAAGACAGGCTGAGATTATTTTCCAGTCAAAGACAGCTTAGAATTTCGGCAGGAGGGAGCTGCTGTGCCAGGTTGGAAGTGGAGTCCACCCCTGTGGTTGCACTGACACAGATCCAGCCCCAAGCAGGCTTTGCCAGAGAAATTTAACCCCAAGTTTCCAAATAAGCTGCAGCACCGGAGTCTTCCGGAACTAAACTCACAGTCTGGTGAGAGGCCTAAACGGCTGGCGAGGGGGTAGACTACAGGGGTGTCTTCAGGAGCTGAGGGGGAATTTGATTGTCCTACTACAGCAGAGAACCAGGAAAAAATATTGAGTGGGGGAGGGCCAGGTGGGGGAGGGGCACAGACTCGTCAGAGCTAACAACCACAACAAACACAATTTTGTTGCCTTGTTAATTAGCAAGTTGGCCTGGAGCACAGGCCAGTTGAGTTAAGAACCTGCCCCTCCTTAAATCATACCACCTGCCCCCGCCCCAAGCTTGGGACAATTCAGCCTGGAAACAGTACCCCACTTTAAGAATGAGTTAAAAGTCAAGTAAAAGACAGACAAAGATGAGCAAACAGAGAAAGTTATGAACCATAGAAAATTTCTTTAATGACAAGGAAGATTGAGGTGCACCCTCAGAAGAGGATACTAATGTCTGGGCTCCTACATCCAAAGCTTCCAAGAAAAATATGAATTGGTCTCAGGCCATAGAGATGCTCAAAAAGGACTTTGAAGATAAAGTAAGAGAATTAGAGGGAAAATGGAAAGAGAAATGAGACTGGTGTAGGAAAGTCATGAGAAAAAGTCAACAGCTTGAAAAGCCAAATGGACAAGGAGATACAAAATCTCTCTGAAGAAAAATAATTGTCTAAGAATTAGGAGTGAACAAATTGAAGATAGTGACTTTATGAGAAACCAAGACACAATAAAGCAAATTCAAATGAATAAAAAATAATAATAATAAAGGGCAATGTGAAATATCTTCTTGGAAAAATTTGCTGACCTGGAAAATAGATACAGGAGGGATAGTTTGAAAATCACTGGGCTACCTGAAAACCATGATAAAAATAAGGGCTTAGACATTATCCTCCAAGAAAATTGCCCTGATATTCTAGAAGCAAAAGGTAAAATAGAAATTAAAAGAATTAACTACTCATCTCCTGAAAGAGATCCCAAAATGAAAACTTCCAGGAATATTATAGCCAAATTCCAGAGATCCCAGGTCAAGGAGAAAATATTGCAAGCAGCCAGAAAGAAACAATTCAAATACTGTGGAGCCACGGTCAGGATAGCACAGGATCTAGCAGCTTCTACATTAAAGGATCAGAGGGCATGGAATATGATATTCCAGAGGGCAAAGGAATTGGGATTACAACCAAAAATCACCTACCCAGCAAAACAGTATAATCTTTCAGGGGCGAAATGGGACTTCAGTGGAAAGGAGGACTTTCAGGTATTCATGAGAAAAGGCCTGAACTGAATAGAAAATTTGACTTTCAAATGCAAGACCCTAGGTAAGCATAAAAAGGTAAACAGAAAAAAGAAATCATGAGAGATGTTAAAAGGTTAAACTGTTTACATTCCTACATGGGAAGATGATATGTCTAAATCATAAGAGCTTTCTGAGTATTAGGGCAGATGATAGGAATAAATTTAGACATAGGGCACAGATGGGAATTTATTTAAGTAATTATATCTAAAAAGCATTTATTTTTTGTTTATCTTTTTTTGTGGGGCGGTCAAGATTGGTGAGTGTCTTGTGTCTGAGGCCAGATTTGGGCTTGGGTCCTCCTGGATCCAGGGTGGGTGCTTTGTGTGTTGTCACCTAGCTGCCCAATGATGACATCTTTAAGGTAAAATTGAGGGGGGAGAGGAATGCACTGGGGGAGGGGGAAGGGCAGAGGTAGAATGGGGTGAAATCTCACATGAAATAAGCAGGAAAGGGCTTATGGAGTGGGAGGAGAGATGGGGGAGGAGTGGGGCAGTGAATGATCCTTACACTCATCAGAATTGGCTCAAATCTCATCAGAGTTGGCTCAAGGAGAGAATAACATACACACTCAATTGGGTCTGTAATCTAACCCTGCAGGAAAGTAGGAGGGGAAGGAGATAGGGAGGGGGTGAAAGAAGGGAGGGCAGATTGGGCAAAAGGGCAGTCAGAAGCAAAACACTTTTGAGGAGGGATAGGGTAAAAGAAGATAGAAAACAGAGTAAATATCATGGGAAGGGAATGGGATTGAGGGAAACAGTTAACAATAGTAATTGTGAAAAATTTTGAAGCAGAGGCAAGAGTAATGTAAGATGATGATTGATGGTGGATTGATTGATGGATTGATGACGATTGGAGGAAGATGAGGATTGATTGATGGTGATGAGGATTGAATGAAGAAGATAAGGATTGATTGACAATGATGAGGATTGACTGCGGAGGAGGAGAAGGAGGATTGATAAATGATGATTGATTGATTGATGTGATGGCAAAACATATGGCACTTGCTTTACTGGGCTATTGTGACAATAATTCTTTGTCAAATTTAAGGTACTATATAAAAGTTATCTATTACTGTTGTTGCAACAATCAACCTCATGGGTTTATTGTAAGGAAATCTCTCTTTCAATTACTATATAATCATAGTTTACTATTTAAAAATTATGAGCAGGATACTATCAGAAAGAACTGGAGGGACCTGAATGAGCTGATGCAAAGTGAAATCTACTATATACAAAATAACAGTGATATTGTGAGATGATCTGCTGTGAATGACTCGGTTATTTTCAGCAATGCAATGATCCAAGACAACTCTGAAGATCTTATGAAAAATGTAATCCATCTACAGAGAAAGAACTGATGGTATCTGAAACAGATTGAAGCTTATTTTTTGTTAGTTACTTTATCAGAAACAAAAAAAATGATGAGCAGGATGCTATCAGAAAAACCTGGAAAGACCTACATGAACTGATGCATAGTGAAATGCACTGTATACAAAATAACAGCAATATTGTAAGATGATCTGATAGTATCTGAAAACAGGTTGAAG
Organism: Dromiciops gliroides; assembly: GCF_019393635.1. Lineage (NCBI taxonomy): Eukaryota > Metazoa > Chordata > Mammalia > Microbiotheria > Microbiotheriidae > Dromiciops > Dromiciops gliroides. Next base: position 601,169,351 of record NC_057861.1, read on the forward strand.
CATAATTTTTTTGATTGTTCCTTAATCTGAAGTTTTATTTTTGTCTGTTTCCTTTCACAACCTGGCTAATGTGGAGATGTTTTGCATGACTACTCATGTATAACTTATTTTGAATTGCTTGAGTTCTTGGGGGGAGGGAGGAAGAGAGCTGGAATACAAAGTTTTTAAAAATTGATGTCAAAATTTGTTTTTACATGTAATTTGGAAAATGAAATCTGATTTGAACTTTAAAAAATTTATAAATAGTTGCTTCTTGGCCTAGAATTTTGTGATCTTCCAATCTGTCCTTTTTTATTTCTGTAGCCTGAGAGATATGGTATAGGCTGTAGTTATGAGCCATAGCCAAGCTTGGCTGGATGAAAAATGTAGTGGTGAAAGATTGACTTTGTCATCAAAAGTATAATAGGTGGAGCTTAAATACTAGAGGTTTCATCATTTCTGCAATGACAACTGCCCTGATAAGATAATTATTTTTGATAATTAAGTCATATAGAGACATTTCATAGAGTCTCAGGCCAAGACCCCTACATGTAGGGTTTCCAGAAGCTTTAGTGCGTTCTTTTTATGTGGCTCATAGAGTAGGGTCAAAGGCAGTAAATCATCATTCAGGAGGCTTTGGAGGTTGGGCTGAGTACCTGGATTGTGGGTGGGAGAGTGAAGTATTGGGGAAGGAAGTAGCATGAATGAGACATGTAAGAATCAAAATGAAGAACATTTTGTGTAGGAGAGTTATTATATGTGTTATTGATAGTGGAGAGGACGCTAGCCCAATTATCATAGTGGTATATCACATAATAGCATGTATTATCCTACGGTACCATTTGTTTCTTTCAGTTTGGCCATCTGTCTGTGGGTGATGAGAAGACAATGGAATTGGCTTCCCAGGATGAAAATACAGTTAGCTCAAGAAAGAAGATTAATTAGGGTCTGAGCAGAAATAATCTTCTCAGGGAGCCAATAGAGGCAGAACCCACCCTGAAAGAAAAGGTAAGTGGTAATGGTGGTGGTGGCAACACAGGATGTCCACTACTGATATGATATGAACAGAGTCATCATTTTCAAGGTATCTACTAGAAAGAACTGTGATTGTTTGGAAGGTAAATTGATGACAAAGTACATAGTGATCCAATATAATAAAAATGACAATACTACCTAAATTAACCTACCTATTCAGTGCAATACCAATTAGACTGTCAAAGAATTATTTTATGTAGCTAGAAAAAAATAACATTCATCAAGGTGGAGAATCTCAAAAGAAGTAATGGAGAAAGTGGGGGAAAGGGTCCTAGCAGTACCAGCTTTCAAACTATACTACAAAGCATTAATCATCAAAATAATTTGCTGTTGGTTAAAAAATAGAGGTCAATAAGTGGAATATATTAGGCACACACCACACAAAAGCACAGTGTCAGTAAACTCAAATACCCTAGTCAATGGAATAAGGACTCACTAATTGACCAAAACTACTGAAAAAACTGGAAAGCCATCTAGCAGAAATTAGGTATGAACCAACAAAGATTTCGAGTTGTATACCATGATAAACTCCAAATGATAAATGACATAGATTAAAAAGTGACATTGTAAATAAATTAGAGGAACAAGGAAGAAATAACTTTCACATCTGTGGAAAAGGGAATAGTTTATCATAATAGTTTATAGTTTTGATTTCATAAAATTAAGTTGTTTTTTTGTTTGTTTTTTTAGTGAGGCAATTGGGGTTAAGTGACTTGCCCAGGGTCACACAGCTAGTAAGTGTTAAGTGTCTGAGGCCAGATTTGAACTCAGGTACTCCTGACTCTAGGCCGATGCTCTATCCACTGCGCCACCTAGCAGCCCCTAAATTAAGTTGGTTTTGCACAAACAAAACCAATGCAGTTAAAATTAGAAAGGAAATGGGTAACTAAAAATAATAAAATAAATAAAAATAAAATTTGGAACATTTCTCCACTAAAGGCCTTATATCCAAGATATATAAGTATCTTATTCAAATTTATAAGACTAAGAGCTATTTCCCAATTAATAATTGGCCTGAGGATATGAATAGGCAATGTTCAAAGGAAGGAATCGAATTTATCTATAGCCATGTGGACAAATGCTCCAAATAACTAATAGAGATATGGTTGAATTTAAGGAACTGTGAAGTTCTACCTCACATCTATCAGATTGGCAAAGATGACAAAAGAAGAAAATGACAAATGTTGGAAGGACTGCAGGAAAATGGACACATTGATGAACTGTTGTTGGAGCTATGAATTGGTTATGTCACTCTGGAAAGCAATTATTTGAAAGTATGCCCCCAAAGTCATACCTGTACATACCCTTTGGCCCAGTGATAGCACTACTAGGCTTGTACTCCAAAGAGATTACAGAAAGAGGAAAAGAACCCATTCATTAAAAAATACATATCTATAGAAACTCTTTTCACAGTACCCCAAAGCAAAAAAGCAAAGGCCTGCCTACCATTGGGACATTCCCCTAAAATAAATTACAATATAAGAATGTAACTGAATATTACTGTGGCATGAGAAAAAACAAAATGGATAGTTTCAAAGGGCACTGGGAACAACTGCATGAACTGATAGAGTGATGTGAGTAGAACTAGAACACTCTATACAATGACATTATAAAGGAAAACAACTTTGCAAGACTTTAGAACTCTGATCAATGACAAACCGTGATTCCAGAGGACTGAATATGAAGCTTCCTACCAACCCCCTACCAGAGAGGTGATGCACTTAAACACAAAATGAGGCATGGCCAATATGGGAATTTGTTTTGCTTGACACTGCATATTGTTGTATAAGGAGATATAGATAGGAGAACATATTGCTGTCATATACACACACATATATATAGTGGGGAAGATAAGGAAATAAATATATACAAGCAAGTTATATACTTGATAAATAGGAAATAATGAACAGAGGGAAGGCACTAGAATTAAAAGAGGTTAGAAAAGGCTTACTGTAGAAAATGGGATTTTAGTTGGGAGTTAAAGGAAGCCAGTAGGCAGAGATGAGAAGGGAGATTATTCCAGGTATGGGGTGGGGTGGGAGGAAGAAAGTACCAAAGAAAATGCCTGGAGCCAAGAGAGAGCTTCATGTATGTTGAACTTCAAGGAAGTCAGTGTCAGAGTGAAGAGTGTATTCAGGGAGTAAGATGTAGGAAGACTAGACAAGTAGGTTGTGAAGGGCTTGGAATACCAAAGAGCATTTTATATTTGATGCTCAAGGCATCAGGAAGCCACCTTTATTGAATAGAGGGGTGATGTAGTCAGATCTACACTTTAGGAAAATCACTTTGGTGGCCAAATGGAGGATAAATTGGAGTGGGAAGAGACTTGAGAACCCACCAGCAAGGTGCTGCAATAGGCCAGGAGTAGAGTGATAAGGGCCTGAACCAGAGTGGTGGCAGTGTCAGATGAGAGAAGGGGGCAGATTCAAGAGATACTGTAAAATTGAAATTGACGGCCTTGGCTACAGATTGGACATGGAGGAGGAGTAGTGAGAGGGTGAGGAATCTGGGATAACTACTACTGCTGTGAACCTGATACACTGCCTTCTACAATAATAGGAAGGCAGATGCTGGGTGGAAGCGGGGGAGGGTTATGAGGGGAAAGATGATCAGAGGAACCTGGGTTGATAACCCAGATCAAACACTTGCTAAATTTGTGAACATACCTACCTCTCAGTGTTATTGTGAGGAACAAGGCTTTGTAAACCTTCAAGTGCTATAGAAATGTGAGGTTTTTGTTGTTATCAGGAAATCATTTTGAACCTTTGAAGTGTGATTATCAATGTCACAGTCTAGAACAAGGTGCTGTAAGGGTGGGTAGGTGGTGTAGGAGTCCTTTAGGATTGTTCTTCCCTTTTTTTGACTAGGTACAGATTTTTCATCTCCCCATACTGTGTTACATATCCTTCTTCATTGGGAACCACTGTTAATCTTGGTCCTGGGAAGGTGAACTCAAGGCATCTTGGCATAGTTGAAGAACTTGGGTCTTTATGAGACTAAATAGGATATGTAAACAGCATCTTACATGCAAAATCCTGAGTAGTGAGTACCTAGAATTGAGAATCAAAAGGGGGTATTATGGCGTAGAGCTTATCTCCACACCTAAATAGATCAGCCCTTCTTCTGTTACTCAGATTATCTAGATGCGATCTAAGTACTGGCAGTAAAATTCTCTGGGAAGGGCAGTGATTTCATATAGATTAGATTTATTGCATCTGGCCAAACCACTGGTGCTTCTGATCCAGAGGAATCAGTAAGCTTTTCCATCCCAGGCAGAAGTAATTTTGACTGATCAGGTATATATGCAATGCCTGTAGTGCCCGCTATAGAAACAGATTTATAGACATAATATTCCTTCTCTTTCAGGGTTAGACACCCCCTTTCTTTGGGCATGATTAGTGCTTGTTGGTAGTATTTTTCCTAGGGTTCATACATTTCTATCATCCTTTATTCTGTACACTTTGACTGATCAGGGCCAATAAAATTTCCAGATGTCTCTATAAAGACTGACTAGCTCTTATCCCAGGGTAAAGGCGTCACTCAGTCCTTCCTCAGACTGATTACTTAAAACCGGCTGATCCTGCTCTATTCCCTGAGTTAAAATCTGGAACAGGGTGGCATAATTCAATATAGTATGGTCATATGGCTGTATAGCCAGGGTCAGTTTAGTCATTCCTATGAGATTGGATAAAAGTCACAGAAGTTAGACTGGCTGACTAAGAACAGAAATAATAAAACTAGCACTGAGTGGTCAGAGGAGTCAGGCAGAATCCAGAACCTTGGACAGCTCAGTAGGCTAGCTGCTCCAGTTTTTCAAACTATTTACCCTGACCATGAGTAGTGCTCAACTGGCCCCAGCCCAGAGTGAAACTGAAATTTTCTTGTTTACTAGCTCTGTCCTTTGAGGGAGGGTTTCTCTTCATTTGTGCAGGAACCTTTTGTGTCTGTTTTAGATAGTAGGGTCTTGCCCCATGAAGCTTCTTTGGGAGTTGAATTCCAGGGAGGGACTTGTCTCATCTTCCTCTTTTTCTTGGGAAAAATTCCTTAGGTTCCCTATATTCCCTCAGTCCCTTAAAACCAAGGTCTTCATGAGTCAGATCTCTGATACTGGTTGTGTGGCTCCTACCTCCTTGCCAGACTTTGAATGTGGTTTTAACATATGACTTCTTTTTTATATTTGGCAATTTGCAGAAAAGATAAGCAAAAGAACAGTGGCCCTGGGGGCGGCTAGGTGGCGCAGTGGATAAAGCACTGGCCCTGGATTCAGGAGTACCTGAGTTCAAAACCGGCCTCAGACACTTGACACTTACTAGCTGTGTGACCCTGGGCAAGTCACTTAACCCCCATTGCCCCGCAAAAAAAAAAAAAAAAAAAAAAGAACAGTGGCCCTGTTCATCACTGTATAGGATTGCCCTTGTGATTGCTTCCATAGTAAAGAGCAATTATAGCTTGAGATATGAGGGATGGGAATAGTTATGAGCCAGAGTATTAAGATGTTTAAGGTCCATTGGGCACTTGGAGTCCACTGAAGTGGGTAATTTGTCTAAAGTAATTAGATTGGTTTAAGTAGTTGTTGCTGAATATGATGAAATTAAGTGATCAGGACTGCCTGAAAATTCCTCAAAATATTGCAGTCTTGACATTTGTGTTTTTGTGTGTATGTGAGGGATGCTAATTTAAGATAGTGCTAATCTTCTAGCTTCATTTCAACATCTTACTGAGAGATGATGGTTCCTGGGATTTCTTTCTGCACCAGGAAGGCATTTTTCCCCTCATTTAGCTAGTGGTTATGGATTACAATAAAAGCAATACTGGCAAAGTGAGAGAGCGAGAGAGAGCGAGCGAGAGAGCAAGAGAGAGAGAGAGAGAGAGAGAGAGAGAGATCTATAACTCTATGGCCTAAAGTCCCACTCTGGGCTCATACAAACCAGGGCTATTTCAGAGGCTGACCTAAAAGGGCCATATTCTCTTTTTGGCTCATTGAAATTGCCAAACAGAGTTTGTATCTTTATTACCTCAAGTGTTGGTAAAAAGGAGTAGGGGAGGGGAGGGAGAGAGAAACCCCAAATTCTATATAAGCATTCAAGGTATCAGGTATTGGCCAGGGTTTATTTCACTCCCCAGAAAATATAGAAGATGCAAAGGACCCACAGGATGATGTAAACATACAGAAAGCACTCAGAGGAATCACAGGGGCCCTTAAACACATACACAAAACAAACAAAGCACTCACAGCAGTTCCCCTTAGAAGAAATTAAGCTTGGGGTTGCCAGTGATACCCTACAACATTCCAATTAACCCCTAGCTTTTTCACAGTCTTACATAGTCCCTCCCAGACTTATAGACACAGGCCTCACCCCTACCATCCACCCCACCCCATGTTTGGCTTCCCTTGGAAGGCAAGAATACTTTAGAATAGCTAGATAAGCAATCCCTTTTCCATCAGACCTACACTGTCCAAATCACTCATAGGAGTAGGGGGAGTGGCAGGGTCTTGATTTCCTGCCTACCAAGTCATGGCTTTAATCTTTTTTTGTTCCTCCAGCTAGAGGAGTCATGGAGGAGATCCTTTTCTTTCTCCAAGAGGCATACTACCCAGGAATCCCTTTCTTTCTCTAGGTCTTATTCCCATTTGGGGCTACTCTTAAGCAATCCCCAAGGCTTATGGTACACAAGTAGTAGACCTTTTCTAGCTAGAATACTAGATTCTGGGATCACATTGTATAGTAAATCACATTTCTTTGGCTACAGGACCAGATTTCAAGACTCTCAAATGTGTCTACTCTTGAGGCAATTCTCAAGTCTGATGCTGTCCAAGAAATACCCCTTCTCTTGCTAGAAGACTCAGTTCTAGAATTGTACTGCCTAGGAAGTTTCCCCAGGCCCACCACCTTGGGCTATAATTATCAGGTCAACAGATATTTGTGAATCCTCTACTGCCAAAGAAATTTACTTTCTTACAAGAAGGCTGGATTTCAGAGTCATGCTGCCTAGAAGCATTAAATCCTCCCTCCACTACACAGGGAGGTGGGGTTCACAAACATTTTCTATCAACTCTACCCTTAGACTTAGATTGCTTCTGTCATGTGCTTCCTCTTATCTTTTGCCTTTGTTGTTGCCTTTGCTTGAACCAGGGAAGCCCACTCTCTGGTCTCTAGCCTCTGATAAATACCTGCTTAGAAAACTATGGGCCAGCACAAATAATTGGCATGGCATCTTCTGCCCAAGCCCACTATTCATGACTCAGTGGGAGAACAGCTCCTCCCTTGACACAGAGAATCACAAATCTTCTATGTTATACTCTGTCCTCTGAACAAGGAAAAAAAATTAAGACAAAAAGGGCTGAAAATAATCTGTTGCTCTCTTTTATAGGCCTAGCATAGAGAGGCAGCTGCCCATGTACCGTATAGACCTAGCCCTACCAGATTATCTTGGAGACATATCCAAGCACTGGAAACAAATCAGGACACAAATCTGTGCTTCCAGCCAAGTACCAATGGGCATGCTCACAGTATCCACAGGGAGACACTCATGAATAATTGTGCCCTGTAAGCTCATTAGATTGATCATTGGAGAGGTGAGAGGTGGTTGTTTGTTCTTCATTCACCAAGAGGACATTAGGGTGATTTCAAATTGGATTTAAGTGAGATAAGACTGTGCAAGGTCATCAACCTCACTCTCCAGAGCCATCTGGGTCCAGTGGCAAGATATATGTCAGGATGACTGGAGATGGACCCGGGTGTTTAAGGCAATTGGGCTTAAGTGACTTGCTAAGGGTCACACAACTAGTAAGTGTCTGAGGTGAGATTTGTATTTGGGTCCTCCCAACTTCAGGGCCAGTGATCTATCCACTGGGCAACCTAGTTGTCCCTAAATTGATCAGGGAACTATCTGATCAAACTCCCTTACACATCTCTATTTACTTATCTTCCACCGATGTTGTTTTGGGCAGTAATATGGGAAGGCAAGGTTCTTGGTCACCATACTCATTTCTTTTTAGTCTTGTTAAAGTGAAGTTCTAGTTCGATTTACCAAGAGGAGCATGACAGGGGTTGAAAGGGATTGAAATGAATTTTCTTAACCTGTCAAATAGTACATTTGCACCAGGGAGTGGCAGCCTAGACAGAAGCAAAGGAGTTAAAAAATATAGACTTTGGGGCAGCTAGGTGGCGCAGTGGATAAAGCACCGGCCCTGGATTCAGGAGGACCTGAGTTCAAATCTGATCTCAGACACTTAACACTTACTAGCTGTGTGACCCATGGCAAGTCACTTAACCCCAATTGCCCTGCAAAAAAAAAAAATATATATATATATATATATATATATATATATATATATATATATATATATATATATATAGACTTAAATCTCTGCCCAAGGGCTTCTGCAGGTGTTTTCTCATTGTTTAGGTAGGAGAATAGGCTTTAACTGCTGTGTTACTATAATGCCATATACTGGCAAGGACTCAAAGAGTTCCTTGCCAGATGGCAGGGATGTCCCCATGAAAAAGACTACCTGCCCTTACTGGAATCCATCTAGTCGGATTGCCCTTTGTGAGCACCTTTTCCTGAGGACAATATGGCTGCCATGTTATAAGGTGTTGCTGCTGTATGAGGAGTTGCTATGACTGATGTTGCTCATCAATCATGACCAGTTGAGAGGAATGCTTCCTCTAAGACACGAGCTGCCACTCACAGGAAATCTCACCATGACATCTTCAGACTTTCTCACTATCTCCTCATCAACAGTAGAGAATTTAGTAACTTACAATAGAATAGAATAGAATGACACAATACAATTAGTATTTATTAAGTATCTACTATGTGCCAGGCTCTGTACTGAGTGCTGGGCATACAAATAAGGAGTCCCCAAGGGGCTTACTAAGGGGGGAAGACAATATATAAAAAAAAATGAAAGGGGGAAGGCACTGAGGATCCCAAGCAGTTCAGATGGGTGGAAATGAAGGGTTTACTGGGCCTTCTCTAAAGGAGCCTTTGGGAAGAATTTTATTCTCTCCCCTCCAGCCCCACAATTAGAGGGACAGAGGCAACTGAGGGTACTGGGGAGGTGTGAGTAGCAAAGCTGAAGCAGTTTCACAATGTTGAGTGTCCTGGTGATGAGCTTATCCTGGTGAGGGTGGAGGGAAAGAGGAGCTTTGACAATGGCTGGGTGGAAACCAACACATACATATGGAACACCAAAAGGGAGGATAACTTACACTCACTCCTGGGGTGGCATCCCTGATGAACCTTCTCTCTGCCTTCAGTGCTCCCACTGTTGCTACCTTCTCAGCTGGTCTGTCCATGTCCTCAAGCTGTGAGCTGGGATGGGCAAGAAGCTGGTCTTTGGTCTCCCTCCACAGCACTCTCTCTACTAGTCTGCTTCTCTTCTGCTCTCTGCTGTTTTCTGCTGGTCTTCTCCTGAATTAGAGCTTCTCTTCCCCTAAAAGAAAGTCCTTAGCTGTTTCAACTTTAGCATCAAGCAAATTCCATTCTTTTTTGTGAATTCTATCTCATAGCCAATCAGTAATTTATTAACATTCATTAAGCTGCAACTGTGTCGAGCACTGTGCTAAGCACCAGGGCTACAAAGAAAGGCATTTTTGCTTTCCTGCTCTCAGTGAGTTCTTAGATGAATGAGGGAAATAACATGCAAACAACTATGGTCAAACAAGATATAGACAAGATAAATTCGGTGTTTTCTCAGAGGGAAGGCACTTAGATTAAGGAAGACTGAGAAAGAATTCTTGCAGAAGGTGAGATTTCAGCTGAAACTTGAAGGAAGGAAGCAGAGACAAGGAGCCACCAGCCAGTCAGTCAGACAGGGCCCTTGGATTTAGATGGTCTTTTTGAACACTTCTGCTTCTTTCTAGGATGCCACACCCTGACCCAACTTTGCCATTTGACTTTGGGTGAGAAACTTACTTTCCCCTCCTCTAAAATTCCCATCATGACTCTGAAATCCAACTGACAGCATCTCTTAGCAAGACTAAAGGGTGAGGCATGTTATCTTGTGTTCTGCATTACTGTCAGCAACAAAATCACTGCCCTTGCAAATCTATTAGTCTAAGATGATCAACGCTGCATAGAAGGTGCTGATCTGCATTTGTAGAGTTTCCTCACCTAGCAGTTCTCTGTACCACTGAAATCAGAGGTATGGTCCCTATCCTCAATCTCATGGTACATACAATATGGCCTCTACATAGTATGGTTATTTAAAGAAAATTGACTGATGAAAGCAGTGACCAAAAGAGAAAGTATATAGCCTGAAGGGTTCAAAAGGCAACACAGGAGCCATGCACGACCTCCCCTAACCAATGGCTCATTCTTTCTATTCATTGTTTGCATTGTACTTAGGTGGATCCGATGTGACAGGTTGGAGGTACAGAAGACATAGAAAGCTAAGCCTCTGCTCTGGAAGAAATGTACATGCATCCTTTGAGAGGGAGGAAGTGTTACCATGTCTAATGGTTTGTATTTCTAGAAGATGATACCCTAATTAAATAGAATTGTTGCTGTTGTTCATCCTTTATTCTTTTTTTAAATTACTAAACATTTTTATTTATAGTTTTGAGTTCCAATTTTTATCCCTCCTTCCTTCCCTCCCCTCCCCCTTCCCTGGGGTGGTAAATGATCAGATATGGCTTATACATGTACAATTATGTAAAACATGACTATATTAGTCATTTTGTACAAGAAAACTCAAATAAAAGAACAAAATGAAAGAAAGTGAAAAACAGTGTGCTTCGATCTGTGTTCCATCAATATCAGTTCTTTCTCTCCATCCTTCTTTCTTTCTTTTTTTTTTTTTTTTGCAGGGCAATGAGGGTTTAGTGGCTTGCCCAGAGTGTCAGGTGTCTGAGGCTGTATTTGATCTCAATCTAGGGCTGGTGCTTTATCCACTTTGCCACCTAGCTGCCCCCTCTATCCTTCATTCTTGAAGAGGGTCAGTGACATCACAGGATGATGTCTTGACTTGTGAATGAATTGGATTCAAATGAGGCAGAGCTGCCCAAAGCCATCAGCTTCACTCTCACTTTCAGAGTCATCAAAGTCCAATGGCAAGACAAAAGTCAGGATGAATGGAGATGGCCCAAGATGCAGTGGATGACCCTGGTGTCTTCAATGTCTATCCAAGCTCTAAGAGTGCAATAGCACATGCTTCAGCTGCCTTGATGGCCTTTGGAATGAATTGTTCCCATTCATCTATTCTGCTCAGGGAAGTCTTCACATGCGTGGGGTAGACATTCCCCTAACTCACAGATGGTTTGAAGCCTGTCAGTGACCCTCAACCTGGTTTAGCCCATCTGTTGAGATGGTTTTACTGAGGTGTGGCCACTGCCCATGCTATATGTTCTTGGAGCCACAGGTGGTGAGAGTTGGGTGAAAAGTGGACACCAAAAGTGAATGAGCAGCCCTGAAAAGGGCTTGGCAAGTCCTCACACCAGAAGTCCTTGTCCTCCCTGAACCTGTGTTCAGATAGGATGGCGGTCCTGAAGTCAGGAAGACTCATCTTCCTGAGTTCAAATCTGTCCTCAGACACTTGCTAGCTGTGTGACCCTGGGCAAGTCACTTAATCCTGTTTACCTCAGTTTCCTCATCTGTAAAATGAGCTGGAGAATGAAATGGCAAACCACTCCAGTAGCTTTTTCCCTACACAACAAAACCCCAAATTAGGTCACAAAGAGTCGGACAAAACTGAAACAACTGAACAACAAAAACCATGACTCCCACCAAATAATTAGAACAGGTCATAGTGAAAAGAGCAGTAGACTGGGAGTCAGGACAACTGAGGTAGAATTCCATCTCAGATACTGCAAGTCACTCTCAGAGCCTCAATTTTCAGAGGACTCTATAAAATGGGGATAATAATGTGCTACTTACTTCAGCGGGTTGTTGTAGGGAAAATCCTTTGTAAATCTTAAAGTATTACACAAATATGAATTGTTATTGAATACCTGAAGCAACATATCTTATAGGACCATCTTGTAATGGCTACAATTAGACACTTAAGAAACTAAGACTTTGGGCGGCTAGGTGGCGCAGTGGATGAAGCACCGGCCCTGGATTCAGGAGGACCTGAGTTCAAATCTGACCACAGACACTTGACACTTACTAGCTGTGTGACCTTGGGCAAGTCACTTAACCCCCATTGCCCCACCAAAAAAAAAAAAAAGAAACTAAGACTTTAACTTTAACTTTCCTGAATCTACTATTGACTCACCGTGTAAACATATACATGCTGTAAAAGAATAATTCCCTTCCTCTCCCTCCCCACCACCCTAAAAGCTGTGAGAATACTCTAAGAGTCTGTGAGAAGCTTTGAGTTCCTCAGACAATGTTATATCTCAGGGAAATAGCCCTGGCCTCAGATATCTGGGGAGGAATGAGAACCCTGATTCTCTGCTTCCTTGAAGTATCTTACTCCTACCTAACTCAATTCTGGAATTTCCTCAGGACATCTATCCATGGATGGACTGGTAATGGAGGACTTCATTTGCCTAAAGACTGTGATACCACCTTCTGTCTCTGATTTAAAGGGGGTATCTTAATTCTGAGCCAACCCACCCCCGGTAGGATGATGCTATCCCTAGTAGACCTTTAAAAGGCCTCACTTGAGAGCATGGTGTTTGCTCATGCAGGCTCACTCATGTTGCTTATCTGTGGTCTCCAGCTCTGGCCTGCCTCTCATTTTATCTGCCTGGCTTTGGAACTCCCACTGCCAATCTGTGTTGTGTCTACCAGTTATGCTTGATTGATGATCTCTTCCATTTCAGTTTCTGCCCCAACCTGGCCTTACTTTGGATGTGGGGCAGGAAACTCTTCTCTGTCTCTTGGCTACCTCATCTGTCCAGCTCCTATTCTCTCCCTGTTTATTCTGGCCTGAACACCCCCAATATTGACCTCTGCAGATTGGGCTTTTCTCAGGCTGGGAAACCCTCTACATTTGTTCTTACTGAAATAGTCTGACATATCAAGGGTGGGTTGTTAAGCCCCAGCAGGCATGGTACCTACCCATTATCCACTCATGGGGTTAGCAGGAAAACCCTCTTCTGCCTCAAATAGGGCAGATCGAAGATACTGAAAAGTACAAGGTCTGGCAATGCTTCCTCTAATTTCTAGAACAAGGAGAACTATAATTCCTGGGGAAGTTATAAGCATTTGCTCATATTTCTAATGTGGGATAGAATTTAGAGTCAAATTGATTGTGAGTCCTCCCAAAAGAATTACAAGACTCAGTGACTTAGTTTCCCAAATTTTATTCCAATACTGTGAGTGACCACAGGGAGAGAATCAGAATAGTGGAAAGGTGTCTCTTGAATAGTGAAAGGAAAGACAGTTATATTTATAGTATGGATAAATTGATTATCAGTCTCATTATAATATTTTTCACTTTTGGGAGGTACAGGGGAGGGCTTATCCTAATTTGGAGTTCCTGGAGTCCTAAGCCAACCCCCAAGGTGGGTACCTTTTTCAGTGAAGGTGTGTTTTGGGGGCTTACATGTCATAAGGTGAATCTGGGGACAAATTTGGCTTTTTCTGTGCATGTCTCTTTCTGGTTCCCATAGCTAGTTTCAAAACATGTTCATTTTTCATTTGAATTTCTATACCTTGTCTTGTGTTTTATTGTTATATGGCCAGACCCTTTATGGTCCCATTATGGGTACTGATCACTGTGGGCATGACAACCGAACATCCTGACCTGTAAGTTATCCATTAACTAGGGTCTGACTCCCTTTTGGAGCTAATATCTGAATTAAAGCTTGGGTCTTAAGTTTTTCTATTAACCCCTTTTTTGCCTCCTACACCATTTCCATCTCTGCTTGATCATCCAGTGCCAAATGTCCAACTGCCTGCTGGATACTTCTGTCTGGATGTGACACTGGCAAACTAAATATGCCTCAGACTGAACTTCTTCACTTTCCCCCAGACTTTCCCCAGCTCCACTTTATTTCTGTTACCACTAACTTCCTAATCCCCTAAACCAAAAGGCTGTCTTTGACTCCTGCTTCTCCCTTGGCTCACACATCTAATCCATTGTTTGTAATTGCTAAGGCCCAGAAATTCTACATCAACGTCTCCTGCTGATGTGGTGGGATGAGGGCTGCATTTAGACATGTTGGGCCCTCCTGGCTCTTTTATTTACCACCTTTGTGGCCTTGATCAAGTCATATTACTTCCCTTGGCCTCAGTTTCTTGACCTGTAAAAATAAAAAGGATAAGGATATAAGATAAGGTTGTATAAGATAACCTCTATGGTCCCTTTCACCTCTAGATATATGATTCTATTCTCTTCCTTTCCATGTCTATGAACAGGCTTTGAATAAGCTCTCATTTCTTTTTTACTTAGACTATGGTAATAGCCTCCTAACTGGTCTTCTGTCTGGCCCTTTCCCTTTCTAATTCATTCTAAACATCACTGCCTGAGTAATCTTCCTAATGGACTGTTCTAATAATGGCACACTCAAAAACCTTCAGCAATTTGCCATTACTTACATGTAAGGGTGGGGTTGATTGGTTTATTCAATCAAGTGACCTCACCCAGTTTAAATTGATTGGATGCCAAGTCAATCAGCCTCAATCATAGACGTTAGACTAAGCACTTGGAATTGGAAATTGGAAAGATATTGTACAAGATAAGCCAAGACTTCTCCTATCCCTTTAGGTGGTACCCTAATAATACCCCTCAAGGGTACTATTGCTGGAATTTCTTGCTTTCTCTAATCTTGCAAGTGACATATCTCAATTTGGTTGATAAATTATAGACAAGCCCTAAGGCATGACCAAGAGATCATCTAGTAGGCAATTATAGTCATCTAAGCCTGGAGGTATAAGGGCCTAAAATGGCAGAAATGGAAATAGAAAATTAAGATGTGAATTGAGATGTTTTTCTTTAAAGGAAAAAGTCAGGCTGTGGTGACAGATTGAACATGGAGAATGAAGGAGGAAAAAGTGCCCCAAATGACTACCAGGTCTCTAGCTTGGCGGACTAAAAGAATAGCACTATCATTAATAGAAATGAGATGATCATAGAGGGGAGATAGTTTTGGTGATAAGATGATTAATAGTTTTGGATATGTGATTTATCTAGGATATTTGATTCCATAGAATATTGCTGAAAGTAATTTTCCTAAGAGCTGTCCATGACATAGTTAATATTAATAGAGCAGGTCTGGGAGACAGAGCTTAATCTTCTGATGCTAGTTTAGCTGATGACTTGCTGGGTAACCCCAGAGAAGTCATTTCTTCTTTCTGGATTCTGGTTTTGTTATTTCTAAAACAAGGAAACTCATCATTCCTGCAGATGTAATGAACTTTTACGAAGGAAGAATCCGTCTTTCTGTAGTGGTACAAAAATCCAGAAAGATTGGTAAATGTTATGGAGACCAGTGGGTCATGACCATAGCTGAAATATTTGTCACAAACTCTGCATTGGGGGAATTGCCAAGTGTACAGCAATCCAACTTTGATATTGTTTCTAGTAGGGCTCCCCCAAGTGTCAGCATATGTACATAGTACATATATACAATACATAAGTAATGAATGACAAGGCTCCTATTCTAGTCCACCCTGCTCAGGAGACACACATGGTTTTGGCTTCTAGCATCATGATAGAGGGTGCAACGGTCAGGGAGACTGACCTGAAACCAACCCCCAAATAGCTTGAAATGCATGGAAATAGGTATCACCCAGTGCTGATTCTGCTGTCTAGTGGCACCTGGCCCTGTTTGTTGGATCCCACATCCTTTTCCCTGCTTGTCCATTCTGGCCTAGTAGTAGGCCACCTTATTACTGACCCTTGTCATCAGGCTGGGAAATGCCTGTTCCTACTG
This sequence comes from Dromiciops gliroides, assembly GCF_019393635.1. Lineage (NCBI taxonomy): Eukaryota > Metazoa > Chordata > Mammalia > Microbiotheria > Microbiotheriidae > Dromiciops > Dromiciops gliroides. The sequence continues at coordinate 601,185,199 of NC_057861.1, forward strand.
AAATGTCAGCTGTTAAGCCTCAATAGGATGATGCCTTGCCTAGAGGATATTTTTAGGCAAATATTAATTGTTATGTTGGGTCAAACATTGGGGGTGGGGTCACTAAGGATCCATAGACTTTTACCAATTGGGGTTCAGATTAACTTCATAATAAATTGATTAAGGGAAATTCTGTTGTAATACATAGTACATTTCCACAAAGAAGACAAAGAAAAAAAACCCAAACACAGATGTCTGATGAAACTCCATCAGATGGAATAGTAACTGATCCAATAAAACACTCTTAGATTGGAGTAAAGATAATATATTGGACCCAATCATTCCTATTTTACAGTCAAAATTTAAGAAAAGTAATAAGTCCGTAACAATCCTAGGGTTTTAGAAGTGGATGAGAGGGGCGCAGCTAGGTGACTCAGTGGATAAAGCATGGGCCCTGGATTCAGGAGTACCTGAGTTCAAATCTGGCCTCAGACACTTGACACTTACTAGCTGTGTGACCCTGGGTAAGTCACTTAACCCCCATTGCCCTGCACCCCCCCAAAAAAAAACCCTTTCACCCTTCTAATTTATTTAGGCATAGGAATTTATCAGGATATCTTGCCAAGTTTAGGGATACCTGTTAGTGCTGACAATACTTTTGACTAACGACAGCTATTTTTTTCCAAATTAGATCTCCCATGAGCAGTCCTGTCAGAAGTATCTAGAATCATTTGCTCTAATGAAGACAGAAAGAGATGTATTGGTTAGGTGAGACACTGAAAAAAAAAATTGATAGTAATTAATTAAATTCACTTTTGTGAAAATTTGCCATGGAATGCATTTCTTTATTTAGATTTAGATGTAATTGTTTTATTTGCTCATATGAACAATTTTCAAAATTATTCTAATAAATATAATATAGATTTTATGTAAACTTAAGAAGGAAAATATCTTTGTAATCATATTTTCACGTTGACATAAGAAAATTGTAAAAGATGGTTGAATGAGTTCATTTTGGGGGGAAAACTTATTTTGTATATGTAGTGATAATTCATAAAAACTTACTTGTTTTAGTTAATAAGCCCTTATGATGAACTTATTTCTCAGAACTTTTGATATAAATTATATGAAGATATAGCAACAATAATTTTAAGAAATAAATTATTGTGGCAGCTAGATATTGGATAGAGCACCAGCCCTGGAGTCAGGAGGACCTGAGTTCAAATCTGCCCTCAGACACTTAACGCTTACTAGCTGTGTGACCCTGGGCAAGTCACTTAACCCCAATTGCCTCACCCCCCCCCAAAAAAAGAAAGAAAGAAATTATTTTTCCATTGATTTTTCATATTTATTTTTACCAGTCTTCAATCTTATTTACTCCTATATGTATACCGATATTTTACATACAGGTATCAATATAAATGTTAATCTGCAAAAGAACAGAAATAGATACTCTTTTTCCAGAGAGGGAAAAGTGTTTATTCTAGGACTAGGGAAAATCTAAACCATTCATTTCCTCACTTCCCTCATTTTGTCTTTTTGCTGCTGGGGATTAGTGTTTCTCAACGCAGCATGGATTTGAAATATAGATATGGTCCCTAACTTCTTTCTCGACTGTCCTTTATTTTTTTATTTTAATTTAATTTTTATTATTTGGTGAGACAATTGGAGTTAAGTGAATTGCCCAGGGTCACACAGCTAGTAAGTGTCAAGTGTCTGAGGCCGTATTTGAACTCAGGTCCTTCTGAATTCAGGTCTGATGCTCTGTCCACTGAGCCACCTAGCTGCCCCCTTTACTGTCCTTTGGCCAAATGTTTCATCCTTTTAGTTTTTCTAAGGATTTATTCCCAAGAGGAATAGACTTACTATAACAACGATACTTAAAAGGAAAGTCTTTGAAAGGATGAGAATAATGTAGCATGGGCATCTTTGCCAACACTACTAGAAGGGAAAAGTCATTCTATCCCAAGTGATATTCCATAGTAGGGCACATCTTTATTATCACGTGGATAACTGAAAGAAGTAGAGAACAAATCTAGTTTTTAAAAAGATTTTTTTATTTGATAGAGCCAAAAGCCACCTTAACAATTATCTTCTATCAAAGCATCTCCCATGCATTTAACAAAAATATACAGGATTCCTTAAAAGGCATAACAACATGGGGCAGCTAGGTGGTGCAGTGGATAAAGCACCAGCCCTGGATTCAGGAGGACCTGAGTTCAAATCCGGCCTCAGACACTTGACACTTACTAGCTGTGTGACCCTGGGCAAATCACTTAACCCCCATTGCCCCACCAAAAAAAAAAAAGGCATAACAACAAATAGTTCTGTTCAAAATATCAGGTGAGACATAAAAAAGAGTGATTTCCTTAAGATGTTCATCACTGCCACAAAGCACATTCAGTGCAAAATCCCAGTCAAAGGATTCCCAGATTGTGGGTTCTTAACCTAGGGGTTTGTGAATTCAAGGAAGGGTCCATGAACAGCTAGCTAGGTGTTGAAATGGACAGAGTGCTGGGCCTGGAGTCAGAAAGATTCATCTTCCTGAGTTCAAATCTGGCTTCAGACACTTATAGCTGTGTGACCCTGGGCAAGTCACTTCACTGTGTTTGCCTCAGCTTCTTTATCTATTAAATGAGCAAGAGAAAGAAATGTCAAAACATTCCAGTATCTTTGCCAAGAAAATTCCAAATGGGGTCATGAATAGTTGGACACAACTGAAAAGTTATCGAACAACAACAGAAACTTAAATGGAAAATTAAATTACTTCTTTATTTTCACTAACCTCTAAATGAAAATTTTAGTGTTTCCTTCAATTATGACTATAGGCAATAAACCATTATTCTGAGACCTCATATTCTAAAGACCTCATAATTCTATAGAATTTTGTCTATAGGATTCTTCAGACTGCTCAAGAGCTCCATGAGTAAAAAAAGGTTAAAAACCTCAGATATATAATGTGACATGCTCCAGATGGTCCTGTTTGCAGATGATGTGTTAATTGAATCAAACCCCCAAACACTGCAGAATCTCCTGAATGAGAGTTATAATTACTTTAAGAATCGAGCCACACAGGAAAAATCAAATGGACAAAGAATGTCTATTATCTAGACTATGACATATAGCTTGATGGATTCTCTCTCTGTATTTATGTGTATATATGTATGTATTTTTATTTATACATATATACAAGTGTATATATACATATATACACATAAGATTTTGTTTATATTATATAATGTACAATGTCTGTTATGTGTATGTATGCATTCATGTGTATGTATGTATATATTATATAATCTTGGAAAAATGCAGGAAGAAGGCAATGGAAAGTGACCCACACAATGGGCAATGAAAGCAGCCCACACATGCACCCAGAACTGGAAGAGAGTGGGTTGAAATGCCTTTGGGCAAAATTGCTAAATTTTTTTAATGATGCCAAAACTTGTCCCTGGAGCCATGGTCCATTTTTGCCTCCCCCCAAAAAAGATTGATATCTTTTATTTTTATATCACCTTTGTTTCTCCCCCCTGCCCTTCCCAAGAAGCCATACCTTGAAGAAAAGAATAAAAAATAAAGATTTTTTTAAAAGCAGAAGTAAAATCAATCAAGTGTGGAGGTATACTCGATATTCCATACCCTCACGCCTACAGAGAAGGGAGAGAGGTTTTTTTAAGTCTTCTCCAGGAAGGCTGGGGGGTTTTTTTGTTTGTTTGTTTTTTTGGGTTTTTTTTAGTGAGGCAATTGGGGTTAAGTGACTTGCCCAGGGTCACACAGCTAGTTAGTGTTAAGTGTCTGAGGCCGGTTTTGAACTCAGGTACTCCTGACTCCAGGGCCAGTGCTCTATCCACTGCACCACCTAGCTGCCCCAAGGCTGGTCTTTTTAATACTCTTGTTCTTCTAGTATGATTTCATGCTGTGAACAATGACCCGTAGTTCATCAAGTAATGAAGTAGAAGACCCAAAGGGCAATACAGAGGTGCCCGTGGGGCATAAGCCAGCTGCCACATCTTATAAACCAGGACTGATGAAGAGCTGGGCTAAAGGATGCTATTAAATGAATGAATGATCAAAAAGAGGATGGACCGTCATTTGACATGAGCAAAGGGGTAGCTGTTGGACAGCCTGGGTGCTCACTGACATCCCTGTGATGTCCTGAGAGAGTGAAGAAGGCCTCCATCATGTTGGCTGGAGTCCCTGTGGAGAACTATTTGGGGGACCACAGCCAAGAGTCCCACAGCATGTCCCCAACACTATAGACAAGCATGGCTAGGATGCCATCTTCATTGTAGGGAGCACTTAGATCAACCACATCATGGATTCATTTGAGTATTTGAGAGGGGGAATAGACAAGCAGTTATCCATTTGGGGCAAGTCCAAAGTTACTAAGGTATGGGTAAGAGATTCATGAGATAATTGTCACTGGATCCTGAGCTGAGTACACTACTCAATCTAGCCCACTAGAACAAAGCTTTTATCCTCTGCCTAGTTTTTCTGGAGCCTTGGTCCTTAATTCATTTCCCTGAGCCTCTCTGGTTCTCCAGCAGGAAAATAGGTAGCTCCACTGCTCCCTCCATGACCAGCAGGCATTCTTTTTTTTTTTTTTTTTTTTTTTTTAGTGAGGCAATTGGGGTTAAATGACTTGCCCAGGGTCACACAGCTAGTAAGTGTTAAGTGTCTGAGGCCAGATTTGAACTCAGGTATTCCTGACTCCAGGGCCAGTGCTCTATCCACTGCGCCACCTAGCTGCCCCAAGCAGGCATTCTCTTAAAAATCTGTTGAAAGCTCAAGAGATTCAATGTGGGAGTCACACCCTAGGAAAAGTTAAAGGGAATAATCTGTTCATACTTTAACCCCAAAAGAGGGTAAATTCTTTAACAATTGACACATTTATTAAGTACCTGCTTTGTGCCAGATACAATACTAGTTACTACCACCCAGAACACCCCAGAAAAGACCCCAACCAGTGGCAGAAGATCAAATCAACATCTGAGCTGAGACCTGGGGCAGAGCTACCAGCTGCTACTGAGAAGGGTGTGACAATCTGATCTCCTCTAGGTACCAAACTGTCTCCTCCACTCCAAATCCCCAAGATGCAGAGTCAAAGCTGGCCTGGGAAAGAACCCCTTCCCCTTTATATCATTTCTCCCATTCTTTTTCCCTATTAGCCTCAGCTCTACCTCCCACCCCAACCCTATCATCCTTACGGAGTCCTGCCCTCTCTTTCCATTGTGCCCTCTGGAACTTTGCTCTTTTGTTAGCTAGACCTTTACACACACACACACACACACACACACACACACACACACACACACACACACACACACTCCTTCCATCTTCTGTCACTCACAGAAAATCTCCCAGAAGACCCTATATCCTTGGCTACCTTCTCAACCACACTATGTACTTTGTCTTATGTCCAGGATATACTGAGCCAAGAGGAGTCTGCATAGTCCAATTCAATTCAATGAATGTTTATTAATCCAGGCACCAGGTGATGAAGATTCAAAGACAAAAATGAAAGTTTCTGATCTTAAGGGACTCACTTTGTACTGGGGAAAACAAATAGAAGACTTCTGAGGGTGGAGCTAAGATGGTGGAGGAAAGACATTAAACGCACAGAGCTCCTGATACAATTACCCCAAATACAGCAATAAAAGAACCCCTGGAGCAGAAAAACCCACAAAAATATGGGCTGAGATTATTTTCCAGCCATAGACAGATTAAAGGGGGCCGTGCTGGGCTGCAAGTAAAGTTCAACCCCACGATTGATTGCGCTGACAGAGACCCTAGGCATGCCTCACCAGAGGAACTTAACCCATGAGCATCTGAATCAGCTGTAGCACCAGTGTCTTCTAGAACTGAGCTTGTGGTCATGTGAGAGGGCTGAATGGCTGGCCGGGGAGAAGGTGCAGGGGTGTCAGTGGGACCTAGGGAGGAATTCAGCTGTCCCACCCCATTGGGGAACTAGGAAGAAATCCTGAGTGGCAGGAGGCCCAGGTTGGGGAGGGGCACAGGCTTGTTGAAGCTAAGAACCACAGCACAGAAAGCTTTGCTGGTTAGTTATTTAGTAAGTTGTCTTGAGGTTATTTTCAGAACAAAGAATAGGCCAGGTGAGGGAAAAACCTGCCCTCCCTCAAACCAAAACACCTGGGACCCTCTGAAGCTAGGGACAGTAGTGTAGCCTAGAAGACTGGCCCCCTCAATGGGGAGTTAAAAGTCAAGTAAAAGATGGCAAGATGAGCAAGCAAAGAAAGTTGAGAATTATAGAAAGTTTTTTCAGCAACAAGGAAGATCAAGGTGCATTCTCAGAAGAAGATAACAACCTCAGGGCCCCTACATCCAAAGCTTCCAAGAAAACAAATAGAAAATTAAAATCAAAGGAATTGGGGGAGGAAGGGCACACGTCTATTATAACGTTCAGCTTTTAACAGTAGAACCAGGGTTTCTAGAAGGCTCAGTGGAAGTATAGGATGGAGTGATATAGGAGAATAGGAATGATGGGGCTGATGTGGAAAGGTAAGAGACATTGTTCTTCCTGGTTACTTCAAGATCCAACCCCTTCTGCCATCTTTGGATAATCTCTCCTCTTCCGAGGTTCATTCTCTCTCTAGATACATCATCCTATCCACATTCCCAGTGACATTAATTTACCAGATTCCAGGTCATTCTCTCTCTTTTCTCAAGAAGTACAATACCCACTTCACCATCTTCCTCTCTCCTCTGACTCTTGACATCATACCTGAACTCTGCGCGTGCGCGTGCACACGTGAGAGTGTGTGTGTGTGTGTGTGTGTGTGTGTGTGTGTTCATATTCCCTCAGATACACTGACCTCCTACTCTTCAATCTCCTCAACTCTCATCACAGGCACCTTCACTTCCCTTCAGTTACATATCCTTGAGCTTCATGATCACCTGCAAAAGTTTTAACTCCATCATTCAATCCATAAATGAAATTCCTTTATGGTATCATAACCACCTATCCTTCCATCTCTCCATGTCCCTAACCCTTCCCATGCCTATTCTTTAAATTTGCTATAATTTTCAGTCACTTTACCTCTCTTTACCTTCCCAGTCCATCTCTCCTGCTCTGGCCTTATGCTTCCTTTCCTTTTCAATCTTGAACTATAAGTAAGCCAGTTCATCTTCTCTGTCTCCTAAATTTGATTCCTATACTGCCTTATTGAATCACCGCTCCACTCTTTCCAAACCCTAACCCTCACCAACCATTTTCTCCTATTCTACTTATGCACTTCTGAACACTACTAAGGGAAGTCACACAATTGTGTTGCCTGGATCTACTATACATTTATGATATTTAATCTCAACTGGGCCTTAAAACTATTTGCCAATACATTTTGAAGAGTGTGTGTGTGCATATGTATATACATACATATGTATGTATATATATATACACACACATACATATATACACATATGCACATACATATATGCATATACACATATTTATGTATGTGGATGTGGATAGATAAATGATAGGTAGATGAGAGAGAGAGAGAGAGAGAGAGAGAGAGAGAGAGAGAGAGAGAGAGAGAGAGAGAGAGATACATGTAGTAAGGTCAAAAGTCCTTCCACTCAGTTCAGTAAGGGGACGATAGATCCCTTCTGGATAAAAATCAACCATGGCAGTAGAACTGAATTCTGCATTGTTTTTCTGGAACTGGAACTTGGACTCTTAGTACTTCTGATCAGTCCTGGAAAAATAACACTGATGTCAGTGATGTCCTGGTAAATGTTTAACAATAGGCTCTCAAAAAAAGCTAAACAAGCTGTACCAAAAACACATTTTAAACTTTAATCTTAAATTGAGACAATCAGCAAATAATAAATCAGGCCCTGATTTGGTTTGCCATTTCTGAGGTATAAATGCTCATACAGAGAATTAAATAAATAGTTCCCCTGAGCCTGTAGGAGGTTGCTCTAGCTTTATCCAAACCCCTGGAAAATAAACTAAATTCAATGCAATAAATCTGGGTTGATTGAATACATTTTATTGGCATTGTTTGGTCAGTTTCTGTTACTAGTTCACTTGTATTGTTTAAATTGGTATGAAATGTGGCCCTGCCTAACTTGGCTCAGTAGGATAACACAACCAGATTGGGGGGAAAAATGCTCATGGGGCAGCTAGGTGGCACAGTGGATAAAGCACTGGCCCTGGATTCAGGAGGATCTGAGTTCAAATCTGACCTCAGACACTTGACACTTACTAGCTGTGTGACCCTGAGCAAGTCACTTAACCTCATTGTCCCACCAAAAAAAAAAGAAAAGAAAAGAAAAATGATCATCAAGGTGGCCTCTTTATCTTATCCATTCCTAGATCAAAATTTCCAGGGCCCCCTCCCATGAGCTAAAAAAGTTGTTGATTTCTCGGTTAAACACTTTTCAGCCATTTATGGCCTTCCAAGGCAGTTCAGCAAGTATTTATTGAGTACCTACTATGTGTAAGACTCTGTGCTAGTTGCAGGGGATTAAAAAAAAATAAAAAGAAAAAGAAAAGCTGCCTCTCATCCTCAGGAAATTAACCTTCTCTGGCATGTAGTTAGAGCAGCAAATACAAGATAATATGAAAAAGAAAAGAGCATCAGGAGCAAGAAGGATGAGGAAAGGCTTCCCATGGGAGATGGTATCTGACCTGAACCTTTAAGGAAGGTTTATGAAGAGGGCGGCCACTCCAGACGTGGTGAGCAGTCTATGCAAAGGTACAGAGATGGGGGGTTAAATTATGAGTTCCTTTTGAGCAAATAGACCAATCTGACCAGAATGTGGAGTGAGAAAAGAATAATGTGAAATAAATCCAGAAAAGCAGGCTAGTGTTAGATTATGAAAGGCCCTGAATGTCAAACAAAGGACTCTTGTGTTTTATCCTAGAGACAGTAGAGAGACACAGAAGATTTGGGGGTAAGGGTGTGGCATGATCTGAACTGTGCTTAGGAATATCATCTAGCAGTAGTATGACAGATGGATTGGAAAGGGGAGAGGCAGAAGGCAAAAGGCAGAGAGAGCTATTGCAATAGTCAAGGTAAAGGGTAATGAAGTCTGAATGAAGGTAGGGGCACTGTGATTGGAGATTGAGAGACAATCCTTAGTACGGGGCACAGGTTTGTGTGTTTAAAATATAATAGGGAGGATTTAAGTATTTTGAATATTTTAACAAAAGATAATGGAGACTTCTCAGGAAAAGATGGTATTTGTCTTTTGACATGCAAATCTCTATTTTGAATCTCTGAAAAGGAATGTAGATTTATACTGCATACTGGGGAGGGGAGGAGAAGGAAGAAGGGTTGGGGAGAACCAGGTGACTTGATGAGGCCTAGAGTCAAGAAGACCTGAGTTCAAATCTGGCCTCAGACACTTAGTAGCTGTGTGACTTAACCCTGTTTGCCTCAGTTTCCTCAGATGTACAATGAGCTTGAGGAGAAAATGGCAAACCACTCTAGGATCTTTGCCAAGAAAACCCCAAATGGGGTCATAAAGAGTCAGATGCAACTGAAAATCACTGAACAGAAATGGTGAGATAAGATAAAGAAATAAATATGACTCTGAGATTTCAAATGTGGGTGCCTTCAACAGAAATAAGAAAGTTCATTCTTTCCCAGGCTCCACTCCTGATTCATTTCTATTATAGAAATCTTTTCACCTTGGAAGCTGACCACCCCTGGACTTCATATTGGAAGCACTCTCCATCCCTCCAGCTCCTCCTTCTGATTGGCTGGATCTTTCAAGAAACCCCATCTTCAGCAGGAGACCCAGGCCAACCATGTCTTCATTCTTCAATCCTGACTCATCTACACTGGACTTTCTCTACTGAACACCACCCCTGCCACTACCATGGTACTTTCATCATCCATCCCCTTTTCAGCTCCCTTTTATGTGTTGTCTTCCCTAATCAGAATATAAGCTCCTTAAAAGCAAGGACTGTCTGGGTCAGAGCCAAGATGGTGGAGGAAAGGCTGTGACTCTCCCCACTCCTGACAAACCCATCCACACCCTCCAAAAATAATGCCATAAGAGAACTCCTGAAGCTGCATAACTCACAAAAGAACAGAGTGAGACTATTTTCCAGCCAAAGACGGCTTAATTAGGCAACTGGGATCTCCTGCTGTTCAGGCTGAGAGGAGCTCAGCACACACAGATACAGTCCCAGGCAGAGCCTCGGAATCTTCAGCAGCTTCTTCTGAAACAGCTCACAACCAGTGAGGGGGTCCAGTGGTGGGTGAAATAGCTACGATCTCTTCTGGAGCTAAGGCAAAGCACCCATTTTCTGAACCAGTAAGCAAACTTGAGCAGCAGCAGCCCAGTGGGGACCAGGCTGACCAGAATACACCCTCAGAAGAAGATAATAACAAAGTCAAAGCTTCAACATCCAAAGTTTCCAAGAAAAATATGAATTGGTCTCAGGCCATGGAAGTGCTCAAAAAGGACTTTAAAGAGAAAGTAAGAAAGATAGAGGGAAGATTTAGAGAGGTAGAGGAAAAATGGAAAGAAAAGCAAGGACTATTTTTCTGGTTTTTTGTTGTTGTTGTTGTTGTTGTTTTTGCGGGGCAATGGGGTTTAAGTGACTTGCCCAGGGTCACACAGCTAGTATGTGTCAAGTGTCTGAGGCTGGATTTGAACTCAGGTCCTCCTGAATCCAGGGCCAGTGCTTTATCCACTGTGCTACCTAGCTGCCCCTGTCTTTCTTTCTGTTTGCATGCTCAGTGCTACAGGAAGTGCCTGGCACATAGAGCTTAATAAATGCCTGTTGACTTGACTTGAGAGTGGAGACAGATTTAGGAAGAGTTTGATTTTTGAAGATGTTGAATTTGAGATACCCATGGGACATCCAGAGAGAGAGATGCTGTATGGCAGTTGCTCATTCAGGACTGGAAATCAGGAGGGAGATCAGATCCAAATGTATGGATTTAGGAGTCATCTACATAGAGATGACAATTGAACCAATGAAAACCAATGAAAACCAATGAAATCACTAAAAGGAAGAGTATAGAAAAAAGAACAGAGCCCAGAAACCTCCACATTTAGCACATAGGACATGGGTGTTGGTTCAGCAAAGGAGAGTGAGGACAGTAGAAGAAAGCAGTGTCACAGAAGGTGATAAATGAGAGTATACAAGAATCCAACCTGCTAGATTATGTCAAAAACTGCTGAGAGGTTAAAGATGAGGATGGAGAAAAGGCCATCAGATTATTCTCTTGCAGTGAAAGGACCTGATACTTAGAGCATGCTCAGGTTTGCTCTTACTGGTGGGTTAGAGTTTGCATGGATGTTCATTACCTACATGTTGTCAATCAACATGTAGAAGTCTGGGGAGCCATTTTCTGACCACTGAGTGACAGAAGAGCTGGCACTGTAAAGTGACAAAGAATCTTCTGGTTGACTGAGAGACCCAAAGGACTGATGATGCAGGATAGGCTGAGCCAGAACTGAGTGCAAAGAGGTTCACATGGATGATCTTGTTTTTCCTTTCCTAGTGCCTTTTGATTAAGGAGGACTGCTTCAAGCTTCTGGATATAGGAGGGGCAGTCTGTGCTATCTCCATTGTGGCCACTAGGTATCCTAGAGTGCATAGTGCCTCTTTTTCTATTTTGCTTCTTTTTTCCTAGGAGAATTAGTGAATTCCTTAGGTGAGTTAGTGTGATGATTAAAAAGGTTCAAGAGACATAATTTCTGGGTAATTTAATCATTTTATTAATAATGTCAGTACATTTATTAATAAAAAGATGGTCATTTGGCTATGTCTCTTAGACCAAAGATACTCATGGTGGGTAGGGCTCAAGATTTATATGTTCTTTTGGAAGAGGAGTGTTCAAAAGGATGACAAACAATTCTGATTGGTTAACAATTAATGAAAGAATGAATATTACAATGAGGGATTGGACCTAAACTTTGATTAAGCCATCTACTTCTAAATTAACTCCAGCCTTGGGCAATCTATTCAAATAATTTATGTCCCACCCAAACCTAAGCTACCAACATGGGTGGGGTCTGAATAAGAAAGTTAGTCCAATCTCATTATCAGCAATGTCCTTCAAGACACTAAACTTTTAAAATCCAGACTTTAGAAGAAAGGGGTGGGGGGTGGGGAATCCAAATCATTGGTTATTAATCATTGTTTCTCTCATTAGTATTCTGAGATGGGAGTGCCCAGGCAACCAGGAAGACTGACAAATCCATCAAAGCCATTCAAGGTCCCACCAATAACAGGAGTCCAGAAGCTGATGGTGACAGCATCTGAGTCCAGTGAGGGGCCAGCACAGCAAGATCCACCACGGTTGTGGATTGAGATGTCAGCTGAGACCCTGGCATCCAGAAAGGAGCCAGCAACAGTTGAGTGAGGGGGAACTTATCTGTCATTGCTGCCACTTCCTGAAGTGAACTTGGTGGGGATTTCTCAGAGAGAAAAAAGACTTTCAGGCTCAGAAGTCATGAGGTATCTCTCTCTTGTCTCCACATGGTCTCTACATGTGTGTCTCACCAGCACGATTACTTTAAGTTTGTTAAGTTTGAGACCACTCTCCCCAGAGTTTGTGTGTGTGTGTGTGTAGGAGAGGTTGGGGGGAGGAGTGTGCCTCTGCTTTGGAGAAAGCTAATTAATATCAGCTGGTTGATTGGTAATTATTATTATAAAAATTATTGATAATAATTTGGTAACAAATCAGACATGAGTTGAATCAGTGACAGTGTTAGATATCCTATTACCAGATGATAAAACTCTGAAAGGAGACATAGTCAACTACATGAGGGAACCCAGCCTGCCTGATAGGCAGAATGGGAAAAATATTCTTAATGGGGTGCTACACTATACTTCTTTCCCCTCTGGCAACAAAACCCTTCCTACTCTCTCCATCCTAATTACTATAGTCTAACACATATAGCTAGTTCAAGTGCCTAATTAAACTTTACTATTGTTATGGAGGAAAAATGGGGTACTGGTTAGGGGTTGGGGTTCTTTGGAATTCCTCTTTAAAGAATTACACCCGCTTGCACACAAAAGCAGTTAGAATAAGATGGTAGTTTATTTAGGGGCAAGGGAAGGGAAGGGAAGAGAAGGGAAGGGAAGGGAAGGGAAGGGAAGGGAAGGGAAGGGAAGGGAAGGGAAGGGAAGGGAAGGGAAGGGAAGGGAAGGGAAGGGAAGGGAAGGGAAGGGAAGGGAAGGGAAGGGAAGGGAAGGGAAGGGAAGGGAAGGGAAGGGAAGGGAAAGGAAATCCTTGGACTTCTCATGGGGAGATAGGTATGGAACAATGCATGTGGCTCTGAGGTACCAACCAATCTCCTCGAGCAGGAGATCGGCAGGTACTTTTATAGGGGACTGATGGGGTGTGACCATCTGCCTGTGGAAAGTTCCTTTAGTGAGGGAGGACCATCCCCCACTGGTGGTGGCTAGAGGAGTTGGGTGAAGAGTGGAGGACCATCCCCCATTGGTAGTGACTAGAGGAATTGGGTGAGGGGTGGCTACGGATCTCTCAAGCCATCTCTCTCTTCAGGACACAAAGGCCACAGCCACATCCAAGTTATCTCCCCAGGGGTAAGGGAGATCAGAATGAAGGGTGGAGGTCCCGAAGCTAGCTCTGTCCGATTTGGTTCCGCTTATCTCACTAGGCGTATCTGTCCCCTGGTTTAGTTTCTCAAGGAGAAGATTCCTCAATGTGCCCCAGAGAACTTCTGGGGGACTTTGGGCCCACAACACTATGAAGCGAGGAAAATTAGGGGTGAGAGTTTTACAAACTCTGTTGTTATTGAGTCATTTTTCAGTCATGTCTGACTCTTCATGAACCCATTTGGAGTTTTCTTGGCAGAGTTACTAGAGTGATTTATCATTTCCTTTCATTTTACAGATGAAGAACCGAGGTAAACAGGGCTAGGTAGCTTGCCTAGGACCACACAGCCAATAAGTGTCTGAGGCCAGATTTGAACTCAGGAAGATAGGTCATACTGATTCCTGGTTTGGCATTTCATCCACTGTGCCACCTAGCTGCCCCCCAAAACCTATACATTGAGGTAGAATGTAAGCATAGTCTCGTATTACTTAGCTTGGTTCAGGTTGAAAGCACTAAATAATCCCTTCTGGGTACTGCTCTTTGTCAATCTGCCATTCGCCCTTTCTACCAAGGCTTGAGCTTTTGCATATTAATCCAACCTTACTTACCCATTTGGCTCAAACTCTTTAGCTAATTGATCTCTGGAGGAGGAGAATATTTTCCTCAGTGGCCTCATGGTCCTTCCAGCTTCTGGCCCTATGTTCTGTCTCACCCACTCAGCAGATATGCCCCTGGGCCCTGCCCCTAGGTGTCAGGTGGTGGTCTCTCTAACCCTGGATCTTATGCCCTTTAAAAATGTGTACCTTTAGCCCTTCCACTCTTGATCAGCTCAATTTATTTTCTCTCTGTGTCTCTCTGTCTGTCTGTCTGTCTCTCTCTCCTTTTTTTCTGTCTGAAGCAGTTTTCTGAAGAGCTCTTTATAACTCCATCCCACAGCACCATCAAGCCACCTGTTTCCCCCCCAACCCTTCCTCCCCCCCTCCCCCACCCACCATGCAGTATAAATCTACATTCCTTTTCAGAAATTCAAACTATAGATTTGCATGTCAAAAGACAAGTACCATCTTTTCCTGAGAAGTTTCCATTATCTTTTATTAAAACATTCAAAATGCTTAAATCCTCCCCATTATATTTTTAACACACAAACCTGTGCCCCTGTACTGAGGATCGCCCCTCAATCCCCAAGCACATTTTGAGGAGGGAGGCAGAATTTTGCTACAGATTTATTTTGTGTATATTTCTCAAGCTAGTAGCAAATACCTCAGTTTCAAGTCACAGTAAGACCAGACAAGTGACTATAATGGCTCAGGAGGAGAAACACAAACTGGATGAAAATGGTGCTGAAATTTAACTTTGAGGTAGATAGAAACTACTTTTTTTCTTTTGGTGAGGCAATTGGGGTTAAGTGACTTGCTCTGGGTCACACAGCTAGTAAGTATTAAGTGTTTGAGGCCAAATTTGAACTCAGGTCTTCCTGACTCCAGGGCTGGTGCTCTATCCACTGCACCACCTAGCTGCCCCCTACTTTGAGGTAGATAGATACTAACACTGCTGCTTATTATCTCTGTGACCTAAGGCAAATCTCAAACCTCCCTGGGCTCCATTTCCCTATCTACAAAGTGCAAGGATTCAGCTGGATTACCTTTAAAAGGCCTTCCAGTCTCTGAATCTTGGACCCTAAGACCTCTTCCCATGACCTCTGTGAGACTGGAGCCACAAATTCATATTGTGGTTTTGACCACTAAGACCACAGGTCCCCCCTCTGAGTAGGTGGGGGCTTGGGAGAGGAGAGATGCTCATCAAGGACCGGAGTTATTTCCATGGTTTTATTCCACAACTTTTTTCATACGATCCTAAAATACAACCCAGCCAGAACGGATGTTGAGGTTATGATGAAATGTAACCAGACAGAAGTCTGCATACTAACCCATTGTTGTTTGCTTGGGTAACTCACCACAGCAAAATGGAAACAGTACGTGTCCTAAAAGAGCTTAATTCTACTGGGGGAAGCGTATAAATGCAGATAAGTGAATACAAAGTATCTGGCAGAGGAGACTCACTGCGGGTGGGGGGAAATAAGGATGTCCTGGTGTAGGAGGTGGCACTTGAATTAAGCCTTAGAAACATCTAGAGATTTCAAAAAGCAGACATGAAGAGTTACAGCATTCCAGGCATGGGGATGGGATAGCAAGATAATATGATAGAGGGAATAGGGTACTGGCCTTGGAATCAGGGAGACCTCTCTTCAAATCCTGCCTCAGATTCTTAGTAACTATGTGACCTGGGAAAGTCATTTAACCTCTGTATGCCTTGGTTTCCTCATCTGATAAATGAGAGAATTGGAATAGATTGCTTCCAGAGTCCCTTCGAGCTCTGAATCTATGATCCTTTGATATAGAATGCCATGTATGTCAGTCCATGGACTCTCGGTCCATTTGGACTGGAATATCGATTAGGTGAAGAGCGATGTGACTACCTCTGGAAAGGCAGACTGAACTCCAATTGGGAATAACTTTCAGTGCCAGAGGAGTTCATATTTTATCTTAAAAGTAAGCCACTGAGGGGCAGCTAGGTGGCACAGTGGATAGAGCACTGGCCCTGGAGTCAGGAGTACTTGAGTTCAAATCCGGCCTCAGACACTTAACACTTACTAGCTGTGTGACCCTGGTCAAGTCACTTAACCCCGATTGCCTTACCCAAAAAAAAAAAAAAAAAGTAAGCCACTGAAACTTCTTGAATAGGGAGGTGACCTGTGCTTTAAGAACGTCGCTTTTGTGGTTGGATGGAAAATGGATTGAAATGGGGAAAAACTGGGAGCAGGGAGACCAACTAGGAGGCAATTGTAATATTCCAGCATCCCAACCAGGATGGTGGCCCAGTGATTAAAAGGAAGAGTTCAGATGTGAGAGATGTTGTGGAGAAGAAATTGACAAGACTGGCTCTTGATTGACTAAGGAGTAGAAGGAAGAGAGAGGGGGGAAAAATGGATGGCTTTGAGATTGTGAACTCTGTACCTTCAACAGAAAAAGACAAGTTAGGAAGAAGGGTGATTTGGGGAGGGAAGAATTAATTTTTTTAAGAGTTCAATTATCGGTACATATAGTACATACTTGAATAAAGGAGTTAACAAAATCATATGGGGTCAATGGCAAAAGACTTCTTGAGGGAAATGGTAGAAAGAAGAAGGAAGGGTATTCCAAGCATAAAAATGAGCCTCAAAATGAGGTTCAATCTAAAATTCTATTTTTTTTTTACCTTGGACCTTTGATTTTATTGGTGTGTGGTAGTAGGGGGTAAGGGGAGGGTACCTAAGAGGCAAGAGAACTCCAAGTGAGGAAGCTGCCTCCACCAAAGCTTTAGAGAGTTCCCTGGGACACTGAGAGGTTCAACAAATTTCCCATGGTCAAGCAGGACCTGAACACAGGTCTTTCTGACTCTAAGCTTGCCCCTCTACCTATGAAACCACACTACTCAAAAATTTTATTACTACTTTCCATAAACTGACAGTTTCTTTTGTATTCCCTCTCACCCAACCTCTATCCTCGACCTAGATGCCCTCTAAGGGAAATATGCCAAAGCATAGAAAATCAATGAAAAATCTATCACCTTAGCTGAACTACATTTAATAAAACATTGCTTACATTGGGAGAGACATATGAATAAAAGATAATAAGCAAAATGTAATGCTATATATTCAGTGCATAGATGTGTGTGTGTGAAAAATAAGAAGGGAAAGGGGTAGCTAGATTGGTACAATAGATTAAATACCAGTCCTAGAATCAGGAGGACCTGAGTTCAAATCTGCATCAAATACTAGCTGTGTGACCCTGAATAAGTCACTTAACCCTAATTGCCTCCGAAAAAAAAAAAAAAGCAAAGCAAAAGCTTTCAGACTATACAGAATCCTAACTCCCATATACCACAAATATTTCCTTCGATAAGTGAGTTAGGAGATGGGAAATGGGAAAATGGAACACTGCAAGTGAGGAGCAGTGAGGACAGTTTGGCTGGAGTGCAGAGTGTAGAAGGGGAGATGTTTACCTAGGCAGGAAAGATCAGTTGGGGCCAGATTGTCTAGAGCTTTAAAAGGAAAACAGAGACGTTTATGTTTTATGTTCGAGGCAAGAGGAAGCCACTGAAGTTGATTGAGTAGGGGACTCACATGGTCAAATCGATACTTAAGGAAAATTACTCTGGCAGCAGTGATTAGGATAGATTGGAGTGGTGAGAGACTCAGAGGCAGGGAGAACAATTAAGAAGTTGTTACAATGACCAAGGTGGGAGGTGACAAGGCCTGAACTAAGGTGGAAGTTCTGTAAGTGGAGAGAAGGGGCTATGAGCACTGGATGTTACAAAGGTAGAAACGGTGAGATTTAGCAACCTGGGGGAGATGACGCTGAGATTTTGAATCTGAAACAATGTTAGGATGGTGGTACCTTATCAGAAATGGGGGAGTTTTAAAGAGGTGAGAATTTAGAGGGAAGATAATGAATTTACTTTCTGACATGTTGAATGTATTAAAAAAAAAAAAGCCAGACACCAACAAAGATTAACATTTCCCAAGTAAGATGAACAGATGTAAATCAGCCATCATAACAAAGAGAGTCAAGAGCCCCAAAACCACCTTAGTCAGCAAACACTTAATCCCCCTGCCAAAAGGAGAGAGTATGACAACTGAGGGCAGTGATGTTGAATATAAACTCACTTGTAAAAATCTTATAGAGAAGGATGATGGAAGAATATAAACAGCACTATTTTTTTTTTTAGTGAGGCAATTAGGGTTAAGTGACTTGCCCAGGGTCACACAGCTAGTAAGTGTTAAGTGTCTGAGGCTGGATTTGAACTCAGGTACTCCTGACTCCAGGGCCGGTGCTCTATCCAACAGCACTATTAAAAAAAATAATTAAACATTTTTATTTATAGTTTTGAGTTCCAATTTTTATCCCTCCTTCCCTCCCCTCCTCTCCTGAGGTGATAAGCAATCAGATAGGGGTTATACATGTGTGATTATGCAAAACATTACCATATTAGTCATTTTGTACAAGAAAACTTGAATAATAGAAAAAATGAAAGAAAGTGAAAAAATAGCATGCTTCAGTCTGTAAATAGCACTATTTTATACTTTATATAGAAACAGTGGTGAGAAAAGTTTGAAGAAAGCTAAATAGAAACTCAATTAAAACCAATTATTCAAGGGACATTTATTGATGAAACGGGAGGACATTGAATAGGAAAAAACATAGGAATTAATCAGTAAATATTTCTTTAACACAGTCTCTTCTCCAACAATGACAATAGAGCCTAGTCACGTGCGGAGTCATCACTGACTCTGATTTGTTTCCTAAGGGAAAAGGACCTTCATAAAATATGTGGGAAGAACAGCTGGACCAGACCAAATATGCACCTAGAAGATCTGTGCTAATGGTGACATGATTATAAGGACATTAAAGAATTTATTCTGATTATAGCTGAAAGAGGTAAGGATGCCAAAGACTTGGGGAAAAAATCCACAGACCGTATTGTTAGGGGAAAAAAGGCAAGAAAATATAAATAACTTCCAACCCCATATGCTTTCCCATCTCTACATCTTTAAAGAATCATTTACACATGCATCGAGGGCATCCTTGATAAGGTACAAAAAGGGAACAGGCAGGCTTGCGCAGATATTCTACAGCAGCCAACATATTTAGCCATACAATCAACTAAGTGGTGCAGAAAATATAGAATCCTACTGTACTTATTGTTTCTTGGCTCTAAAAACATATTTGATTCAGTAGAGCAAAACAACACCTTAAAGACAGTTGGATCTCTTCTATGCATAAATCAGAAAAATTCGTCATTCCTTGAAAGGTGCAATAACAAGTATAATTTTATTTACCCTCTGGTTATTAATATGCATTAAAGGCACAAACGGTGATACAAAGACAAACCAAAGTTGCTACTGTCATGAAGGATTCCAACCCATAGTCTTGTTTGCATATGACAATGTCATAATTGCATCAAGACTTGAAACATACTGAAGGGCCTCCTAAAAGAGAGCCCTAATCACTTTAAAGAGCTCGTGCTAATTATCCACACAAGACAAATGAAGTGGATTTAGAATATTTGATATCCAGATTCTGTTGAATATGACACCCAGAGAGCTGATTTTTCAGTAGACACATCTTGGATAGACGCTGATGGACAATGGCCTGGGTGCAGGATTGAAGGGGAGAAGAATAAACTGGATTGTCTTTGGGAAATGGCAGAGTTCTTTTATCAACATCAAACTTTTCCCTGAAACAAGAAGGAAATGAGGACAGGCATTTATTAAACACTTACTATGTGCCGAGTACTCTGCTAAGCACTTAACAAATATTATCTCTTTTGATCCTCACAACAACCCTAGAAAGTAGATGCTACTATTATCCCCATTTTATAAATGAGGAAACTGCAGCAGACAACAATTAAGTGACTTACCCAGGGTTACTTAGCAAGTAGGTGATGCTGGATTTTACCTCAGGCCTTCCTGACTTTAGGACTAGCACTTATCCACTGGGCCACCTAATTCTTTAGGTGATTGTGTATGACTGTTAAGCATGGACTATCACAGTCTTCAAAGAATTAAAGTTGCAAGTCCCTGAAAGGATGGCAGGGGCACATGTGGGCATGAATAGACTACAACATGTTGCCAATGAAGAATTTTGCAGAAGTGATATAAAAAATATCATTAAAAGGGATTCATGATTAGAAAAGGAGGTGGGCTGGGCATGCCTATAACCAGAGTATGGGATACTGATCATCAGCTACCACACCAAATCAAGAGACCTAGAAGAAAACACGTTTGACAGACCCCTGGTGGAAGATTTATGAGATGACTGTACAAGAGTTGCGCAATATAAGATGATGTTAGGAGTTGCAATCTGAACCATTGGAGGAAGTACCCAGATTACTGAAGTTTTTGTTGTTATTTTAGTTATGTCTGACTTTATAACCCCATCTGGGGTTTTCTTGGCAGAGATACAAGAGTGATTTGCCATTTCCCTCTCCAGGTCATTTTACAGATGAGGAAACAAAGGCAAGCAGTGTTAAGTGACTTGCCCAGGGTCACACAACTAGTAAGTGTCTGAGGTCAGATTTGAACTCAGGTCTTCCTGATTCTAGGCCCAGTGCTCTAGCTACTATGCCACCTGGAAGCACATTTGCCAAGATTACAGGTTCAATGAAGTATTGACGTAGCATAGCATATATTCAGGCTAGAATCCAGAAAACTGGTAACTTTATGTTGTTCAGGGTCTCCTCAGTATGGTCTCTTATTTCCTCCAAGTTCATAGTATTGGGATAATCATCTAGTCAAACTCACAGCTCTGAATTCCCATCATTGTATTTCTATATGTCAAACTAAGATGAATGATGCAGGAACTCTAAGGTATGTAACCAGGAATGTCCCTCCTCTCCTACCTGCCCTCACCCCCAAACACTTACAAACAAAAGGTTGAGGGAATTAACTTTTTCCTGACAATTCCCAGTCTTATGCTGGTGTTTCTCTTGGCTTGCTCTCTCCTCTCTACAGCTACCATTTCTCTCTGCCCATGAAGTTGCTTTTTCCTCACTGAGCTGCTGCTGCTGTCTGTTGGTAGATCACTTCTTCACCGTGCTGCTGACATCTTCTGCTAGGCTTCTTCTTCTCAACACAGAGTGTTTATCTAAATCCATGCTTAGAGCTCTACCAAGGCCCACAGTCTCACCCAGCCAGTGCAAAAGAGAGTCCCTTGGATCAGAATCTTTCTTTTTCTCAACCTCACTCTTCTCTGCTGGGAGCATTTCCAAGCCTGCTCAATAGTTAGGTTGGGGGAATTCTTTTTTATTTCCCAGCATAACCCTAGTAGCTAATGCTAGGACCATGCAAATGACCTATACAGGATATTTGTGTCCATTTTTGCAGGACTTTTATAAGAAAAGTAACAGGGTATAATGAGCAGTGTATACATAGAGATAGGCAGATAAAGAAGTAGATGATGGAGAAATAGAGAGATAGAGCATTTATTAAGCCCTTACTATTTGCCAGGCACTGGGGATGCATATAAAAACAAACAAGTCAGTTTCTTCCCTCAAGGACCTTATGTTATAGGGGAATGTGAGGAAGAAAAGAGAGCTGGAAATGGAGGAGATAATGGCTGGAAATGTACAGGAAGTGAGGTAGAAGCCTGGAACCAAGTAATATAAGACTGGTCTATCAAAGTCCATGGGGGCTCCAAAGTCAGAAGCCCATTCTCAGATGGGAAGGAAGTAAGGGTTCTAGGCCTGACTTTAGTCTTTGGTTCTAGTACTGGCTCGGCCACTGTCTATGGG
Organism: Dromiciops gliroides; assembly: GCF_019393635.1. NCBI lineage: Eukaryota > Metazoa > Chordata > Mammalia > Microbiotheria > Microbiotheriidae > Dromiciops > Dromiciops gliroides. The sequence continues at coordinate 601,207,065 of NC_057861.1, forward strand.
ACCTTCAGCTGGTTGCAGCTTCTCTGCACTCTATGTCCCTCATCTGTATAGGCATGTGGTTGAACTCCACACCCTCTAAGATCCCAAAGTTCTGTGAGTCTATGACAATTTGTCAGTGTGATTCTTGTGAGAAGAGAGGAGAAAATAGGAGATGGGACAAGAAGAAAGTAAAAAAAGGGTTTGGAAGCCCAGTGGAGGAAAAACTGTCAATGCAGGACAGTGTAAGAAGGGATAGAAGTGCTTTGCTCTCTGATCACTTGAGAAGAAAAAGAAGAAAAGAGGGATTGGCAAACCATGTACTTGAAGGAAGAAAAACTCTTTTCCAAAAAAGTCCTGGAAGGCCTAAACTTGAACCCGACAGGTCTCTTTGTCTCACAACCTCAGGGTCAAAGGAAGGGCAGGGGACAGAAATCCAATTCAACAGATATTTTATTCAACATTTACTGTGCACAAAGCATGGCAGGGAGAGAGCACTGGGTAAGAGAGAAGAGACTACACAGACCGTCTGGGTGAGTAGCTTTTTTCATTCTCTGATTGTCTGTAGAGACCTCTCCAGAGTGCAGTTAGAGAAGCATTAAGAGATGGGAAGTATAACCCAGACCAGTGATTTCCAACCTGCAGTTAGAAGCATCAGAGTTATTGCAAGATATCCACCTCATTAAATGTCTCAGTGTAATAGATCTTGCATAACATCAATGTGTTGCTATTTTTCAAATGTATGTAAACACTGTTTTGTTTCATCTTTTGATATTAATTGTTGTATTTTAATACAAGTTCATTTAAAAGCATTACTGAATTTATAGCAGTAAGAAGCAATGTGGGGCAGCTAGGTAGCACAGTGGATAGAGCACCAGCCCTGGAGTCAGGAGCACCTGAGTTATAATCCGGCCTCAGACACTTAACACTTACTAGCTGTGTGACCCTGGGCAAGTCACTTAACCCCAATTGCTTTACCAAAATAAATACATACATACATACATACATAAATACATAAATAAATGAATGAATGAATGAATGAATAGATAGATGGATGGATGGATAGATAGATAGATAGATAGATAGATAGATAGATAGATAGATAGATAGATAGATAGATAGATAGATAGATAGATAGATAGATAGATAAAAGAAGCAATGTGGCCCAGGAGAAGGGAATATGGCTGACATCATGAGACCTTGCTTTTCAAGTATTTTGTTTTCTCAATCAATGCATCCTAATAACTACTTTCATGTGGGAGTCCAATAATTTTTTTAATGTTAAGAAGCAAGCCTTATACTGGAAAGTGTTGGAAACCACTGGTTTGTAGAGCTGAGTGCAGAGATGGCTAATAGAAGGTTCCCTCTTTCTACTTCCCCTCTCAGCTTTCAGCTAACTGAGGTCCAATCTGATAGCCCCATAGATCATGTTTCTCTCCACCAAGCAAGATGCCACAGCAAGTTGTCATCCAAGCAGCAATGAGAAGCCAAGATTCCCTAGTCTCTGTGTACAATTCTTGCTATAAAGCTATTTGGGTCTTACCCTTCCCCACGGTGATCCCATCCCCTTATAAAAGACCTTAGAATGTCCTACCCCCAGGGTTTCATGGACCCCTTTGGCATATGAGCAAAGACTATAGATCTCTTCTCAGAATGATGTATATAAATAATTAAAATACACAGTATTACAAAAGGAACCAATTATATTGAATTACTCTTATTGAAATATTTTTAAAGAAGAAAAAAGAAAGGAGGAAGAAAGGAAGGAAGGAAAACAAGAAGAAAAAGGATGAAGGAAGGATAGAAAAAGGGAAAGAAGTGTGGAAATAAAGAAAAAAGAAAGAAGAGGAAAAGGGGGAGAAAAGAAAGAAGGAAAGAAGAAAGGAAGGAAGGGAGAAGGAGATAGAGAGAAGGAGATAGGGAGAGAGAGAGAGAGAGAGAGAGAGAGAGAGAGAGAGAGAGAGAGAGAGAGAGAGAGAGAGAGAGAGAGAGTCCTTGCATTCTTGCAGACTCTTGCAGGTTAAGAGCTCCGGCTTTAGAAGGAGTTAGGAAATAACAGAACTCAATCTCCGTCAAATTATACTTAATTTCACCATCTCCTACCTTCCACCTACAAATACTCTGAGGTCTATGTGTTTCTTGGAACTGACATCATCCCAAAATCTGGCTCACCACTTTAGGGAGATGCTGGGGGCTCACATACTGACCTTGGAGACAGAAAGAGAGAGCTGGATGGGCAGATGCTGCCCTCTAGTGGCTATATCTAGAACATCCAACTCTTGCTACCCTTCCGTTTGTACTTGGAAACATAGAATGCTATTTACACATGATTTTCATTATACTGAATGAAAATATATCCTGACTCTTCTTAATTGACAGTGTTGCTGATTCAAAGGAATTTTGCCTAATTTTGCTATGAGAAAACACAGGGGAATCCTTTTATAGGATTTAATGGTAGAAAGAAGACAGATATGAATTATATAGTTACAATGCTTTAGGAATCTGGTGAAGCCTATGGATCCTTCCTCAGAATGTTTTTAAAGGGGGTAATGTTAAGTTGTAGTTAGAGGTTAGTGAAAATAAGGCTGTAGTTTTTCCCTCATTCAAGTTCACAGATCTCCTGAAATTGATCCACAGAAAACTTAGGTGTTAAGAACCCATATATAAGACCCATTTTATATATATATATATATATATATATATATATATACACATATACATATATATATACACACACACACATATATATAAATATATACATACATATATATGTGTGTGTGTGTATATAGATAGATAGATAGATAGATAGATAACCAACTAGGTTCTAAAGAAGTTTTACTGTATACGAATTTTGATACACCAATGCTACATCTGGACTGTTACTTATTTTTATCTCACCTGCAGCAAAAAAAAAAAAATTTAATTGGCTCTGTCAGCCCCTAACTCTACCATTACAAGAAACAGATTTGAAGTTGAAAAGGCTACAAGCCAAGACTAAAGTGAAGGGAGTATTGGTGCATGATTTTTTGTTTGCAGATGATTGTGCATTCGATACAGTCTCTGAAGTTGAAATTCAATAAAATATGGATCGATTCTCTGCTGTTTGTACTAATTTTGGCCTAACAATTAATACCAAGAAAACACAGGCACTCCATCAGTCAGCACCACATCATCCATATGTGGAAACATCAATTACAGCAAATGGAATAGTTTTGAATACTGTAGATATCTTATCTTGGCAGTATACTTTCCAGGCATGCACACATTGATAATAAGATTGACACATACATTACCAGAGCTAGCTCAGAGTTTGGAAGGCTCTGAAGGAAAGTGTGGGAGAGAAGAGGTATTAGACTGATTACCAAACTGAAGGTCTACAGAGACTTTGTGCTGACCTCATTGTTGTATGCCTGTGAAACCTAGACAGTATATCAGCACCATGCTAGGAAACTAAATTGCTTCCATTCAAATTGTCTTAGGAAGATTCTGATGATCACCTGGCAGGATAAGATTCCAGACACTAAGGTCCTCTCTCTTTCAAGCTAAACTGCTAAGCATTCAGTCTCTATTGCAGTGAGTGTAACTCTGACGGATTGGCCACATTGTTTGAATGCCAAAAGTATGCTTGCCTAAAAGACTATTTTATGGAGAACTCACACAGGGTAGGAAAAGTGATATAAGGACACTCAAAGTCTCTCTTAAGAACTTTGGAATTGACTGCGTGACATGGGAGACACTGTCAAAGGACCACCCAGCTTGGCATGCCTTCCCCCAGAGAAGGTGCTGTGCTCTATGAGCAAAGCAGAATTGAAGTAGCTCAAAATAAATGCAAGATGTGCAAATTTAGAGAATCCACCCCAAATATTCACATGAATTATTTGTGCTTGATCTGCAGTAGGACATTCCAAGCTCACATTGGTCTGATCAGCTACAGTCAGACACACTGTAACTTGACTCTAACATAGTGATGTCATTTTTTCTCTTCGAAAACAAAGGACAGTGACCACTATCAATGTGAGGAAGTCAAAAGCTACCCAGATTTAGGCTAGGTGAGAGGCCAATAAAACTAGTTGATGCTTGCCAGTGATGCTAGGCAAGAGAACAAGCTGACTTTGGTCTGCTTGAGTCCTGGAAGGAGGATTGAGGGCTGAGGCATTGGTAGGTCAGTAGAATCAACTTGGGTGGGGGGGGGGTGGAGATTTCAGAAAGTGAAGACTAGGTAAGTTGGTAAGAAATATTGATCAACAGTAGAAAAGGGAACTTCTTTGTCTCTCTTGATCCATCTCAAAGAGCTAATTAAATCAAGTATATATATATATATATATATTTTTTGCTTAGCATGGAACTCCATGGATCAGTGGTCCTTATAGAAAAAGAATCCCCATTCTTTGTAGTATGGAATTACAGGTATGGAAAAAACTCTGAGAGATCATCCATCCCAATCTCTGTCTTCAGGCAAGATTCCTAGATGGTCCCCGACACATCAAAATCTAGTGTTTTTAAAGACATTAAGAGGAGATTTCAATATTTGTGAATAATCCATTTCAGTATCTAAAAATACTGGCAAGAACGCTTTTACCTATAACTGCCCTAGATCTCATCTGTTCTTGTTCTGGTTTTAGTGGAGAACAGTTTGTCCGCATGACCTTTCTTAACCTCTAGGGTCTAGAATAAGAGTAAGTGAAGGGTGGGAGATGGAGATGGAGAGCTCATTTTCCTGGGCTACCCTCCACCATGAACTTGGAGCTAGTCCAAGACAATTCCAAAGGACTCATGATGAAAAATGCTATTGACCATCAGAGAGAGAGAACTGATGAATTCTGAGTGAAGAATTTTTCTTCCCTTTTTTTGCAACATGACTAATATGGAAATATGTGTTGCATGCCTTCACATGTATAAGGTGTAACAAATTGCTTAGCTTTTCAATGGGTGGAGGAGGGACTGGAGGGAGAAAGAGAATTTAGAATTCAAAAATTTTAAATAGGGGAAGCTAGGTGGTGCAGTGGATAGAGCACCAGCCCTGGAGTCAGGAGGCCCTGAGTTCAAATCCGGCCTCAGACACTTAACACAACTAGTAAAGCTGTGTGACCCTGGGCAAGTCACTTAACCCCAATTGCCACACACACACACACACACAAATTTTAATGAATGTTGAAAAAGAAAGGAAGGAAGGGAGAGAAGAAGGCAGGAAGAAAGAGAGAGAGAGAGAGATGTCACAAGGTGATAGGATCCATTTTACAGATGAAAGGAATTGATAGTATATACCATAAATCTAAAAGAAGTTGGGATTACTTTGGATTGGATTGGTATGAGGAGGAAGTAGAACTTGTACTGGACCTAGAAGGATTGTGTAGGTTTTAAATCCAGAGAGAAAACAGGATGAATGGTCTGAGCAAAGGCACAGGTGAGACAAAACACAAAATCTGTTATGGGTTAGTGAGTATGTCAGTTTGCCTTAGGTAGGGGCAGTGTTTAAATAAGGAAGGAGTAAAAGATGTGTCTGGCATGGTAGAGTGGGATCAGGTTTTAGATTTTACTTTAAGGAATGTGATCTTAATCTGTAGGTAAATTAATCTCTGGGTCAATCTACACAAATAAATGAAACCATTGAAGGTTTCATTTATTTGTGTAGAGGTCTGTGTGTGTGTGTTTATTTACATAATGTACAAAGGTGTATTTTTGTAAAATTTTTGTATATGAATGTATGAGTATGTAAATGTTATGGCTATTTCATGTTTGAGTATATGTGTGAGAGAGAATGAATGGGGACAGCTAGGTGGTGCAGTGGATAAATCACCAGCCCCGGATTCAGGAGGACCTGAGTTCAAATCTGGCCTCAGACACTTGACACGTTCTAGATGTGTGACCCTGGGCAAGTCACTTAACCCTCATTGCCCTGCCAAAAAAAAAAAAAAGAAAGAAAGAAAAGAAAAGAAAGAGAGAGAATGAACCTTTTGTGAATGTAAGCACTCAGAAGACAATGATGAAAAAGAGATATATTGATGGGGGCTCAGTTTTTGAATAGACAACAAATCAAACAATATTTTGAAACCAGACCTGGGTAAGAAGCATGCTGTAACTAGATGACCTCTGAGATCCCTTCCAACTCTGAAATTCTGTGATTCTCTTAGCTGCTGGCTTTCATATGCCTCTGCCTACTCCTGGAGATGGTTATAATTAAGACATAGGCTTCTATTAGAAGCAGCCAAATTTCACCCTTCATCAGCATACTTTTCTTCTATCTTTGCTCACCTTCCAAATGTCTCATCCTCTCAGACACCAGAAGGCATAAACTGTTAACAAGGCAGGAAAAGAAAATTAGACCACATATCCCCATATCACCTCTTTCTCAAGCATCAGTTCGGTGTTGACCTCCTACCAATCAGGAAGTATTTTTCCCCTTTTTCTCTTTTTGGAAAGACTTATTTGAATATTTCTCCTTCTATAGGCTTTCTCCTACATAGAGTCTGTTTAATTGTACTTTATGTATAATGACATGTTAACTTCTTTGCTGGTTTCCCTTAGCAACAGACTTCAGCGCTACATTATATCAGCCACAGAGATTTCTTAAAGCTACAAAAGCATTTGAACTGGCAGATTGAATAGCAAATTAAACAGAAAGTCAACTGATTGCACATAGTTAGTATAAATGTGTTCAGTTTAGATGTAATTCCAACCCATGCAGTGTCTAAAAGGCTTTGAGGTCCTGGTATAGGCTAATTCCACAAGGAATATTTACTGTGTTCTCAGAAATATCCATAAACTATTCATTTATGGACAAAGCGCCACTTCACTTCAATCTTCTAAACTTAATAGAACTATTTCCTAACTAGAAATTGGCTTCTACAACTTTGAATAGAAGAAGATTTAGGAGATTTTGTCATTTTGAATATAGTCAGGTGAAGCTTTGGCTGTGTGCTACTTTTACTGGTGTAATTATCTTAACAAACACACTGACTTCTACCTCTTGCTGCCACATGCTCATCTAACTTCAAGAAAAGATCTCTCAGAGATCACTAAAACTGAAAAGGGAGCATTTAGGTAGCTTAGTAGATAGAACGCTGGCTCTGAAGTTGGGGGGGGGACCTAAGTTCAGATTTGACCTCAGACACTTACTGTGTGACCCTGGGCAAGTCACTTAACCCCAATTGCTTTAAACATCCGGGGCCATCTCCAGTCATCCTGATATGTCTTGCCACTGAACCCAGATGACTCTGGAGGAGAGAGTGAAGATGGTGACTTTGCACAGTCCTGCCTCACTTAAATCCAATTCACTGTAAGTCATGATGGGACCCTAATGTCAGGGTCCTCTTCCAGAATGGACAAACAATGACAAGACCAAAGAAAGTCTCCAATTGGTTCACCTCAACCTGAGTTAAGGAAAATTTCTTCTCCCATTTGGGTTGACTGCTCCTTTCCCAATCTTGATCTGTGTGCTTATTGGCTTGGACTAAAATAGTTATAAATGACTATATTCTTTAACAGAGCCTCAAGTAACAAAGAAACACAGACAAACAATTAAAGGGACATAGTAGACTATGATGGCTACATCTGGGGTTTGGGGGATGCTGTGTGTATTACATCTCTCTTTCTCCCCTGCCTCTCAGAAGGGAAATAGAAAATGAAGCAATTATGTGAATAAAGAAGAGCTGGGGTCCTTAGACAGCTCTCCAGAAAAGGAAAGTGAAGCTGTGGACTACCACAGTTCACCACCACTCACAACTGCTGCTTCCTGGCCAGTGCTCCATTCCAGCCCATTCTCACTGACCAGTCCTCTCCTACCTTTCACAGGAAATCCCAGAAAGAGGAAGGGAGAGGTCCAGAGGGTAGAATCACTCCATTTAAAATCTACTGAGTGTAGGAGCAGCTAGGTGGCACAGTGGATAGAGCACTGGCCTTGGAGTCGGGAGTACCTGAGTTCAAATCCAGTCTCAGACACTTAACACTTACTAGCTGTGTGACCCTGGGCAAGTCACTTAACCCCAATTGCCTCACTAAAAAAATAAAATAAAATAAAATCTACTGAGTGGTCTGTTCTTCCTGGTTTAGTGGGATGCTGCTTTGAAGCAGCTCTCTTCTCCTCTGTGCTAAGTGCTTTTACAAGCATTATCTCATTTGATAAGGAAATAAGGAGGGGGAAGATTGATGATACCACCTGCTGTTTGCTATGTCATCCCAAAGTGCCAAGCCCTTCGTGTTCAACCACACTGGTCCCAGAAGCTGTTGGAGCTTGGCACATTCTCCATGAAGTATATTCCAAAGTCACGAAATAATATCTTACAAATGAGGTTGTACTCTAATTCTACATTGTGCTTTGCTTCTACATCACTTTATTTGGTAAGGCAATCAAATATGTGTTGGCTGAGGTGATTTCTGTCAGACGGCCAGACAATAAACATTTATTAATCGTCTACTATATGCCAAGAATTGTGCTTAGTGTTGGGGATACAAGTTAAAAAGAAAGAAAGAAAGAAAAGAAAAGAAGAGAAGAGAAGAGAAGAGAAGAGAAGAGAAGAGAAGAGAAGAGAAGAGAAGAGAAGAGAAGAGAAGAGAAGAGAAAAGAAAAGAAAAGAAAAGAAAAGAAAAGAAAAGAAAAGAAAAGAAAAGAAAAGAAAAGAAAAGAAAAGAAAAGAAAAGAAGAGAAAAGAAGAGAAGAGAAAAGAAAAGAAAGACAGTCCTTACCCTTAAGGAGCTTACAATCTAATGATAGAAGACAACACACAAAAGCAAACTGAAAATGGGGGTAGGGAATAGTGGTGGTACTTGGATGGGAACAAAGTAGAAGAATCTGGAATTTGAAGCAAGGAAGATAATCCAAATGGGGGGGGGGGAACTTGGACCTTATTAATACTGGAAAAATAAGATGACAGAGAACAGCAACAACTATTGACTTTTCCATGTCATATGAACTCATCTAAGCACAAATCAAAAATAACCTCCTGACGCCATTAGTAGGGTGCAGACAGACTTTCACAGGTGATGTTCTATAGCAGAACATATCATCACCATTTTGCATTTGACTGAAAAAGTAAAAAAAAATCAAAGATTTCACTATTGCTTGTTTGTTCACTACAAAAAAAACCCCAAAACACTTGATTTAATGAAGCAAGAAACTACCTCAAAAACTCTCTTCCAACAAGATGTCTCTAGAACATTGTAGACTTATAGTTATAATGAGCCTCAGAGGTCATTTAGTCCAAATTCTTCATTCTACAGAAGCCCAGAGAGGGTAGGTGATTTATCCAAAATCACACAGTAAGTGACAAAATTGAGATTCAAACAAGTTCCTATAACTACAAAACCCAGTGTTCTTTCCACTATCCCACCCTGCCTCTCCCATAAAAATTCTTCAAGATTCCTTGAAAGGTATAACAATAGAAATAACCCTGTTCAAGGACTCTCTGGCCATAAACATAAAGAGAGGCATAAAATAAGGAAAGTATGCTCACCAAAGGCGTTCATCACTATGAGATCCAGTGAAGGATTCAAGTTGAAAAGGAATTTCCTGAAACTGGTGAAGCCCTCAAAAAGTTCCTTGGGTTTTTTGTGCCAGTTGTATAAAGCCCCAGAACATCACAGAGCATCCAGATCCATTCAAAAGAATATGATGTGTTTTCAGTGATGCAGTGGTCATATATAGCTCTGTAGGACTTATGAAGATTGCAATCTGTCTACAGAGAAAGAACTGATGGTGTTGGAAAACAGATGGAAGCATTTTTTTGACAGTTCCTTAATCTGAAGTTTTGTTTTTGTCTGTTTTCTCTCACAACCTAACTAATGTGGAGATGTTTTCCACGACTGGTCATGTATCATTTATATTGAATTGCTTGAGTTCTTGGGAGTGAGGGGTGGGAAGGGAGAGGGGGGAGAGGTTGGAATACAAAGTTTTTAAAAATGATGTCAAAATTTGTTTTTACATGTAATTTGGAAAATAAAATTCTAAACAGAAAAAAAAGAATATGATGTGACCATCTACACAAGAAAAATCAAGTGGATGAAGAATGTTTATCGCCCAGATCACAGCATGCATTTGAATGGACAAGCTATAGAGCTTGTCAATCAGTATGTAGATCTTCAACAAACAGTACAAATGGACAATGTGCTGGGGCCAGAATTAACAGGTAGGGTAGAGTTGGCTAGATTGCCTTCAGGAAATTGCCAAATTCTTCTAATGATCCCAAGTTTCTCCTGGGACAAAGGCCCAAAATTTCAAAATTAATATCCTACCAGTAGTTTTGCATGGCTACAAAGCATGGAATACCACAGTCTCTGAAGAATTTAAAATTCATACCACACTATGAGAAGACATATTCTTCAAATTCTTTGAAGACTTGTTGGGGGAGGGGTTCTGCAGAGATAGAACATTGCAAATAGTGTCACATTTTTTAAAAAACTTAATAAACATTTTAATTTAAAGTTTTGAATTCTAAATTCTATTCCTCCTTCCCTCTCTCCCCTCTCCCCTCCCTGAGGCAGCAAGAATTCAGCTATAGGTTATACATGTCCAATTATTTAAACATTGCCATATTAGTCATTTTGTATAAGAGAAATTGAATAAGAAAAAACGTTAAATAAAGAGAAAATAGCAATTTTTGTCAAATAATGAGTTTTTGTTACAAAAGCTTAGACCTTTGGGTTTATCATATACTAGATTACTATAGTAACTTATTACAGTGCAATTTACATGTATTCTGTTCCATTGATCCACCACTCTATTTCTTAGCAAGTACCAGATGGTTTTGAAAATTACCTCTTTAAAACACAGTTTGAGATCTGGTACTGCTAGACCACCTTCTTTCACAGTTTTTTATTGATTCTCTTGATATCCTAGAGCTTTTGTCCTTCCAGATGAATTTTGTTATTATTTTTTCTAGCTCTATAAAATATTTTTGATAGTTTGATTGATATGGTGCTAAATAAATTTAGGTAGATCTGCCTGAGCATCACTAGGCACATGGCATGCATTTCTGAGACATTTGCCTGAGGAAAAGGTGCAATCTGTGGCCTAGAACAGAACCATTAGCTGACCCATATAAAGGTGGCATGATCCCGTCCTCATTAGCATCACATTGTCTGACTGAGCTAACCAGAAACTCTTAGCCACAATCTTAAACAATGCTTCAACTTCCCTAGAGACAGAACCTCTTGAGGCAGCTTTCTCTCTTGCCTCATAATTAAAACCTCTTTATGATGTATTGAGTGACACAGGTTTTACACCCCCTGTCATGTGGGGATGGTGAATTACGGAATTCTGGAGGCATAAAGTGTCCAGGACTCTGAGCTTCAGGGAACAGGAATGGCTAGTCTCTTTGCCTTGGTGGAATTTGGATCATGCTGAAATTGATTTTTGCTCTTTGGAATAGTGGCTATGCTCATTACACCTTGGGGTCCTTGTTCCTTATCGTAGTCCTGTGGCAGTTCTGTTATGGATTTAGGAAAACAGCTAAGAGCTGCTGCCGGGTAGGTAAACACCTAAGTCACTTTCCCCCCTTCCCCACTCCCTAGGGCCACAAAAGAGTATAAGAAGCCTGCTTGGGCCTTAGACAGAGCTGATCCTCTTCCTCATCTTTTCTCCCACCTTTTTTTTTAGTAGAATTTTATTTTCCAAAATATATGTTATGTCATTCCCGATCTTTTCTTCCTTCTCAAATCAAGGGTCTGATTGAGCCACCAGATGGAAAAAAAGCCTTTTCTTAGGAATCCCTCTTGGTAGGATAGCCTCATTACAAAGCCAGAAAGGGGATGGGGTGGAGTAGAGTAGTAAGGCTTGGTAAGAGACTATACAAAGTAGAATGACTAGAGAGAGAAGACTGGAAAACTCGTGTGAGCATCATTTCCTTTGAGATGTAAAAAAAAAAAAGAATAAACTCTCATTCTTTCACTTCTGTCTTTCAGCGTCAGATTAAAGTCAAAAGGCGTTTCAAAAGTATGGAACAAAGAGGTGAGATCTTAAATTAAGCCTTTAGCCCCATCCAACCTACCCCAGAAGCTAAGCTTCACCTTCCCACAACTCCCTTGGGGTCCCATCCAAAGCCTAGAACATTTCCTAAACTCTGTTCTGTCCCAATTACAGGATTGAAGGAATGAGGGGGCAGGGCAGTGGCCCATCCTAACCCAAAGTGATCTTGTAAAACTCCTGGGGCTGTCAGAGAGCCTACGCCACCCAGTCTTCTGCCAAGGGTCACCTGCTCAACCTGTTCCAACTTTCCTTATGCTTAACCCCTAACTTTGTTCCTCCTCACCAAGACCTCCAGGGTGTCCATCCCTCAGTCCTTTCCAAAGCTATGACCCCTGTGCTGTCTACACTCTTCTCCCTTCCCTCTTTCAATGCCTTGATGAGCCTGTCCAAATCTACACTATCCTCCACATTTGATTTGAATCCCTTGAATCCTATCACTGATCATACCTTGCCCCAGCACTGGACTACTCCCATCAGCCTTCGCTCCTATTCACATGCTGCTGAACAGAGCTGGAGAAAGTCATATAAGTCATACATCCAATCTATTACCAAGTCTTGTCATCTCCCACTTCACATCTCTCATATATGCCCTGTTCTCTCTGCTCACATAGCTACCTTTCTGGTGCTAGCTCTTATCACCTCATTGGAATAGCCTTCCAGTTGGTCTGCCTACTCCCTAGAATCTCCCCTTCAAGTCCATCATCCATCCCCTCCGCAACCAAAGTCATCTTAAAACTCTGGCCATATACTTCCCTACTCTCTAATCTCCAGTGACTCCTTATTACCTCCCAAGATCAAATAGAAAACATTCTGTTTGGCTTTTAAAGCCCTTCACAAACTGGTCCCTTCCTACATTTTCACCTTTTGCCTCTCTCCCCACACATTCCACAATCCTTTGATGCTAATAATCTTGCTGTTCTTTGTATATAGCACTCCCATGGATTACCATCTTTGCCTGGAATGCTCTTTCTCCTTCCTTCAAGGCTCAGCTCAAATCCCACTGTCTGAAAGAGATCTTTCCTATTCCCTCACCTCCACCCCAGTGTCAGTGCCAGTGCCTTCCCTCTTGTGTATACAGTTACTTGCATGCTGTCTCCCCTATTAGGATGTGAGTTCTCTGAAGGCAGGAACTATTTCTGTCTTTCTTTGTATTCCCAGGACTTAGCATAGTGCCTGGAACATATTAAATGCTAAATAAATGCTTGTTGATTGACTGATTGATTCTGCTGGCTTCCTAGTTTGGCGATCTTCCCAGAAAGACATCAAGACCCCCTTGGAACTGTTGGCCAGCCTGAAAAGGTGATCTACCCCCATATTCCCATCCCTCATCTCCCCATTCCCAGCATCAACTGAATGAATCCCAAACTCCCAATCTAGCATGTGAGGAGGAGCACTAATGGAACCTGAACAAAAAAAACTTGCAATGATCCTGTTGGACACTGTGATTAGAAGATGGGGGGCCGGGGGCAGCTAGATAGCGCAGTGGATAAAGCACTGGCCCTGGATTCAGGAGGACCTGAGTTCAAACCCAGCCTCAGACACTTGACACGTTCTAGCTGTGTGACCCTGAGCAAGTCACTTAACCTCAACTGCCTCACCAAAAAAAAAAAAAAGAAGAAGAAGAAGATGGGGGGCCCATCCTTGAAACAGTGCTCAACAACAACAACAAGTGTTGAATTCCTTATAGGGCTTCCCTGATGGTAAGAGAAAGATGCCCATAAATTAAAAAATGGGAAGGGGGTGTGAGACACCTATTCAGAACTCAGTACTAGCATCTCCAGTGATATTGGTCCTGGGATTCAGAAGTTGGTTATTGATTAATCTTAATTTTAAAAATACATGTTTTAAATGCATTAAAAATACAGATTACAGAGGAAACCCATTATATACAGTTGCCAAAATATATATTTTTTAAGTTCAGGAACCCCATGCTAAGAACCCTGCATCTAGGTGCTTCTTTTTTTGTTTTGTTTTTTGTTTTTTAAGTGAGGCAATTGGGGTTAAGTGACTTGCCCAGGGTCACACAGCTAGTAAGTGTTAAGTGTCTGAGGCCAGATTTGAACTCAGGTACTCTTGACTCCAGGGCCGATGCTCTATCCACTGCGCCACCTAGCCGCCCCATCTAGGTGCTTCTTAAAATAGCCATAGAGGGGGCAGCTAGGTGGCACAGTGAATAAAGTTCCAGCCCTGAATTCAGGAGGACCTGAGTTCAAATCTGACCTCAGACACTTGACACTTACTAGCTGTGTGACCCTGAGCAAGTCACTTAACCCTCATTGCTCTGCAAAATAATAGTAATAATTTTAAAAGCATAGAATCAAATACATAGGACTTTAAGGGAAAACAATTATATTGAAATATAGTAATCAAAATATATTTAAAAATAAATTTCACAAACCTCCTGACACTTATCCACATCTACTCCCTTGGTGGAGGGGGGTGGGTGGGGCCACATTCATGTCCTTTGTGGGGAGAGCAATGTCCATGAACCCCAGGTTCAGAACTTCTACTTTAGTGAGGATTTTTTTTTTGTGGGGCAATGGGGGTTAAGTGACTTGCCCAGGGTCACACAGCTAGTAAGTGTCAAGTGTCTGAAGCCAGATTTGAACTCAGGTGCTCCTGAATCCAGGGCTGGTGCTTTATCCACTGCGCCATCTAGCTGCCCTATTGAACTTCTACTTTAGAGAGAGAAAAAGAGTAGAATGCAAGCTTCTTTTTTCTTTCTTTTTTTTTTTTCAGTGAGGCAATTGGGGTTAAGTGACTTGCCCAGGGTCACACAGCTAGTAAGTATTAAGTGTCTGAGGCCAGATTTGAACTCAGGTACTCCTGACTCCAGGGCCGGTGCTCTATCCACTGCGCCACCTAGCTGCCCCTGAATGCAAGCTTCTAAGGAAAAGGGAGTTTCTCTAGAAGTAACTAGTGTCCTGGTTTTCCCTAATAGGCCAACCTGGATTCCCAAAGAAAGCAACATTCGGAAGTTGCTGTGTAAGGACCCTGCCTGCTCCATTTGTAATTCTGTGGTCTTGGAAACAAAGTTCCTGCTATCTGGTGAGAAAGATGCGCACACCCCCCTACTGCTGAACATATCACCTGCATCTTCTTGCTTAGAGGGTATGACTATGTCTACTTTTTCTCTTGATCAAAGTTTGGATCAAAGCTCATCTGAGGAATCCCTGTTGTCCCCACTCCCAGTCCAAACTCCTTTAACTCAGACAGGCTCCCTACCTCCCCCCGGGGTCCCAGACCACTGGACTGACCAACTGGGGAAGAAGCTCCATGTAACCAGTATGTCACGTCCCCCCTCTGAGGCCTCTTCTTCCAGTCCAGAGAAACCCAAAGACCCAGCAATGAAGCAGGATGCCAGTGATGACGACGGGGAACAGTCTTTCACGGAGAGTACCAAGACCGAGGCTTTTAAATCAAAAGACATCTTGCTGAATACTGAGTTCCTGCAGTTGACCAAGAACCCTTCAACGTTACAGTCCCTCACGGTTTTGCCCAGCACCCTTTCATTCCTTAGCCCTGAAGTCCAGACTCTTCTAGAATTGCACATTAAAAAGAGAGTGCATTTCCAGAGATGGGGTCTCCCCAAGAGAGTAGAAAAATCACTCAAACAATTCATGCCAGACACTTCTCTCTTTTACTGCCCTGGGAATCGAAGAGTCCCTTTAATCCCAGAGGAGGTTTCCAACATACCTGCTGCAGAGATGAAGACTGCAGCTAACTACCCCTTGGCACATCGGCCTAGTTGGCCCTTCTTTGGCTCTGACATGATCCCTGTAGATTTGGGGCAAGCCGAGCCGAAGAGAACTTTGGAAAAGTCCCCAAGCCCTGTTAAGATGGCCCTTCCTCCTCCTTCCATCCCAGTCTTGAAGAACTTCTGTCCCCTGAATGGGGGTACTACTGAAGTCAAAAATAGTTGTGTGCAACAGAAGCACAGCCAACTTTTCTGGGGTCTCCCCTCTCTGCACAGTGAATCCCTGGTAGCCACCTTCCTGAGGGATGACTCCTCCTCCCCACCTGTGAATGACGACAAGTTCTCCACTGTGGACAGTAATTTCCTCTTTAATGAGCTGCCACTCATTCCCTTGCTGCCACATTCTATCCCGCCGCCTTCTCTGCCTACCCCAGTCGGAAGCAGCATCAAAACCCCCGAAGAGAACCAGATGAATGTCCCATTTCTCACCGGATCTGAATGTGAAACCTTGGACTGGCATCTACTCCAGAGACAGTTCCAGGCGCTGTGGGGTCTGCCCCCCCTAATTCAGATGCCTCAACCGTCCCAGAGCCCCCCTGATCATGAACTCTGTGAGGCAGACCAGGTCCTTATGCCTCCTTGGCCTAAAATGAATGTCTCCGTCCTCACCAGGGAGCTCGTTTTCCTCCCAGACCACACCAGGAGGCTCCTGGAGCTTCATTTTCAGAGGCGGCTCCTCCGGAACCAGCCGAACCCACCGCAGTCAGTCCAGAAGTCTGTGCCCCTGCTTCTGTCCCCAATGAACCAGCCACAAGTCCCTGAGAGCACTGCAATCAATATGCACATGAGACTTCAGCAGAATGAGAATCCCCAACTCAAGATGGCCCACACACCTACTCCAGTGATGACTCCTTCCCACTTCCTTGAGTCTGAAACCTATCCCAAAGCTAAGGAGATTGTGCAGACACACATGGAGAAAAAATGCCTACAGATCAAACAAGGGATCTTTCCAGACATCATATGCGGGTCATGGAACATCGGGAACCAATTGTCAGTAGGAGACCTTCATACCCAGA
The DNA here is from genome assembly GCF_019393635.1 of Dromiciops gliroides. Classification (NCBI taxonomy): domain Eukaryota; kingdom Metazoa; phylum Chordata; class Mammalia; order Microbiotheria; family Microbiotheriidae; genus Dromiciops; species Dromiciops gliroides. Next base: position 601,223,773 of record NC_057861.1, read on the forward strand.
GAACTTTTGGAGCTATCCACGCCAATATGGAGTCAGAAGGCCTGGCTTTCCAGGATCCAAATGCAGCAGCATGGATGGAGCTGAGCATGGACCAACAACCACTGACTCCCCTGGTTAAAACCATTAGGCAGCCGGATCAGGCTATGAACCTCCCACAGAGTATGATTGAGAAACTGGAAATGATTTTGAGACACAAATACTTGGCTTTCTTATCAGGATTACCAGCTCTTTACTATGTGGCTTTCTTTAGGGCAATGTCCCCTTTAGCTATTTCCCAAACTGAAATATTTGACAAGGGTCAAGGGGCCGGAAACGAACAAATGGACCCCACAAGCTGCAGGATTTGGGCCAAAGGACAATCAGTTCTCCCCAGAGCTGAGGTTAATGATTCCACTGTGAATTCTGGACACACTGGAAATGGATTATGGGTTTCACAACAGATAAAAGTCTCAGAGCCAGTACCAGAAAGAGGAGGTGATAAGAAGAGTCCAGAGGAAATAGATGAGCAGAGAGGGTCTGGCTATCCACAGTGTCCCAACTCACCAAGCAAATCCATCGTCTTAACCAAGATGAATTCCCACCTGAGGAAGAAGGTGTTGGAAGTAAACCTGGGGATTCCTCAAAAAGCTACAGATTCCAGGGAACTCTCTGAAGCTCTAGAATCCCCTTTACCCCAGCCTTCCTTAGCACACGTTCCCACAGTTGTGAGTCCAGAAAGTCCCAAAGAAGTACAAGGAACTCTCAGCTGCCCCAGGAGCCAAGAGCTCCCAGAAATGTGCTCATCACCAGCAGCTCTACCTGTTGAGGTTCCAAGCTGGACATATTTTAAGGAGCAGCTCTCCAGTGAGCTGGAGCTCAGTTTGATGAGGATATCAGAGAACCAAACTCAAAGCTGCCCCTCAGCTATTCCCCAGACATCCCCTCAGATTCCAGGCCTCCAGGCCTCCAAGGCTGCCCAGTCACACCCCCAGAAAAAGCCTAGTGGGGACATGGTTGATGCACAAGTGCTATGTGTTCACATGGAGGCAGAACGGAGCAACCTAGGCCAAGGGGTGTACTGGAATTTAGAGTCACACACTCCCTGGCATTGCCAGAACAAGGCTAGAGGCTCAACCCCAAACAAGATAGAAGGCTCCAAAGGAGATCAGGGTGGAGGGGATGCAGAGTGGGGGACCTCTTCTCTCAAAAGAAGGAGCCATGCCCTCAAGGCCAGAAGGCCTATGAACAGGACCCACAGATCCTCAGACAACAGGGACAATTATCATACTCCCCGCCTCCGGGAACTTTGCCAATCCTTTCCCAAAGCTGAGGATTTGGGGCCACCCTTTGGAGTGCCAGGGAGGACGGAGGCTGAAGGGGAAGACTATAAAGGCAGACAAAGGAAGTTGAAGCTCTCATCTCCAACAAGGGACCCTGAGCATTCCCAAGCCAGTGGCCCTAAAAGTCCCATCAAAGTGGCCCAAACAAAAGGTGTGCAGGTCCCAGAGAGGACAGTTTCTACTCCCCAGGATCAAAACCCTTTAGAAAACAACTTCAGGGAAAAGATAAAACACTTCTTTCACTGGCTCAGCTTCAGGAAAAAACTTAGGAATCAGAACACATCGGACATCTTCTCAAGGGTTGAGGCTACATCACCCAAAAACGATATTCCTAAGCCAGTCCTGATCTCAGCCAAAGGATCCACAAGTAAGGGACAGAAAGTCAAAAAGAATGTGGAATTCAAGGAGCACTACTACCCATGCACAAGTAAGAACCTTCTGGGCAGCACTGAGCCTCCCCCCACAAGTCAGGTTCATCATCCTAATTGCCGAGAGAGCCGCCACCTCTGGAACACGGAACTCTGCCGGCGCTCCAGTAGCTGTTCAGACACATCCATTCAGCAGCAAAATGACTCTTCTTCCCTCTTGCCTTCTGAGAAAAACATTTGCTCCCTCAGAAAAAAAACCCCATAACCAACAGAGAGAGTGAGTTCATTCTCATGAATGCGTGCTCTCTGATGAGGACCAGTATTCATTTTCATTGATGAGGGGCTACTGTCTTCCCCAAATATATTCTATTCCTCTAATGAGAGCACAGAGTCTTCTATCCTTTTACCCACCTACCTCCCTACTCTGTTGTTTGGGGCTTGTGAGGAAGACTCTAGAAAAGCATGAAACAGGAAAAAGAAATCATAAGGGATATTACAAGGTTAAACTGTTTACATTCCTACATGGACAGATGATACTTGTAACTCAAAAACTTTCTCATTATTAGGGCAGCTGGATGGAGTATATTTAGACAGGGTACAGGTGTAAGTTGAATATGAAAGATGATATCTTTCAAAAAATAAAATTAAGGGGTGTGAGAGGAATACATTAGGAGAAAGGGAAAGGGAGAGGTGGAATGGGGTAAAGTATCTCACATAAAAGAAGCAAGAAAAAGCTATATAATGGAGGGGAATATGGGGAGAGGTGCTAGGGAGTGAGCGAACCTTACTCTCATCAGAATTCGCTCAAAGAGGAAATAACATACACACTTGATTGGGTATAGTAATCTATCTTATCCTGCAGGAAAGTAGGAGGGGAAGAGGATGAGTGATAGAAAGGAGGGCAGATTGGGGGAGGGAGCAGTCAAAAGCAAAACACTTTTTTAAAATTTGAAAACCCTCTCTCATTCCCTCCCTCACTACCCTCCCCCCTCCCCAAGGTTGCAAGCAATCAATATAGGTAATACATGTGCAATTATGTAAAACATTACCATATTTGTCATTTTACATACAAAGACTCAAATTTTTTTAAAAAGAGAAAGCGAAAAATACCATGCTTCAGTCTGTGTTCAATCAATTATCAGTTCTTTCTCTAGAGGTGGATAGTATGTTTCATCATTAGTCCTTTGGGATTGTCTTGGATCATTGTATTGCTGAGAATAGTTAAGTCATTCACAATTGCTCATAGAGCTATAATACTGTCACAGTGTTCTCCTGGTTCTGCTCACTTCACTATACATCAGTTCATATAGCAAAACACTTTTGAGCAGGAACAGAGTAAAAGGAGATAGGGAATAGAGTAAATGTCGTGGGGAGGGAATAGAATGGAGAGAAAATACAGTTAGCAATAGTAACTGAAAAAATTTTGAAGCAATTTTGTCTGACAAAGGCTTCATTTCTCAAACACAGAGAGAACTGAGTCAAATTTTTTAAAATAAGAGCCATTCCCCAGTTGATAAATGACCAAAAGATATGAAGTTTTCAGATGAAATAATCAAAGCAGTCTATAGCCATATGAAAAAAAAATGTTCTAACTCACTATTGATTAGAAAGATGCAAGTCAAAATAATTCTGGGGCACTACCTCATACCTATTGGATTGGATAATAGGAAAGGAGAGGAAAATGACAAATGTCATAGAGGATATGGGGAAAATGAAACATTAATGCGTTCTTGGTGGAGTTGCAAACTGATTCAAACATTCAGTAGAGAAATTTGGAACTGTGGCCAAAGGTCTATAAAACCATGCATACTCTTTGACCTAGTTTTACCACTACTAGCTCAGTATACAAAAAAAAAAGTTAAAGGACCTATATGTACAAAAATATTTATAGCAGCCCTTTTCTGGAGCAAGGAAATAAAAATTGAGGAGGTGCCCATCAATTGGGGAATATCTGAATAAATTGTGGGATGATATTATAATGGAACACTATTGTGCTATATATAACACTATTGTGCTTTATATATATATATATATATATATATATATATATAAGTAATGATAAGGGGCAGCTAGGTGGCACAGTGGATAAAGCACTGGCCCTGGATTCAGGAGGACCTGAGTCCAAATCTGGGCTTGGACACTTGACTCTTACTAGCTGTGTGACCCTGGGCAAGTCACTTAACCCTCATTGCCCCACAAAAAAAGGAAAGAAATGATGAGCAGGAGGGCAGCTAGGTGGTGCAGTGGATAAATCATTAGCCCTGGATTCAGGAGGATCTGAGTCCAAATCTGGCCTTGGACACTTGACTCTTACTAGCTGTGTGACCCTGGGCAAGTCACTTTACCCTCATTGCCCCACCAAGGAAGAAAGAAACAAAGAGACAAAGAAAGAAATGATGAGCATGATGCTCTCAGAAAAAAATGGAAAGACATACATGAGCTGACGCAAAGTGAAATGTACTGTACACAAAGTAACAGTAATACTGTAAGATGATCAGCTGTGAATGACTTAGCTATTCTCATCATTACAATGATCTAAGACAACTCTGAAGGACATATGAAAGATGCAATCCATCTCCAGAGAAATAACTGATGGTGTCTGAATTCAGATTGAAGCATAACCTTTTTTAGGTTTTTTTTTTCTTAAGTTTTCTTTCAAAACCTGACTAATATGGGAATGTTTTTCTTGACTACACATGTAAACTTATATTGAATTGCTTGCATTCATAAGGGTGGGTGGGGAGGGAGGGAGGAAGAGAATTTGGAACACAAAGTTTTACAAATGAACATTAAAATTGTTTTTAAAGTAATTAGGGAAAAAATAAAATTCTAAATAAATAAATAACAAAAAAGTTAATATAGTCTCAGGCTATGTTATAGAGAGGTAATGTTCTGATCATGGGAAGCCATCATTCACTGCACCCCACCATGGTCTAACCACATCTGGAGTACTATACGCTTTTCTAGATGACCCATTTTTAAGATCAACATTGAAAATCTAGAAAGCATGCAGAGGGCAAGCAAAAGGTTGAGAGATTAGAAACCACATAGCACAAAGAAGAGTTGAAGGAACTGATTGGAAATGTTCAACCTGAAGAAAAGACTAGAACTATAGACCCATCCTGTTGTAAGCTTATTTCTAAGTGTGAAGCATTTTCAGATAAAAAACAATATAGATGATAGTTAAAGGCTAGCACATAAGTGAATGCCTATTTAACTCATAATATATATGAAATGTAGTACTATACAAATAGTCATTCTGAACCTAGTCACCATGTGTAACCATGTTTCTATGAGAATACATTTACAATTCCAACTTGGAACACTAGGATGCTGTCCTCCAACCCCATCTGTGGGTGCAAGTGTTGCCCTTCCCCTAACTCTCTCCACCTCTTAGGTCTTGCCAAGCAGTGAGAAGCCATTGGTGATACCTCCGGCTAGCTAAAGAAAGAATCCCAGCAAGGTAGGAATTGGTTGGGGTGAAAATTGTGGGGATGGGATTCTGGAGTGAGGTCTATGTAGCTGAGTAGCGAATACAAAACTGGATTCTAGGAGATCAAGGCAAGAAGCTTGTAGGGGTGGTTCCCTTACAGTGTAAACCCCGTGGGGGATATCACCTAGCCTTGGCCTAGCCCCAGAGTTATTTCCTTCATTTTTTTTTCAGAGGACCCCATAGCCTCTTCTCCTCTCCTCTGCTCTCCTCTCTTCTCTTCTCTCCTGTCCTCTCCTCTTCTCCTGTCCTCTTCTGTCCTCTCCTCTCCTGTCCTCTTCTGTCTTCTCCTCTCCTCTCTTCACTTCTCCTCTCCTGTCCTCTACTCTCCTCTCTTCTCCTGTCCTCTTCTGTCATCTCCTGTCCTCTCCTCTCTTCTCTTCTCTCCTCTCCTCTTCTCTCCTGTCCTCTTCTGTCCTCTCCTGTCCTCTCCTCTCTTCTCCTATCCTCTTCTGTCCTCTCCTCTCCTGTCTTCTCCTGTCCTCTCCTCTCCTGTCCTCTTTTCTTTTCTCTCCTCTCCTCTCTCCTCTTTTCTCTTCTCCTCTCCTGTCCTCTTCTGTCATCTCCTGTCCTCTCCTCTTTTCTCTTCTCCTCTCCTGTCTTCTCTCCTCTCACTGCTTACATCCATCCAAAGGCACTCTTCTCTATAGCTCTCTAAAGAAAAGAACAGATTTTTCAGGTTCTCCTCTAATATGCTCTAGAGGCAGCACCAGATGCAAGTACAGGGTCCTTAGAAACTTTTACTAGGAAGCATACTTTAGGCCACATGGTTCCTTCCTATGCCCCAACATCCTTCCCTTACACTCTTCTCTTTTTTTTCCCTTTAGACCCTTTTAGAGAAATTGCTCATAGGTGCTAATATAGAGTTAGGGGTGTCACAAAGGAGTGAAGAAAGAGTCATATAACATTTCAAAGAAAAGGCATTCTGGGGCCATCTTGGGCCCTTTATCACAGGAGGGTGAAGAGTAGAACAGGATAGACCTCTGGGCCAAAGGGAGGTAGGAGGGCGGCTCAAACACAGATCTGCACAGGCTGTTGGAATGACAATGATTATGGAATGAGAAAAATGCTGAAACAATTGAGACACTTAACTTCCTTCTCTCTCCCCTCCTCCCCCCTGCCCCCTATCCCTGGACTGCTGCACAGAGCTAAGAACCCAGTCACAAGCAATGTGATCGCAAATGCTGAAAGTGAAGATGGACCTCAGCAACCAACTGGGGCTGCTATTCCAAACTGGCTGCTTACGTGTAAAGATTTTACATCAGCTTTTAAAGATTTTACATCTGAGATAAGGACAGTGAAGCTCCCATTACTGGTCACTAGATGCATTCAAAAAGAGCCTATGGGGGGGCAGCTAGGTGGTGCAATGGATAAAGCACCGGCCCTGGAGTCAGGAAGACCTGAGTTCAAATCCAGCCTCAGACACTTGGCACTTAACTAGCTGTGTGACCCTGGCCAAGTCACTTTACCCTCACTGCCCTGCAAAAAAAAAAAAAAAGAGCCTATATGCCCACCCATCAAGGGCGCTATAGGTGGGATTCCTGCCTTGGCTGGAAGGTTGGACCAGATTACCTTGAAGTCCCTTCCAGTTCCAAAATTCTAAGATGCCAGGAATCCCTGATAGTGCAGCTATGATGACTTTCCCTGGAGTGTTTAGGAGTCCTTGTGCAGGGTGTGTCTCTTCCTTCTCCTTTCTTTCCCTTCTCCTCTCTCCACTTAATGTGTTTGGAAATTTGAAGTCATGGGCATGGTTGCATGAACATTAGTAACCTTGGTTGCCTTTCCAGGTAGAGCTTTATTCTTCAGCCTAGCCTTTACCATAGAGGATGCACAACACCCTCTTTAATTCTAATTTGAGCAAAAGTGTAATTTTGGGTCCTTGATCAGCTGCAGTGATTTGGGAACCAAAAGCCAGTAGGGATCAAATAGAGAAATCTTCTTTCAAAGGTATTGGGGTTGGGGAATGGCTAAACATGTTCTGGTATGTGAAATGTAATGGAATACTATTGTGCTATAAAAAATGAACACAAAGAGGCAGCTAGGTGGTGCAGTGGATAAAGCACTGGCCCTGGATACAGGAGTACCTGGGTTCAAATCCAGCCTCAGATACTTGACACTTACTAGCTGTGTGACCCTGGGCAAGTCACTTAACCCCCCCATGGCCCTGCAAAAAAAAATTTTAAAAAGAAATGATGAACAGGAAGAGTTCAGAAAACCCTGGAAAGACTTAGGCAAACTAATGGTGAGTGAAGTGAGCAGGACCAGGAGAACATTACATACAGTAACTACAACATTATGTGATGGTCAATTATGATATATTTAGCTCTTCTCAGCAATACAATGATCCAAGACAATTCCAAAAATTCATGCTGGAACATGCTCTCCACATCCAGAGAAAGAACTATGGAGTATTAATGCTGATCTAAGTATACTATTTTTACTTGATTTTTTTTGTTTGGTTTGTTTTGTTTTTTCTTCCCTGTGGTTTTCCCTTTTGTTCTGATTTTTTTTTCCACAACATGACTAATGTGGAAAAAACAAAAGTATTGGGGTTGGCCCAACAGGGTAGTTGTTTGCTCCCCTTTTATTCTCCATCTAAAGCATACAACATAACCACTTAAAATACCATCAGGCCAAAGTTTAACACTAGGAGGATGTCATCTTACATGGAACTTAGCCTGATGAACACTGGAATGGGAGGCAGAAGGAAGGGATGGGAGAAGGGAGAAAATACATGTTTGTTGATTGAATGAGAATTCCCTTTATAGCATCATCACCTATAGCATCACCAACAAATGGTATGCCAGGCTCCACTTAAAACTCTCCAGGGAAGGAGTATCTACTACTTCCCAAAGGCAGGCCGCCTTTGAAGAGTTCTAAATAGTCCTTTACATGAAGACTTATCTTTGTTTTGCTGTGCTTAGGTTTGGTTCTGCTTCTACTTTCATTTCGGAGGATCTGCCAATCTAATCTCTCTTCCAAATGACAGTCCTTCAAATATTTTTTTGTTTTAATTTTTTTAACTTTATTTCATTTTCCCCCAATTAAGAAGGATTTGTTTCCTCTTCCTCCCACATCTCCCCAACATTAGAAAGAAATAAGGAAGGAAGGAAGGAAGGTTTTGTTACAGGAAAAGAAAGGGGAGGTGGGAGGAAGAAAATCTGGAAGTAAAAATAAAATTGAATTTGTTTTAAAAGAAAGGAAGGAAAGAAGAAAGAAAAAGAGAGAAAGGAAGGAAGGAAGGAAGGAAGGAAGAAAGAAAGAAAGAAAGAAAGAAAGAAAGAAAGAAAGAAAGAAAGAAAGAAAGAAAGAAAGAAAGAAAGAAAGAAAGAAAGAAAGAAAGAAAGAAAAAAGAAAAAAGAAAAACCTTATAACAAATATCCAGAGTCAGGGAAGACAAATCCCCACATTGGCCATGCCCCAAAATATGTCTCATTCTGCACCTTGAGTCCCTCCTTCCTCTGCCTGGGTGAGAGAAGCAGGCTTTGTGCTGGGTTCTTTAGAATCCTTCAAAGATTTGAAGATACTTAACATATCATCCCCAAGTCTTCTCTGGATCTTATCCCTGTATTGTCTCCAGGTTTCTCATCATCCTGATTGCCCTAATCTGAGTGCACTCAAAACTATCTAAATCCTTCCTGAGGAATGACGCCAGTAAGACCCACAGTTGTTCCCTGACACAAACTATAGCCTATCCACGCTCCCCTCATGCTGTGTTTCTGAAGTAGAATTGTGTGACATTAAGTGAAGACCTTTCCACTTGTCCCTATTACATTTGTCTCTCATAGTTGTCTTGGCAAGATCTTTTTGGACCCTGACTGTTGCCTCCCCCTTGCAGTCTTATGCCTTATGTAATTTGATATGTAAATCAACTATGCTTTCATTCACATTGATGATAACAAGGCTGAAGTGCACAGGGCCAAGAACAGATCACAGAAGCACTCTACTAAAGACTTCCCTCCAAGTAACGAATTGCTCTTTGGGTTAGGTCCTTTCAATAAGTTCCAAATCCCAATTGTATTAATGACTGGTCCCTATCACTCCACAAAGATAGCATGACTCTCTCAAATACTTGACTGAAATATAAGTATATTATGTCTACATTATTCTGCTGATCTAACAATGTAATATGCCTATAAAAAAAGAAAATAAGGTTATTGAGGTATGATCAATACTTGATGAAATCATGCTGGCTTTTAGTAACCACTGCTTCCCTTGCTAAATGCTTGCAAACCACCCCCTTACTAATACATTCTGGAAGCAATAGCAATCATACAGGATAGGTAGAGAGATAAAACTTTATTTGCTGCAAGCACAATGATATATGTAGACATTCCTACAGAATCAGCAAAGAAACTAATTGAGAAAAATAGTAGCCTCTGGAAGAGTAGCAAGATACAAAGCAAACCCACAAAAAACTTTTTAAGTATTTCTTTTTTATCTGAATAGTATTTTATTTTTTCCAGTTACATTTAAAGATAGTTTTCAACATTCATTTTTATAAGATTTTGAGTTCCAAATTTTCCTTCCTCCCTCCCTCCCCCCCTTCCCCAAAACAGCAAGCAATCTGATATAGGTTATATATGTACAATCACACTAAATATAAATTCACATCAGTCATGTTGTGAAAGAAGAATTAGAACAAAAGGGGAAAACCTCAAAAAAAAGAAAAACAACAATGTTGCTGTTACCGTATACAATGTTCTCCCAGTTATGCTCACTTCACTCAGCATTAAGTCTTTCCAGGTTAAAAAGTATTTCTATAAAGCAATAACAAATCCAGGAGAGAAAAATGCAAAGGGAAGTCCTATTCAAAATAACTATGGGGGCAGCTAGGTGGCGCAGTGGATAGAGCACTGGCCCTGGATTCAGGAGGACCTGAGTTCAAATCTGACCTCAGACACTTGATACTCATTAGCTGTGTGACCCTGGGCAAGTCACTTAACCCCAATTGCCTCACTAAAAAACAAACAAACACACAAACAAAAACCCCAAGAAAATAACTATGAAATGCATAAAATATCTGGGAGTCAATCTACTAAAGGGTTAAGACCTGTATAGATATAATTACAAATATAGACATAAATGTACCCAGTAGCCTTTTTTTTTTAGCCCAAAAATTCTAGATAAAAACCACTGAGAAAAACTGGAAAGCAGTCTTATAGAAACCAGATATAGACCGACATCCATGGATGAGCTGGCAAATGTTTAACAACTGGCTTTCCTGAGGTGTGTGTGTGTGGAGGGGGGGGGGGGCGGTATGTAGACATGAAACACTTTTAAGTTTAATCTGCATTAATATTTGCTCCATCACTTAAGTCTAGACAACCAACAAAACAATAAAACAAGCACTGATTTCTACCATTTGCTGATTTCCTGCATGTAAATGCCCATACCGAAATTTTAACAATCGGTTCTCTCAAACCAATACGAGCTAGCTCCAATATGTCCCTGCCAGGTGGCAGCTAGGTGGCGCAATGGATAAAGCACCGGCCCTGGACTCAGGAGGACCTGAGTTCAAATCCACCCTCACACACTTGACACTTACTAGCTGTGTGACCAATTGCCTCGCACACAAAAATGAAGAAACTGAGGCCAACAGGGTTAAGTGACTTTCTCAGGGTCATACAGCTAGTAAGTCTGAAGTTGGATTTGAACCCAGGTTTTCTTGACTCCATGCCCAGCATATCCACTGTGCCACCTAGTTGCCAAAATCCAAGCTACCAAATAAGCCATTTGAAAAAAATGCTCCAAATCACTAATAATTAGAGAAATAGAAATTAAAGTGACTTTGAGGTTATACCTCACACCAATCAGAGTGGCAAAGCTAACAAAAAAGGGAAAATGACAAATGATAAAGGGGTTATAGGAAAACATGCACATTAATGCACTTTTGGAGTTATGAATTGGTCCAACCATTCTAAAACAATTTGGAACAATGCCCCCCTCAAAAAATTATTAAACCACATACCCTTTGGTGCAGGATTACCACTATTAGGCCTCTATTCTCAAAGACATAAAGACCAAAAAAAAGGATGCATGTTACAAAAGAATTTATAGTAGCTCTTTTGTGGTGGCAAAGAACTAGAAACTAAAGAGGTGTCAAGTAATTAGAGAATAGCTGAAAAAATTATGGTAAATAAATGTAATGGAATATGATCATGCTATCTGAAGAAAAGGACAGTTTTAGAAAAAACTTAGGAAGGCATATATAAATGTTATTCAGAGTGTAATGAGCAGAATCAGAACAATTGATACAATAGTAACAATATTATAAAGACAGGTAGGTGGTACAGCAGATAGATTGCTGGGTCTGGAGTCAGGAGAGACCTGAGTTCAAATCTAATCTCAGACACTTACTAGCTATGTGACCCTGGGCAAGTCACTTAACCCTTTTTGCCTCATCTGTAAAATGAGCCAGAGAAGGAAATGGTAGTATCTTTGCCAAGAAAACCCCAAATGGGATCATGAAGAGTCTGATACAACTAAACAGCGACATTATAAAGGAAAACATCTTTGAAAGACTTGAGAATTCTGATCAATGCAACCACCAACCAAAGTTACAAAGGACCAATGATGAAACGTGCTACCCACCTCCTGGTAAAAGTAATGATGGGACTCAGGATGGAGAATGAAACATACAATTCTGGATGGGGTCAATGTGGAGATTTTTTTATTTGACTATGCATATTATTGGGGGTTTGGGTTTTTTTTCTTTTTTCCCCAATGGGAGGAGGAAGGTGGGAGAGACATAAAGTTAGCTTTTTTGTTTGTTGTCACCACTGGAGAACTTTCTCTTGTAACAGAAGATAAATGGTTAGGCAAAACTGATCAATGCAGCAGCTACATCCGACATAGCATATGACATCCTGCAGCTGGCATCCCTCAATTCCTTAGGAAGGGGAAGGAAAAGATTTGTCATCTCTTCTAAGATCAAAGCTGATCCTTTCGTTTGAGTTCCTTTTAAATAAATTGTGACATTTCTCTGTGGCATTTTGTTTTAAAAGTTCAATCAGATTACATCTTCTACACATACAGGGAGACGGTTGTCACACGGTAAAATTCAGTCAAATAAACTTTGGTGTTTTTTTTTTTTAAATACATCAATAAAAACTTTTAAAAATCAGTCAATAACTCAAGGGTGCAATATCTGAGTCAGCCACCAGGTGGCACACAAAGTCTGAGCTGTTACTCTTAAATGTGACCAAAAACCCCCACTTATCACTCCCAGCATGGCTTCACCCTACCCATCCCCCAGTTGCTTCCCTAGTTTTAGTTCAAGGAACAAAAATACTTTAGACAATATTTTGATAGTTATTTTAGCTGTGAGGCAACATGACACGGAGACTTTAGAGTTGCCCTTTGAATCAGGAAGGCACTTCCTCTGTGACCATAGTTGGGCAAACTATGAATCTTTTCAGTACCCCCAGAGAAGGTGGTGACCTTCATCAGTGGAGGGAATTTCCTCCTCCGAAAGCTCCCTATCCCAATCAAAGAAGATTATATTTGCCCCTCCCCCACCATTAGGATAATTTAGACTTTGAGTTTCTCTTGCCTCTTTTACCCAGTGGCTACAGATATACAACACAGGAATCACAGCAGTTTGGGTACACTTTTCCCCCTCCCCTCTTATTGTTGGGTCATTTCAGTCGTGTCCGATTCTCTTTGGGTTTTCCTCACAAAGATCCTGGAGTGGTTTTGCCATTTCCTTCTCCCGCTCATTTTACAGATGTGGAAACTGAGGCAAACAGGGTTAAGTGACTTGCCCAGGGTCACACAGCTAGGAAATGTCTGAGACTGGATTTGAATTCCCATATTCCTGACTCCAGAGCTAAGGGTCTATAGGCTGTGCCATCTAGCTACCCTCACTTTTAGTTTTAAAGACTACATGATTACTACATTAAAATACTGTACATTTTTGCTGGTCCTTGTTTGGTGTGAGCACTGAGGAGCTACACTTGCTTATAAGTTAGACCATCTATTTTTCAGGTGTGGTCTAAGAACCCCTGGGCTTCCCAAAACTCTCTTAGGGAGTCCAAGAGGTCAAAGCTGTTTTATAATAATACTAAGACATTATTTGCCTATTCAAATACTCCCCTCTTTTCCAACCGAATATCTGTGTAACCACCACAACAGATTCCAACAGATTGAATGCAGAAGTAGATATGAGAATACAGCTATCTTCTATTAAGCCAGATATGAAAGAGATTTTCAAAATCATTTAAAACAATCATACTCTTCCCACTAATTTTGTTCTTGTTTGGGGAAATGTAGTTACTTTTCATCAAAGAATTAGGTTCGGGGCAGCTAGGTGGCGCAGTGGATAAAGCACCGGCCCTGGATTCAGGAGTTCCTGACTTCAAATCCAGCCTCAGACACTTGACACTTACTAGCTGTGTGACCTTGGGCAAGTCACTTAACCCCCATTGCCCTGCAAAAAAAAAAAGAATTAGGTTCATATGCAATGGACTTATTATCAAATGAGTAAATATTTTTAAATGACCAGTTTTCATTTTTAACATAGTAAATATTGCTAGCTATAACCCACAAAGCTCTGTGAGGTCCCTAGTAATTTTTGAGGGTGTAAAAGGTTTCCAAGACCAGAGAGTTCGGGAACCTATGACTTAAACCACAGTCCAGAAATCCTCATCTCATTCTCAGGTAACATTAATTAGATCTCTGCATTCTGTCTCTTGTATATATCTTCCATCTAGCAACTCCTTCTCCTACACAGACCTGCTGTTGAGTCATCTCTACCACCAAATCCACAGTCTCCCACGCTTTTCCTTCTCAGCTTTCTCTGGGATGTGATCCTGATTGGGAGAAAGGTATTTTTAACCTGTCAGGATTACAGGGAGAAAATGAGTAGATGGAAGCAGCAGACATTTTCTGCTAGGTCTGTGGGTAAAGGAAAAACTAAGAAAATAAACCTCCCTTCTTTCACTGGAAAGGCAGGGGACGGCAGGTGTGGAATGTTGTATAAGGTGTCAGATGGAATGCCAGTTGTCTTGTGTTAAATGGTCTTGCTGACCATTTCTTTTCTTCTTTAATCTTTGTTATAAGGGAAGATTTGCTGAGGGAGGAAGGAAGGAATGAAGGAAGGAAGGAAGGAAGGAAGGAAGGAAGGAAGGAAGGAAGGAAGGAAGGAAGGAAGGAAGGAAGGAAGGAAGGAAGGAAGGAAGAAGAGAGGGAGGGAGGGAAGGAAAGGGAAGGAAGGGAGAGAGGGAGGAAAGAAGGAAAGAGAAAGGGAAGGAGAGATGGAAGACTTATTAAGTGCCTGCTATGTTCTAGGCATTGTGCTAAGTGCTTTAAAAATATTATCACATTAAATTCTCACAACAGCCCTGTGGAAGATGATATTATCATCCTCCCTGTTTTACAATAGAAGAAACAGAGGCAGTCTGAGGTTAAGTGATTTGCCCAGGTAGCTAAAGTGTCTTGAGGCCATATTTGGACTCAGAGCTTCCAGACTTGAAGCCTAGCACTCTATGACACTGTGACACCCAGATGAATGAGGTACAAACAAAAGGCATCAACAAAAGTGGGGTGAGGGGTGTCTGGAAGGAAGGGCTAATGATCCTGGTCTCACACTTCTCCAAGATACTTCAAGCCCCAAAGCCCATATAGCTCCAACTTTCCCTCCTCATTTTTGGTTCTCCCTTTAAGAAACAGAGCATGCATAAGGGGGCGGGGGCAGCTAGGTGGTGCAGTGGATAAGGCACCAGCCTTGGATTCAGGAGGACCTGAGTTCAAACCCAGTCTCAGACACTTACTAACTGTGTGACCCTGGGCAAGTCATTTAACCCCCATTTCCCTGAAAAAACAAAAACAAAAACAAGAAACAGAGCATGCAAAAAAATTTCCCCCAGTTTTCTGATAGTGTCTGAATACAGACTGAAGTGTGCCATCCTTCACTTTCTTTCATTCTTTTTGTATTTGTGTCTTCTTGTACAAAATGACTGATATGGAAATATTTTACATGATTGCACATGTATAACCCATATCTGATTGTTTACCATCTCAGGGAGGGGGGAGAGGAGAGAAGTATAGAATTTGGAACTCAAAACTTAAAAAGTTAAAATACTTTTTTAATTTTAATAAGCATTTTTATTTAAAGTTTTGAGTTCCAAATTCTATCCCTCCTTCCTTCCTTCCTCAAGGCAGTAAGCAGGTATAGGTTATACATGTGCAATTATGTAAAACATTTCCATATTAGTCATTTTGTATAAGAAGACTCTAAAAATTATTTTAACATGAAATTGGGGAAAAATTAAATATATATTTTAAAATGTTGTTAAAGAAACAGAGTATGCATGATAATAGCTAGAAGGACTGCTTAGTCAAGACATCTTGGCCTGGAGCATAGGCCTTAGAGCTGCAAAATGCAAGGGGACTAGGGGCAGCTAGATGGTGCAGTGGTTAAAGCACCGGCCCTGGATTCAGGAGGACCTGAGTTCAAATCCGGCCTCAGATACTTGACACTTACTAGCTGTGTGACCCTGGGCAAGTCACTTAACCCCCATTGCCTGCAAAAATAAATAAATAAATAAATTTTAAAAATGCAAGGGGACTAGATTAGCCCCAGTAAATCTGCACCATTTCTTCAAATCTGTACCAGGTTTACCTGTACCCATTGGCTGGTTCTCAAAGATCTCAGCCTTCTAATATAGATACAGAAGAAAGAGAGATGAAAAGCCCTTTGGGAAAGGTGGGGGAAGTGGGAATAGGGAGGGAGAGTCATGTGAAACACAGGGGCCCTTGTGTGCACCTTTGAGCAAAGAGATGAGACAGCACTGAGTGCTCTGGGAGAGAGATGGGAGCACATCCAAAATGGCACGTGGCAGAGCTCTGGTCTGGGTCCTGCTGGCAGCCCAGAAATTTTGTCATGCATCTCTTCTTTCACCTCCTTAAGGTGCTTACCTGATTGGTCTCCTTTCATGCCTCAGTTTCCCATTTCCCTCTCACCACAATATGCAGGCTACAATCACCAAACATTAGAGCCAGAAGGAACTTTAGTAAATGTCCTGTCCAACCCCTTCATTTTATAAATGATGAAATCCAGGCCAAAAGAGATGCTACAATTTGCCTCAAGTGAGTTAGTAGCAGAGTCAGGACTAGGATGGAAAGAGCTGGACCTGTTCCTAAATAACTCACATTGCCACTCTTCAATTCCCAGCAGGATCCCCAGTGAAGCATTCATGCTGAGCTCAGGCAAGCAGCCTGGGAGAAAGTCAGGTTCTACCCACTCCTGACTCCTCTGCTCACCACTCGGCTGGTTCCCTCAGAAGGGCCTTCTCTAACCTGTGTAGATTAGGACAATCTGTTTAGGAGATGAGAGACTCAAGCAGGAGCTCTCTCAGAATTCACCAGTTTGGTGATGTATCTTTGAACCTGGCTTTGGAGGCTTCTGGGAAGAGACAGCCAAGAGAAAAAGTTCAACCTCTTTTCTGGTACAGTTGGCAAGTGTGATTTCTAGATCTCAGCTCCCTAGCTTCGGCACTGTGGCAGGAGGCAGAGCTGGGACAGTGGCCCTCGGGAATGATCAGATGAATACCACCAGCTAGACTAGCCTACGTCCTGCTCAAGTCACAGGAGAAAGAGCCACGGGAAGAAAGAGAGGCCTGCGATCTGGCTGAAGTGAAAGCAGCCAGTGCTCATGTATGCTGTTTCTCTTTCAGTAGAGAGTTGTCAATGGACCAGAACCAGCCTCTAACCTGTGAATGGCCAGGGAAGAACAGAGCAGGCTAGAGATGGGTGGCAGGAATCAAAGAGAAGTTTATGCTAGTGGCTGTGCAGTGAGCTGTAGTCCAGATTATGAGGGAGCAGAAAGAATCTGACAAAGTTTGATTCATTGCAGGACTTTCTGAGTTTGTCCAGTACTTGTCCCAGCTCAGAGAACACCTGGTGAATTATGCGATTTTGCCAGAGGTTGAGATCATCCAAAGGGTGGGTGCAAAGGATTTTTGTCCTGCCAAGCTCAGGGCACAACTTGCTTGCTAGGCCTTAGCTCTGGAAAACAGGGGGTCTCCTAATATTTTGTCAGGGTTCTCCCTCCATCCCAACATTGAAATGTACATCCTGTTTCTGATTATAAACAGACAAAATTTAGTAGTCTCCAAATCCTTGTCTGGTGTAATTAATGAAAGTGCAGGTAGAGATTTGGGCAGACATATTGTTCATTTGAGACAAGAGATACATGCTTGCTTCAATATGGGATGAGGATGAGCAATGGGAGGTGCAGACATTGATCCCATATGGAAGAAGTACTGCAAGCAAAAAAAAAAAAAAGGAGTACTACTATCATACCCCTATGTGAGCATGTTTCCAATAAACTGCAAAATATGTAAGCAGAAAACCATAATATATGCATACATTCATGCATGCGTGTGTACATATCTACATACATACATACATAATATAAAGATACATATCACTAGACATTTCTGAGATAAACTCTGGTTTTGTTTTTTGGTGTTTTTGCAAGGCAATGAGGGTTAAGTGATTTGCCCAGGGTCACACAGCTAGTAAGTGTCAAGTGTCTGAGGCCAGATTTGAACTTAGGTCCTCCTGAATCCAGGGGCAGTGCTTTATCCACTGTGCCACCCTTGCTTTCCCCGACCTAGCTGACCCCGAAATAAACTTTTTTTTTTTTTTGTGGGGCAATGAGGGTTAAGTGATTTACCTAGGGACACACAGCTAGTAAGTGTCAAATGTCTGAAGTCAAATTTGAACACAGGTCCTCCTGAATTCAGGGCCGGTGCTCTATCCACTGAGCCATCTAGCTGCCCCATGAGATAAACTCTTCAAGCAAATGGAAGTAGGACTGGATTCCTATGGGGTATTTGTGCTCCATGGAACTGGGACTGCTCCTCGTACCTCTTACAGGTGGTGCTACCCATGTTTTGCTATATATATGGTCATGCTACATGTGGGGCTGCCACCCCCATGACTTTCATGCCTACAGGCTCCTTACACTTAAATATAGTCCTTTTGCAGTCCTTGGTAGTCCTTTCTAGACATTATTGCACTCTACTCCACTGAATCCTGGGAGAGAGGAAACCAGAACAATCCTCCCTCACCTATTAAGAAAACACTAAACTTCACGGATGTGACTTGTCCAAGATCCTGCCATGAAACAGGATCCAGAAATCTGGAGCCTGAGCAGCCTGTTAACCATCTACATCAGCTGCTCTGGAACTGAATTCCTGTAATTCAGTATTTTGGCTCCTTCTTTGGGACACTGGGAATGTCCAATATTTTGTTCTTTCTGGGAAAATATCTGTTTATCATTAACACAAATATTCTTGTGTGCAATTCCCTAAAGTTCCAAGTGGTGAAAGGAGAGAAAGTCTAAAGGAGCAGTGTAACAGAAAGAGAGGGGTTTGCTTCTCTGGGATCTATCAGCAGCATCAAAGAAATGCAAAGAAGGAAAATAAAGTGATTTCTCCAGGCCTCTTCCATGAGGCCTCTCAAATAGCCATCGGAACTCTCCTGGAACCACTCTGGCTGCTACTTCCCTTTCCTGAGCAGCCTAGCCTGCCACCCCATGAGGGGGGGCCCTCTTGTTTTTCCCAGTCCTTGCTGCTAAGTCAGGCTCTGAATGCCCAGAACAAACTGTCCAAGCTTCTTGGTCCTCGATAAAAACAACAACAAATCATTGGCTCCAGAATATAACCTGCCCATTTATCACTGTCCCTCTAATATTTCCTTGAATTTCTCACGAGAACACAGTGGATTGTTTCATTCCAAAATGAGGAGGGGGCAGACACTGGCTTCATAGGAGAAACAATTGCCAAGTCACTTAGTGAGGCAAACGCCAAATTAGTTGTAGAATTCAGGAGGGTTTTTATTTCCCCATGACAGTTAGGTGGCTAAAAATGAATCTGGCTCTCCGCAGAGTCTTTTTCCTCTTAGGAAGCTTTGGCTGTAGCTTACAGAGAGTGACTGCAGGGGACAATGATAAACAGAGAAGCACAGAAAAACCACAGGAGAAAAACAAACCATTCCAAAAGTCCCAAGCAAACGTTCACATGGCAGCCAGTTCAAATGACCAGACCTTAGGGAGGAAGCTGGTCTTGTGGCTAAAGATGTAATGATGACAGATAAGTGAGAAGAAATGTGCAAGGGAATACTCTAAAGTAACTGGAAAGCTGGATTCACGGGTTTCAGTTTTGCCCCGAATTTGCTCTGTTTTTTCATCCGTTATTGAGACAAAGATCTGCAGTCAGACACAAGCTTACTTGTGGGGAGGGCTAGAGAACAGCCTAGTCACCCCCTCGGCAGAGACAAAGAGATAGGGACAGAAACAAACCCATCCAAATGAGACTTCATCACAGTAACGATAGAGAACTCCTGAGAAGAAGAAAATGAGGAGGGAAACCCAAGGTTGTTCCCATGCCAGGAAGACCAGGAAGACCAGCATCTAGAGAGTGCTGAGGTATAGGGGTGGGGCTGCTAAACTAGAGCAAATGGATACTGTGCAACAAAGTCCTAGGGAATTCCTGTCATGGCAGAGAAGGTAGAAGCTCAGCTGATGTCAAGAGCAAGGGGTCCCACATCATGGAACCATCCAGGAATATAGGTGTGGCTTGACTTCTCTACACTAGTTTGACTAATGTCCTTCAGAAACTTAAGCATGTCTTCAAATAGTTCAAGGGTTGTCAATGTGGATAAAAAGGAGGTGACTTGTTCTTTAAGACTCTAGAGGGCTAAATGGAAACTTATTGGTGGAAGTTTCCAAAAAGCAGTTTGGGGCTCATTATAAATTGGAATAACTAATTCCATTAGTGGAATATGGTTTTTTGAGAGGTAATGAGTTCTCCTTCAGTGGAGGTATTTAAGCCAAGATTAGATGACCATCTATCTACCAGGGCCCAGTACCTGGAATATATTAGGTACTTAATTAATGCTTACTGACTAACCATACAAGGGATTCTTCATAGATACAAGTTTGAACTCCAAACTCCAAGATTCTCTTATTTCTATGAAGTTGGGGAATTATTTGTTACAAGAGTCCAAACAGGACCCAAGAAATGAAGAAGGGTGTATACTGTACCATTAAGCTCTAATTTCTTCAGAAATAGAGAGATACAATGGAAAGAAAAGAGCACTGGATTCAGAGTCAAAAGAGCAGAGCTCAAGTCCCCATTCTACTTAGCAGATGCATGATCTTTGAAAATCCAATTTATCTCTCTGAGCCTCAGTTTCCTCATCATCCAGGAAATGTTTGCACAACCTGCCTTTGTGCTTTATAAATCATAAAGCACTACAGAAATCCAAGCCATTATTTATCTATCACCTCCTGCAAGTGCCAAATATAATTCTTTGCACATAGGGAGTCCTCAGTAAATAATCTTGATTGATTGATTATTAGTACCAGGACCTAGCAGTGTAGATTCAAGGAAAGTAAAGAGAGCTAAATAACAAGTTTTGTTGTTGCCCTTGAAAGTTCAAAGTGGAAAATAACAATGATCTCAGGCCTCAAGGGAAGATGACATATATATGAGATGATATATAATCAATAAGATGACATATAATCAACACAAATAAGTACAGATCAATATCAATACATTGAAGCTGAAAGGGTTAGCGATGGTGCTTCCATGTTGGAGATTGGATAGAATTAAGCAGGAAAGATTTTTGTGGAAGGAGTTGCTGGCTTTGAGTTATGATTTAAAGGAGAAAAGGGATGGGGTTTGGTAGCCAGGAAGAGAAAAGTTTGGGGAGAGGTTTTCTATATATATAAAACAATGGGTTGATGCCTGATAGAGAGACTGGAATTGTTTCATTTAGGCTGAAACATAGTGGAAAATAAAAGCAAACACATAGGTGGGATCAACTGATAGAGAACTTTGAAGATCCTGTTGAAAATGGTGTGTGAACTGTATTATAAAGCAGTAATTATCAAAACAACCTGGTATTTCCTAATAGAGAGGTGGATCAGTGGAATAGAACAGGTACAAATTACACTATAGTAAATGACTATAATAATCCAGTGTGGATAAATACAAAGTCCAAGCTTTTGGAACAAAAACCTCATTATTTGACAAAAACTGCTGGGAAATCTGGAAAACAGTATGGCAGAAACTAAGTTATAGACCAACATCTCACACTGTATACTAAAATAAGGTAAAAATGGGTACATGATTTACACATAAAGGGTGATACCATAAGCAATTTAAGAAAGCATGGAATAGTTTACCTGTCAGATTTATGGACAGGGAAGAATTTAGGAACAAAGAACATATAGAGAGCAATACAAAATGTAAAATAGATCATTTTGATTATATAAAATCTAAAAGCTTTTCCACAAACAAAACTAATGTAACCAAGATTATAAAGAAAGAAGAAGACTGGGAAATTTTTGAAACAAATATCTCCGATAAAGGTCTCATTTCTCAAATATATAGAGAACTGAGTCAAATTTATAAAAAATACAAGTTATTCCCCAATTGATAAATGGTCAAAGGATATGAACAGGTAGTTTTCAGACAAAGAAATCAAAGCTATCTATAATCATATGAAAAAAAATGCTCTAGATCACTATTAATCAGAGAAATGCCAACTAAAACAAGTCTGAGGTACCATCTCACACCTATCAGAGTGGCAAATAAAACAGAAAAAGGGAAATATTGAATGTTGGAGGGGATGTGGGGAAACTGGGATTCTAATCCACTGTTGGTGGAGTTGTGGATTGATTCAATCATTCTGGAGAGCAATTTGGAACTGTGCTATAAAATTGTGCATACCCTTTGATCCAGTAATACCACTTCTAGATTTATATCCCAAAGACATCCCCAGAAAGAGAAAAAGTCCTATTTGTACAAAATATTTATAGCAGTTCTTTTTGTAGTGGCTAAGAATTGGAAATCAAAGGAATGCCAAACAACTGGAGAATGGCTAAACAAGCTGTAGTATATGATTGTTATGGAATATTATTGCGCTATTAGAAATGGCAAGCAGAATGATTCAGAGAAGTCTAGAAAAACTTATATGAACCGATGAATAATGAAGTGAACAGGACCAGGAGAATATTGTGCACAGTGACAGCAATATTGTTTGATGAAGAACTGTGAATGACTTAACTATTCTCTGAGATACCATGATTCAACACAATCCCAAAGGATTATTGATGAAACATACTATCCACCTTCAAAGAAAGAACTGATATTGATTGAACACAGACTGAAACAGGCTATTTTTCACTTTATTTCACTTTTTCTTTTATTCAAGTTTTCTTGTACAAAATGACTAATATGGAAATGTTTTACATAATCACATCTGTATAACCTATATCTGATTACTTACCACCTCAGGGACAGGGGAGGAGAGGGAGGGATAGAATTTGGAACTCAAAACTTTAAATAAAAATGCTTATTATTAAAACAAAAAAAAAAAAAAGAAAAGAGAAAAATGGCATTATGGTGCCCAGGGTCCCTCCCTCACAAATGGAACCCTTTAATGCTACCCTAGGTTTGAAGCATATGGAGGATATAGATGAGTTTCCAAACTCTAAACCATAGCTCAAGAGATATCACCACTGTGTTTCTTTTACTATTCAATTAGAGGACACAGTTTATTTGTTTGTTTGTTTATTCATTCATTCGTTTGTTTCCTTATCTATTTATAAGTAGACTTTTAAAATAAATAAATTTCTTTATTTATTTTATTCATTTTTATTTATTGTTTATTATTTATTGGTTTTTCACTTCTATATTCTTTCCTTCCACCATGCATTAAGAAGGCAAGAAGTTCAATAGCCATTAGACACATGAAGTCTTACAAAATGTATTTCCACATTAGCTATGTTGTGAGGGGGAAAGAAGCACAAAAATATAGCCTTTTTCCTCACGAACCCTTTGGAATTGTCTTGGATCATTGTGTCAAGCAAAGTCTTTCACAGCTGGTCATCATTACAACATTGCTGTTACTGTTTACAATGTCCTCCTGGTTCTGCTCACTTCATTCTGCATCAGGTTTTTCTTTTTCTTTTTTTCTTTTTTGGTGAGGCAATTGGGGTTAAGTGACTTGCCCAGGGTCACACAGCCAGTAAGCGGCAAACATCTGATGCCGGATTTGAACTCAGGTCCTCCTGAATCCAGGGCCGGTGCTCTATCCACTACACCACCTAGCTGCCCCCCAGGTTTTTCTGAAACTATCTCCTGAGAACGCATTTGTTTAAAGCCAAAGACATTTAATTAAATAGTATGACAGCCTTTTCCTCCCCACCGCCACCTCTGAAAGTACGAGTTACCACCATATATGGGAAAGAGGACATATGTCATCCATATACAATGCTCATAAACTTCCTGGTGACTTCATTTTCCATGAGCAGTTCTGCTTGGCTTCTACTCCATGGACCATTCCCACTGTCTTAGGGTTTTTGTTGTTGTTGAGTTGGTTCGGTAATGTCAGACTCTTTGCAATCCCATCTGGACTTGATTTCCCAACCCCTTCAGTATGTTGTCATATACCATTAGATTGTAAGCTCCTTGGGGGCAGGGACCATCTTTCTTTTTCTTATTTGTATCCCTAGGGCTTAGCACAGTACTTGGCACATAGCAGGTGCTTAGAAATGTTTACTGAACTGAATTGAAATGCCAGTTGCTTGTTTCTCTTTGGAGCTAACATTGCCCTCTGGTGATGGCATTTGGATTAACTGCTTTCACCTCTGCTGCTTTATTTTCATATCTTCTCTCTCTCTCTCTCTCTCTCTCTCTCTCTCTCTCTCTCTCTCTCTCTCCCTCTCTCTCTCTCTCTCCCTCTCTCTCTCTCTCTCTCTCTCTCCTTTCTCTCCTAACTAGAGAGGCTTTTCACAGAACCTAAAAGGTGAAAGGGACTTCAGTGGTCTATTCAGTGGTCTAACCTATCCCTGAAAAGGGGGACGGGTTTATGATATCCATGAGAAGCTGTCACCTACCTTTCCTGGAATACCTCAGCTAGGCATAGGTATGCTGTGTGTGTGTGTGTGTGTGTGTGTGTGTGTGTGTGTGTGTGTTCCTCCTCCTCCTCCTCCTCCTCCCCCTTCTCTCCTGATTACAAGCCAGCTCTAAACAACAGGGTCTTCCCAACCAAGACATGAGGCATGAGACATGAGCCACACACAAGTCACAACCTAAAGATGAAAGAAGGGAAAAGAAGGGATGGTGGGGGCAGGGGGGAGGGGGAACCAGGCAGAGTTCTAACTCTGAGAAAGCTTTTTTCTTAAGTAACGAGCCATTCAGGGGCAGCTAGGTGGCACAGCAGATAAAGCACTGGCCCTAGATTCAGGAGGACCTGAGTTCAAATCTGACCTCAGACACTTAACACTTACTAGCTGTGTGACCCTGGGCAAGTCACTTAACCCCCATTGCCCTGCAAAAAAAAAAGAAAAGAAACGTCATCTTATTCAATTTAGCTGGGTGTTGGCAGATAGGTGGCACAGTGGATATAGCACTGCTGGGCCAGGAGTCAAGAAGACCTGAATTCAAATCCAGCCACTCTTACTAGGTATGTGACTTTAGGCAAGTCACTTAAGTTCTGTTTGACTCAGTTTCCTCCACTATAAAATGGGGATGACAATATTAGCATTTACCTCCCAGGGTTGAAGATCAAATGAAATAATATTCATAAAGCAGTTAGCACAGCATTTGGCACAGAGTAGATATTATATAAATGGTAGTTATTATGATGATAATTGGACTAGAGTCAGATTCTTAACCTGGGGTCTGTGAACTCATTTTTTAAAATAGTCTGATAATTGTATTTTTACCTAATTGGTTGGGGTGTTTTTAAAAATAATCTTATGCGTTTAAAAGCATTATTCTAATAAAAGGATGCATAAGCTTCACCAAAGAGTCTGTAACACTTAAACATTTTAAGTATTCCTATTCCAATCTTAGGATCTTTTTGTTTTCTTCTTCCCATCAGCCAAAGAGGTATCTGGAGTAGTGGATAGAGATCTGGCCTTGAAGCCAGGAAGACCCGGGTTCAAGTCCTACCTGATAGAAACTGGCTGCGGCTACAAGTCAGTTCACCTTCTCCGTGTCCTAGGTGATGGAATGTCAAAACACCTGCCTTGCAGATCCCCTAGGCCAGCAACATTAAAGGTGGGGCTAAAAAAAAAAGTGGGGTCTACCTAGATTATAATGTAATTTGGGGGGCAGCTAGGTGGCACAGTGGATAAAGCACCAGCCCTGGAGTCAGGAGGACCTGAGTTCAAATCTGGCCTCAGACACTTGACACTTACTAGCTGTGTGACCCTGGGCAAGTCACTTAACCCCAATTGCGTCACCAAAAAAAAGAAAGAAAGAAAGAAAAAATAATGATAATATAATTGGAAGGGGGCAGCTAGGTGGATAGAGCACCAGCCCTGGATTCAAGAGGACCTGAGTTCAAATCTGGCCTCAGACACTTGACACTTACTAGCTGTGTGATCCTGGGCAAGTCAGTTAATCCTCATTGCCCTGCAAATAAATAAATTAATTAATTAATAAATTAATAAATAATTGGAAATATTTAACAATATAAATAAAATAGAATAGAATATAGATAATGTTAATATGTGATTGGATTTCCAAATCACATATTAACATTATCTATATTCTAGGCTTATGGCCTCATTTCCATTTGAGTTTGACAATATAACTCTAGGCAGTTCTCTAAGCCTATAAATTTTACCAAAGCAGAGATTGATCTGCTTTGATAAAAGGAATTACTTAGGAGAGCCTCATATCAAAGACCAATCCCTTTCCCCTACTGGTCATCTAGAGTGCATTAGACAACTTAAAAAAAAAAAAAGTGGAGGCAGCTAGGTGGTGCAGTGGATAAAGCACCGGCCCCAGATTCAGGAGGACCTGAGTTCAAATCCAGCTTCAGACACTTGACACACTTGCTGGCTGTATGACCCTAGGCAAGTCACTTAACCCTCATTGCCCTGCAAAAAACAAAACAAACAAATAAACAAACAAAAAAAGGCCAGCTTTTTGTCATCTGCAGATCTGGTAAGGATTCTAGAAATCTATGCCTTTATCCAAGTGAGTGATTAAAAACATTAAATAAAATGGGCCTAAGCACTGATCCCTAGGGCCCTCCACTGGAGACTTCCCCTCTCTGCTGGCACTTCTACAGCAGTGATGTCAAACAGAACCTGCCATCACATATTGACTTAGAAAACCGCAAATTAACATAATCTATGCTGTATTGTTTATTTATTTTGTAAAATATTTTCCAATTAGATTTTAATCTGGTTCTTACAAGTTTGACACCTTGGCTCCACAGAATTATTTACTCCTGTCACTGCTGGAATTTAACAAAGACAAATTAAGGCAATTCTCCCAAGTGAGATATCATTTATTGACAGGGGCATGCAGCCTGATAACAGGTCTATTAGCCTCCATTTGTGTCAAAAGACCAAGAGCACTGATGACAGCTTCTCTTATACCTTGGTGTGTCTTCCTTCTGACTGGCCTGATAATACAGAGAGGGCCCTCCCTTGGCAAACGTGAGGCAATCCTGATTAGTGGACATTTGAATGAGAAGGTGGGTTAAGAGATCTCAGCTCCTCTCTATGATTTAATCATTAGATGGGGTGGGGGGGTAATAAAAATAGCTTTCCTCACCATTAGAGCTATCCAAAAGGGGAATAGATTAACACAGGAGTTAGGGAATTCTGCCCCACAAGATGTTTTCAAGGGAATGCTGGATTGCTCTGTTAGAGACTTTTGTAGAGAGTTTTTTTTCTTTTTTAAAAAATTATTTTGGGGCCAGCTAGGTGACGCAGTGGATAGAGCACCGGCCCTGGATTCAGGAGGACCTGAGTTCAAATCTGGCCTCAGACACTTGACACTTACTAGCTGTGTGACCCTGGGCAAGTCACTTAACCCCAATTGCCTCACAAAAAAAACGAAAAACAAAAAAAAATTAGTTTGGTTTTTTCTCAATTACATGCAAAAACAAGTTTTAGCATTCATTTTTTTTAAATTTTGAATTCCAAATTCTCTCCCTTTCTCTCAATCCTCCCCTTCCCCTTCTTGAGAAGATAAGCATTTTGATGTAAATTATACATGTGCATATTTGCAAAACATATTCCCACATTAGCTATGTTACAAAAGAAGACAGATCAAAAAAACCAACAACAAAAAAAGGAAATATAAAAAAGGTACGCACGCTTTCCCACCCTGGCACTATGACCAGGGCCCCACTTCTCCATAGTGCTAGTGCTTCTTTTCACCTGGGGACTACAACCTAGAACTGTATGTGGGCAATACAACAGGGTCCTGTATCCAGTACCAGCAAAGGGTCCCTGTAATCTCCTTATGATACAATCTGGGGGCTAAGAACTCCCCCAAAGCTGCTGCTGCCACTGATGCAACCACTTCCAAGACCTGCTGCTGGTTGCTTTAGAGAGGCTTGTGCTGCACTGCATACCAAGCCTGACCACCACCCCAGTGAGACAGCCCTTTCCTTCCAACCTCCTAAGTCATCTTGGGCTGGAAAATTGCTTGGCCTGGCCCTTTTGTTCTATCGCTCCAGAATGCTATTTGAGGCATTATCTTAAAGTTGTTTGGAGGGGAATTTGGGAGAATTCAGGTGAGTTCAGGCCTCTACTCTGCCATCTTGGCTCTGCCTCTCCAGAGATAAGCAATATCTAAATAATCTATCAAGTAAGAATCACTCTTTATAAAGTAAACTTGTAAGTCCCTTTACTTCAGCTGTCAGAAGTTCTATTTTCTCATTAAACTACTTTTTTATTTTAGAATTTTACAATATTCTTTCAGGAACTTGTCTCACAAAGTAATTAAGATCTTATAACCTCACCAAAGCTGAAGATCCTGGGGACTAAAACTCTGGCAATTCCCAACAGAATTTTACAGATATTCACAAAGTCTATGGTACTTTCCCAAACGGTAAGTAATTATTATTATTCATTTTAAGACAAAATATACCCAATTAAATGCTTGACAGTTTGTTTTAATCATAACAACATTTTCTATGAAAAGAGGAGTTAGGGGACAGCTAGGTGGCACAGTGGATAAAGCACCAGGCCTGGATTCTGGAAGACCTGAGTTCAAATCTGGCCTCAGACACTTGACACTTGTGTGACCCTGGGCAAGTCACTTAACCCTTACTGCCCCATCCAAAAAAAAAAAAGGAGGAGTTAATTTTCCAATGAATGATTTCCCCCAAATCACAATACAAGAAAAATTATAAGCCTAACAATAATATCAACAATGTTCTGGATTTTTAAAACATGCCACAAAACTTATTGCTAGTCAAATGACATCAATTTGGTTGCATGCATTTCCAAATCATCTTACCCAGAAAGCCATTTCATCCATCTAGCAATTTAGCAATCTATACTCATTGCATTTTAAAAAAAACAAAAGGGAATAATTACATTTTTGATTCTTATTCATGCAGTTTATAAGCATATCAACTTAATGCCAAATATCAAGTGTATTTTCCATTAAGATACTGAATATAAAAGCATTTTGCAAAAACAAAGCCATTCCCCAATAGATCATATAGATCAAAGCATATGAGCAGTTCTTAAAAGAAGAATTTCATACTGTTAAAAAAAAAACAACATGTAAATCACTAATAATAAGAGAAATGAAATTGAAGCAACTATGAGGTTTCAACTCATACCCTGCAAATTGGCAAACATGACCAAAAATGGAAAAAGTCAAATGTCAGAGGGGTTGTAAGAAGATAAACACATTAGTACATTGTGGGGGAAGCAATTTGGAATTGTGTAAATAAAATGACTAAACTGTCCAAAACTTTCAACTCAGAGATTCCACTACTAGGTTTATAGGAAGTCATTGATCAGAAGGAAGTCCTCATATACACCAACAATATTTGTAGTATCATTTTATTTTTTTTGGCGGCACAACTGGGGTTAAGTGACTTGCCCAGGGTCACACAGCTAGTAAGTGTTAAGTGTCTGAGGCTGGATTTGAACTCAGGTACTCCTGAATCCAGGGCTGGTGCTTTATCCACTGCGCCACCTAGCTGCCCCTGTAGTATCATTTTTTGTGATAGCAAAGTGTTGGAAAGAAAGTAGCTGCCTATCATTTAGGAAATGATTAAACAAAGTGTGTGTATGAATGTAAGTGCTATAGGAGATAAATCTCCTTTTTAAATTTGTGTGGTAGTTAACTGTAGCCCAAGTTAATCTACTACAACACAGAAATTATAGAGGTAAAAACCCAGGTTTTATTACACTTGAGTATAAGTTCAGGAAGACAGCTAGGTGGCACCACAGATAGAGCTCCAGGCCTGGAATCAGGAAGACCTGAGTTCAAATCAGGGCTCCGACACTTACTAACTGTGTGACCCTGGGCAAGGCACTTAACCCTGTTTGCCTGAGTCTCCAATTTATAAAATGAGCTAGAGAAGGAAGTGGCAAACCATTTCAGTATCTTTGCCAAGAAAACCCCAAATGGGGGGCAGCTAGATGGCGCAGTGGTTAAAGCACCGGCCCTGGATTCAGGAGGACCTGAGTTCAAATCCAGCCTCAGACACTTGACACTTACTGGCTATGTGACCCTGGGCAAGTCACTTAACCCCCATTGCCTGCAAAAAAGAAAAAAAAGAAAACCCCAAATGGGGTCACAAAGAGTCAGACATGACTGAGCACAACTGAACAGCAACAACAGGTTAGAGATTAAAAAAAACAACAAGCCCTGAACAAATATCAGAATTTCCGACAAGCTTTTGTAGAGAAAATTATGTCAGAGAGTCAGAAAAATAATTTTTGACATATAACAATCTTTGTATCTCAAGGCCATAAAGGTCACAAAGGCCTAGTCAAATGGATTCATCATCTTATGTTTCCTTCAAGTAAGACTAAATCAGACAGAATCATAATCTCACACATTTGCTAATGAAACAAACATAGTTAAACAGATTCTATAGGCAAACTAAGTCAGTTTACACATTAAACAATGTGTTTGCAAAATCCAACACTTATAAAACTACAAGGCTACATTTTAAAGTCACAATGGGCTAATTGAAAGGAAGGAATTTACCTGTATCAAAGACTTGAGTCAGGAAAATTCTTCCACTAATAAAATCTTTTTTGGAAGATTTTAAAGATGCTGTATTCCTTTCTTCCCATTTGGTTTCTTAGCTCAGGAATGTCAAAATTCTTCCCTTAATACTATCATTCCATGAGTCAGGGTTTTGGGGTTGGGTTTATTTTTTGTTTTGTTTTGGCCAGCTGAAATTAATATTAACAGAAAACAGATTTCAGGAGTCAGTCAGATATTCAGGAGAAATGGCATAGTAAAATATAACAAACAGAAAATGGAATATTTCTATCACACAGAAAATATGACTGTGTTGTAAAAAGTGATGAATATGAGGAATACAGAGAAACATAGAAAGACCTATATGAACTGATGCAGAGAGAAGAAAGGCCAAGAAAAGAATATGAACAACTGCTACAACAATGTAAACAATAAACATTTATTGAGTACTTACTAAGTGCCAGACTGAGCCCCGGGGAATACAAAGAGAAGCAAAAGACAATCTCTGCCCTCAAGGAGCTCCCAGAAACAAATACATGCAAACTATAAACAGGATAAATAGGAAATAATTAAAAGACAGAAAGCTTTAGAATTAAGAAGGGTTGGGGCAGCTAGGTGGCACAGTGGATAAAGCATCGGCCCTGGATTCAGAAGGACCTGAGTTCAAATCTGGCCTCAGACACTTGACACTTACTAGCTGTGTGACCCTGGGCAAGTCACTTAACCCCAATTGCCCTGCAAAAAAAATAATAAAAATTAAGAAGGGTTGGGGTGGGGAAGAGGGGTTGGGAAAGGCTTTCTGAAGAAGTTGGGACTTAAAGGAAGCCAGGGAGGTCAGTAGGTGGAGAAGAGAAGAAAGAACATTCCAGGCATGGTTGATAGCCAGAGAGAATGCCTGGAGCCTAGAAATGAAGAGTCTGTTTGTGGAACAGCCAGGGGGCCAACGTCATCAGATCTAGCATGTGATGGGGAGTAAGAAGACTGGAAAAGTAGGAGGGGGATAGGGCCTTGGATATCAAACAGATGATTTTGTAATTGATCCAGGATGATTTCTAGGTTGTGAGTCTGATGGATTGGGAGGATGCTCTTGCTTTCTACTGTAATAGGACAAATGCGAGGGGAGGAGGAGGGGGAGGGGGTTTAGGGGGAAAGATGAGTTCGGTTTTAGACATGTCGAATTTAAGATGCCTACTGGAGGGGGCAGCTAGGTGGCACAGTGGATAGAGCACCGGCCCTGGAGTCAGGAATACCTGAGTTCAAATCTGGCCTCAGACACTTAACACTTACTAGCTGTGTGACCCTGGGCAAGTCACTTAACCCCAATTGCCTCACTTAAAAAAAAAAAAAAAGATGTCTACTGGACACCCGGGTGAGAAAGGCAGTTGGAGATAATAGACTGAAAGTCAGCAGAGAGGTTAAGGCTAGATAGAACTATGGCCCCTCGGGGGTAGCTAGATGGAGCAATGGATAAAGCAGTGACCCTGGAGTCAGGAGGACCTGAGTTCAAATCTGGCCTCAGACACTTGACACTTACTAGCTGTGTGACCCTGGGCAAGTCACTTAGCCCCCATTGCCCCAACCAAAAAAAAAAAAAAAGAACTATGGCCCCTTTATGAAGTGGGGAGGTTACCAAAAGGCTGGGGGTAACAGTGCTTTGGGTGTACAAGCAATTATTTCCATCACCAATCCACAAGTGCAGAACAGATTTCAAGGGATCCATGACTTTCCTTTTTGTTGTTGTTGAAATTTTTATTATAACTGTACTTCAATAAAATTGATTTCCTCTGTAATACTATGCATTTTATTTTATTCATTTAAAAACATCATTCTGAGAAGGGAACCACTAGATTTACTAGATTGCCTAAAGGGTCTATGACATAAAAGCACAAAAGAACTCTAGAAAACCCCTCCAGAGAAGTGGCATCAGTATTTTCCTACAAGACACACACACACCCCTTCCCCTGAAATCTGCAGACTGGCTGCCTAATTTGGCCAATCTACTGTGGAAAGAAAGATAGATGTGACCCTGCCCCAGAGTGTTGTCCTCATTCCTGAAGGTGTATGACCCCAGTACTCAGAGCAGGTCACAGGGCAGCTCACAAACCCCAGTCCTACTCACAGCACCCCAGATGTTTTCCTAGAATGACAACTCAGGCAAGAATGAAAGGAGACCCCTGAAGTCAGCTCATCCTGCTAACTTCCTCCCCAGAGATTGGGGAGCCTGTGAGCAAGCTGCCAACCAGGAACGTGAAGCCCAGGTGACAGAAGTGAGTCACCAAGGGTCAAAGAGTGAATGAATGGCAGAGCCAGGGTGAGAAGCCAGGCATCCTGATTTAGTATAGAGTTCTGCAGTTGGCTCTTACCTGATCCAAACCAAGTCATGAGATTGTATCATGTACAGAGGTTCCATGATCAAGAGGAAAAGATGGGACACAGGCCAAACAGAGAAGTTTAAAATTCCATTCTGTATGGCTAGAGGATAAGAGTTATGTTTAAAATCCATAAAATCCTGCCAGATTTGAATCTTATTCCCAAATTCTCTCTTACTAAGGTCTGAAAATGAAACTCAAGGGAAATAATTTCAGAACATATAAAAAGAAAGTTTAAAAAATTTTTAAATAAAAAATTAAAATAAAATAAAAATAAATAAAATAAAAAAGAAAGTGACAAATGCGACATTGATACATGTTTGAAGCTGGAAGGAGAAGGGTATTTAGGCTAGCATCAGGGAGAGCATATATGCCCTTCCCCAACATGTCCTTTGGTGCCCCTATGAGAAATAGAATCCAAGAGAGTGATTCTCATTTTCTTTTATATTTGAGCTGGAAGGAGTTTAAGAAGATCCCTAACTGGGGGCAGCTAGGTGGCACAGTGGATAGATAAAGCAGCGGCCCTGGATTCAGGAGGACCTGAGTTCAAATCTGGCCTCAGACACTTGACACTTACTAGCTATGTGACTCTGGGCAAGTCACTTAACCCTCACTGCCTTGCGAAAGAAAGAAAGAAAGAAAGAAAGAAAGAAAGAAAGAAAGAAAGAAAGAAAGAAAGAAAGGAAGGAAGGAAGGAAGGAAGGAAGGAAGGAAGGAAGGAAGGAAGGAAGGAAGGAAGGAAGGAAGGAAGGAAGGAAGGAAGGAAGGAAGGAAGGAAGGAAAACAAGTACACAAACCATATGTATAGGCTGAAAGAAGATCCCTAACCTATCTACTATGGAAATATCTCCTAGGGTCTAAATGTTCTTCACAAAAGGAGCCTGTGATACTTCCAAGGGATGGGTTTTGGCTTCATAGCCAGATGCCATCAACCATGGCTGGAAATCATGGGAAAGACAAAGGGAACCCTGGCCCGAGACCTAAGAAATGACCCCATCAATGATGATCTTTCCCTACTAACCCAGAGGCTGTAATAACCAAGACCAAGGACTTCCCATTATAACCCCAATCACAGCCTCCACAGCCTGATCATCCCATCACCTCACACTGGTCCCTAGCCCTGCATTGTTCCCAAGCCCAGCACTTTCTTCACCAATCACTTTCTACTAACCATATAGTACCACCCTCCCTGAACATCTCATAGCTGACCCAAATCATAGCATTGACTCAATTTCAAATTCAGTGAATTTTTTTTATTTAATAGTATTTTATTTTTTCCAATTCCATATAAAGACAATTTTCAACATTCATTTTTTGAAAGTTTTTGGTTCCAATTTTTTCTCCCTCCCTCCCCAGGATGGCAAGCAATCTGATATAGTTTATACATGTGCAATCATGTAAAACAGTTCCACATTAGTCATGTTGTGAAAGAAGAAACACAAAAAAAGGGAAAAAAGACCCCCCAAAAAAGTGAAAATACTGGGCTTTGGTCTCCATTCAGATTCTATCAGTTCTTTCTCTAAACGTGGATAGCATTTTCCACCATGAGTCTTTTGGAATTGTCTTGAATACATTGCATTGCTAAGAACAGCTAAGTCATCTACAATTGATCATTACACAATGTTACTGTTAATGTATACAATGTTCTCCTGGTTCTGCTCACTTCAGTGAACACTTACTAACACTGGTTGATAGGCATAGTGCCCAGATACCAGAAGGATTAAAAATTTTAATTAATTATTTCTTTTGTTACATTTTTAGTTCCAGGTTGTCTTCCCTCTCTTTTCCCCTCCCAACCCTGCATTGGAGAAGGGCAACATTTTGTATAGATTTATATGTGGAACCATACAATCAATACATATTTCCACATAGCAGTTCTTTCTCTGGAGGTAGATAGCATTTTCCTTCATAAGTCTTTCATAGTTGATTTGAATGATCTTATTAGTCAAAATAGCTTGATCGTTTATAATTCTTTGAATGATATTACTGTTACTATGTACAACATTCTCTTGGTTCTGCTTATTTCATTCAGCATCACTTTATCCAAGTCTTTCCATGTTTTGCTAAAATCAACCTACTTATCATTCCTTACAGGACAATAGTATTCTTCCATCACAATCATAATTCCCAATGTCATAGTCCTCTTCTAGAACAAAAGACAAACAACAACAACAATTCCACAACATGTTCAGTCATTCCTCAATTGGTGGACATCACTTCAATTTCCAGTTCTTTGCCACTGCAAAGAGAGTTGCTAAAAATATTTTAAAATATATAGTTTCTTTTCCTTTTTCCCACATCACCTTGAGAAACAGACTGACTAGTAAAACTATATGAGGTGGTCTATTTCTGTCCCAAGTTTGGGGAAAATTAGCTGGGGTTTCTAATATATTTGTTACTTATAAATTAGAAGCTTTAGCACCAGTTTTGGGGCATTAAAGCATTTATTAAAGCATACCAAGTTTTACTAAAAAGAGACCACCTGGGTCAGAAAGTTAAGAAAAGGCCTATCTAGCCTAGAGCTCCAGCCTAGCCTGCTTCTTCTTCCAAGTCTTCCACCACGAACCTTTTTGAGAGACAAAACTGAGAGTGGAAGCTTTCTCTGGATCCGGAGGAGAGGCAGTCCTTACACACTGCTTCAAGCTAATTGGCTAGCATCACCCAAATCTGTTGGTTCACTGGACTTGAGGGTGGGCCCATGTTGAGGTCAGAGTTCACACCCTCAGAGAACACACCCTCTTGAAGGCCAGGCAGGTATGGTTTTAATTGAATTAACTTTAAGTGAGTTAATCTGAAAGTCAGTCAATTCAATCAATCTTAATCCAATCAGTCCAAATCAATCCCCTTGAGCTGGGGCCTTTGGGTGTTCCAAAACCCATTATTTTCTCATGATAGTGGTATTGCTGGGTCAAAAAGTATACACAGTAGGGGCAGCTAGGTGGCGCAGTGGATAGAGCACCAGCCCTGGAGTCAGGAGGACCTGAGTTCAAATCTGACCTCAGACACTTGACAGTTACTAGCTGTGTGACCCTGGGCAAGTCACTTAACCCCAATTGCCTCACAAAAAACAAAAGAAAAAAAGTATACACAGTTTCGTAACCCTTTGGGCATGATTCCAAGTTGCTCTCCAAAAGGATTACAAAATTTAAGAAAACTTGGCTTCCTGCCTTCATGAATCATAGAAACATAGATTTAGAGCTGTGAGAAAATCTAGCAGCCTTCGAGTCTAATGTCCTTATTTTACAAATGAAGAACTGAGGGTAAATAAGCTACCAAGGATCCCTCAGTTCTCAAGAACTTGAACCTACATCTTCCTGACTTTGGCATTTTTGCTCCTACACTATTCTACATTTCATCAGTCAAATAGAGGACATGACACATTGCATAAATAACTATAAAACAAAATAGTGTTTAAGAGAGGTGCCAAGAAAGTTTATTTGAGAGGCAAGTCATATGACCAAGGGAAGAATCAGCAGATCCTGGAGGAGGTGAAGTTTGATCTAGGTTATAAATCCTTTGTGGGGATTTTTTATTGTGGGAGAAGAGTAACTATTCTTCCCCCCCCCCACCACCACCCCCAGGATGGTAGAAAGAGTACATTCCTAATGATCTGAGTGGGGTTTTCTTTCTACTCACTATCCTGGCTGAGGCAGGGGATTACCTAGTAGTTAAATGAGAGTGTGTGAGTTGGTCATCACAAGCCAATCAGATAATAAAAGAAAAAGAAGATGGAAGTACTCAAATTTGAGCCTCCCCTGTGGACAGAAGCATTTATGACCATCTGATTCCTGGAAATAAATAGCCCAATCGAGAAGATTTCTCACAACCTTACATCATAGTTCTGCTTCCTACCACCTGAAACTGACTCCAGTCTCCATCCATAAAAACAGTCACCACATATTGGCCACATAATCATAGGATTCACCTCAGAGTTACCACACTGAACTACCATGTGGGCTGGCTTAGCATTTCCTAAGGCCCTACACCTAGCTAGGTTAGTTATTCCTTAAAAGGTACGGAAACCCTCCTCCAGACTTAATTGTTCCAAGGGACTAAGGTTTGAGCTTTGGAAGGAGCTTCCCAGTGGCCTCACTCATGAGAAGTTAGTGCCCCTCAGGCTTGGCCTACATCCCACTACCATTGCAGTTAAAACATCTTGAGCTTAAAAAGATCCCTAAGGGGGCAGCTAGGTGGTGCAGTGGATAGAGGACTGGCCCTGGATTCAGTAGAACCTGAGTTCAAATCTGGCCTCAGACACTTAACACTTACTAGCTGTGTGACCCTGGGCAAGTCACTTAACCCCAATTGCCCAGCAAAAAAAAAAAAAAAGATCCCTTAGCAAGGCAATATGGAGTTGTCTTCCTGAGGTCTAAATGTTCCGCATGAAAGGAGCCTGTGGTATTTCCAAAGGAAGCTCATGTCTACCTGAACCAGTGTTGTGTCCTTGCTGAGCATCCTTGCCATAGTATGGGTAAGTAAATCCTTTGTTAACTTTTGTTACCTGTTACCTGAGGTATCTCATTTCATTACAGTCTTGAACCTGAACCACCAGAATGGACTCCTGGCCTATACTGTCAAGGCACCGTGCCAGAGACTGGCAACGGGAAGACAAAAAAAGTTAACTGTCCCTCCCCTCAAGGAGTTTACATTCTACTGGAGGAAAAGGATATGTAAATAGGTAAGAAAATAGAAGATAATTTGAGGAAGGAGAGAACAATAACAGTCAAAGGGATCAAGAGAGACTTTCTTTAGGAGATGGCACCTGAGCTAAGCCTTCAAGGAAGCTAAGAATTATAAGAGGCAGAGGTGAGAAGGAAATGCATTTCAGGAATAGGGAACAGACAGTCTGTGCAAAGGGACAGAAATAAGTCCCCCAAGTTTGGGAACAACAAGTAAGCCACACTGGAGTGTGGAGTATATGAAGGGGAATAAGGTAAAATAAGCCTGGAAAGGTAGGCTAGAGTCAAATTATAGAGGCCTTTAAATGGCAGGCTGAGGAATTTATATATTATCTTATAGGGAATAGAAGAGTTTTGAGCAGAGGGGTTTCAGATGGTGCTTGAAGATTTTGGGGGAGCTGGGTTCAAATCCCACCTCTGACACAACTACCTTTGTGACTTTGGGCAAATTGCTTAACCTTCTTTTGTCTCAGTTTCTTCTGTAAAAATGAGTTTGAGGAGAAAGATAAGTTGTTTTAGACATGTTGAAGTTCACTACAAATTTATATTATTTTATCTCATTTGGGTTCTCACTAGTGCACAGTAATCCTTTTAGCCTTCTCTGATAAATTCTATTTCACACTCTCCTCAGCAAGTGCTCCAAACCTTCTCTTCTGTCCTCCAGCCTTCTTTACCCCCTCTCCCCTCAACCCTACTGAAGACCTTGACTTCTATCTTATTTACTGAGAAAACTGAAAGCACTCCTCATGAGCTTCCATTTTACCTGTACTCTACACCTCAAATGCCATTTCCATTATCCCTTATTCTTTCTTCCTTTATTTCAATTTCTGGTCACACTGTTCTTTGGAAAAACCATACACTCTACCTGCATACGCCATCCCATCCCTTCTTCTGAAGTTTGCCTGTTTAATTATTCCCTCTTGTTCTGTCATCCTTTATTTCTTTTTGTTTTGTTTTGTTTTTTGTTTTTTTGCGGGACAATGAGGGTTAAGTGACTTGCCCAGGGTCACATAGCTAGTGTCAAGTGTCTGAGGCTGGATTTGAACTCAGGTCCTCCTGAATCCAGGACCAGTGCTTTATCCACTGCACCACCTAGCTGCCCCCTGTCACCCTTTATTTCTGATCTACCAACTCCTTTTTCACTGACTGCATACCTAGATCTCTGCTATCCTTAATAAGTACTCACTTGGGGCAGTATCAGTTCATATAAGCCTTTCCCAATCTCTTCGAAATCTTTTTCCTCATTTACTATAGCACAACAGTATTCCATTCATTCATAAATCATAATTTTTTTCAGCCATTTCCCAATTCAATTTGACTTCTGTCCCTACCACTGATACAAACTACTCTCTCTAAGGTTTCCAATGCGATCTTTTTTCTTTTTTCTTTTTTTTGGTGAAGCAATTGGAGTTAAGTGACTTGCCCAGTGTCACACAGCTAGTAAGTGTCAAGTGTCTGAGGCTGGATTTGAACCCAGGTCCTCCTGACTCCAGGGACAGTGCTCTATGCACTATACCACCTAGCTGCTCCTCAATGCTATCTTAATTGTAAAATCTAATGGTCTTTTCTCGATCCTCATTTTTCTTGACTTTCTGGCAGCTCTTGACACTGTGTATCACCCTCTCCTCTTGATTCTTCTACCTATCTCATTCTTAGTCTCCCTTTCTGGATCCATGTCTTAAGAACCCCCTACCAAAAAAATAATAATAATAATAATCTGTCCTCTTCCCAAAGCTCTTGTCTGGGCACTTTTCTTTCTCTATCCCCTCCCTTGGGGTAATTTCATCCATTTACATGGGTTTAATTATCATCTCTATGTGGAAGATTCCCAATCCAAATATCCAGTTCTAATCTTTTTCTTGAGGCCTACAACACCAACTACCCATCCAGTTCAAACTTAACATGTCAAAAATAGAATTCATTATCCTCCTCCCTAAAGCAATACTCCTCCTTACTCTCCTATTTCCATTTAAGGCACTAGAACACTATCCTAAAGCTCTACCCCAAAAAGGTTGGCTCATTTTTCCTTAAAAGGTATTTAGGGGTGGCTAGGTGGCGCAGTGGATAAAGCACCGGCCTTGGATTCAGGAGTACCTGAGTTCAAATCCGGCCTCAGACACTTGACTTACTAGCTATGTGACCCTGGGCAAGTCACTTAACCTCCATTGCCCAGCAAAAAAAAAAAAAAAAAAAGGTATTTAAATCACCCTTGAGATACAATTAGCCTAGGGGACTAAGGTTGAATTCGCTGACTTTTAGCTTCCTTGTGGCCTCAGTACAAAAGACAACACAGAAAGAGACTCTGTACAAAAGAAGACACAGAAAGAGACTTTTGACCAGAGCACCAGCATGACCAACAATGAAGCAGGGAAGCTTTGCCCAATTGAATCAGTGATGTATCCTTGCTGAATAGCCTTCCCATGTCAGGCACTTGTTAAAGGCTAGGGAATACAAAAATAGGCTTATAATCCAATGGGAGAGACTATATGCAAGCAAACATACATAAACTACATAAAAAGAAAATAATTAACAGAAGGAAGGCACTAGAATTAAGAAGGGATGAAGAAGCCATCCCAAAAAGGGAAGAGATTTTAGTTGGGACTCTAAGAAATAAGGTAAGGACAAATAGCTTTCAGAGGAACCAAGCAGAGAGAAAAATAGAAAGATGTGATGTTCAACAACATTATGTGTTGATCAACTGTGATGGACTTGACTCTTCTCAGCAATACAATGGTCCAAGATAGTTCCAAAGGACTCATGATGGAAAATGCTCTCCAAATCCAGAAAGAAAACAAAAGAACTATGGAATCTAGGTACAGATTGAACCATACTATCTCTACTTTTTTTGTTTTTCCTTTTTGCTCTGATTCTTCTTGCACAGCATGACTAATGTAGAAATATATTTAATGTGATTGCTCATATATAACCTATACTGGATTACTAGCTATCTTAGGGAGGGGGGAGGGAGGGGAGGGAGGAGGAAAAATTGAAACTAGAAATCTTATAAAAACAAATGTTGCAAACTATCTCTACATGTAACTGGAAAACAATAAAATACTTTTATGGAAAAAAAAGATGTGATGTTATTAAGCCTTCATCTCATTCTTTGTATTTATATTCCCGATGCCTGGCACATGTATGGTCAGCCTAATAAACATTGGTTGATTGCTTGACTGATTGAGAGAAGAATTTCAGATGTCAAGATCACAAAGGTGAAATTTATAGGTGACAATGATGTCAAAACACAGATCCTAATCAGCTCCCACTCCAGCTGTCACAGAAATACCCCTAATCACAAACATCACAGTGCCCACATGCTATTAGTCCCAGAACTGTCTTTGTCACCATACCTTAGTCCAGCCTAGTCACCTTACTGACTCTGAGGTACCCAATCACCACATTCTGAGCCCATCATAGTAGTGATTTTGATCACCCCAAAGAGATGCCCACCTCAGCACAGATCCCAATGATCAAATTCTGAACTCAAAATACATTGATCATAATCATTAGATTGTAAGCTTCTTGAGGGCAAGCACTAGCCTTTGCCTCTTTTTTTGTATCCCCAATGCTTAGCATAATGCCTGGCACACAATAAATAGATTTGATTGATTGATAATGCCGGCATTGACCTTGGCCTATCAGCACACACTTGCAGCATCATAATAAAAGGAGAGACAGAGATGGATAGAACCTTGTGCATGGAGCCTTCCTCATTCTCCCAGACAAACATGTTCTCTCCCTCCTAAAATGTTAACCAGAAGCCCTCCTTTGCCCTCATTCCTCCATGCCTTATTTCATACATCGTCATGTATATGTTGCATCTATCTCCCCATTAGATTTTTAGCTTGAGGGTAGGTGCCAGAGCTTCTTTTTTTAAATCTTTATCTCTCCAGCACCTAGCATAGTGCCTTTCCTATGGTCAGCACTTGATTAAAAGTTTGGGGATCTGTTGAATTGAATTACCTGATGGAGTTGCAAGGTAAGCCTGTATCTTGGTAAGATAAGACCCTATGACCAGTGATAGGCTTAGTGGTGACAATGGAGATTTTTTTTTCTTCCAGTTAATCAGGCTCCAGGAACTGACTCAGGATAACCAAACTCACCAGAAACTGAAATAAACAGAAAGACAATGTATTCCAATAATAGCTGGGTGGAATAGCCAAGTGGACCTGAATACTGCCGTTATCTGGTCGGCGCATTCTCTTCCCAGTGGGAAAATGTAATTGAAATCTGACCAAATCTCTCATTATATCTTTGTGGACTAAATAGAAAATGGTGGGCCTGATAATAGATAAGTTAAATGGATTTGAAATTAGCTGAACCAAAGAATTCCCAAAGAACGGTGATTAATCATTTCTCATTCCCCTCCAAGCTCTCTCTACCATTTCCCCAGAAACCTCTTCATCTTAGAAACTCTAGTCCTGGAACTCACAAACTCGGATTGGACGGCTCCTTCCAGAAACTTCATTTCAGCAGAATGCCCAGGTCGATCATGTCTAATTCCTCTTCAGGCCACACTCTGGGCTTTCTCTACCATGCCCCAGTGCTGGACACCTTAGGATCCAACCTTCCCCTCTTTGTGGGTTATCTTCTGCCATTAGATTGTAAAGCTCTTTGAGCATGGGGACCATCTTTCTTTCTGCTTGTATTCGTATTCCCAACACTTAGCACAGTGCCTGATGCATAGTAAGCACTTAAATACTTGGTGACTTGTTCACTTAATCAATCAACTTCAGTCTGGAAAGTGGCCTCCAGTGGGGTGCCATGGGGCTTTGCTTTTGTTTCTGTTCTGTCAGACTTTTTTGTGTGGGGTGGGGGTGGGGGTATGATAAGGGTTAAGTGACTTGCCCAGGGTCACATAGCTAGTAAGTACCAAGTGTCTGTGGCCAGATTTGAACTGTCAGACATTTTAAAGTATGGTTTAGATGAAGAAAGAAGTAGCACAAATATGCCAAGGTGCCACAGGGAGGGATACATAATAAATACATTGGATGATAGAATTTGTGTCCCAAAA
The DNA here is from genome assembly GCF_019393635.1 of Dromiciops gliroides. Taxonomy (NCBI): domain Eukaryota; kingdom Metazoa; phylum Chordata; class Mammalia; order Microbiotheria; family Microbiotheriidae; genus Dromiciops; species Dromiciops gliroides. Next base: position 601,266,025 of record NC_057861.1, read on the forward strand.
AGGACTCCACAAACTAAAAAGGTTGGGCTCAAATTTTCATAAGATAGAATTTAATAAAGATAAATATTAAAGGGGCAGCCAGGTGGCAGAGTGGATAAAGCACCAGCCCTGGATTCAGGAGGACCTGAGTTCAAATCTGGCCTCAGACACTTGACACTTACTAGCTGTGTGACCCTGGGCAAGTCACTTAACCTCAATTGCTTCACACACACAAAAAGATAAATATTAATTCCTACATTTGGGTTAAAAAAAAACTGGACAGTTATAGGAAGAGTGTTATATGGCTGGGCAACATTCATATAAAAAGAAAGTTTGGGATTAAGTGGACTAAAAACTCAATATGAGTTTGACCCAGTAGACCAAAAACAAACAAAAAAAAACCCTAATGTGATTTGGAATGTTATGTGTTATGTTCAGTCCTGGGCACCATATTTAAAAAGGACATTGATGGAGATTGGTACCTCAGAGCCATGTGCTTTGTTCTATACCTATCTCCCCATGAGAAGTCCAAGGATTTCTTTCATGGTTTCCCTTCCCCCGCTCCTCCGTTCCCTTGCCCCTAAATAAACTACCACCTTATTCTAAAAATAATAATAATAATAATAAAAAGGACATTGACAATCTGGAATGCATTCAAAGGAAAGGAACCAGGTTGATGAAAGCAACCACATCCATGTGATAAAAGGATTATTTCAAGGAACCGAGGATGTTTAGCCTGGAAAAGAGAATATTTAAGGTATAGAAAGAAGATGGCTGTCTTCCTGTATTCAAAGGGCTGTATGCAAAAGACAGATAAGCCTTGTCATGCTTGGCCCCAAGGGGCTAAACTCAGAGCTACGGGTTGCTAAATGTCCACTCAATTTAAGGGAAAATCAATAGAGCTCTTCCAAAGAATGGGCTGTCTGGATGTCTTCTGGGGAAGACTGGATGACCACTAGTTGTCCCAGGTATGGGAGGTTCCTTTCAACTCCGAGATTCTTTGTTTTCTAAGCAAAGTCTAATGAATGAATTGAGGCTAATGAACTCTTCTCAAGGTTTTGGCCTCAGGAGCAGGGCAGGGACATCATGTGGCCTGTTGCTTCCTGTTTCCGAGCCCTTTACAACCCAGAACCAGAGAAAACATTTTATGAGTCCAACATGGAAGGAAATGAAAAAGCAGAGTGGGAGAAAGTGAGAGTCGGAAGGAAATGAAGCAATAGGGCTAAAGGAAACAGCACCTTGGCCTTGGTACTGGCCATCTATGAGATCTGAAGTGTGGACCCCGGCTGTGTTGGCTGCAGGTAGGTGCTAAGATCACTCATGCCCTAAGACCTTGTCCATCAAGAGAAAAGGGAAGAAGGAATGGGCATCTCAATCAGGCAGACAAGAGGTTTATAGGCTTTGAAGGTCTAGTCCCACCTGGCCAGGATAATCCCAAGAGACATCTGGCAACTGACATGAATGGTCTGCATAAGGGAAATGTGAGGGAGGGACTGGCAAGCACAGAAAATGGGTAGAGAGGGTCAGGATGGTTATCAGGAGAATACAGGCGAGAGGCTTGAATCTGGGCAGTCTAGAAGATGCCAGGAAAGGTCCAGATAAGGATTCTAATTTCCAGCAAGAGGGGGCCATGTTGCCAGTTCTCCAGCCCCTCCTCCTTCCCCCAAAACCCCTCTTCCATGAAATCTCTGCCAGGGAAGGAGTAAGCAAGGGGCTTTCCAGAGTTTGCAGCTTTCAAGGTCAGAACCCTCAGAGAATCTGGACCTGGGGCTGGGCAAGCAGACTGTGGGAATCTGGACTTCGGGAAGGGAGAGACCTCCTTGTGGTAAATCATTAGTGGGGGGAGTGAGGGAATAAGACAGACCCCATGATAGCACAACTAATCCAATCTGCATTTCCCCATATATGTATATGCATACCCACACAGACATATGGAAAGTATACCTATACAAATGCTTTCGGGACATTAGAGCAGGGATTCTTAACCTCAGGACAGATTTCAGGGGGTCCATGAACTGAAATTTAGCATTTTCTTTTTTTTTAATTTTGTATTTATTTGTGATATGTAATTATATTTCATAATATATCAAACATTTATATAATATACACAAAGACACATCTATGACATATATAAGGTAAATTTTCTACATTATTACATTTAGATATACCTAGATATATTTATTTTAAAACATTATTCTGAAAAGGGGTCTGTGGGTTTCATCAAACTAATCAACGGGTCCATGACACAAAAAAGGTTAAAAACTCTGACTTCAGGGATTATGATATACCTGGGAATTTGGCAGTATATAAATGAATAAGGAGACTACTGTTGATGCCCATTGTTTTACCTATCATTGAGGCTGCTTGGTGTAATAGGAATACTGGACTCGGAGTGTGAAAGCCATGGATTCTAATCCCACCTTAGACCCTTACTAGCTGTTTGACTCCAGCAAATCACTTTATAACCCCTTTGGTCTTCAGCTTTCTCATCTGTAAAAAGAGGAGGTTGGGCTCAATGGCAGTCAATTCAATTCAATAAACATTTATTAAGGAGGCATCTAGGTGGTACAGTGGATGAAGCACTGGCCCTGGATTCAGGAGGACCTGAGTTCAAATTTGGCCTCAGACACTTGACACTTACTAGCTGTGTGACCCTGGGCAAGTCACTTAACCCTCATTGCCCTGTAAGAAAGAAAGGAAGGAAGGAAGGAAGGAAGGAAGGAAGGAAGGAAGGAAGGAAGGAAGGAAGGAAGGAAGGAAGGAAGGAAGGAAAGAAAGAAAGAAAGAAAGAAAGAAAGAAAGAAAGAAAGAAAGAAAGAAAGAAAGAAAGAAAGCAAACATTTATTAAGCACCTTCTACATGCCAGGGATTGTACTAAGCATGGGGGATTAAAAAAAAAGGCAAAAGACAGCCTCTTCCCTCAAGGAGTTTACAGTCTAATGAGAGAGAGAACAGGCAAAGAGAGATATATACAAAGCAAGCTGTATATAGAATGAATAGGAAATAATTATCAGAGGAAAGGTACTAGAATCAAGAAGGGTTGGAGAAGCCTTTCTGTAGGAGGTGGGATTTTAGTTGGGACCCAAAGGAAGCCAAAGGAAGATTAGGGTTATAGGTTCTTTCCATCTCTAAATCTATGTTTCTATATTCCTCCTTTCCATTCAAGTATACTCTACCAACTCCTGATGAAGCATATTATCTACTTCCAGATAGAGATCTGATGGACTCAATGCAGATTGAGTTATATTTTCTTCTATTTCTCTCTCTCTCTCTCTCTCTCTCTCTCTCTCTCTCTCTCTCTCTCTCTCCTTTTTTAAAAATAAAGACAGTTTTTAGACTATGGCTAATGCAGAGACTCTTTTTGCATGACTATACATATTTGAATGGGTTTTATTATTCTTGTATTCTCAATGGGTGAGGAAGGGAGAGGAGAGAACTAAAAATAAAATAAAAATGAATTTTAAAAATATACCCTACCGGGGCAGCTAGGTGGTGCAGTAGATAAAGCACCGGCCCTGGGTTCAGGAGGACCTGAGTTCAATTCCAGCCTCAGACAATTGACACTAGCTGTGTGACCCTGGGCAAGTCACTTAACCCTCATAGCCCCACGCCAAAAAAAAAATATATATATATATACCCTACCAATCCTTCAAGTTCCATCTCCTCCATGTGGTCTTCCTGGACTAGATCAGCCCATTATAATCTTTCTTCCTATATTCCTATAACATTTACTCTCCATACCATTCATATAGTCTTTTCTGTAAACGATGTTTTATTGTCATTGAATTCTCTCCCATGTGCATATCTTCCCCGATCTTCCCTTTGACTGTTGGCTCCTTTGGATATGTCTTCATCCCATCTTTTCTCCATAGCACCTATTCTAGGCAAGAATACAAAAGCAGTTGCTTAACACAGCCTTACTGGATGAATGAATGAATAACACCAAGTGCTTAGCACAATGCCTAGCACACAGTAGATGCTTAACAAATGTTTGCCTGCCTAATTCTACAATACCAACTTTATCCTGTGCCCAAATAGGCATACCAACCATAGACATAGTCATACATGGAAGACCCACAGTAACTCTTCTTCTCTTTTTACTTTGGACCATACCATCCTCCACACATCTGTCAAAGATTGGGAAAGGGTAAGACAAATCCCAGGACCCCAACATATACAACTTAACACACTGGTTGGACAATTTGAATCCTAACTTCTGGAACCCTAACCAGACTCTGAAAGCTAAATAACCCTCCCTCTATTCTTAGTCCAAACCCAATCACCAGAGCATCATTTTTGCCCATTGTCAAAAAGCCTAGATTTTTCTCATACTAAACCTAGCCTTAGCCATAGCCCTTGCCCCAGTTTCTTAAACCTGAACTCTAACCAGCACAATAGTCCCTGATTGTAAATCAATCTTGACCCTAGATCAAGGGTGTCCTGGTAAATGTTTTATAAACTTGCTCTCAAAAACCAAAAAGTACATTGGACACACTGCTAAGTTAATTTGCTTGTTAGCATTTTCTCCATCATTTTCTTAAGTCAAACAATCAACAAGACAATAAATCAAGCCCTGATTTGTAGCATTTCTGTGGTGAAAATGTTCACACAGAAAATTTAACAGTCTGGCTCTTGGCCCTGTGACTTAACCCTCTCCTCACTGAAAGAAAGCATAAGCAGAGCTTAGAGCCTAAGTTTTCAGATTCAACAAGAATTGATTAGGGGGCAGCTAGGAGGCGCAGTGGATAAAGCACTGGCCCTGGATTCAGGAGGACCTGAGTTTAAATCTGGCCTCAGACACTTGACACTTACTAGCTGTGTGACCCTGGGCAAGTCACTTAACCCTCATTGCCCCGCAAAAACAAACAAACAAAACCCAAAGAGGTCTTTGCCCTCAGAGAGCTATTTATGGCTATCAAGCATAACCCTGAAGCAAAACTGAACCCTAAAATTAGCCATTCATTGTCCAAATCCCAACTCCTACTACCTTTCATACAGACCCTTGCCCTAACCCTTCCTGTCATCTGATTTCCTAATCCTAAACATACATTTTATGTTTTATATAAAGATAATATAGCATAGCAGGAAGTGCATTGGATTTGGAGCCAAGAGAGCCAGATTCAGATCCTAGCCCCCTACATTTACTATTCCTGTGATCTAGGGCAAGGTCATTTAACCTGAGCCTCAATTTCTTCATCCGCAAAATGGGCTCGATAATACTTGCACTACTGACTCAGTTGTGAGGAGAGCACTATGTGAACCTAAATGTTCTAGGCAAATATGAACCCATTATCAAGCCATTACACCATGTCCACAGATAACCACAACTTTTCAAACACACATATACTCTTTCACACTCATATCTGCACTCTCCACATAAAGCCAGTTCCCAGAAGGAACCTGGTACCCCAGGGCTAAGTGCCATAAGAGGCCCTGTTCTCTTCTGATTCTTACTATTAGAACCAAACCTCAGGGTAGGGGTACAAATAACTGAGCCTGTAAGAGCCCCATTCCCGCACTGGCCCAGCCCCTGAGCTCGAACTTCCCGGCAGAGCCCTCCCTGAATGCTGGTCAGCCAAACTCTCTATGTCTTCTGCCTGAGAGACTTCACCAGCCAGGAGCAGATGGGCCCTGGGGACCTTTCAGGTCTGGGGTGTGGGGTTTGGGGGGGGGTGAGCTGGAAATGGAGGGAGGGCTGGGCCTCTCAAGATGGGGATTTCCAGCCTCTTGAAATACCCACACCTGGAGAGTGAGCATCTTCCCACCTATCCTCTACTGCACTCCTCACCCCAGGATGTAGGGGACAAGGGCTGAGACCAACAAAGCCAAGCTGATTACCTTTCTTCATCTGTAACCCCCAAAACCATGTAGAGCCGGCAGTTGCTATCTATTCCCAGGGTTTCCAGTGAGTCAAAACTGTTAAATCATATCCTCCTCAACTTCCTTCCCTCCTCTCCCACCCCACAGTGTTCCTTTTCCAACAGCAGAAACTGCTTCTCCCTTCCCCTCACCAAACCAACCTGTCTCTTCTCCAATGAGAGCCTTCCAGGACAGAAAGGGTTCTGGGAAGCCATTCCTGCTGAGGTATCAATAGGCTTTGAGCCTTCATGAATTTCATCCACTCTGCAAAATTTGCATTCTCCCAGGGGACAAGGCGTGAAACTAATGGTAGGCTTCCAGGCATCATGACCAGCCAGCCAATGGTGGAGCTACTGGAGAATTGGGGAGGGGGGGAAGGAAAAGGGCAGCTCCTTCCTAGCCCCATCCCATCACACCCTATTGGGAACCTCAACCTATATTTACATGTGGGGCTTCCCCTTCCCTAGGCAAGAGAGATCAACACAGTGCCCACCCAAGGGGTTTTGAGAAGTAAAGATCCCAGGACATCCTGGACACAGCTGATGGTGCTCAGGGTACAGGAACTGCAATGGTCTGAAGGTGGGGTTCCACTTGTCTTCCCAGACCCACCAAACACCCAGGAGAAGAGACCCCCCCACTCTATCCTTGGAAGCTAAGCCTACCTTGTTCCCTGACCTAGTGATTCTCTCCCTAGGTACAAACACACACACACACACACACACACAGCCTGGGGAATCTTCCTGCTCCCAGAACAGCTGCTTCCTGCCCCAGCATGTCCACCTGCCAGGCCCCAGTCCACTTCAAGCCACATCCTGTCCCTCCCCTCTCTCTCAACCCCTTGGCCCCCAGGGTTAGACTCTAACCCCTTCTTCAGCAACCAGTTCATCTCCCCTGAGAGGGGAGCAAGAAGGAAACAGATACATTGGGAGGTATCTAGTTCAGATATCAGAGCAAAATAAATGGTAGGAGACTAGAGTTGAGGGGGAGACTGGGGAACAAATGAAGTTGGATGGGTTTAACCTCCCAGGAGATGTCCAAGTACCAGCAAGAGATTGACTGTGCTCTGGGAAGGGGCTGGTCTACCCAGAAGCCAAGGGATAGATAGAACAACTTTGGAGAACTGCTGCTAAAATGATGAGGCTCTAGCTCAGCCACCTCCCCTTGTCTGCCTTCTCCCAGGCAAGCTCCACTAGCAGCGCCAAACTGGAAAGTACCTGCACACAGAGTATACCTTAATCCTCCTCTACCACCTGGCCTGGCAATCTCCCCATGACCTTCTCCAGATCTTCTTTCTAGCCCAGTTCTACTCCCAGGGCTAAGAAGAATGGATACTTCCTAACCTAGGACCAGTCCTGGGTTCCCCTCATGGACTAATGAGGCTAATGACCAAGCAGCCCCCTCCCAGTGCTTCCAAAAATTACAGAATCTCAGGGGCAAAAGGGACACCAAAGGTCACTGGATCAGCCTATAGCTAAGTAGGGGCCCATTTACAACATCTCTGCCATCACCCAAAGACCTCCAGGGATGAGGAACTTGCTACCTACTGAAGCATCCCATTTCACTCTTGGATCTCTCTACCTGCTGAGAAGTTTTCATTGACATGGAGGCAAAATCAGCCTCCGTGGTTCTGAGCTCTGGAGTCAGAACAAGTCTAATCTGCCTTCCACATGACAGCCTTCAAATACTTGAAGAGCCGCTCCCCTGTCCCTGCTTCAAGTCCAATATCCCTCTTTCCTTCAATGGATCATCAGGCATTCTACCTTCTACCCTTCCTCTAGGAGAGACCTGAGGGGAGAAGAAAGATGTGGGGCAGCTCACCCCACACACAGTGCTCAATTGTGCCCAGAAAATCCAGAACTTGTCCTGTTGTGCCATTTATCCTCTATGCACCTGTTTGAAATGTCTAATCCTTTACATCACCTGGCTTTCTTCCTTGTATCAATCAACCAACAAGTATTTATTAAGTACCTACTATGTGCCAGGAAATAGGCTAGACAAAATCAAAAGACAAAACCCAAATGTTTCCTGGTTTTAAGGAACTTGCCTTCTGTCAAGGGAAATAACACATACACATAGAAGTGTACATAAAGCAAATTCAAGGTAACTTCTAGGGCTGCTGATAGCTGGAGGAATAATGAAAGGTTGCATATAGGAAGTAGCACTTAATTCTAGCTTTAAAGGGAGAGAAAGAGTCTAAGAGGTGGAGATGGGTAAGGAGCACAATATTCCAGGCATGGAAGAAAGCCTGGCAAAGGAATATCGAACAGATAGAATGTGTGAAGAACAAGTAGGTCAATTTAACTGGAACACAGGGAAAAAAAGGGGAGGAATATGCAATAAGCTAGACAAAGTCACTCAGGGCCAGAAGCTGAACGTCTTTGAACTCCCCTCTGAAGAGTTTTTATTTTATCCTGGAGACAAGAAGAAACCACTGCAGTTTTCTGAACAGAAAGTATCATGGTCAGATCTGTTTTAGAAATCTCACTCTGGTAACTCTGAGGTGGATGGAGAGAGGAAAGACTCAAAACAGGGAGGCCAATTAGGAGACCATTGCAGTAATGCAGGCAAAAAGTAATAAGGATTTTGAAATGCATGAGAATCTCCAATGGTTCCTCACCAGAGCCTCCCAGATGCTGTCAGAATGTTCTCCTCCCTTTCAATTACCTTCTGCTCCAGCTAAACTGATTTTACCCTCATGTTGTCTTCTATATTCTCTTCACCTGAAATATATTGTACTGCCCCCACACATACACCTCAGCCCAATTTCCATTTAGGTGAGTCCTACTCATGCTTGGAAGCTGAGATAAAGTACTAGCTTTTCAATGGAGCTGTCTCTGGGTATCTCTGTACATCATTCTATCTTCCTAGTTAGGCTGTGGGTCCCTGGGAGGCAGAGACTATGCCTTATTCACCTTTCTTTCTTTCTTTCCTTTACAGAGACTAATACATAGCAATAAGGCCTGGACCTCTGATTTCATTGGTATAGGACAGCTGTTCTCAAACTGTTTCATGTCCCCAATGTTTTAAGATTTCAGAGAAACTTGGGAAGATTTATGTGAACTGATACAGAGTGAAGTGTGTAGAACCAGGAAAACAACTGATACAATGACTTCAATATTGTGAAGAATGACAACTTTGAAAATTTTAAGAATTCATCCATATAGAGACCAGGGAAAACTTCAGACTGATGACAAAGCATGCTTCCTACCTCTTAGCAGAGAGGTGATTGACTAGAGGTACTGAATGAGACTTTTGTTTCCATACATGGCCAATGTGTGGATTTATCTTGTTTAACTATACTTACTTGTTAGAAGGGTTTTTCAGGCAAGATAGAGTTGTTGTAGGGAGAGAGGGTATTGATTATGATGCTCCCCCCAAAAGAGCATCAATGAAACATTTCTTTAAGTACACAGAGGTGAGCAGAAAAAAATCAGAAGGGAACATGAAAAAGAAAGACAGCATTGGTATTACCATGCTAAATGTAACAAATATATTACTAGCTGAATGTAATAGTGATTCAGTCATACCCAATTATATCTTCTATTCTTCCTCATGTATGGAAATATTCATGTTTGTTTATATTTGTCAAGCTCATGATGTTTTAAGGGATTTTTTTTTTAAAAAGAAGGATCTTCCTCTCTAGCCTTTCATAATACTTGAAATTCCATCATTGGACATTTATGCCTCTGATTTCAGCATCAGTTGCTCTTTAAAACTATATCCTACCTTGGAAGGGGGAGTCCATCCAGTCCCCAGCCCCTCACTGTGTTTATCAGAAGCTTTCCTCACTGATAGATGGAGCCCAGTCAACAAAGCACTTGAAAGGGGCACACAGAAGAGAACTTTTTCTCTCCCTCCACCAAAAAAGACTTCAGCAACTTTACCACTTTTCTCTCATCCTACCCTCAGGACACTGGAGAGCTCCCCAAACTTCACCCCACTATCTCCCCTTCAGTCAAGGATAGAAAGGGAAGAAAAGAGGTTAGGAGCCAAGGCAGGAATCAACATTCCAGGAAAAAGGAAGGGAGATCCCCATCCTTCTCTGGACAGCTGGGGACAGAAAGGGCTGGATGCCAAAGGGGAAGTGAAAGTGATGGAACCTGATAAATAGGGAGTGGGAGTCTATGCAGCCCACACATTCAGCCTCCTACTCCCACCTCCAACTCCTAGCATCTGGCTCTCAGCCTCCTGACCTCCTGCTCCAGTTTTCAATTCCCAGCTCCAAACCTGGTCCTTGTCCTCCATGGCGCTGGCTCTGATGCTGGCCGTCCTGGTCCTCACTGCCTGCAGCCCAGGCACCCAAGGTACTGGTCGAACAAGACAAAGTACTTCAGCAGCCATTGACATCAAAGCAGGGACTTGGGGAGGATGGGAGAGGAGGAGGGCATTGGTCCGAACAGAGGGGAGGCCCCCAAGGAGAAAGGGAACCTTCTAGACTGGCACTGGCCATTACTCAGTGAACCTCCCAATCCTCTCCCTGACTGTATACTTCTGGAGCAGAGGGGAACAAGGATGCTCCGGCCAAAGTTCTCAGCCAGGTTGGTATGTTTCTCCTCCACCCCAATTCCTGGACTGCTCTATTTCACTCACCCTTCAGGTAGTGACAGTGGGGCTCTCGATTGCTGTCTTAAGTACAGTCAGAAGCAGATTCCAGCCTCTATCATCCGAAGCTACAGGCGGCAAGAACTCAACCAGGGCTGCTCCATCTCGGCCATAATGTAAGGACATGGCTGGGGAAGCAACTATAGGGAGAGGGGGTCAGAGGGAGGGCTTTGAGAGTCTAGACTGGGTGAGCCCCTGAGACGTGGCTGGAGGGAGACACCATATTGGGGGAGGTGGGGGAAATCATGAACTGGGATCTGAGCTCATCTCTGTCAAACGTGCTCCCTACAGATTTACTCCCTGGAAAAGCTCACAGGCAGATCTGTGTGCTGACCCCACCATGAAATGGGTGCAAGACCTGGTGAAAAAGCTTGACAAGCATGGGGGAACCCTGCCCAAACCCAAACCCCGAAACTGCAGAAAGGAGAAGGGATCCACCAGGCCAGGCAAGAAGAGCCGAGAGACCAGGAGCTGCAAGAGGTGAGGGAGAGGCCTTCAGAATGAAGGAAGGGAGTTGTGAGCAGCTGGGGTGCAGGCTCCCTTCACCTTTTCCTTTCTATTCTTCCCTTTCAGAACTGAGCAGACTACAACCTCCAAAAGACCCGCTACCCAGTGATGGCATCGAAGATTCCATTGACCCTGGTCCCCTCACTGCCGCCCCCTCTTAATGTCCCCACACACACACCTCCACCCCACCCCATCCCTGCCCGGCTCTGAGCCATAATATTCAGGTCGTGGAAAACAACTAGGCATGACTCCTGGTTCTAGTCCCATGCCTGCCCAGCTCACCCTGGAGACTCCCTCTTTCTTATGCTTTGAGTTTTCTGTCTATGTTCCCAGGCCCTCAAAGGCCTAGAGCTGCAGAAACAATGCAAGATTTCCCAGAGCGAGGTAGGGGGATGAGGGGTTGACCCAGCCCTTCCTGGGAAAGGTTTCCCCTGGTCCTCCCCTGGGGCCTGACTCTGGTCCCTATCCCTATTCTGTCCCTTTCCCCATAGCCTAACCCTGCCACTGCTGCTGGCAATAATGATTGACTTGTCCCTCCCCTCATTGTAAATACTTTTTGTATCTAGACTCAATAAAGCGTTTGAATTTCCCAGCTTCTGCCTTATGCCCTAACTCCTGTGAGTGTGTTGCAAGGTGTGAATATATATATATATATATATATATATATATCACATACAAATGCATGTATGTATGCATCTATATCTGTGTGAAATCTGTAGGTGTCTATATGTGCAAGTATATATGTGTGTGCATGACTTATCTTTGTGTGAATGTGTGCTCTGTTTTGCTTGCATGTAGATATGATATAGTGATGTCAATTCAATTTGACATTTATTAACTGCCTATTCTATGGTGAACCAAGGTGCTAAACTATGGGGGAAATACAAAGTGTAGATAAGAAAATAGTCCCTGTCCACAGGGAGTTTATAATCTAGTAGCAGGCAATGACATATTAATAACATATAACTATAATATAAAATGCATGATAAGTGAAGTAGAGACACATGAAGTGTACATAAGCTTCAAGGAGGGAAAATATCCTGTCAGTATAATGACAAACCAAGATCCCAAGAATAGCATGAAACATGCTATCCACCTCCTGATAGAGAGGTGAAGGACTTAAGATAGAGATTGAGACATACATTTCTGGACAAAGCTCATGTGGGTATTTGATTTTTCATATTTGTTACAGGAGCTTTATTTCTCTCTTTTCCAATGGGGTTGGGGCGGAAAAAAGGAGGGTGGTAGGAATCGGGCTCCTCTCCCCAAAGGAAATTTAAAAAAGAAACAAGGGGGGGGGGAATTAAATGTATCATTCCCTGTGTGAAATCAGGAAAAGCTTTGGAAAGGAGGCATTTTGAGATGGGCATTTAATGCAAGGCTTCCTAAATTTTTTCCACTCATGACCCCTTTTTGCCCAAGGAATTTTTGCATGACCCTAAGTATATAGGCATATAAAATAGTTATACATAACCTTTTACTGTTGCCAAATTTTTCATGACCCCACACTCATTTGACCCCATAAAGGGTTGCGACCCACAGTTTAAGAAGCCAGGATTTAAAGGATAAGCAGAAATTCAACAGAGCCAGTCCAGACATAAAGATGGAGGCATGCAAGTAAAGTGTAAGTCCCTAGGGACACTTCAGTTTGGCTGAAGCAGCAGAGTTTGTGGTGGGGAGTAGCACAAGACATGGCTGGAAAGACAAGCAAAAGAATGTGGACTTCATTTGGTAGACAGTAAAGAGCTACCAAAGATTTTTTGACATGACCAGACATGATATGAGCAGGTCTCCACAGGAAGGGTAGATTGAATGAGGAAGAGAGCAGCAGTAGGAATAGCTACAAGAGAATACCACAGTAGTTCAGGCAAGAGGTAATGAGGGGCTGCAATAATAACTCACATTTTAGTACCATCCTACCAGTAAGGTGAGAGTGTAAGAATTATTAATCCCTAATCCACCCTCACCCCCACCCCCACCCCCACCATTTTACAGATGAAGAGAATAAAGTTCCATGAGTTTAAGTGACTTGTTCATGATTGGACAGCTTGGAGATCTGAGTGAACCCAGGCAACATGCTATGGTAGACAGAGCAGTAGTCTTGAAGTTGACAAGACTTAGGTTCAAATCTTGCCTAAATACTCTGCAAATATAGCTTCCCACCTCATTCTTCAATTGAAACTTCTCACTCCAAAGTCACCAGTGATCTCTTATTTAACTGCCAAGTCTAATGGCCTTTTCTCAATTCTCATCCTTCTTGAAGTCTCTGCAGCCTTTGATATTGTACATCATCCTCGCTTCCTGGTTACTCTACCCTCTTTAGGTTTCTAGGATACTGATCTCTTCTGACTCTCCTCCAGCCTGTCTGACCTCTCCTTCTCAGTCTCCTTTTCTATACCTTCATCTAGTTCAGGTGCCACTAAGTGGGGGAGCAGCTAGGTGGCATAGTGGATAGAGCACTGGCCCTGGATTCAAGAGGACCTGAGTTCAAATTTGGCCTCAGACCCTTGACACTTACTAGCTGTGTGATCCTGGACAACTCACTTAACCCCAATTGCCTCGAACATCCGAGGCCAATTCTAGTCATCCTGATCTATATTTTGCCACTGGAGCCAGATGGCTCTGGAGAAGAGAGTGAGGCTGGTGGCTTTCCACAGTCCTTCCTCACTTAAATTCAAGTCATGACATCTATCATGGTCCTCTTCAAGAATGAATGGCAATTGGGGGCGGCTAGGTGGTGCAGTGGATAAAGCACCGGCCCTGGATTCAGGAGTACCTGAGTTCAAATCCGGCCTCAGACACTTGACACTTACTAGCTGTGTGACCCTGGGCAAGTCACTTAAGCCCCATTGCCCCGCAAAAAAAAAAGTTTAATTAAAAAAAAAAAAAGAATGAATGGCAATTACAACAACGCCACTAATTGTGGCTGTCCCTCAAAATTCTGCCCTGGGGGGCAGGTAGATGGCACAGTGGATAAAGCACTGGCCCTGGATTCAGGAGGACCTGAGTTCAAATCTGGCCTCAGACACTTGACACTTACTAGTTGTGCGACCCTGGGCAAGTCACTTAACCCTCATTGCCCTGCCAAAAAAAAAATCTGTCTTGGACTCTCTTCTCTTGCCCGTATAGTATTTCACATGGTGAACTCAGCAGTTACCATGGGTTCAATTCATTTCTCTATGCAGATGAATCCCAGATTTACATATCTAGCCCTAAGCTAGAGATGCATATCATTAACCACCTTTTAGATATATCAAATTCAACATCCTCTAATCATCTAAAACTCAACGTGTCCCTTTTCAACAACTTTCCTATTACTATCAAAGGTGCCACCAGCCTCCTAGTCATCCAGAGTCACAACCACAGGGTCATCCTCAGCTCACTCAAACTCGCCCCATACATCAAATCCATTGTCAAATCTTGTCATTTTTCCCTTCATATTATCTCCGTTCATATAACCACCACCTAAGTACAGACCTTCATCACCTCTCTCCTGGACTATCACAGGAGCCTTTTAATTGGTCTCCCTGCCTCAAATCTCTCCCCTCTCCAATCCATTATCCACTCATCTGCCGAAGTGATCTCCCTAAAGTGCTGGCCTATCTCAAAAAAATTCCCCTGTTCAATAAATTCCAGGAGCTCCTTATTACATCTAGGACCAAATACAAGATCCTCTCTCTGGTATTTAGAGCCTTTTGTAAGACCTAGGTTCAAATCTAACTTTAGATACTTAGTACATGTATGACCATAGGCAACTCACTTAAACTTTCTAAGCTTCAGTTTCCTCATCTGTAAAATGGGGGGATTAGGCTCAATGATCTTTAAGGTCTCTTCCCCTCTTTGAATCTCTCATTCTGTGATCCTACCTGTGCATATACTGTACCATCGAAAGAGTTCATTCCCACTTTCATCAGTAGCAATAAACATCTGCCTATCCAAAAAACAAAAATAAAACCTTAGAGAGATATTGGAAGGAACAGATGAAAAAACTTCTATAAAGAGCTCTTCTATAAACTATCAAACAAGCTATAAATGTCTGCTATTAATATCACTGATGTGAGACCAGAAAAGAGGGTAGGCTGGTCATGTACAATGATGGGCCATCTATGGGCAGTCTGAATGGCCATTGCTTCATAGTTATCCATACAATATCAAGAAATCTACAGAGAGATCCCTAGGGTAAAAATAACCCCCAGAGTCCATGTAAACATAGGAACTAAAAAATATAACAAATAATTACAATATTTCAGCTCCAAAGAAAATACAAAACAAAAGATTTGTGCTCTAGCCCAAAGCTTCTTAAACTATGAGTCTTGTCCCCATATGGGGTCGTGTAACTGAATGGGGGTTTGCAAAAAATTTGGCAACAGTAAAAGGTAATGTATACCTATTTTATATACCTATATATCAGGGGTTACATAAAACTTTCTCAGGTAAAAAGGGGTCACAAGTGGAAAAAGTTTAAGAAGCCCTGCTCTATCCCATAAATAGGCAAGACAGCTCTCCCTCCCTTTCCAGTGCCTACCACCTCTTACCAGGAACCTATATAGTCCTACAGACTTATAAAACTATCCTGTGAGTGAAGCTCCCTCCTAAAATGAGAAGCATCTTTTCCCCTACAAAAGGGGAAGACATTTGGAGTAACTGGAGAATTGACCTGTGCCTTCTGGTGACTGACAACTAGGTGGCTCGTTGGATAGAGAGTTGGGCCTGGAGTCAGGAAGACCTGAGTTCAAATACAACCTCAGACATTTACTAGCTGTGTCACCCTGGGCAAGTCACTTAATCCTGTTTGCCTCAGTTTTATCATCTGTAAAACCAACTGGAGAAGGAAATGGCAAACCACTGCAGTATCTTTGCCAAGAAAACCTCATGGACAGTATGGTCCATGGAGTCACAAACACAACTGAATGAAACAACAACCACAGCCAAAATCCTAGTGACTACCCTTTCTCCCATGGGCCCTATACAGTACTCCAGAATTATAGTATAACCTAAGGTTAAAAACTCTCTGGAAGGAGATTTTGCATTTGAGTTTTTTAGAAAGTCAAACCTGCATAATGCAAGTGGATGGGGTGGTCCAAGTTTGCTCCTCCAAGACATGGCTCTTCTGTCTTCAGCTCTCAAG
This sequence comes from Dromiciops gliroides, assembly GCF_019393635.1. Taxonomy (NCBI): domain Eukaryota; kingdom Metazoa; phylum Chordata; class Mammalia; order Microbiotheria; family Microbiotheriidae; genus Dromiciops; species Dromiciops gliroides. The sequence goes on from NC_057861.1 coordinate 601,282,100, forward strand.
CCAAGTGATTGCTTCTCTTCTCTCCAGAAAGCCTGGTCTTCTCTAGAATTGTGTCTTCCCTGGAGGAAATCATTTGGATAAATGGCTCCTCCTCCCTCCTCAGGAACCCCAAAATACTCTCCCTAGAGTAGCCTCTCCCTCACTTTGTCCTCAGCATTCTCTGCTTCCTTTTAAACACCAAGACAAAGGGTGGGACCCAGAACTACATGAGCTATGACTGAATCATCACCAACATAATGTCAAGGAAAGGGCAAGGACCTATGTGATCAGATGGATATCAGGGTTATATTCAGATGGGCATGCCACTGAGTGGTACAATGGGCATGTCTACACCTGATGATACCTTCAAGGTCAAATCAAAAGCTTCATCCTTTGACCTCGTTAAGTTAACCACATTCTTCCAGGTTACAAGTACTACACAAATCATGAATTATAACGATAATTTGAGGGCCCTTTTGTGCTATCTATTCCTGCCCCCAAAGTGATAGTTATAGCTCTGTTTCTCAGCACCAACTGAAAAAAGATCAAAGAAAAAGAAAAGCATTTATGATCAAGTCAAAGAAGAGTGAATAGTAGAGGATGGAGGAAAGGATTAAAACATGTTTGAAACTAGCAACTGGAGAACACTAAATTTGGAAGGCTTCTGCTCTGGAACCTGGGGAAACAGCATGATTTACAGCAAGACCTGAGAGAACTTTCCCTGGATTGCTTCTCTGAAGGGTAGGGGAACTGGGGGGCTCTGGGTCTTAGGGAGTGATGAGAAGGCCCTGGTTCAGCTATAGACCCACCCTCAAGGACTTAGAAAGATTTCAGAAAACCCTGGAAAGACTTACCATGAACTGAAGCTGAGTGAAGTGAGCAGAACCAGGAGAACATCAATAAACAGTAACAGCAACATTGTGCCATGATCAACTGTGATTAGACTTAGCTTTTCTCAGCAATACAATGATCCAAGATAATTCCAAGACCATCATGGAAAGTGCCATTGATATTCAGAGAAAGAACTTATGGAGTCTGAATGCTGATCAAAGCGTGCTATTTTTACTTTATTTTTTTCATAGTTCAGTTTCTTCTTTCACAACATAACTAATATAGAAATATGCCTTACATGATTGCACATATATAACCTTTATTAAATTGCCTTATCAGGTAGGGATCATAATCATATGGGAGGGAAAGGAGTGAAGGAGAAAATTTGGAACTCAAAATTTTACTTAAAAATGAATGTTTAAAACTGTTTTTTTGTGACGGGTAAAACCAAATGTGTGTAGTTACTCCCAAAACCAACTGACCAAAGCAACTGCCTTACACACTGCTTCAAGCTGATTGGTTGAGGGTGGTCACATGCTCACACAGCAGAGGGCCCCTGTAATATTAATAATATTCTCACACTTTGCATGTAATTGGAAAAAATAAAATACTATTTTTTAAAAGAAAGGAACGAACAAATTAATGAACCAATGAATGAACAAAGAGGCCTGTAAGCTCAAGGAAAATGTAAGGTAGGATCCAGGTTTTTAATCTGGAGACCAGGAAGTTTTTTAAAAAAATTTTGATAACTGAATATCAGTATTGTTTTTCTTTGTAATCCTATGTGTTTTATTTTATGCATTTAAAAACCATCCTTATGAAAAGGAATCAAATGAGGGATTCATGAGAATGCCAAAAGGGGATCATGGCACAAAAAAAACATTAAGAACCTCTGGGGTAACCAAGTGGACACTGTACATAGTATCAACAACATTGTGTGATGATCAACTGTGATAGACTTAACTCTTATCAGCAATACAATGATCCAAGACAATGCCAAAAGACTTATGGTGGAAAATGCTCTCCACATTCAGAAAAAGAACTATGGAGTCTGAATGCAGACTGAAGCATACTATTTTCACTTTTGTTGTTGCTTTTTTCCTATTGCTTTTGTTTATTCTTATGGTTTTTTCCTTTTGTTCTGATTAATGTAGAAATATGTTTAACATAATAGTAATGTATAACCTATATCAAATTGCTTGCTGGCCTCGGGAGGGAAGAGGGAAGAGAGGGTGGGAGAAAAATTTGGAAATCAAAAAATATCTTTACATGTAATTGAGGAAAATAAAAAATTTAAAAGCTAAAAAAAAAAAAAAAAAGAACCTCTGGGCTAAAGCAACTCATCTCCTACATTCAACATAACTGGATCCTGCATTTATCTGTCTCTCTCCCTAGAACACTCACAGGGACTGAGTTTGGGCCAGATACCTCCTCACACCAGGAAGGAAGGAATTAAGGTGCCTGAGACAGAAGGGGATGGGATGAATGTGTGGTTTGTATGATCCATTAAAATGTGGTCGCCAAGTTTCTTTTCCTAGTGTCTGGTTTTTACTTTCTATGAATTTTCTCATTTCGTGTATAAGGAAATGTCTGCTCCTTAGACTTTTGCAACTAAGTGTCATTCTCCCTTTGGGGAATGTAAATATATTGACATTGCATGCTAGAAAATATATTAATGCAAACATACATTTATGCCTAGCTTTATTGATAATTAAAACCTTTCTCTACTTATTATGTCATCATGTACTGGGAATTTATTCAGATGTAAGTTTGTGGGGTTTTTTGTGAGCCAATTGGGGTTAACTAACTTGCCTAGGGTCACACAGCTAGTAAGTGTCAAAGGTCTGAGACCACATTTGAACTCAGGTCCTCCTGAATCCAGAGCCAGTGCTCTGTCCACTGCACCACCTAGCTGCCCCCAGATGTAGTTTTAATTGTTCCTTCATTTCTCTTACTTGTACCTCCCAAATTAACTGAGGTCCTTCTTCTATTTCCCCAACTGGTTTGGTTGTTGTCCTTTGCTCTCTACAAGGACCAAAATGATATCACTGTCAAGGGGTTTCAGAGCACCCCAGAAGTTCTCTCGGGGCACATCAAGGAAGCTTCTCCTTGAGAAACTAAAACCAGAGGACAGATAAATGCCTAGAGAGATAAACCGAACCAAATCGGACTGAGCTAGGCTCGGGATTACCTACCCTTCATTCTGGTCTCCCTTACCCTGGGGAGAATTAATTTGGGGTGTGGCTGCGGCCTTTGCATTCTGAAGAGGGATCTGTAGCCACCCCTCACCCCCAATTCCACCAGAGCTACCACCAGTGGGGGATGGTCCTCTCTCACTAAAGGAACTTTTCACGGGCAGATGGTCCACCCCCATCAGTCCTCTATAAAAGTACCTTCCAGTCTCCTGTTCGAGGAGATTTGGTACCTCTGAGCCATGTGCTTTATGCCAATCTCCCCATGAAAGTCTAAGAATTTCTTTCATGGTTTCCCTCCCCCCACCCTTCCCTTCCCTTGCTCCCAAATAAACTACCACCTTATTCTAACTACTTTTGTGTGCAAGAGGGTGTAATTCTTTAAATAGGAATTCCTAAGAACCCCAACTCCCACCAACCTGTACCCCATTTCCCACCATTACATCACTATGTTAGAATCAAGTTATAATGTGTCTGACTGGCTGATCAGACCAACATGAGCTCAGAATGCTCCACCACAGGTTGGGCACAACTCATCCATATAAACATTTGGGGTCCCAACTATATGTTCTTAGATCAGTGTCCAATGAGACCTAAATAAATCATAAATAAAATTCTCTACAACCTTCTTTTAGTCAACCCCAGGGATGCTGGGAAACGTTCCAATCCATATCTTCATGCTCCTCAACCTGTTGCTTCACTCAAAGATTTTAAAGTATAAATCTCAAAACAGAAGTAATAGATTATGTCTAGCTCCCTCCCAATTACCAGCCTGGCATCTTTGAAAAGAACTGAGTATTCCTAATATCATCAGAGGTATAACTTTTCTTGTTCAAGAAGGGAAAGTCAAGAAGCTATCTTTGGAACTGCCATCCCTTTATCTCAAACTGTAGCCAAACATAAAGGACCATACTTCCCTCTCCCCATCTCCAAACCTCCTGAGGCTATGCAAAAAGAACATCCTTAAATAAATCTCATTTGGAGATGTAAGTCTTGGAAAAGTTTTCTCCTTTTTCCTTTCTTAGGGTGGATGCTGAATTACCACATACTGATTTTTCATTTAATTTGCTGCCAGATTAGGAACTGGAATTGATAAGAAAAACTGATCAAGTTTCCCAGTTTTAAAACTCCTCGAACTCACAGAGAGCCCTCATTCAAACTGCTTCACTGAGAGGCCCTAATTTGGAAGGGGAAGTTGGAACCCAAGAACGAAATTGAAAGGGATATAATGTCCCAGGATGTTGGGCAATGTCCCAGGAAGTTGGGTAACATAAGTCATGGAAGGGATGGAGGAAGGAAGGAACTAGGAAAGGGAGGTTCTAAACAATTGCTGCTAAGGAAGCAACCTTATTCTCAAAGATTGTCTTACCTTCCTTCACCCTGTAATGCATTCCAATGCACTTTCCCACACTTGCCTATTGAGACCCACATAATAGACCAATAATAAGTAGCATGATATTACCTCCTGACTGAACATCTCCCAATGCAAAAAAAGTTGGGGCCCAGGGATGTTAAGAAAATTTCCCCTGGGTATGCAGTAAAGAAGTGGTCTCCCTTCGTGGAGTTCTTTTTCCTTATAGCCAATCACATTTCCTTCCCCTAATACACCATGAAGTCCTACTGAGCTTTCTTCCTCTACCTCAACCCCTCACTCACTCCTACCTCCACCCCTACACCTTGGGGGAGTCATTGTACATAGAGGCCAAAAAAGAAACGACAGTTTGTCTTGGGGAATACATGCACAAGACTTCAGATTAGGCGTTCTCTTCTTTCTGGAAATGGGAAATGGGAGAAGGGATGAGGAGGGAGGGAGGATTAGATGTTTGTGGTCAGCCAATGTAATATAGTGGAAAACAGACTGTACTTGGAATGCTAATATGTACTCGTTTTATGACCTTGGACAAATCACTTTCCCCCTCTGAGCCTGAATTTCCTCATCTGTGAAAGAGACATAATATATACTTAACTTACAGGTTTGTCCTGAGAAAACCTTGAAAACACTATATAAATGTGAGTTATTGCTATCATGTAAGTGAAGATAAGTGGAGAGTACACGTGCAGCCCACCCTGTTCAGTCCCCAACTTTGCCATGCCGGGAGGGGAAGATATCCCTACCTCCCCCCCCCCTTTCTATCCTCCATCTACCCTCCATTCCCCATCCAAGCCAGAAGAAGGGAAAGGATAGATATCCAACTGCCTTAGGGCAACCCGCAGTGCGGTACAAGGAACATTTTTTTATAAATGTGCTTTTTTTTATTTTTAATGGCCAAAAAAATCTGCTCTCCGTGACCCATGAAAGTTTGTTTTGTGATAAGCCGTCACTAACGTTCCAATGAAGTCTCAAAGACTCTGGACAGGCGCTGGACCACAATTTCCAAACGCAGGAGGGCGCGATTTTTAAACCTTGACAGTGACCCACAGCTAGAGTCTGGTGCTCACTACCTGAAAGCCCTTTCCATTCCCTTACCTCCATCCCTCCTGCCGCCACCGCAATGTCCGTAGGTGTCTCTCTTTCAGCCCTCGGGAGTCGAGTACAACTGCACCCCCCCTTTCCCTCGGGAAAAGAGGGGTGGATGGGTGGAGGGAGGTGGAAGGAGTGAAAGGCTGCGTTCCAAGGATGGGGACTTTTCCAAGGCTTAGTCTGAGTGACTCACATGCCGGTATTTCTCGCTATGTCCCTTCAGTTCCCGTTCTCAATCCCGACCCTGTCCCAGGCTTCAGAGTCTGTAGGATTCTTCCAGAGTTGAATAGTTATTTCTGGTGTGTTGACCTTATAACTAGAAATCCCCCTCAATTACGTTTCCCAATACCCTTTTTTCCTTGAAGGGGTAATTGTTGCTCATTTGTGTCCCACTCTTTGTGATCCCATTTGGGGTTTTCTTGGCAAAAATATCGGAGTGGCTTGACGTTTCCTTTTCCAGCTGGTTTTACAGAAGAGGAAACTGAGGCCAACAGGGTTAAGTGACCTGCCCAGGGTCACACAGCTATTAAGTGTCTAAGATTGGATTTGAATTCAGGTCTTCTAGACTCCTGGCCCAGTGCTCTATCCACTGTGCCACCTAGCTACCCCTTAATGGGGGTAACCTTTACTCTAAATCTCAGGATACTCCTTGGTATTCTACAGATGGGGATTCAGAAAAATCCATTGAAGGAAGGTCCCTAGGGCTGTACACATTCACACACACAAAGGCACTTACATACACAAACAGCATTCACACACAAATGGACAAATTACAATAGCATAGTGGATTGAAAGCCAGTTTTGGTCAAGAAGACCTGGTTCCAAATCCAGCCTCCATTACTAGTTAAATAACCAGGAAATTAGTTCCAGGGGCAGCTAGGTGGCGCAGTAGATAGAGCACTGGTCCTGGATTCAGGAGGACCTGAGTTCAAATGGGCCTCAGACACTTAACACTTACTAGCTGTGTGACCCTGGGCAAGTCGCTTAACCCCAATTGCCTAACAAAATAAAACAAAAAACAACCCAAAAACAAAAAGAAAGAAAGAAATTAGTTCCACCTCAGTTTTCTGAATCTCAAGTTTCCTCGCCTGTAAAGTGGCTATCTACTTCACCGAGTTATTGTGATGCTCAAATGAGAAATATACGAAAAGTGTGCTGTAACCTCTAAAACTACTAGATAAAGAGCAATACTGACTTATCACCTGAGCAGTCAGATTGTCCCTCTAGATCTGCTTGTCAACATACATGGGTTCATAGGAGCAGAAAGCTCATATACAGACACACTCCTACAAGCTAAGACACACACATCCTCACTTACCCATACATGCCCATGTAGGAACAGCCCAGGAATCTGTTGTTGTTGCTGTTGTTGTTGTTGTTGTTTGTGCTGCTTCATTCTCCAAGAGGACCATGACATCAGGGTGATGTCATGACTTGCACTTAGATTTAACATGACGTGGCTTAGATTTAAGGAATCTGCCCCTTTTTGCAGTGAAAACTCTCTTATTCCCCTTTATTCAAAGGTGTTTTTGTTCATGTTTGGATTCTAACTCCTCTTCTCTGAATTCCAGGGGGCACTCATTCTAATCTCATAGTTTTGAGACGGAATTAACACTTCCCACCCCCACACTCCCAAGAAGCCATTCAAAGCCAGTAGGATCTTAAATAGAATGTGAGTTATTCCCACAGAGCCCAGCCACCTAAGCCTAGACAAATCCATCTTGGACCCCAGTCAAGGGGAAATACCTGGGGAAATATTTGGGTAGTCCTAGTGTCCAGAAACCCCATGGTAGACATCAGAGTTTTAAGGCAGCTAAGTAGGGTTTGCTCCCCATATTCCTCTAGCATATCTGTACACATACCTCTCTCTGCTACCCCAGCCATTGTACATGCCCTGAAACATCCTTCTAGTGAAGCCTATCTTTCCCAGGACTATATACAGTCTCCTGACTTAATGTACTAAAACATGGTATTAGCACAATGCCTGGCACATAGTCAGTACTTAATAAATGCTGTTGCCTTGCCTTACTATCCTGGGTGAGGTCCTCTTGTGCAATGGGGAGAAATATTTTGGGATTACTAGTGTAGAAATTTATTTTGATTTGGGGACCCTACCTTTGGACTGAGATTAGAAAGCCTTAGGCCCTCAGGGCCTGTGTGGGAGGTGCTGGTGCCCCTCCCCCTCTGCTTCAGCTGAGCCAAAAAGCCCCGTGGGCTGTACAAGATGCCAGGTCAGACAGCTGGGGGAGGGAGCCCCAGCTCCCTCCACCCTGAGAGGATCTATCCGAGAGATCCCGGGCTCGTCCAGGCCGGGCTCTGGCATAGCCCGTGCCGAGGTCCCAGGCGCACAGCACGGGCACGGCCCCTGGAGCCCTGGGTATGGTACGCATGAGACACTTGAGGAATAAATGTATTCCAGGTATATGAGACAGCAAAGTGTAGAGATGGAGTATCTTCTATGAGGGACAGCAACAGGGAGAGTCTAGTTTGGCTAAACTATAGCATGCAGGAAGAGAAGTGAACTAGAATAAGGTTAAAATGGTAGGGTGGGGCTAGGCTGTAAAGAGCTTTAAATGCCAAACAGAGGAGTTTTCATTTAATCCTAGACATACAGGGAGCTAATAGCTAATAATTGGTCAGAATGTACTTTAGGAAAATCAATTTGGTGCCTTTGTGGAGGATGAATTGGAGAGGAGAGAGAGACTTGAAGCTGGAGGACCAATTACAGGGCTTCTATTTTCTCAGTACAGTAAGAGGTTGGATCCTCAGCTGAGAGGGTAAGGAAGGGGATGGTGTGGGATGATTGAGGAAAGAAAAGGTTTGGAACCATCTCTTAGGTTAGTAGTATAGAGGACCAATTAGAAAGGAGTAAGAGAGGGGCAGCTAGATGGCACAGTGGTTAAAGCGCTAGCCCTGGATTCAGGAGGACCTGAGTTCAAATCCGGCCTCAGACACTTGACACTTACTAGCTGTGTGACCCTGGGCAAGTCACTTAACCCCCATTGCCCTGCAAAAAAAACCAAAAAACAACAACAACAAAACAAAACAAAAACAGAAAGGAGTAAGAGATTGTCTTGCTGAGTTGATGACCCAGTTGAAATTAGACCATGTAAATTTGTAGTAGACCAAATCAACAGACTTGTCTGATTTTCTTCAGCTCTTCTCAGCAGCAGAGTAGGAGTAGAGTAGGAGTAGAAGGGGAAGATGGTCAAAGTAATCCAGGGCTGCAGTTTGGAGACACTTGAGCATAACAGTTAATATTAGTAATAGTTAGTAGTAGTAGTTGTTGTTAATACTAGCAGGTAGTAGGAGTAGTGGTGGTGGTGGTGGTAATCATCATCATCATAGTAGTTAGTAGTAGTTAGTAATGGTTATGGTAAACATCATTGTAGTAGTAATGGTTAATGGTGGTGATGGTGGTAGTAATAATAATAGTTAGTTGTGGTGGTAGTGTTAGTGCTGGTAGTTAGTGATAGTAGAGATAGTCATAATTGTTGTTAGTCATAGCAGTTAGTAGAAGATGGTATAGAGTTGAACTGGTAAGTAAAAGGTCTCAGAACCAGTGAAGGTTAAAGTCTAGGCTTGTTCCTTAGTGAGGCTCTGGATCTCCTTTCTCCTTGGTTCCATCTTCCTAAATTCAGGCTTGCACTAGAAATTCTTCCAATATTCAGGGGCAAAGGGTCCATCCCTCCACTGCTGCCAGGTCAGCTTCCTGCAGCTTCTGTCTTGCTCTCAAACTCCCTCCCCTTTCAAAATAAATTCCTTGAAGTTGACCCTGCCCTCTTTTTACAAACATCCCTAGGGCTATGTTGTCAAATAGTCAGACATTTGTGAAGCATTTATTGAGTATAGACTGTGTACCAGGCACTGTGATAAGTTCTGGGGAGATTAAAAAAGGTAAAAATAAAAACTATAGCCTCTGCCTTCAAAGAGCATATTTTACAATGGCAAAACATCTAGCTACATACGGATTATATACAGAATAGATGAGGGTCATCTGAAAGGGGAAAGCATTCCAAGTGGGGGGAGCCAGGAAAAGCCTCCAACAGAAGGCTTTGAACGGAGTGTGGAAGGAAGTCTTGGGAACTAAGAAGTCAAGTCAAGGGGCCAAAGCATTCCAAGCAAGGGGGACACACAGTGCAAAAATACAGAGACTGTAGGGGAAATATTGTGCTCCAGGAATGGCAAGTTGAAGCCAATCTAGAGTGCATGTGAGGAATAAGAAGGGTGGGAATGTAAGAAGGAGCCAGGTAATAAAAAGCTTTAAATGCCAGAAAACTTTATATCTTTGATCCAAGAAGTAATAGGGAGCTAATAGAGTTTATTGGGGCAGTTACGTCAGGAAGACTCATCTTCCTAAGTTCAAATCCAGCCTCAGACATTTATTAGCTGTGTGACCCTGACCAAGTCACTGAATACTCAGTTGTGCGACTTCATGAACTGGCATCAGTCAAACCAAGACTCCTTCAATGGAATAATAAGGACTTTAGACCTTGCCTAGGGACTTCAAGTCTTAGAAAGGAAGAAGAGGGAAGGAGGATTCTTGGGGCATATATGAGCACATGGAGGAGGAGGAAGAAGAGAAGGAAGAGGAGAAAGAGGAGAAGGAGGAGTAGTTGCTATTGTCATTTGTAGTAGCAATAGTTAGTAGTGACAGTAGAAGTAGTACGTAGTGATAGTAGTTAGTAGCAATGGTAGTAATTGTTAGTAGTTGTACTTAGTGGTAGCAGAGATAGTAATAATAGAAGTAGTTGTTAGTAGTAGCAGAAAATAGCTAGTAGGGGGGCAGCTAGGTGGTGCAGTGGATAAAGCACTGGCCCTGGATTCAGGGGGACCTGAGTTCAAATTCGGCCTCAGTCACTTGACACTTACTAGCTGTGTGACCCTGGGCTAGTCACTTAACCCTCATTGCCTCAGAAAAAAAAAAGAAAGTAGCTAGTAATAGTAGTAGTAGTAGTAGATGTGATAGTCATTATCATGGTAGTTATTGTTAGTAGTAGTAATAGTTATGTAATCATCATCATAGTAATTAGTGTTAGTAGTGGTTGTGGTAGTTGTTATTGTTAATAGTAGTAGTTAGAAGTAATAGTAGTGGGACAGCTAGGTGGCTCAGTGGATAAAGCACTGGCCCTGGATTCAGGAGGACCTGAGTTCAAATCCAGCCTCAGACACTTGACACTTACTAGCTGTGTGACCCTGGGCAAGTCACTTAACCCTCATTGCCCTGCAAAGAAAAAAAGAAGAAGAAGAAGAAAAAGAAGAAGTAATAGTAGTGGTGGTGGTAGGTAGTAGTAGTAGTTGCTGTTGTTATAATTAATAGTAGTGTTAGGTAATAGTAGTTATCTATGTTAGAGGTAGTAGTAGCACTTAGTAGAATTAGTGTAGTACTTAGTGTAAGTAATAGTGGTGGTTGTAGTACTAGTAAATAATAGTTGTTAGTAGTGGTAGTTAGTAATAGTGCTAATAGTGGTGGTTGTGGTAGTTGTAGCCATTGTCATCATCACTGTAGGTGATAGTGTTAGTAGTAGCAGAAAGTAGAAGTAATTGTTAGTAATAGTAGCTAGCAGTAGTGTCACTCCGATATTTTTGCCAAGAAAAACCCAAATGGGATCACAAAGAGTGGGAAACAAATGAACAGCAATTACCCCTTCAAGGAAAAAAGGGTATTGGGAAATGTAACTGAGGGGGATTTCTAGTTATAAGGTCAACACACCAGAAATAATCCCTGAATCCCCATCTGTAGAATACCAAGTAATAGTAATAATAAAATAATCATCATAGTAGTTGGTGGTTAGTAGTAGTAGTTAGTGTTAGTAGGAAGAGGAGTGGTAGTAGTAGCAGCAGCAGCAGCAACAGCAGTTAGAATTTATACAATAGCTTAAGATTTGTAAAGCACCTTAGCTTTACATTTAAGCTTCAAGACATCCCTGTGAGATAAGTGCCATCATCACCCCCCATTTTATTGGCTTCCCTGGTTTCTTTCAAGTCACCGCTAAAATCCCAGGATCCTTTCCTGAGCCATCCTTAATTCTAGCACCTTCCCTCTGTTGATTATCTCCAATTTATCCGGCATGTAGCTTATTTGTACCTAGTTGTTTGCATGTTGTCTCCCCCATTAGACTGCGAGCTCCTTGAAGGCAAGGGACTGTCTTTTGTTTTTCTTTGTATCTCCAGCCTGGTACTTTATAACTGTGTATTGACTGATTAAAGCTGGGAGAGGTTAAGTAACTTATCCAGGGTCACACAGCTAAAAGATATCTGAGGCGGAATCTCAATCCAGGTCTTCCTGACCCCAACTCCTATATTCTAGCTACTACCTAAGGAAGGTGAGAAAAGGGGAAATAAAAAGCATCCATCAGTGTAGGATGGGGTCTTTTTGTCCCACTAGGAAAGAGGGCAGGGCTCCAAAGGTAGTTGAGAGGAGATGTTCCCTCTGTATTCCTATTGTGTATAGGTGGGGAAGGAAGTGGGGGTCTCTCCCTGGGTTAGAGGAGGAGGATCTCTTACCCAAGCTCACCTCCTCTCCTTTTTTAGGCTTCCTCAGATCTCCATCATATTATTTTTCTATAATGCTGGCCAGACCCTCCCCAACCAAAATTCCCCTCCTGATTCCCAGGGTGGGAATGGAAGAAGGAGGGCTTCCGGCTTGTGTTTCTCCCCTTTTTCCCAGATGATGTTCCATCTGACCCAGTAGGCAATTGCTAGGTCATGGGAGTGAGGGTGAGGCATAGGGGGAGAGGTGAATTAGAGGGGAGCAGGGACGAGCCCTGGCCAAAATGCCATCCCTGAGACAACCTCCCTTGCCCCCACCAACCCCCAAACAAACACTACTCCGGGAAAGCCACAAATGGGTTCATTTACCCTAAATTAGGATACATGTGGGAACAAAATGTGATGGGGGTTTAAGAACTTTTTAAAAAGACCCCATTGGGTTCTTCTTTAATCCAAAGGAAGGAAGCTAATGGTAGAAGAGGCCTCCATGAAAGTCAGTGCCAGGAGAATCCATGCTGTCTCCTTCACTCATCCCTCCCCTCTCCAGTGCAGCCATTAGGGAGGGAAAGCTATGTGAGGAGCTGGCTAGAGGGGTCCCCTTATTCTCTCATACCCACATGGGACATAGAAGAGCACAGCCAAAGGATAAATGGATCTTCAAATTTGAAAAGACTAATCTGAATCCTTCAACACTTTTCCACTAAGTAACCCAAGGCACCAACCCTGGCACCTCAATCCTGACTTCTAACACTAATTCACTCAACCCTGATCCCCCCAACAATGGCTCCCTAACCCTCACTTTAACCTCACCCCAACCTTAATCCCTATAGCCCTGAACAGCATTACCTTCAGTCTTTTTTTTTTCTTTTTTTTTCATTACCTTCAGTCTTGACCCCTAACCCTGCTCCTCTGACCCCTCGACTCTAATCTCCAACCTTGATTCTTTCCAATTTTATTTTCATACAGTGGTCATTTGTCTCCATCCTTGGTCCTTCCATGCCACCAAAAGGGATAGTACAAATACCCCCACCACCACAATAGGGCTGATAGGGTAGTCACATCTCCATGGGGCTACCAATGTAGACTTCAGAGGATTGATTAATGAAGAAGATGGTAATTTGTGTATCTTTTTTTCACAGGGCTATAGAGACAGACTGCTCAATCCCAAAGAAGTGGAAAGAAGACAGAAAGGATGGGGACAATAGTGTCAGACAAAGTCCAGACTTCCCAAGAGTGGGAGCTCAGCCCAGTGGAGGGGCACTGCCAGAGACACAACCAAAGATGAGAGACCATGGGAAAGAAGAGCAGGAAGTGGGGGGGGGGGGGGGTACAGCAAGGGAGGTGGGGGTGGGGGTGGAATTTCTGGACACGAAAAACGAAAGTCTACACTGGGAAATAAATAGAAGCCACAAGAGAGGTTTCAGACCTCACACCACTCACACTCAGGCTCACACACACACATCCACACATACTCTGGCCCCTGGCAGAGTCCTGTGGGTTTCTCTGGAATTCAGTCCACTGTTTGTTGGGAAATCTGTTCAGAGGATACCATGAGACCTGTCCTGCTCCTCAGCCTGCTCCTTCTCTGCACCACTGACCTAGGTAAGGGAACAGAACCTCTCAGTGTCAAACCTGAGAATAAATGGACGAAGAGAACAGGGAATAAATAGCTCTCCCTTTTTGTTTGACCCTGCTTCTGATGGTGTCTGTAGGTCTGTGGGGGGAAGATTTCAATGTGTGGCTGTGATTATGTCCATGTGGTATCTGGAATCATAGATTCAGAACTGGAAAGATCATCTTATCCATTTTACAGATGGGGAAACTGAGGCACGGAGACTTTTTTTTTCCAATTGTGCATGTCCTACTGTGTGCATGAGTGTGTATATGTCTGTCTATATCGCTTTCTGTGTGTCTGTAGGTGGGTCTCCATGCTTATGCCTGTCTTTCCTTGCCTCTGTCGGAATGTGTGTCAGTGGATACAAATGTTGCTGGACGTTCTGTCCCGAAGTTTTCCTCGAAGTTTTCTTCGAGGTCTGTTGAGAAAACAATTAGGGTGTCCTCGGATGATGGCCCTTGCGGGAAATCGCAGGGGGAGGGAGTCTTCAGGTTCCCAGCCTCTTGGCTTCCCGTCGGAACGGATTGGGCTGGGGTACAAGCTGAGTGACTGTAACACCAGATCCTTCCGAGCTCGGGTCCTGGGCTCCCAGACTCTCCTCTCACTCCTCACTCCTCTGGATTTCCCCACCACCACCACCCACGCACCCCCACCCCGCAGCTCGGAGCGGTACCAACGATGCAGAGGATTGCTGCCTGTCTGTTACCAAGCTCATCATCCCCCGACACATCGTGTGTTCCTATCGCCGCCTCAGCCCAGAGAACGGCTGCCGATTGTCCGCAGTAGTGTGAGTGAGGGGTGGCTGGGCTCCATCCCACAGTGTTAACCTTCTTCTTCCTCTCCTCCCCTTCCCGGTCTTCTCTCCAAGGCCCCATTTGCAAGCCCCTCTAAGCGCACATCTGCCTTGCTCATGTTCCTTGCTCATTACCAACTCTCCTTCTTCCAGGAAGCCTTCACCTACCCCATCCTCTTGAAACTTCTATTTCTATCTCTGTTTTGGTTTCTGCCCTTGGCCCTACACCTGCCCCTGTCTCTTGCCTCCTCATCAGACTTGGAGGGTGCATCTGTCAGGTAAAAGAGAGTGCTCACTTCCATCTAACCTCTGACCCTAGGTTCACTACACAGAAAGGTCACCAGCTCTGTGCTCCCCCTGACCGTCTCTGGGTGAAACGACTCATCAAGAGACTGGATAAAAATGATTCCCAGGTAAGCACCTTCCCATCCAGCTCTCAATCCTAGTCCCACCCCTCCCCAAACTCAATCTAGGTCTCAATCCTCCCTTCTTCCCATACTCCTCAATTCTCACTTCAGTAACATCAAGTGACACCTCCCCCCACCTCCAGGGACCTCAGGTGATTCCCTAGTGAGCTTCAATGATACCCAGTAACCCCAGACCATTGTTCCTCTTCCTTCAGTACAACCACAACTGCAGCTAGTTTAGGCACAGGACGAGATGAGGAAAGAAGTCGGACATCAGGATGGATCCAGCAGCCAGTTTGGGAGGAGATCATGATGCCCCAGGATTGATGGAGAAAGAGAACCCAGGAATCTAGCCCTCAGCTCCAGCCTGGAAGAGAAATTGGGGGGGGAGGGGAGCACAGGTAGTAGTTTCTGAGGTTTGACCTTGAGTGTGAGTACTCATGGCTGTGCAACACAGGGTTCTGGGGCCAGTTATAATATGGGATTTGATGCTGGAAATGGAATGACTTTAAATAAATCACTTCTGCCCTCCATTTGTCTGTCAGTGCATCTGTCCTGTGGGTTAAGGTGGTATGCTGATAAATGTTTAACAACCAGCTTTCAAAAAACAACTGGGGGCAGCTAGGTGGCTCAGATAAAGCACTGGCCCTGGATTCAGGAGGATGTGAGTTCAAATCCGGTCTCAGACACTTGATGCTTACTAGCTGTGTGACCCTGGGCAAGTCACTTAACCCCAATTGCCTCACCAAACAAAAAAAAAAAAGAAAAGAAAATGTACTGAATTGTAGCCAATATAATAAATATAAAAACTCTACCTAAATTAAACTACTTAGTGCCATACCAAAAAACAACTGGACACATTTTTATGTTCCATCTACATTATTAATATTTTCTCCATCACTTTTTTTTTTAGTGAAGCAATTGGGGTTAAGTGACTTGCCCAGGGTCACACAGCTAGTAAGTGTTAAGTATCTGAGGCCGGATTTGAACTCAGGTCCTCCCGAATCCAGAGCCGGTGCTCTATCCACTGTGCCACCTAGCTGCCCCCATCACTTTCTTAAGTCTAGAGGTTAACACAACAATAAATCAAGCCCTGGTTTGTAGCATTTGCTTATTTCCAAGGTATAAAGGCTCACTAAAAATTTAACAATTTACTTTCCCAAGCCAGTATCAGCTAGCTCTAGCACACCCCTGGGTGAGGAGAGGCAATAAGGTACCAAAAAAAAAAAAAAGGAATATGAATAGATGTGGGAAAAGAGGAGAGTGAAGAGCCAGTTTGAAGAGAAAAGACTGGAGAAAAATAATATTTTTTCCCTTTTATCCTGACATTCCTTAACTTTGTTGTATTACACTCCGCAACTGGGATGAGTAAAATGCTTCTTACCTGGGAATTAGGCAAATCTTTGAGGAGACAAACTTGGGGGTAACCCTTAAAAAGGTCTATAACCTAGCCCGATCTCCAGGGCAAAGTCTGAAAAAGCAATCCAGTGACCTTATTTTCTTGTTGACCAAGGCAGCTGGTAAGAGATAGCTTTAACCTAAGCTGAGGATAGAGTCAGGGGAAACCAGAATTCTGGGGAAGCCATATTGACATGGATGCAGGACTGGACAGAGGTTTCCAAAAGGTCTATGTGACACTTCTTTCCAAATCAGCATATCAATTAATCCATGTGCATTTTTTTCCAATTACATGTAAAAACAAATTTTTAACATTTATTTTTTTTTTAATTTTGAGGTCCCAGGAACAGCTAGGTGGCACAGTGGATAAAGCACTGGCCTTGGATTCAGGAGGACCTGAGTTAAAATTCAACCTCAGACACTTGACACTTACTAGCTGTGTGACCCTGGGCAAGTCACTTAACCTTCATTGCCCTGAAAAAAAATTGGAGTTCCAAACTTCCCCCCCCCCATATGCATTTATTGAGCAACTACTATGTGCTAGGCACCAGGTAAACAAAGAAAAATTAAGCAAATCCTGCCCTCAAGTTGCTTATATTCTACAAGGCAATGGTTTTTAACCTTTTTTGTGAATCTGAACAGTTTTTCACTGTGGATACCTTCTTGGAATATTGTTTTTAGATACATACAATAAAATCCATAATATTGCAAAAGGAACTAATTATGTTGAAATTGATGTAATATTTTTTCCATATCCAAGTTCTTCCACCTCCCAAAATCTAACTCTGAGAGATATAGGGAGTCCCAGATTAAGAACTCCTGCTATGGGGGAGATGACATGTGCACTTAATATTTTTTGTTGTTGTTTAGTCATTTTCAGTCACGTCTGACTCTTTGTGACCACATCTGGGTTTTCTTGGCAAAGATACTGAAATGGTTTCCCACTTCCTTCTCTAGATCATTTTACAGATGAGGAAACTGAGACAAATAGGGTTAAGTGACTTCTGCAGGATCACACAGGTAGTAAGTGTCTGAGGCTGGATCCTGATTCCAGACCTGGCACTCTATCCACTGCACCACCTAGCTACCTAACACTTAAAAAAAAGACAATATAATGATTACCTTGTATTTATTTATTTGGTACACTTGTAATTATATACCAAATAAATAAATACAAAGTAATTTTGATGGGTGATTAAGAAAGGCATCAGATAGGGGCAGCTAGATGGCGCAGTGGATAGAGCACCGGCCCTGGAGTCAGGAGTACCTGAGTTCAAATCCGGCCTCAGACACTTAACACTTACTAGCTGTGTGACCCTGGGCAAGTCACTTAACCCCAATTGCCTCACTAAAAAAAAAAAAAAAAGAAAAGAAAGGCATCAGATAGAGACTTCAATAAGCTTTGAAGGAAAATAGAACTCATAAAAGGTATAGATGTCATGCATTTCAGGCATGGGACATAGCCCATGCAAAAGTGTAGAGATGGGAGATGGAGTGTCAAGCATGAGGAAAGGTAAGAAGGCCATCTTGCTTGGACTTCAAAGTGCCCAAGGGGAAGTAATATATAATAAACCCATTGAGGTAGATTGGAGCTAGGTCGTAAAGGGCATCAAATGTCCAACAAAATAATTTGCATTTGATCCTAGAGGTAATAGAGAGCCACTGGAGTTGAGTAAAAAGTGATATGGTTGGACATGTGTTTTAGGAAGAGTAACTATGTGGTATATCTGAAAATAGCTGATTTCTTTAGAGTTTTCCCCCTTTACCCTGAGATTCCTAATTTTGGTAATTTCTTGCACTACACTCATCAGCAACTTGGCTAAGTTTGTTTAGTATGGCATTGCTAGTAGAACATTGTACTTAAAAACAAAAGACCTGGGTTTAAGCCCCAGCTCCAACAGTGATTTGCTATATGATCTTGGATGAATCATTTAAACTCTCTAAGCCTCAGTTTTCCTCATCTGCAAAATGGGATTAATAATCTTTAGACTACCTAATTCTCAGGGTTTCTTTTTTTAAATAAAGTGTTGTAGAGCACTAAAGAAATGTGGATTACAACAACCTCCTAAAAATTGTAAATTTAGGGGGTACACCTCAGACAAATGGTCAGAGATATGTTTATTAGAATGAATTATGTGGCAAAGAATTAGAAATTGAGGGGATGCCCATAAATTGGGGAATGGCTGGACAAGTTGTCATATATGAATGTAATGGAATACTATTGTGCTATAAGGAGTGATGAGCAGGCTGACTTCAGAGAAACTTGGAAAGATTCATATGAACTGATGCTGAGTGAAGTGAGAGGAACCAGGAGAACATTGTACACAGGAACAACAACATTGTGTGATGATCAACTGTAACAGACTTAGCTCTTCTCAGCAATACAATAATCCAAGACAATTCCAAATGACTCATGATGGAAAATTATATCCACGTCCAGAGAAAGAATTATGGAATCTGAATGCAGATCAAAGCACACTATTTTCACTTGTTTTGTTGGGTTTTGTTTTTTCTTGTGGTTTTCCCCTTTTGATCTGCTTTGTCCTTCACAACCTGACTAATGTGGAAATTTGACATGATTGTACATATATAACATAAAAAATAGAATGAATTATGAATGTCGAATATTTTAAAAGTCATAAGAAATCAATGAATGTTGCCTTTCAAATACAGATATGTCAGAAATAATAATGTGTATGACTTTGGGGGTCTGCAAAGCTCCTTCCCTACAACAACCCCATAAAGTAATAACATTAATAGCAATAATTCCTAAAATTTTTATGATGTTTTAAGGCTTACAAATCAATATTTGTTGAAAAATATTATCTCATTTGATCCTCATAGCAACCCTGGGAGGTAGCTGTTATTATTACCTCAATCTTAGAAATGAAGAAACTGAGGCTTAACATATTTTGGTCACACAGCTACTAAGTGTTGGAGGTTGGATTTAAACCCTAATTGTGAGGAATTTCTGACTCTAACTCTAGTGTATAGCAGTTTTATCTGCTATGCCAGGTAGATAGTACAAGTAGTATTATCCCCATTTTAAAGATCAGGAAATGAAGGCTTAGCTGAGAGGGACAGCTGACATACTGAGTGAAAGAAAAGACTGAAGATATTAGCAAGCCAAAACATTATTTGTTATTGTTGTTCAGTTGTATCTGACTCTTTGTGACCCCATTTGAGAGTTTTCTTGACTGGGATACTGGAGAGGTTTTGCCATTTCTTTCTCTGGCTCATTTTGCAAATGAGGAAACTGAGGCAAACAGGGCTAAGTGTCTTTCCCAGGTAGTAATCTGAGGCCATATTATGAACCCAGGAAGTTGAGTCTTCCTCACTCCAGGCCCAGTGTTCTCTCCACTATGACGCCTTGGATTGAATCTAATAAAATGAAATTTAACAGGGGGAAAAAAAATGTTAAGTCTGAAACAATCAGTTCCACAAGTACAAGATGGGGAAGGCACAGTCAGCAATTCATCTGAAAAATAGCAGACTGAAATCTGAAAATTGGTAGACTGTAAGCTTAATATGAGTCAATAGTAAGAAGTAGCAGCCAAAAAAAAAATAATACGAGTCTTGGGATATTACGTTGAGAAACATAAAGTAGCTTCCAAGAATAAGAAAGGGATAAGCTTGTTCAATTCTGCTTTGGTCAGACCACTTCTGGAGCATTTTTTTATCATTCGGGCCACCACAGTTTAAAAGGGCAGTTTTCAGATGGAGAAATTAAAGCTATCTATAGTCACATGAAAAAATATTCTAAATAACTGTTGATTAGAGAAATGTACATCATAACTTCTCTGAGGTACCACCTCACACCTATCAGATTGGCTAATGTGACAAAAAAAGGAAAATGATAAATGTTGGAGAAGATGTGGGGAAATTATAACACTAATGCATTGTTGGTGGAGTTGTGAACTGATCCAACCATTCTGGAGAACAATTTGGAACTATGCCCAAAAGGCTATAAAACTGTGCATACCCTTTGACCCAGTAATACCACTACTAGGTCTGTATCCTAGGGAGATCATAAAAAAGTGAAAAGGACCCACATATACAAAAATATTTATAGCTGCTCTTTTTGTGATGGCAAAGAATTGGAAACTGAGAAGATGCCCATCAATTGGGGAATAGCTCAACAAATTGTGGTATATGAATATAATAGAATAGTATTGTGATGTGTGAAATGATGAGCAGGCAGATTTAGGAAAGACCTAGAAAGACTGACATGAACTTATGCTGATTGAAGTGAGCAGAACCAAAAGAACATTGTACACAGACAGTAACAGCAACATTGTGTGATAGACAACTCTTCTCAGCAATACAATGAGACAAATCCAAAAGACTCATCATGGAAAATGCTCTCCACATCCAGAGAAAAAAACTATGAAGTCTGAATGCAGATGGAAGCATACTATTTTCACTTTTGTTGGTTTTTAAAATTTGTTTCTTCTTTCTTGTGTTTTTTTTTCCTCTTGTGCTCTTTCTTCTCTCACAACACAACTAATGTGGAATTATGTTGAACATGATTATACTGTAAAACCTATATCAAATTTCTTGTTGTCTTGGGGAGAGGGGAAGGAAGGAAGGGACAGAGAAAATTTTGGAACTAAAAATCCTACAAAAAGGAAAACTAGTTGAAAACTATCTTTACATGTAATTGGGGGGAGGAATAAAATAAAATAAAATACTATTTTTTAAAAAGGAAGTACTAAGTTAGGATTTCTATCCCTTGACTCCAAGTCCAGCACACTTTCCTCTAAACCACCTCTACATCCCATTGCCCCTCAAGAAATATGATGACCCAATCTTTGGGAAGACCAGAATGGAGGTGAATACTGGAAGGACATCAATAAACTGAAGCACTTATACAGGAAGACAACCAGGCTAGCAAAGGGGACCCAAAACCACTCCCAGAAGAATGGGATGAAAGAGCTAGGGATGGGGCAGCTAGGTGGCACAGAAGATAAAAGCACTGAGGACCTGAGTTCAAATCCGGCCTCAGACACTTGACACTTACTAGTTGTGTGACCTTGGGCAAGTCGTTTAACCCTCACTGCCTCGAGGCAAAAAAAAAAAAGAAGAAAGAAAAGAGCTAGGGATACTGAGCCTGAAGAACAGAAGACTGTTGAGAGCTGCCAACGATACATTAAAATAGTTGAGCAATTCCCTTTTAGAAGGGAGATAAGACTTATTTTACTTGGCTTCAGGGAGTGGAATCAGGAACAATAAATTGAAGATGGAGAGAGATAGGTTTCAAGTAAGAAAGGCTTACTAACATACAGAGCTGCCCAAGAGTGTAATGGTATGCCTAATGAAGAAGGGCATCATTACTGGAAGTCTTCAAGAGGAGGTTGGATAGGGGACAGCCAGGTGGCACAGTGGATAAAGCACCAGCCCTGGATTCAGGAGAATCTGAGTTTAAATCCGACCTCAAACACTTGACACTTACTAGCTATATGACCCTGGACAAGTCACTTAATCCTTGTTGCTCCCCTCCCCCCAAAAAAGCTGGATGACATCACTTTTCAGGAAAGGATTCCTCCTGTTCAGTTAAAGGTTGAACAAAACAAAACAAGAACAACAACAACAAAAAAGGTTTAAATGCCTCTGAACTCCCTTTCAGCCCTGGGATCCTGTGAATTGGACAGAATTCCATGATAAGAGTTTGGACAGAAAGGAGAGGATCAGAGAGACCTGAAAGGATGATCCACGAAGGTAGATGTGAAGGTAAGAGATATTACTGGGGAAAGGGATGGAGGAAAGAATAGTCAGTGTACTTTCATTCAGAGACAGGAAAGGACATAGCCTCTGGGAGGAATAGGCTGGAGAGAAGAGGGAAAAATCCCCAGGAAAACCAAAGAGCTTTACAAATATAATCTCACAATATCCTTACAACAGCCCTGTGAGGTAGATGCTATTATTTTCCCCATTTTACAAATGTGGAAACGGAGAGGCAGATGGAAGTTAAATCACTTGCCCAGTATCAGTAAGTGAAACAAGTAAATATCTGAGACAAGATCTGAACTCTGGTCTCCCTATCCACTGCTCTACCTAGCTGTCCTCAGAGGAAAACGAGAATAATGTAAGAGAGTAAGGGGAGGGGCAGCTAGGTGGTGAAGTGGATAGAGCACCGGCCCTGGAGTCAGGAGGACCTGAGTTCAAGTCCAGCATCAGACACTTAACACTTACTAGCTGTGTGACCCTGGGCAAGTCACTTAACCCCAATGGCCTCACCAAAAAAAAAAAAAAGAGAGAGAGAGAGAGCAAGGGGAGCTGGCAGGTCAGAAGGATTCTAGATATTTAGCCTAATCTCTTCATTTTGCAGTTGAGGAAATAAGTTTGAATAGAGGAAAAAACTTCCCCAAATTTCCCTCTACAGAAGAGGAAACTGAGACCCCAAAATGGTTAGACAACAAGTGTGTCATGTAAGTGGCACTAAGAACATCCTCTGATCCCTAATCCATAGTTCCTTTCTGTACCAACTTAACTTTCTTATACCAAGTAGAAATGTCTTTCTGGAGCTTCCCCACTTTGATCCTAGTTCTGGTCCCTGAGAAGTAATTCTAATTCCTCTATATTCTGATCACTCTCTTCTGGTTGTCAACTGACTAGGCCAAGGGTGACAATTATCTCATTCCCCTGGAGTATTGTGTTCAGTTCTGGACACCACATTTTAAAAGGGACATTGGCAAGATGAAGTCCCTCCAGAGGAGAACAATCAGAACTGTGAGAAGACCGTGACCTACTTTATAAGGAGCCAGTGAGGGCTGAAGAAGAGAAGAATTAGGAGAAACCTGATAGTTGTTTTCAAATAGCTAAAAGCTTATCTTGTGGAAATGGGTTAGCGGTGGATTTGGGCCCCATATGAAAAAGAAATTCTTAATCATTAGAGTTGAGTTAAAACAAATGGAAATGGATTTGGTTTTAATTAAGTCAGACAGATTCTAAGAAGGCCTTGGGGGGTGGGGGTGGGACTTGGAAGGAAGACATCCTATCCCTGAATGACTCCACATTGGCTAAATCTGAAATGGAAAGTCCCTGAGCCCTGTTCCCCCACCCCTATCCCAACTCTCCAAGGCAGGTATGCAATGGGACCTGGGAACCCCAGTGGTCCCATCCAGATCAGATGTCACTAGTCGGGAGGGGGAAGAGATTGATGTCAGAAACCACTGTTCTGTGACCAGAAAAACAAAAACTGATGTGAGAAAGGAGGCCTGGGTCCTGCTCTCATCTTCCAAATCCGAGTGATTCTGTCAGGCCATAACAGATTCTCAATCAATCATCCTGGGTAAACACACCATTCTTACTTCTACTCTTGTCTAAGGAGAGCTCCCCAATCCTCCTGCTCACCCAAGTTCTCATCGACTTGGGTGTCATTCCCAACTTTTCACTCTCCCTAACCCCATTAGTTCAATTAGTTGCCAGATTGTGTCATTTAATACCTTCCTAATGGGTCTTCTTGGTTCGTCTCTCCCACCACAGACAGCTGAGAAAATTATTTTCCTAAAGCACAGGTCTGAGCATATCACTCCTTTACTCGATCAGTGCTAATGGCTAGTACCTTTAGGGATCAAATATAAACTCCTTGGTTTTGATTTTAAAGCTCTTCACAGCTCACCTGTCCAGTCTTGTTTACAACCTTTCCACATGCTGCTATTCTCCCTCCCACACAGGATTGTGCCTTTTCTCAGGTTGTTCCTTAGTTTGAGAAAGCCCTCCCCCCTCACCATTGTATCTGGAACACCATGAGACTGAGACCAGAGATTGTCCTTTCCTTTCTTTTCATCCCAATATTTAGTACAGTGCTTGAACATAGTAGGCACTTAATGCTTGTTGACTTGACCTCCACCCCTTTTTAGAATCCCTTCTTTCAAAACTCATCTTAAGGGGGCAGCTAGGTGGCACAGTGGATAAAGCACTGGCCTTGGATTCAGGAGGACCTGAGTTCAAATCTGACCTCAGACACTTAACACTTACTAGCTGTGTGACCCTGGGCAAGTCACTTAACCCCAATTGCCTCACTAAAAAATAAAAATAAAAAATAAAAAATAAAAAATAAATTATCTCCCTTCCATTTCTTCCTCCTCCATCCATTGAGAAAGCAAGAAAAACAAAACTCATTACAGATATGTATAGTCAAGCAAAACAAATGACCACATATATTGTTGTTGTTCAATCATTTTCAGTTGTCTGATTCTTCATGACCCCAATTTAGGGTTTTCTTGGCAAAGATACTGTAGTGGTTAGCCATAACCTTTTCCCGCTCATTTGACAGATGAGGAAACTGAGGAAAAACAGGGTTAAGTGACTTACCCAGGATCACACACAGGTGGTAAGTGTCTGAGGCCAGATTTGAGCTGAGGAATATGAGTCTTCCTGACTCCAGGACCTGCACTCTATCCACTGTGCCACCTAGCTTCTCTCTCTCTCTCTCTCTCTCTCTCTCTCTCTCTCTCTCTCTCTCTCTCTCTCTCTTTCTCTCTAGATATAAATATAGATATGTATATAAATATATATATATATACATACACACATATATTCTATCTGAGTCTACCAGCTCTCAATCTGTAAGCAGATGGCTCATTTCAAGATGAATCTTTAGAACTGTGGTTGGTTCCATTGTGTTGATCAAAGTTCCTAAGTCTTTCAAAGTTGTTTGCCTTTATAGTATTGCTATTATTGAATGAATCATTCTCTGGGTTCTGCCCATTTCCCTTTGGTTCATAGAAGTCTTCCCAAGTTTCTTCTAAAACCATCCCGCCATCATTTCTTATAGCACAATAACATTCCATCACATCCATATACCATGACTAGTTCAGCCATTCCCCAGCTGATGGGTACAAAAGACTTCTAATTGGTCTCCTTCCTTCAAATGTCTTCCTACTCCAATCCATCCTCCACTCAGCTGCCAAAGTGATTTTCCTAAAGCTCAGTTGTGATTGTAACTCCCCCATATGTGTATACACACACACACACACACATATACATACATATACATATACATATATGCATACATATATATATACACATACATACACTCAATAATAAATGCAAGTTGCTCCCTATTACCTCCAGGATCAAATTTAAAACTCCTTTATTTGGCATTTAAAACCCTTCATAGCCAGGCACTTTCTATCTTTCTATCTTCTTATACTTTTCTGTCTTCCATGAACTCTACTGCCCTCACCTACTTGCTGACACTCCATTTCCCAGAGTTTGGTCCTTTGCACTGGCTGTAATGGTCTCCCTACTCACCTTTACCTCCCAGATTCCCTGGATACCTTCCTGTTACACTGTATATATTTGGTGTGTACACAGTTGCTTGCATGATGTTTTCACCATTAGAATGTGAGCCTCTTGAGGACAAGGATTGTGTTTTTCCCTTTCGTTATACTCCCAGTCCCTAGCACACAGCAAGAACTTAATGCTTGTTGGTCAACTGACTGACCTTGTATCACCAGAACCCAACACAATGACTGGCACAGAAAGGGGCTTAATAAAAGTATGTTGATTGTTTGATTTATTACTATCACCACCACTACTATTAATAATGATGATGATGACAATATTAATATATAGCACTTTACAGGGCAACTAGGTGGTAAGTGGCTAGAGTACAGGGCCTGGAGTGAGGAAGACTTATTTTCCTGAATTCAAATCTCACCTTAGACAATTACTAGCTGTGTGACGTTGGCCGAGTCACTTCATCCTGTTTGTCTCAGTTTCTTCAGCTGTAAGCTGTAAAATGAGCTGGAGAAGGAGATGGTGAATTAATTACTCCAGGATCTTTGCCAAGAAAACCCCAAACGGCATCAGGAAGAGTTGGACATGACTAGAAAAGGATTCCACCCAAAAGCATTTTAGGGTTTGTTGTTTTGTTTTTTTGGGGGGGGGGGTTGCAGGTCAATAAGGGTTAAGTGGCTTGCCCAGGGTCACACAGCTAGTAAGTGTCAAGTATCTGAGGCTGGATTTGAACTTAGGTCCTCCTGAATCCAGGGCCAGTGCTTTATCTACTATGCCACCTAGCTGCCCCCTGAACTTTAGTTTTCAACATGGATAATAATAGCGCCCACCTCCCCTTGGTGTCATTGTAGTTGTTGTGAATGTACTTTTTCTGGGAGAAGCCCAGGAGACACTCCTATTATCACAAATTACATAATCTCTGTCTCCACAGAATGAGACTCATGTGAATTTATTATCCTCAGTGGTGGCAGTGGAGAGACAGGACAGAATTATTTTTTTTTATTTTTATTTTTTTGGTGAGGCAATTGGGGTTAAGTGACTTGCCCAGGGTCACACAGCTAGTAAGTGTGAAGTGTCTGAGGCCGGATTTGAACTCAGGTGCTCCTGAATCCAGGGCTGGTGCTTTATCCACTGCGCCATCTAGCTGCCCCAGGACAGAATTATTGAAAGTTATGTTGACTCAGTGACCCATTGTTCCCAGTCTTGCTTGTCAACCATTGTTGGGGAAGGCCACATTGACCTAAAGCTTTTTACACTACTGGCTCTTTGTCACAAGTTTTCCCCTACCTGTGGGTGTATGGGTTGTCCAGGGAGGACTCACAGCTCTGGTGTGAGGGCTGCCATGATGTTTTTTTTGGTTTTTTTTTTTTTTAGTGAGGCAATTGGGGTTAAGTGACTTGCCCAGGGTCACACAGCTAGTAAGTGTTAAGTGTCTGAGGCCAGATTTGAACTCAGGTACTCCTGACTCCATGGCTGGTGCTCTATCCACTGCGCCACCTAGCTGCCCCCTGCCATGATGTTTTTAGGGCTGCTCAACCACCTTTGGTGTGTATCTGCCACCAAACTCACCTGTGGCTCCAAGAAGCAGTAGCATGTGCAGTGACCACACCCTGGTAAACTGTCTTGACAGAGGAGCTAATCCAAATTGAGGGTAACTGACAGGCCTCAAACCCATCAGTGAGTTAGGGGAATGTCTACTCTAAGTATGTGAAAACTTTCCCCTGGCGGAATATCTGGATGAGAAGAATTTGTTCTAATGGTCATAGTAGGAGCTGTGGAGTGCTTTGGGCTTTGTCAGACATCAAAGATGCCAAGGTCATTCACTGTATCCCAGGCCATCACCAGTTATCTTGACTTTTGTCTCCCCACTGAACTTTGATGACTCTGAAAGAGAGTGAGGCTGACGACCTTGCACAAATCTGCCTCACTTAAATCCAATTCACTCACAAGTCACATCACCCCATGATGTCATTGGTTCTCTTTGAAATGAACGACAAATGGGAGCAGCTAAGTGGCACAGTGGATAAAGCACTGGCCCTGGATTCAGGAGGACCTGAGTTCAAATCCAGCCTCAGACACTTGACACTTGCTATCTGCATGACCCTGGGAAAGTGACAACCCTCATTGCCCCACAAAAAAAAAAAAGAAAAAAAGAAAAGAAAAAAGGGGGGGGCAGCTAGGTGGTGCAGTGGATAAAGCACCGGCCCTGGATTTAGGAAGACCTGAGTTCAAATCCGGCCTCAGACACTTGACACTTGCTACCTGTGTGACCCTGGGCAAGTCACTTAACACTCATTGCCTTGCAAAAAAAAAAAAAGAACAAACAACCCCTACCTGTGATATATTTGTACTCCTACTTGCAAACTGTCATGCACTTGCTACCTTTGAGAGGAACTGAGAGGCAAGAACCCAACCTGTTTTACTGAAGTTAACGTGTCTGAATTGTCTATCTCATTATCAAAGTGATGTCCAGTGATCAGCCAGTCAACTTGTTTTGATTCTCTTTGTCCTGAGTTTTGCCTCCTTAATTAGGGTGAAAGTCCAAACAAAGAATTTTCCTTTCAACGGTATAATGGGAAGGACTCCTAGACTGAGTCAGGAGACCTTGGTTCTAGCTTTGTGACCTTGGACAATTCTCTTCCTATCTTTGGGACTTGGTTTCCTCCCCCACAAAATAAGAGGATTTTTTTTTTTTGGAAGGGGGGGAGAAAGACTAGGTTTCTAAGGTCGCTTTCAGCTCTAATCCCTGTGTTTAAGATGGTCTCTAATGAGGGTTGGAAGGATGTAGTCCTGTTATCAGAAATAAAAGTAGAAATAATAATGGTATGTTTGTTCAAGATGATTGTCCCTTCCATGTACATATACAATATGCCTGACCCAGAGAAAATCACTTAGTCTCCCACTATGTAAGATTATTAATTGCAGAATGGTGTGATCATGAACAAGTCTCTTCATTTCTCACTGCTCCTAGGTCCTTCTCTAGGCCACAGAGGAGTTGCCAATCTGCATTTGTGGAGAGAGTTCCCCTATGCCAAACCCTCTTTCTGCCTTCCTTCCACCAAAAGTCAGAAGACCTAATCCTTGAATCTTTGGGTCAACAGGAAAAATATCACCACTGTCTCCCTACCCCAACTCCACAAACAGTAATCTGGAGCCAGTATAGGAAGTCAGTTCTCCTCCAAAGAACATGAGTTTTTAGAGACATTGGGAGATAACAAAGTGTGAGGGAAGAGGGATCAGTTTCAGCATTCAGCTGGCTGGCATCGAAGATGGAAGGAATGTGCTGAAAGAACATCTTTCAAGACCAGGGTCAATGTCCATGTGAAATGGGTAGGAGGAGGGAGAAAGAAACATGATTTTTTCTGCTTGGCTGAACAAAATTCTTCTCCCCTTCCCTTCTGCCCATCCCTAACACCATCATCTGTCAGACACATGCCCAGACATTCCCGCCTTGGATACCATGAGTCCATCTGGCCTGCTTTGGAAGTGTTTTTAAGTGGATACATAAGGGAAGCTGAGACCTGGAGAGGGACAGAGTCTGAGTTAAAATTCAAGAGACATTGTAGTATAATCTAAGAATACTAGATTGGGACCCCAGAGATATGGATTCTTGTCTTGGAGTCTGCCACTATTCATTCCAACAAGTCATTTCCTCGCTTCGTATGTCTGTTTCCTTGACTGCATATCATCTATAATCCAGAATCAAATTGTTGAAGCTACAAGAACTAGGTTTCATCAGAGGAGTGAGAGGTGCAGGGAAGGTCTCAAAAATTATGTTCATGCCCCCTCTGCAGGGGAATAGCTGTATTTGGCTCATTTTGCCTCCAACTAGGGTTTCTACTAGGGAAATCAGGAATTGGTACATGGTCCAAGTCCCCACTGAATGCCAGTCCCATGAAGACCATGTGTAACGATTTGTAAATAAACCCATTTATCTAAGCCAACAGCAAATAGAAATCAGAGAATGTATACAGATGAGGATATACCAGACAACACAAAGAATGAATGAGCTCTCCCACTGAGAATGAGATATCTCTCAGCTCATGAGAGACAGATAGAGACAGAGAAAGAGAGACCTAGATCTCATCCAATAGGAAATTCCCTAAAAACTGGGCTTAGGAACATGATGAGGGTTCTGGCTCCTTTACATAGCCACTTTTTCTCAGTGTTTCTCTCTATTAAGGACCTCAAGTAAATATGGAATTATGTGTCTTCTATTTCAAAGCTGGAAGCCTAAAATCTCCCTTCTCTCAGGGAGTTTTTTACCTTGTGCAGATTTGGAGCATGAAGTAATCAGACTCTACCCGTGAAAAGAGTATTTAGCTTTGAGCAGAGGGTTACATTCACCCTAGCATTTTTGGATCCTCCCAAAGGGGAACGAAATTGAGGGTGATAAAGAATCAAGCTCTCTCTCCCCCAATTCCCATCAGCACAATTGCCCCTTCCACATTTTGAGGGTTAGGTGCACAGTGCCCCCAACCCAACCACACCACCCCAAGATCTGGAAAATCCATGTAAAATGTTTTGGCCTTCCCTTCATACCAGAAAAGAAATCTGAATTTTATATTTTTCTTTTATGGGGTGTTTACAATACCTTATGATAAAATTTGGGTCGATATTATATAATACTGTACCCATATTTTATGCATTTCTGAGTTTCTAAACATTTTGTGTCATCTGCTCACTTTTGTGTGTCATCTGAGACTTCTGCAAAACTCAAAAAAAGTTCCCATTTGATTTCTCATGTTGACCAGTGATACATTGAAACCTCGATGGAGAAAGTCGCAATGGGGAAGGAGTAACTGTACAAGACCATGAAGAACAAGATACAGGTTGGCTTCTCTACACGTAGGCACTATTTATTCCAAGAACTTGCTTGATCCAGGAACTATAAATTAATCAGAAACATCTCTTTTCTTCAGGAGTCTTGATATAGGAACCCCTCTATGTCCAAGAGACTCAGGAAGCCCAGAATTTCTCTTTGTTCAAAAACTCCTCTATAACTTACCACTCCTATTCCATTATTGCTGGTTTGAGTTCCCTACTCTCTTTGTTTGGCCATGGAATTTCTCACACTGTTCTACTGATGCCTCTATTTGCTACTGTCTCTTGGCCCATATAGGGCTCTCCTTTCTTGGAGGGAGGAGGGGGCTGTCACATAGTTTATTGATTCACTTCATTCCATAGAGTGGCCAGTTGGTCAAACAGGCTTCCAGGGAACTGGAGGCTATGGGTCCAATCAACTGCCATCTCAACTCTTGTTCTCTTCTGTCTGTCTATAACTCTGCCTAGCTCAGCGACTACTAGCTATGACTCAATAATTCCTAATGTAGTGTCATTGGCCCAATGAGAATCCAGAGCAAGGAGTTAACCTTGATTAAAAGCTAACTTTATCAAAGGAATTTCAGAGGAGGGTCTTGAGTGAGTCAAGTTCAGTAATCTTCAAGGTCCTTTCCTACTCCTAAACCTCGTTTTTGGCAAGCTCCACCCAACTCCCTTTTCTGATGTCCTCAAGAACAGCTGGAAACCCCAAAAGTGTTCTGGAACTCTCTGGAGGTGATAGTATCAGAAAAGAGTGGAACTCGCCTAATGGGGGTTTTCCTGCTGAGGAGCTGTCTCTGTTTTATATCTGTCTCTGTCTCTATCTGCAGGGATAAAGATGACCCCTCTGGATAGGAAAATAGTCTGTTATCCCTAAGGGGGCTGGCATCAGGATTCATCATATTTAGCTTTTTTATCAATGACCCAAAGGAATGAGACATCTCCAAGTCTGTAAGCAGGAGGCATAAGCTTCAGGCAGCTCTCTTAAGGGAAAGACTTCAGAACCCTGCCCAGCACAGTGATCAATCATGACTTCAGAAGGCTGGTGGTGAAACATGCTTCCTGCCTCTCAGCAGAGAAGTTATGGGTGGAACTAGAGGGGCAGAATGTGGCATACATCTTCAGACATGACCATCTGGTTTGTTTTTCTTGACTATAGCTTGCTATAACTTGTTATAAAGAAGGACTTCTTTGGGAGGGCATGAAGGGATGGGATACAGATTTAAAAAAAAAAAAAGACCTATAAAGCAATACAAATGATACAGAAAACAAAAATTTCAGATGGAGACACAAATGAGAAGGATAACAATTTTGTTACTATTCTATTCACTTTAATTTTTTAAACCAGATGTCATTGGTATAAGGAGCTTCTTGTACCAATGCAAGCTGACACCTTCCCTCTAACTTACGATCTTAGAAAGTTGACTTGAGCACTGAGAAATTAAATGGCTTGCCCAGCGTTACACTGCCAGTATCTGGCAAAAGAGGGCATTGCATCCAAGACTTCCTGACTCTAAGAACAGTTCTCTATCCATTAAGCTACACTCTTTTTAAATATACTTTTAAAAATCAAACAATACTTTATAGTGAGCTTTTTTTTTTGGCTTTTTATATACTGAAATGTTAGTGTTTATTTATTTTTATTTAATATTTCCTCTCAAATATATGTAAAAACAATTTTTAACATTTTTTAAAATTTTGAATTCCAAATTCTCTACCTCCCTCCCTGTGTCCCTTCCCCTGACATTGAGAAGGCAAGCAATTGGATATGTTATACATGTGCAGTCCTGTGAAAAGTATTTCCATATTAGTCATGCTGTGAAAGAAAACACAGCACATCTCCCCTTCAAAAAAAAAGTTTTTTAAAAAGTATGCTTCAATCTGCATTCAGACTCCATCAGTTCTTTCTCTGGATGTAGGTAACATTTTTCATCATGAGTCCTTTGGAATTGTCTTAGATCATTGTATTCCTAAGAAAAGCTAAGTCATTCACAGTTGATCATCATATAATCTTGCTGTTACTGTGTACAGTGTTCTCCTGGTTCTGTTCCTTTCACTTTGCATCAGTTCGTGCAAGACTTTCCAGGTTTATTTTTGAGAGCATCCTGTTCATCCTTTCTTATATCATGATAGTATTCCATTACAATCACACACTGCAACTTGTTTAGCCCACTTCGATAGGACATCCCCTCAGTTTCCAGTTCTCTGCCACTGCTAAAAGAACTGCTATAAATATTTTTGCTTATTCCTTTTGGTTTTGTTAGTTTGTGGATGATTTAAATTCACAGTTTAAAAAATTAAGCTCTCAAGGCTCAGCAAGTAGAGAGAATCATTACAAGGAAAATTCTGGCTCAGGTGGGAGTCAGACAGATGACCCCTAAGATATCCTTAAGGGCAGATACAGATGCTCTTAGTGTGTGAGGTGAGGAATCATCAGGGCCTCAGGAAAATAATGTAGTATCCTCATCAGAAAATGGGAGCCTTGGGCAGCTAGGTGGCGCAGTGAATAGAGCACTGGCCCTGAAGTCAGGAGTACCTGAGTTCAAATCTGGCCTCAGACACTTAACACTTACTAGCTGTGTGACCCTGGGCAAGTCACTTAACCCCATTGCCTCACTAAAAAAAAAAAAATGGGAGCCTTAAAAAAAAAGAAAGGAAAAATGGGAACCTTTAGCTCTCAGTGCTAGACCATCAAGGCTGCCTCTTACTCTGCCTTTCTGTGATTCTGTGAGGACAGGCTCCTAGTCTCAGTTTTTCACTTACTTGGACAAGTTCTCTAACATCTCTGGGCTTTGATTTATCTATAAAATGAGGAGATTAGAGAAGTACAAAATTTCAGATATAGAAGGGACTCAGAAACCATTAAGTCCAACCCATGCCTGAAAAGGAATTTGCAACATATATTGACCAATGGTCATCCAGACCTTGTTTGAAGAGATCATTTCATTCTTTGTACTTATATCTTTAATATGTAGGGCAGTGCCTGGCACATTCTAGGAATGTAATAAATACTTGTTGATTAATTGACTGGGGAACCCACTACCTCTGAAGGTAGCCCATTTCACTTCAGGATAGTTTTTTTTTTCTTTTTTGGAGGCAATCAGAGTAAATTACTTTCCCCAGAGTCACACAGCTAGTAAGTTTCTGAGGCCAGATTTGAACTCAGGTTCTCCTGACTCTAGGGCCGGTGCTCTATCCACCTAGCTGCCCTGGGATAGTTCTAATGGTTAAGAAAGTTTTTTTCATATCAAGCTTAAATTTCCATATCTACAACTTCTACTCATTCACTCCTAGTTCTGCTTTATAAGGTTAAACTGAACACATCGAAACCATCTTCTAAGCAACAACCTTCGAGACACTTAAAGATATAAATCATGTCCTTCCTGCATCTTCTCTGAGTTATATACTTCCAGTTCTTTCAACTAATTACTCAAGCATTCATTCACTTAGCATTCGTTAAGTGCTTGCTCTGTGCTAGATACAATTCAAAGTCCTGATAATACAAAGACAAATATGAAATAGTCTATTCTCAAGCAGCTTATCAAGTCAATGAGGAGGAAGACATGGATGAACACAAGGCTCCCTCATTATGCTGAGCGGTCCAACTCTGGATGCTCACAAGCTTTTCACTGTATTGCTGAGAATAGTTGTCATTTACAATTCTTCATCACACAATATTTCTATCACGGTATACAACATTCTCTGGGTTCTGCTTACTTCACTATAGATCAGTTCATACAAGTTCTTCCAGGCCTTTCTGAAATCGACCTGGTTGTCATTTCTTATAGCACAATAATATTCCATCACCATCATATACCACAGAAAAGTGGGAAGAGAGGCTAGAGACAGTTATTCTGCCTCCCTTCAAGCCACACACCCTTATTCCTATGTCACATGTAGGAGACATTTTTAGTACAATTAGGACAATTTGAGTAACCCTGTCAAATAATAAAATAAGACTGACCTAGCATGAACTGTTCTTGGTGAAGTCATGCTGCTTGTTTGTGATCACTACTCTGCTTTTTTAAAAATTAGGACATTTCCCCTTCAACAGTCTTCTAACACCTCTCCTCTCCTCTACAATCTTTCAAAAACCACCAACTACCTCAGGCATCACATCTACCAGTTCTTTCAATATTCTAGGTTCTAGTTTATCTGGGGCAGGTCACTTTAGCTCATCAAAGGCAACTAGGTGCTCTGTTATGATCTTCTTATTTGTGTTGGTTATCCCTATTAGCCATTTTTATTCTGTTCCTTTCAAACCAAACATCATTCTCCTTGGCATAGAAAACAGAAGCAAAATTTGTCATCAGTTCTCACTGTCTTGCCCATATTGAACAACATCCCTATACCATGGTTTGGTGTTTGGTTTTGTTTGTTTTTTGGTTTTTTTTTGGTGTGAGGCAATTGGGGTTAAGTGACCTTGCCCAGGGTCACAAAGCTAGTAATGTGTAAGTATCTGAGGCCAGATTTGAACTCAGGTCCTCCGAATCCAGGGCCGGTGCTCTATCCACTGCGCCACCTAGCTGCCCCTCTATACCATTTTTTTAAATAATAAATATTTTTATTTAAAGTTTTGAGTTCCAAATTCTATCCCTCCTTCCCTCCTCTCCTTTCCCCTTCCTAAGTCAGTAATTAATCAGATAGGTTATACATGTGAAATTATCACCTATACCATTTTTGATTCCCTTTTTCCCTGAATATTCCTTTTTGCTGTCCCTAGCTTTCATCAATTTCAGTTCATTCAGAGTTTCCAAACTTTGGACACTAGCCTTAAAAGTACCATGTCAAGCTTTTGTATTCATCATTTATTACTAGTCCTTACTTCCATCTTCTAGGTTTCTGTCTTTTTAAAATCAAAGTTGAGGAGGTAGCTAGGTGGTGCAGCGGATAAAGCACTGGTCTTGGATTCAGGAGAACCTAAGTTCAAAACTGGCCTCAGACACTTGACAATTACTAGCTGTGTGACCCTGGGCAAGTCACTTAACTCTCATTGCCCTGCAAAAATAAATAAATAAATGAAATTTTTAAAGAAAAGAATCCTACTAAAAAAATCTAAGTTGATCCATCAGTTGCATGTGCATCCACATTGACTTATTCAGACAGTTCCCTTTCCCTCTTATCATTTGACATTATTTCTCTTGTAGCCTTTAGAACTTCATTCTTGAAAGTTTCCCCAACTTCTTGGGCTAATTTCCCCTAGTTCATGGGATCTTATGTATATTTCCTCTGAACCCTTTAAAAATCTACTCTTCCAAAATCTGCTATGCATGTTGGACTGCGCTTGCCCCTTCTATCACAAATTCTAAGATGGAGTTCTTGCTTCTTGCCCAGGTTCCCATCACTTCCATTCCAACAACTAGTTTCTCTCTGTTGGTGGGAATCGGATCAAGAATAAAATTCCCCCTTGTTTGTTTCTCTGCCTTCTGGAAAAAATTATAATTAAGGCAAGTTAAGACATCATTGAGTGGTTCTGCTTTGGACAGAAAGATCTCTCTAGCAGATGTCTGAATAATTGAAGTTCCCTCATCAATTCTATATTATGCCTGTGTCAGACTTTGATTCTGTTTCTCAAACTCAGCTTTTTCCTCTTGTCCAGGGCTACCGGGAATATATTTTGAGGGCAATATTACTTTTGCACTTGCTTCTCGCTCTTCAATCAAATGCCTCTATATTATCTTTCCTCTTCTTGTTCCCAGATTTCCTCATAATGATATAGCATCTTAATATACAATGCATCCTACACCCTCTCATTGCTATACTGGTTGTTTTGTGTTTGTTTTTTGAATAAGGAATACCATGTCCAGAGGCCCTATTTTCTGTCTGGGTCTCATTCCATCAGGTTTCAGAGATACTTATGAAGTCAATTTGCCCCCTGGAATTATAATCTTGCTTTTTTACTATATTTTTGCATGTGTAAAACAAACATCTAAGACCATGGGTTTATGCTAAGAGGGCCCTTTCTTAGATTTGTCTTCTGTGAACTGTTATTTCAACTGCCAATCTTCTTCCCTACATTGAAGCTACTATGACATTTAGCTTGGTGAATAAATATAGGCACTTTTTTTCTCCCCCTCTCTTCCTGTTCAGTTTAGAGCTTTTAAAATTTTATTTGCAAGACACCAGGCAAATACAATTTTATCATCCCTTGTTGTGTTTCTGGAGGACTAGGTTAGATTAGACACTTCCGAGGGCAGCTAGGTGGCGTGGTAGATAAATACCGTCTTGGATTCAGGAGGGACCTGAGTTCAAATCTGGCCTCAGACACTTGACATTTAACTAGCTGTGTGACCCTGGGCAAGTCACTTAATCCTCATTGCCCCACGCCCAAAAAAAATTTTAAATAGACACTTCCAAAGTCCCTTTGGATTCGGACATCCTATGGATGTATGACTCTATGAGACAACATATCCCATCTCCCTTCTTGATTTGGGAATTGGAACCTGGGGATTGTCTCTTAATAGACATCCAAAGCTAAGTCCTTAGAAGGCAAACCCAGTACATTTTCATGGGATGTGAGAACTATATAAGGCCAGGAAAGGACAAGATGGAGTCTATGATAGCATGCAGAAGATGGAGGGAGAAGGGCAGGGGGGGTTTTCTCCTTAAATTCTAGATTCTAGAACTCTGATTTGCTTTTTTTTTTTTTTTTGGCGGGGCACATGGGGGTTAAGTGACTTGCCCAGGGTCACACACTAGTAGTGTTAAGTGTCCGAGGCCGAATTTGAACTCAGGTACTCCTGACTCCAGGGCCGGTGCTTTATCCACTGTGCCACCTAGCCGCCCCTCTGATTTGCTTTTAAAACAGAGAATGGAATATGAGGTGCAGCAGGAATGACTTCGAGGGGTTCATCCCCTTGGGGTAGGAAGGGAACAGAGGGGAGAAAAGAAGAAAAAGGGAGGGGAGACAAGGAAAGAAAGGGAGGAAAAGAAAGGAAAGAGGAAAGTCTAAGGAGAGGAAGGGAAAATATGTTGGAAATAAACAGATTTGGGTGACTTGGAGAACTGTAGGCAGGATCCCTCACAGGTGGCTGGGGAAAATTGGAAGGAGTTAGGGTATACTCCTGCCCAATTGGTTTTTTTTTGTTTGTTTGTTTGTTTTTGAGGCAATTGGGGTTAAATGACTTGCCCAGGGTCACACAGCTAGTAAGCATCAAATGTCTGAGGGTGGATTTGAACTCAGGTACTCCTGCCCAATTAAAAAAAAAAAAGCACCAGGGAGCGCAGCCTTGCCCTCTCTTTCATCGAAAACAATTCCATCTTAACTAGAATCGAAGACTAGGGACATTTCAACGAAGATCTGCCCATTAGGTGGGTGGCATAGAAGCTGTTAATGTGTTCTTTTCATTTTCTGTATCTATATCTAGCTCTATCTCTCTCCTCTTTTGTCATCTGTCTCCCTGTCTCTATCTTGTTCTGAGTTTTTTTCTGTCTTTCTGGTTTGGGGAAGGAGGGGTTCCAGAATAAGCAACAGCCCCTCCCTTAGCCTCCTATTTTGGAACTGGTACTTTCTGTTCCTTCAGTCTCTTTCATCTCCTTCCTCCGGTCCTGCCTAGCTCCTCTACTAAACTAACCTTCCCAGCACCCTTCTGTGTAAGGAGCCCAAGGTTCCCTCTGGCTTTGGTGAGCCACTCTCTGAAATATGCCTCTTTGGGGCAGGTAGTCCATCACTACTGCTTCTTGGCCAACAGCTGCTGGGCAGTGTCCTGTGTGGGAAGAGATGGGAAATCTGTGGGGAATGTTAGGGAGACTGAAAGTGGAAGTGGGGGTGGGGGGAGGTAGATTTCAGGGGATAGAGGGAAAAGAGGAAACAACAGAGAATATGACTCATGCCCTTATAGGCATCCCTTGGAAGTACTATAAAGAGAAAGTGGGGGACTTGGCAGGAGAGCTGAAGGTGTGCTTAGGAAGAGAATTATGAGGATAGTGAGAGAACCACAGAAGGAAGAAAGAACTTCACTGTTTCTTCTGTTCAAATATCCAACCGAGTCTAATCGATTTGGAAATCCCTCTAACGAAGCAGACTATATTCCTCCATGACTGCTTATACTGTGTGACTTTTATCCAGATCTTTCCATAAACTACATACGGGTCCACCCAAAATGGATTTGGAATCACTCAAAAACTTAGAATATCCCGGAGCAGGTAGGTGCACATGGATAAGCACTGGCCCTGGGATTCAGGAGGACCTGAGTTCAAATCTGACCTCAGACACTTGATCACTTACTAGCTGTGGACCCTGGGCAAGTCGTTTAACCCATAATTGCCTCACCAAAAAAAACAAACAACAACAAAAACCCAACCCTTAGAATATCCCTAGGTAGCAAGGTGGGCGGGTAGAGCTTTGTGCCGGAAGGCGGAGGTGACTGAGGGAGGAAAGGCAGGGACAGAGAGATACACGTGATGCTAGCAAGATGCCTTGCGTGGGTCCTTTTCCCAACTCTGGCAAAGACCATTTTCCCTCTTCCCCCTCCCCTCACATATGCATTGACCCTTTCGGTATCCTTCCCTAGGGCTAAGGGCCTGAGCCTTCCTTATAACGCCGAGAACAAAAGATTAAGGAAGTCTTAATTTCCTGGGTCTAACTCTCCCTGATCCCCAAAGCATCTTGTCCCATAACTGGGAGATTTCTGTTTCTTGGAACCACTGCGCCCCATGCCTTCTGTTAATAGCACCTCCTCCTTCTCTTCCCCACCCCCCCACCCCCGCTGCACTGCCTGCAGGAAATTGGAGTGACACACACACTCAAACACTCCTGGTCCCCCTGAGACGCAGTGGGCACTGCTTTGGAAGCCCCGGCTCGCCCACGTGAAAACGGAGAGACCCACCCCCGGTGAGTGTCAAACAGGCCCCGCCCTCTCTGCTAGACAGCCAGCCCCTGTGACGTCGCCGTCACCCTGTAACGGTCTCTAGGGCGAAACCAGGGAGGGAGGGAGCTCAGGCTGCTGCGCAGGCCCTCAGGCCCCTCCTCCCAGGTGATTCCCCTCCTCCCCCATCCCTACCCTCGCCCTCTAGCCCGAGCCTTACGTTCGTCACCCCACTCATCCCCCTCCCTCTTAATCCTCCGATCACCCCCATTCAATGCCCATCCCCCATCTTCCTTGTAGCTGCTCATCCTTTTCATTCCCACCCCTTCACTGCTCATCTCCCATCATCCCTCTCGCTGATCATCTTCCCCATCACCCCCATTCATCCACCATCCCCCCTCACTGCTCAATCTCCTCTCCCCCCCTCATTTTTCATCCCCTATCTTTTCCACACCTCACTGTTCATGTTCTCCATTAGCCATTACCTTTATCTTATCCATTCCCTTCGTTTTGCTTTCCATCAGCCCCCTCAATACTCACATTACCCCATCCTCCATCCCACCTCACTCCTTATCTTCCCATAACCCTCTCCTCATCATCCCCATTCCCCTCATTCCTAATTCTCCCATCATTCCTTCATCACCGAAGACCCCTTACTCAGCAAATCTTTCCATCCCCCCACTTCCAGTCTCATCCCCATCCCAACCTTCTCATTCCCTTTCTCCTTATTTCTGTGCCCCTCACTTCTTATCCCCTTCATTCATAATCCTCCCATCACCTTCCCTAACTCCCTATCTTCTATCATCCCCCTCACTCCTCATCCTCTATTCTCCTCACTCCTGTGTCTTCACTCCTTATCCCCCTCCTAATTCCTAGCACCCCCCCTTATTCTTCATCTCTACCATCCATCCCACTTATCCCCCATTCACCTCACTCATTCCATCCTTCACTCTTCATTTCCCATTCATTTCCCTTTCTCCATCATTCCTCAATCCTTATCCTTCTTGGTCCCCTCCTAACCACCCATCATTCCCATCTCATCATCCCAAGTCCTCTCACTCCAAACCTCCATTATCCTTTTCCTCTTACTCCCAATTCCTTCACACCTCATCCCCCTACTCGTTTATCCCCTTCATTTCTTGTTCCTCAACTCCCCACCTTGTTCCTCATCCCAACCACCTTTCACTTTTTTCCCCCTTCACCCTCACCCAACTCACTCAGCTCCATTATCAACGGTCCTCTTTACCCTCCTCTTCCCTCGCCATCTTACCTCACTTCCCCCAGCATAGCTTCCCTTACCCCTCATATCCCAGCTGCCCTCATCTTATACCCCTTACTCCCATTTACGCTCTCATTCACCCTAATGTCGCCATCTTCCTCACCCATACTTTCTCAACCCATTCATTCACCCGCCATCTCCACCCTTTGTAGTCCCCCTGTCCCTCAAACTTCACAGCACCCTCTCCTTCATTCCTCCCCCCTCCTCATTCTATAGCACCCTCTTCCCTCTCACTGTCCTTGAGGCTCCCTTCCTTGTCCCATTCCCACTCACTCCTTCTGCCACCGTGGCGCACATTCATCTTAATTGCTCAAGCCTATATATCCCTCACCATCCCACCTCTCTCACTTACCTATTCCATACCCTTTCACTTGGGTCCACCGTATTGTCCTATGCCACTTAATTTTCCCTTCCATATACATCACCTCACCTCCTATCTCTCATCCCCTGCTCTCCCTCATCATTATCTGGGCCCCAGCTCCTATTCCTCTCAGTATCCCTCAATCTTCACCCCCTCCCTGCCTCTCAGTTCCAGTCCTGGTTATTGTACCTCATCCTCCTCTCCTCTCGTTAGGTCCTGCCCTTTCATTGTCTTTAACTGTATGGACCCTCGTCATTTTTCAGTCTTCATCTTCTGGCTACCTCTAACTTTTCCTCCCTCTCA
Source organism: Dromiciops gliroides (assembly GCF_019393635.1). Taxonomy (NCBI): domain Eukaryota; kingdom Metazoa; phylum Chordata; class Mammalia; order Microbiotheria; family Microbiotheriidae; genus Dromiciops; species Dromiciops gliroides. The sequence continues at coordinate 601,323,085 of NC_057861.1, forward strand.
GTCCATAACCTCTGAAAATCTGAAAATGCCTTCTCATTATGCCTCAGTCCATTTTCCCTCCCTTCTCTCATGTCCACCTCTCCCTGTCCATCCCCTCATATTAATCTCCCATTACCTCACGTGTCCCTTCTCCCTTATCATTGTTCATCACTTTGGGCCCTTCATTGTCCAAGTAGCCTCCATTATGTCGACACCCCTCATCCTCATCCCTTTAGCTGTCTTTCCCCATCCTCCTCATTTTCACCCTCCCTCTCTATCAAACCCCATTCCCTGATTGTCTCTCAGTCTAATCCTTTCACTGTCTGTCAACCCCTCTCCTCACTACCTCATAGTCCTCATCTCCTCATAGGACCATTTTTTGAGGGGGATTTGGGGTGCTGATGGGTAGGACGCAGTCCTGGCAAGGATCTCTCCTGGAGACTAGAGTTACAGAGACGCTTCTTCACCCAGGCTTAGCTGCTTGGAACCACCTACAATAGCTTCCTCTCGCCCTGGGCACCTCCTCTCTCCGGGGCCTCTCTCTTCTACCTAATTGAGATCCCGCCAGAGGCGTCTGAGGAGGGAGGTGGGGAGGTGCCGGTGGGGCCCCAACAGAGGACCCTCCTTCTCTTCTACTTCAGGGCAACTGGCTGGTTGGACCTCAGTGAAGTGTGGGTCCGATTCATAGAAAAGGCGGGGAGGGGAAAGGAAGAAGAAAAGGGTGGGGGGACGCTAAGGGCCTTAAGACCCCCAAAGGCCCCATCCAACGATGTTCACATCCTTAGGATTACGGCTGGAGCCGAGGACATGCCGGGCTTGAAGAGATACGAAGTGGCGCTGGAGCAGAAGAGGAGTGAGTTGGGGAAATCGGGCAAATGGGGCGGCGGCAGCGGAGGGAGGTAATAGTGGGGAGAGGGGCATGAGAAATAAAAGAGGTGGGGAGGGATTTTGGACTGTGACACCAAGTGATGAGAAATGGTAGGTGGGGTGATAAGAGCACCTTAAGGGTCGAGAGGCTGGGCCTTCCCACCCCTCCCCCATCCCTTCCTCTCCCCACTTGGCTTCCTTTTCTTTAGGATCTATTGGGGCTGTTTTTACTTCTTCCCTTGGTTGCGGATGTGGCGAAGGGAAAAGAGGTGAGGTGGGGTCTGAAAAGTCTTGGAAAGGGGGTGAGGGGCGTTCCCAGAGTTGAGGACTCCTTGGGGTTGCAATTTCGGCTCCATCTCTGGCGTGGCTTTGCTGCCTCATTTTCTCCTAAGCTTCAGAACCCGTTGGGGTGGCGATAGAGGGAGGAGGGCGGAATGTGACCTGCGCCCCGCCTCCCGGGCCCCCCCCCCGCCTCCCGCTCCCTCACTAGCCCGCCCCCAGTCCCCCTCCAGCTCAGGCCTCTGGAGCATTGCCAATGAACCCTCCACAGCGCAGCACCCCCACAGGGGCAGAAGCTGGAACCCCTTCCCCGCCTAGTGAGCTGCCTATCCAGGGGCTTGGGCCCCCACCCCTCCAGGCGAAGCAGTCCCCGCCGTCCGGCAGTGCCGCCCCGGGGGACCCAACAAGCATCAGTCTATGGCGCCGGGGCCCAGCCGCTTCCCAGCAGTGCCGTGGAGTAAAGCATTTAACCTGGCTCCTGACTCTGCCAGCCAGTCTCTGCCGCTGCCGCTGCCGCTACCGGGTGGGGGGAGGGAAGAGGAAGGGAACTACAATGTGTGCGAACTGGGTTTGGGGCTTACGCTTCCCTTACCCCAAGGGGAAGGCTGGGGGGTTGGGAGGGTCGTTACCCTTCTTCCTTAACGCTTCTCCTACCTTTTCGAGCCGCAGCAGTCCCCCCTCCCCCTCATATCAATATCATTGACCTCATCAGGGACCCCTCCTCAATATCAGGAATGCCCCATTAAGGGGTCACCGATCAGTATCACCGATCGCCCTCCTCAGTGATTCCCCAGTTAGTACCAGTGACCCATGAGTGACATTCATCAGAAATACCCCATCTGTGAACCAGCATCAGGGACTTCCGTTAGCAAATAGCCAATGTCATGGAATCCCCGAGTGAGGAACTCTTTCGGCCTCAGTTCTTCATCATAAAATGAGGAGGTTGAACTAGACGGTCTTTAAGGGGACCTTCCAGTTCTAAATCCTCTATTCTATAAAGTGTGGAGGAATGAAACACGTCTACAACGTACTGGTGCCACACATTTCTATTCATTCTCTAGTAGCCCCGGTATAGGCAATTTGCAACCACTACCAGCATGGCCACAAGGAGCGAACCAACCTTTTTTCTACTCATTTCCTGAAAACTATTTTGGTTTAAAGTTTGTTGGTGGTGTTTTTTGTTTTGTTTGTTTGTTGTTTTCTTAAAGCGACCATTACTAATAAGCTGAAGTAAAAACAGATGAACACATCGAAGTACACAAAACTTACAAAATACATGTTCTTAATTGTTTAAAGTTCGAATCCAGACTACTTTGAAATCCAGGTTTCTGGCCTTAATGACGATCTCAACCCACCCAAGGTGCCAGGGTGCACTATCCTACCTTAGCTATCCTCATCCAATGCCCTATACAGCTGGTCATTAAATTGACCCCCAGATATAGACAGAATTGAAACCTTAGAGGTCTTACCTAAGACACGAATTTCTATATGTCCTGATGTTACTATCCTTTTAATCAACATCGATGAGAAATATCAGGAAGAAATATATTTCACTTTCTCAAAAGCTGTCATTGTTAGGAATTTGTGGAGCAGAAATCTACTTTTAACTTTCACCCATTTGCCCAAACTACACAAAATCTAATTCTGTGTCCCCCTTCCCAAGCTCTTAAAATGTTTATCTGTTTTCTTTTTCAAGTTAAACATTCTCAAGTCATCAACCATTCCTCATTAGAAATGAATCTAGGGGTGGCTAGGTGGCGCAGTGGATAAAGCACAGGCCCTGGATTCAGGAGTACCTGAGTTCAAATCCGACCTCAGACACTTAACACTTACTAGCTGTGTGACCCTGGGCAAGTCACTTAACCCCAATTGCCTCACTAAAAAAAAAAAGAAAGAAAGAAAAAGAAATGAATCTAGGGGAGACAGCTAGGTGGCACAGTGGATAAGCACTGGCCCTGGATTCAGGAGGGACCTAAGTTCAAAACCAGCCTCAGACACTTGATGCTGACTAGTGTATGACCCCGGGCAAGTCACTTAGCCCTCATTGCCTCACCAAAAAGAAAAAAGAAAAAAAAAAAGAATATGAGTTGTACTTGAGCTCCTGAGCTATAGGTTTTGTGTCCTCATGAAAGGTCGTGACTAGGGTCAGGTTTGCGGGTCCAAAGAGCTTTTAGGAACCTCCTAACTCCTTGTTAAGCTGACGTTCCAGGGACCCGACAAAGCTCAGGTTTTCCTCAGGTGGTGTTCGTGCTTCAGTGATTAAACCTGGCATCAACCTGACGCTTATCTCTTCTTGAATCCACCCTCTTTGCTATATCAAGAAGCCCTTCCCACTCAGGTGTCCCCAGGATGTCAAGTCAGACACTCCAAGGGCTTAGATCACTGCTGCCCTTACCCCAATTCCAGGAAAGGGCTCCCTCAAAGTTACCTCACTGAAGATCAATGTCATCCATTGTCTCCCTTAAACTTCACAGCCCTCCAACTTGGGGAATCTACAGACCATGTTCAGCTATGTTTCCCCATCTTGGGGATCTTGGGACATCTATTATTGGAGGAGAGGGTAGAGTTGGAAAGCAGGGACAAGGCAAAAGGACCACCATATTCAATCCTCCAGAAAATAATCTTTGAGGTGGAATTCTAAAGTCTGTAACCTCTCTCTTCCCATTGTGGGAAAGGATGGGAATTAGCTCAAGTTTATGTCTAATTATTATAATAAATTACTATGATAAGTCATTTTCCTGATAAGAGGAACAAGCTGGGGCAAGAAATAAAGAGTGGGAGAAGGGAAAGATCTGCCAGATCTGTTCTCAGCCTCAGTTTGCATCCACTTATGCACCAGCTATTTCCCATCAGAGCGTCTTCTGATAGGGGCTCATGAATATAAGCGTGTGAGTGACTGGCACTTCATGTGACTCAATGTGGTTTTGAATCTACTGATGAATATGACAGTGATCATGAGTGTGTAACAATGTCACTGTGACTGTAGGAATCCCTCCCCATTGTGTTCAATCACAGGCTATCCTCCCATCAGGGAATAAAGAAACAAGAGAAATCCAGTAATCTGGGAAGAAGCTGGAAGTGGCTCAGGCCATGGGAGGAATGTTTTGCCCAGAAAACTTAGCAACAGGTCCAGGAATAAAAGGTCTCTGGTTCTCCTAACCCCAGAGAAGCACTGGGAAGTGCTCACTAAAGGGGAGCATCTCAAGTTAGGCAAGGAATATGCACAGAGGGACATAAGGATGGGGCCTCAGACTAGAGATGTAAACTTCTGGAGGAACAATACTATATGAAAACAGGTCACAATGACCTTTGAAGATCATCATCATGCAATGGCCTTAGCCTTGAAGGAATAGGGAGGGGAGAAATGGACTACCAGGTGACTAGTCCTGAGAAGTTATGTTTGGTCACAGGACCATAAAGTAAAGAACCTCAGTCCCACCTGCCCTTGACTCATCTGATGCCTGAGGGCCCCCCTCCCCACCCCACCACGAAAGGGGTGGTAAAGAAGTATCTTAGGGAATGAAACAGAACTTCCACACCCCAACCCAGAGGAGAGGGTGGAGCCTCCAAGAATACCCTCTTCAGTCAGACTTTAGTGACAGGGGAACTCCACGCCTCCCTCAAACCTGTCCCAGTTAAAAGGCTGGGCCCCACAAAGTGTTTTCAGAGGTTCCCTACACAGCCTAAACTCACTAGAAGCAGTATGAAAGGGATGAAGCTAACCCTAACTCTGACCCTGCTGCTGCTACTCAACTTCAGCCCAGGAAGGTGAGATGAGGATCTGGGAGGGTGTAGTTCTCTTGGGGTTGGGGGGGAGGGGGTTAGGTTGTCAAGTTTTCTTTTAGGTTATCGAGCTGAAGTCTTTTCCTGCTAGATTGTAGGAAGAGGTCCCTCAGACTCGTGGGGTCCTCACACTGTTAGACTGGAGGAACACAGATGCTTGGGTTTGAGGCCTCCAGCCCCCTAAGATCACTCTGAGCACATTTCTATTCTTGCTTTACCTCCCTCAGCATTACCCCTAGACCCCAGCATTTCATGCTGCACCCAAGTGTATCGAAGGAATCTCCCCAGTAAACTACTTCGGAATGTCTTCAAGGTAGAACTACAAGAGGCCAATGGCGACTGTCATATACAGGCTTATGTGTGAGTCCAAATCAGATTCTGACCTCTGACCTCCACCTTTAAGACTCATCACTCAGTCCCCTCCTTGACCTCCCCTGTCTCTCCCAACTAATCCCTTATCCTGTCCCCTCAGGCTGCACCGAAATCACGGACGACCTGTTTGTGTTCACCCAAAGAACCGTTCCCTTGCTCGGTGGGTTGTCCCGAAACAAGATGAGGCAGAAGAATCATGGTCCTAGGCCCAGGCTCAACCCAACTCCCTAACTCCCCAACCCCACTCCATTTCCTCCAGTCTCCTGTGAGGACTGATGGATTTCAGTTCAGGTCTTTTTCCTTAAAAACCCAACCCCATATATTGCCTAACCCCCTGGGGTGGAGGGTCAGTCATTTCCTTAGAGACCCATGGTGGGGAGAGAGCAAGTGGAGGCTATGGCTGAGCTCTTCACAGGAACCAGGAATTCAGCCCCTGTGGACCAGACGTGCTAGAAAGCAAGCCCTCTACCCACTGCCTTCAGGTAACTCTCTTCCCCTAATAAAGATGAGCCGACAGAAGCCTCTGGTAGCTCAAAATATCAGGGATGAGACTGGGGGAAAAAATAGGAATAACTTTCTCCAGGGGCGCCAACACCTTCAGGTTATCTTCCCTTCTCCTTTAGAAGCATTTATACAGAGGAAATGACAAAGAACTCCTGATTCCCCTTTATTCACATAGATACAAGGCAAAAGATGCCCTATCCTCCTCCAGGCTCCCTTTCCCACCAACATGCACTGGTGGCCATATACAAACCCAGAGTTAGGAGACTTATACAGGTATGTGTCTAATCAGCCACAGGTGTGTAGTCTTCAGAAAGCCCATGCTAGCCACCAGATTCATATCGGGTGTCCTACACATAGACACGCAAACACACACACAGACATTTCCCACACGTACATAGATACAAACACACGTCACCCTGACTCAGGTGTGTAATTTCCCTTATGGGCCCAGATTTTTGGGAGGGAAGTCTGTTCCCCTTACTCAGAGCCAGGGTTGGGGTGAGAAAGGGAGGATGGTGCACAAGCCCCATGACTAAGGAGTTGTTCACCCACTCATTGAATAGCAAATATTAGGGATACTGGTGAGTCCCACAAAAATGGACCATAAACAATAGCCCCTCAAGACAGTGGAGTTGGAGGCGGGGGTCAACTGTCCTTCCAGAAACTCCAGCTGCCTTTTCCACACTGCTGCTGACCGTAAAGATCCTACTAGGAATGAGGATCCTTCAAGGTTCACTACAGGATCTGAGCCACTGTGAGGAAGCAGAAAAGGGAAGCGAGTTGAGGAAGGGTCTCAGAAGGCACCCTTGGCCTATCTTTGGACTCCCTGATCACATTCCCAGAGGAAACCATCTTAAATGTTCCAGATGAAGACCCAAGCTGGAAGAGACAGGGAGGGGAGCTAAGTATTTTTCTTCCCCCCCCCCGACCCCCCCCAAGGTCTCAGGTCCTGTCTCTTCCTCTCCCCTATATGTATTTCCTGCTCCTAGCCTCCCCTCTCTGCCCCCTCGCAATATTCTCTTAAAAGGGAAACCTTTTTCCTATTCCTCTTCACCTTTCCAAATCTTACCAGTCCCACAAGGTCTTGCTTCAAGTTCTCCAGTAATCTTTCCTGACTGCTCCAACTCACATTGACCTTGCCCTTTCCCAGCCTCTGACAATCTGAACCATATACTTGCCCCAGATCACACAGTCCCATCTTGTGGAGTTCAAAAACCAAAGTATTGGGAGAACCTGAGGGCAGACCCTATCCATTCTGTCTGTGCTGGCTACAGCCCATCTGGCTGCACAGAATTCTAAAGGTACTTGTCTGGTCACAGGAAAGACCTTGAGGGGTCTCTTCCCCCCTTTCCCTCCCTCCCCATCCCCCATAGGAGAGTAGGAAGCCCAACTAAAAGCTGAGACAACAGAGATGTTAAGGGCACCAGGGTTGAGATCTAGAAAGGGGATGGGCTTGGAGAGTGGAGATATTTATGGCCTTATTCTCTAGCCCCCCAAATCATGGGAATTGGAAACCTAGTTAGAGAGGGTAGACCCATCCCCAGGGCCGTGTTTCTGGAAAAAGGGCCAGATAGGGAGGGGCTGAGTGAGATTTCCTTGTAAGGATTGGAACTCAGGACTGAGGCCTCAGGGGAAAGACTGGAATAGGGTAGATATGATAAGGAGAATGAATGATGAGTCACAAGATCATTAGGGAGAAAGGAAGTGAGTCTCAGGTGGTCAGAAGGATGCATGTATGGGGAGGGGGTGGGGTGCAGGAGGAAGTTCCCTCAGCTTTCCCACCTTTGAAAACCACCTCTCCTCCCAAGGCACTCACCAGGCATGGTCTTCACTTGCACCATAGGAGCCAAGAATCCAGGCTTTGGGGCAGCCCCTTTTCTGTTTCCTCTCAGCCTCAGCCTGTGGTGAGCTTAGAGTGAACAACCTTTCCCCTGAGCCCAGAAAGGATATCTCAGCCCTCCACAGGGGTCAGTGGGTCTCAACAGTCTTATATAGGAAATGAGGAGGTTGGTCTAGAGATGACCTCTAAGAGCCCATCATTTAATCATATATTAAGAGCCAGAAGGACCTGACCCTTCGTCTTACAACTAAGAAACCGAGGCTCAGTATGTGATTTGAACCCAGGTCTCCTGACTCCAGACTAAGTGCTCCTTCACCTATGCCATAAATGAATACTCTGTAAAGGGAAGGGGAGGCATCAAAGGGAGTCTGAGGCTGAGTGATCTATAAGATCAGGGTGAGAGAGGCAATTGATGGTGGGGTGGGGGGGGATGGGAAATTGACAGGGCTGGAGTCACTCACCAGAGTAGGAGTGCGAGGGCCCCCGCTGCCAGCCCCACAAAAGAGAAGACACCCAGAGATGCTACCACAGCCACCTGCTCCAGGGGATCCCTGTGGTCTGGATGATGGAGGGAGAAGCCACATGAGAAGCAGCTTGACCCCACCTCCTCAGCAGGTGGAGGCCCTGAGGGAGATTTGGGGCAGTCACCCACAATTCTCTGCCTCTGTCTTTGGGGTTTGTCAGTGACCACCCTGGCACACCCAGCCAGCCAACTCACCCATTAGTGGCTGAGAGTCAGGCTGCTGGGAAGGCCCCGGAAGAACACGTCTCTCTGGCTTCATCTCGGTCTGTGCCTGCACCTGCACCTGTGGCTGTGTCTGCATCTCCTCGGGCTTCTGGCTGGGTCTGGTGCTCGGGCCAAAGGCAGCCAGTGCTAAGAGAGCAAGAGCAGCTTATGAAGGGCAGGGTCTATATCCAGGAAGCCAAGCCCAGGAATGGGCTGTTTTCCAGATCTCCTAAAGCAGGACTCGGGTCTTCCCTCCCTTCCATCCTCCCACACCCAAACACTTCCCCTTACCAGGACTCGGGGTCCCCCAGGCCTCCTCACTCCAGTCACTCCAAGTGCCAGCGTCAAGGAAGTCTCGGGCACTAACTCGAACAACATGAGGCAGTCCAGCCACAGCATCGGTGATGACCTCCTCGAGCCCAGCCGGCTCTACCTGCGGGGTCACAGGGAGGGACCTGGGGGCATGGGGTTCTTTGGCAGGAGCATTCCATTGGGGGGATCACAGGGAAATGAGCACTCTGCCCTATATTAGGGACGGACTATTGCATGGGTCTTGGAAGGTCTGAAAATTGCACAGAGGTCATCTAATCCTGGGCTGGATGGATGGAAGAGTGGAGATGCAGGATGCAGGTAGGGGACCACCAGGCAAAGTCATAGATACCTTCCCCTCTTTTCCTGCTCCAGTATCATTGTGGGGGGACCATCCTGAGGACTGAAAGTTGGGGGTAAAAGGCCCTCGGGCAGAATGGAACAGAGCAAAGGCCTGGGGCTCTAGGATGGACCCCGATAATTCACCCAGGGCCCATAAAATGGTTGATTGAGCAAGCTATGGCCAGATCTGAAATTAACTCAGAACCTGGACAACCCAGAAGTCACAAATGTTAGTGTTGGAAGGGACTAAATAATGTGTGTGTCCGAGGGTCCTCTGGAGAGTCTCTACTCCCCTCATTTCACAGACGAAGAAACATTCCCAGAGATAAGTGACTGGGCCAGGAATGTCACAGGACATTCTTGGTCCAGCTCAGATTCCATGTGGCAGCCTTCTGACTCCCTGGTAAGGGTTTTTCTTAATTGACCTATAAACCTACACCCCCTAATTTGTTCTTGGTGTCATTCTATGTTGGGGTATAGATGGGTGGGACAGATAACTTTGTCTTCTCTTAACTTGCCCAGAAAATATTTTTTTTTAATTCAGTAGCAGCTGCAAGCCACAGTCTACTTGTTAACTCCAAAGGGGAGAAAATCAGAGCGAGCTGGGAGATGGAGAGTTAGTCAGGTGGGATGGCTATGAATGTCCATCCTGGACAGAATGCTACCACACACACAGTAACACCTCAAGTCAAGAGGACAGGCTGAGCCCATAGGGATATGAGGTTCAGATATAAGAAGATAGGGAGCTTGAGCCATAGGGACTCCTAGATTTGAGGGCACCCATCCTATGGAAAAGGCTTAAGTGTTTTTGCCCCCATTCCATTCCTTCACCAGGTCCTCCTTACCACAGACTGGGCTAAATCCTCCTGTCCCACCTTTTCCCTTACCATGGACCAGGTCAGGTGACGCACGGGGCGGTATTGCAGTCGGAACTTGAGCAGAAAGTGGGGTTGGAGGGGCCAGGAGTCTGGATAGGCCCAGCTGACCAGGAGACGTCGGGGAGCCCCTGGAATCGGTTCCACTCGAAGTCCCTGGGGTGGGTCTGGTCTTACTGGGAACATGAAGGGGGGATGGACTCAAGGTCAGTGGAAGTGGGCAGCTTCTCCTTGCTGCCTCTTAAATTCTGCCCTGACTCTAGATCAGAGACAGTCAAGAGATGGACAGAAGCTGGAATTCAGGAAAGTTTTGGTAGGACACACCAGGAAGCGTGCAGAGGTAGGGACGGGGGTGTCACCAGTGGTAGGGTTACTGAGAGATAGTCAACTGATATAATCAGTACACTGGGAATGGCGGTTGTGCTAGAAAGAGGTCAGCTTGTCTGTGGAAGGGTCTGTAATTGGGGCGTTGTCATGTAAAGCCTATATTTAGGGGCTCGGGGATTGAGGCAATAGCTCTCTACTTTGTTGGGAATTATATATGTATATATACGTATGTATGTGTGTATATGTATATCTGTAGTTTTACTGTGTTTTTAATGTCATGTCCTGGTGTGAGCACAGAATAGGTATTCCCCCAGGACTTTGTCCCTCTTCTCCTTCTATACTACTGCACCTGACCCTAACCCTAACCTACCAACAAAGATCCCAAACCCTCAAAATGCCTTAGAGAGACTCCATTCTCTCATAAGTTATGACCTTAAAAAAATCACTTGCCGGTAAAAGCTTTCTTTCCACTGACAGCCTTTGGGAATATGGGGTCTTCTCTATGACAATGAAAGGCATCATAGGAGGACTTTAATGAAGGATATCATGTAATATAGGAATGTGATTAAGGGATCTGGGGAAGAATTTCACCTCCCTCTACTGGACTACAGGAAAGAAAGGAATCCTGAGGGAATAGGTAGAACCGATCACCAAAACCATCACTCACTGGGTTCAGGACCTGGGACAGTGGAAAGCAAGCTGAATGTTGAGTCAGAACTGGTTTCAAATTCTGCCTCGGTTGCTTACTATCTGTGTAGACAAATTACACAGCTTCTCTGGGCTGGTTTCTCTTGTAGAGAATAAGAGGGTGGAACTGGATGGTCTCTTGAGTCCCTTCTGGCTCTGTGTGGGATCCTCTGCTATTCACCATTAATGTCCTGCAGATGAATGCACAGCTAGAGGCTAAAAACAGCTTTTTGTGGGGTCCCAAAGCCAGTGTGGGCTTTGGAAGAGGAGGCAGGAAGGATGCTTCTGATCCTTGAAGAGAGAGGGCAGCATACAAAATATGCACTACTGGGATGATGGTGTTTAGGTCAAAAACTGCCTTGGAGATTAGGTGATGGTGCTAGCTTAGGACAAAAGGGAGAAAACTAAAGCTTCACCAGATGGCAGGGCTAGCTCATGAAAGGGCTTGCAAAAAAAACAACAACACAGTAATAGTGATAGGAAGAGGGGCAGCTAGGTGGTGCAGTGGATAGAGCACCAGCCCTGGATTCAGGAGGACCTGAGTTCAAATCCAGCCTCAGGCACTTGACACTAGCTGTGTGACCCTGGGCAAGTCACTTAGCCCTGATTGCCTCATAAAAAAATAGTGATAGGAAGAGCAGGTCAGTGATAAGGATAGAATGTTAGGGGCCAGAGTCAGAGACCCCTAGGAGATGTGCAAAGTTCTGTGGATAAAGAGGTGGAAAGTCAACCAAGGAAAGGCATGAAGCCTAGACAAGAGAGAAAAACCTAACAGAGAAAACTGGGGTGGGGGGTAATGTTTATAGTGCCAGACCTGGAGTCAGGAAGACCTGAATTCAAATCTGACCTCAGATACTAGTTATTTGAAACTGGGCAAGTCACTTAACCCTGTTCTGCCTCAGTTTCCTCACCTGTAAAGTGGGGACAATATACCTAATTCCCACAGTGGTGGTGAGGATCAAATGAAATAATATTTTTAAAGCATTTAGCACAGTGCCTGGCACATGGTAGGCACTTAAGTGCTTGTTTCTTTCCTCCTTTATTCAGGAACTAAGGTAGGATCTATAGTGGTCAGGGAGGCTACAGAGCAGAGGTGAAGCCTAGTGTGGAGCTAGATAGGGGAGAAGGTTCAGAGAGGTGGGACTAAAAGTAGCCTGTAAAGGAACTTGAGCTCACTGTGGGCAGAGAAGCGACACCTACTGGATGAATAGGGAAGAACAATGTACTTGTAAGAACACAAGAGTCCTGGAGTTAGCGGGACATCTAGGTTGGATTCCCAGCTCTGACACATACTATGTAGCTAGGTCACATAATCTCTGTGATTCTAAGTGTTCTCCTCTGGAAAATGGGGATGATGATCCTCTTTATTACCTATGTCACAGGGCTGAGGAAAGCACTTAAAACTGAAAGCCCCATATAAATGAGAGCTTTTAAATAATAGAGGATCACAGTGTTTCTTTCCTTCTTTATCCAGGAACCAAAGAAGGACCCCCAATGGTCAGGAATAACAGGATCAAACCCTGTTCTCCATAACTCAGCCTGCTTTGAGGTTTGCTTGTGGTTTGATTTTATTCATTTTCATTTCTTCATAACCCTTCCCCCTTGAAACCTTCCATCTTGTAAGGGTTCAAGAAAAGGAAGAATCTAAGAAACTAGAGAACTTGGGGACATAGAAAGTGACCTGGGGCAGCTAGGTGCCACAGTGGATAAAGCACTGGCCCTGGATTCAGGAGGACCTGAGTTCAAATCTGGCCTCAGACACTTGACACTAGCTGTATGACCCTAGGCAAGTCACTAAGCCCCTACTTCCCTGCCCCCCCCAAAAAAAGAATATGTTATGTGCTGATGGAGTCAGTGGGAAGGGGATAGGTGATTAAAGTGTCACAGGAGGCTAATATGGAGGTCACTAGAGAGTTAGCCAAAAACACTCTATGCTGGTAGGTTCAGTTTTTGCAGGAAGGAATCCCAGGGGTCCCTTGTGGAAATGTGTTGATATAGTCTCCATGTGGAAAAGGGTTTGTGGGAGATCACCCACAGACCTTCTGCATGGTGACTGGGTTCGTATGCCTGTACTACCTGTCTTTTTATGGGGACAGTATCGAGAGGGTCATTCACAGATACACTGAGCGGGGGAGGGGGGAGCAATGTTATGTGGAAGTCAATGTGGAAGATCTTAGGGGATCATAGATGGGATGCTTTGTGTGATGATAGGGTTGAGACAGCTAGGTGTCACAGTGGATAGAATGCTGGACTTGGACTTAGGAAGACCTAAGTTCAAATCCTGCTTCAGCTACTTACTAGCAGACCCAAGAAAAAGTCACTTGACTTCTCAAAGCCTCAGTTTCCTCATCTGTCAAATGAGGGGGTTGGACTCAATGGCCTCTATGACCCCTGCCATCTTTAAATCTATCCCTCTCAGGGCAGCTAGGTGGCACAGTGGATAGAGCACCAGCCCTGGATTCAGGAGGACCTGAGTTCAAATCTGACCTCAGACACTTAACAATTACTAGCTGTGTGACCCTAGGCAAGTCACTTAACCCTAATTGCCTCACCAAAAAACAACAACAAAAACAAAAACAAAAATCTATCCCTCTCTTAGGGCCATTATTTTTTTTTAAATTTTTTAATTTTTTGTGGGGCAATGAGGGTTGTGACTTGCTCAGGGTCACACAGCTAGTAAGTGTTAAGTGTCTGAGGTCAGATTTGAACTCAGGTCCTCCTGAATCCAGGGCTGGTACCTTATCCACTGCACCACCTAGCTGCCCTCTTAGGGCCATTCTTGAGAGAATCCCATGAGGTCACTCCATTTCACAGGAAGTCATTCTACAATGTACAACTGGTTGGTGGGGTGGGCATACATAACATCAGCACAATTGGATTGGGGGGGGCTGTTATTGGTGGATGTTCTGTGTACTGATAGGCTTTCTTGTAGAAAGAAGGTCAGCGCTGGGGGGGAGGATCATTCACAGATGTTTTATGATTGAAGGGGCTTACTCACAGATGCTCTGCATGCTCACATCCAGTAGGCGGGCATTGGCCCCCAGGGGGTTCACCTCAGTCACATTAATCCGATATTGGCTCCAGAACTCAGAGCCATGGACCACACACCGGGTAGCCCCAGGAAGTTCCGGCAAGCATGGCCAGGGATCTGCAGACAGCGCTGGCCTAGACATTGGGGGGAGGGCACAGTGGGCACCAGAACTTCCAACTTGGGGGATTCCTAATGCTGCAGTGGAGCCCACACAAGAGCTGAGCTTAGCCTCCTGAAGCCCTCTGCCCACTTCACCCCTCTCCACCAAGAGTCCACCTGGACATAAGAAAGGATCACAGCTTCTTACCTTCCTCTTTCTGTTCCAAGGATGATTTTCTTCCTGTGGCAGGAGGAAGGAGAGAAGGGATGCCTGGGTTATACCTCTGGGCTGCCAGGGGAAGGGGAATCCTCTAGGCCCCCAGTTGGCATTTCCCTACCTGTAGACACTTCATAACGAGGTCTCAGGGCTACCCCAGTATGTACCCCCAATTTTCCCTTTTCCCCATGTCCCCTGTGCCCATTCCATTTCCCTTTCATCCCTGCTTCACACACCTGTAGGAGGCAACATATCGTGTTGGGAGGCCACTGACCCGGCTAGGACTCCAGGAACAGGAGAAATTCTCATAGTCTGATGCCCGGCAGGAAACCATGGGACGAGATGGGGGGTCTGTGGGGAGAGCCTAGGAGCTGAGGGGTGCCAGAAAGGCACCAATTTCTCTATTCCACAATTCTTCCTCGCTATGGTCCCATCTATCTCCAGTCCCTCCTGGGTGCCCTCAACTCCACCCTCCCCACCAGGATCATTCATGCTCTCCCCCAGGTCATTCCAATAACCCTCAGCCCCCAAACACCACTCACAGCCTAGTTGGAGAGTCACAGAGCCTCTGTTTCCCCCATCCTGGGGCTGACAGATGTAGGTGCCCTCATCTTTACTATTCACCCGCTCCAGGACCAATTCCCGCTGTCGCAATCCTAACTCTGACCTTGCTGTCCCCAGGACTGCATGGCCATCAGCACGGTGCCAGGAAACCAGCGTCCTGAGGATGCAAGGTGTGGGTGGAGAAGGGTTGAAGACGAGCAGGATGAAGTTGGAGGAGTGAACAATCAATAAACATTAAGCACCTACTGTGTGCCAAGCATTATGCTAAGTGCCAGACAAGGGAGAAGTCAAGAGCAGAAGCCAATCTCCCCTCCAGTAGACCCCACTCCCACAGCTCCTGACTACAAAGTCCACCCCATCATTTGTCCCCTGATGGAGGCTGGAGAAGTAAGGCGAGACACTTACCCGGGAGTCACTCCTGGACACAAAAGCACAATGGTGTCTCCAAGCTGCCCGTACTGGACCCCTGGGGGTGGGGTTGGTATAAAGTCTGAGGAGAAAGCTTCGCCATGCTGACTCCTGAGACCTCCCCTGATTCCCTCCCATATCAGGAGATAGTAGTTGCAAGGGATCCAGGAGTTGGGCATCAGCTCTTAGGTTATGGGGCCACACTCATGGGGAACCCAAGTGGGGGAATACCGGTTTCATCCTGAGTCAAAGGTCTGATAACTCCCTAAGGTCAGTAGTTGGGGGCCCTGGTCTATGCCATGTTTTCTCACCTGGGGGACCCCAGGCCTCAGGGCCAGCAGAGGAGACAGACACTAGGGCTGCAGCCACAATCACCAGGACCCTGCCCAGCCCAGAGCAACTTCTGCTCATCTGGAAGGAGAATGACGTACAGACTCATACCAAGGGGGCTCTCTGGGACCCCAGACTCCTCTATGTCCTCCCTTCCCTCCTCTTTCCCGAAGGAATGCTATTTCCTCCCAAGCATCATTACTTCCCCCTTGCCTCCCTCCCTGGGAGCCTTTTCTTCCCAGGAGGTAAACTAAGGCACAAAGGAGAAAACTGAGAGGGACTTCCATTTTCTGGGGCAGGGGGATAGATTTATCCTTAGAAACTGGTGTACACACAATGACACATATATAAAAAAAAAACCAAACACAATATGCATGCACACTATTGATGCTCATAATACTACAGATGCTCACACGCAGAGACAGAGTCGTATATACAGAGTCCCACCCCCCTCTTCCTCACTGCTCCTACTCCCACCCCAGCCCCCAGGAGCCCCAGTTCTGGGCTCAGGGCCGAGGACAAAAGCTGGAGGCGTTGGGGTCTGTGCCAGACCCCCGCCTCCTCCTGACAACCCTTGGCACCAGGGCTAGCTCAGAATTTGGCACAGCTTAGACAGTTCCCCCCTCTTTCCCCCCCTTCCCCCCCCCAAGCTTGGCCCCGCTCCACTATTAACCCTTTTCCTCTAGATACCTAGACCCGGAAGATAGCCAGGCCCACTTAGGAAGGGGTGGCCAAGTTTGAACCCTTGAACCTAGGAAATTGCTGTCTTTGGGAAATAAATCTGGAGACCCAAGCATTCCCTGCCCATTTCCCTCCCCCGACAATGCCTCTTGGGATGGGTCAGTGTGTCCAGGGATAGGACATTTCCTGTCCCTGGAGCGGGAGGGGCAGCAGGGTGTGACCATATTCTGACCCCCAACCCCACTTAAGCCGGTGTGATGAGTCCTTCATCCTCTCCTCCTCTGGGCAGAGCAGGCTAAGAGAAGACAGTCTAGCTCTGAACAGGCGCTGAGACGCCCTGACCCCCTCTTTTCTTCTCTTCAGGATTCCTAGGAAGGAGCTTTAGAGGCTTAGGGAGAGGGAGGGAGAAGTAGGGGAGGTAAAGGACTAATCAGATCCAGATGCAACAGCTGCTGCTGCCAGAGGCCCAGAAACAAAAGGGTGATTGGGGGAGGGAGGGGGGAGGGGAGGCACCTTAAGGGATGAGGAATGGAGACAGGGAGGTAGGATGGGGAGATACTGCAGGAAAGCGAATGGAGGGTGATAGAGATGAGTGGGGAAGAAGGTTAGAGCAGAGAAAGGGCTATAAGAAAGGCCAGTCTCAGACATAGGGCACTGGACACATGTAAATGCATGTCTGCCTACATGGGTCTGTACACATGTCTATGTACTTGTCTGGATGCCTGTGGATGCAGATAACCTTCCCCGAGGAGTGAAGTACAGGGCTTCTTCACTTTGCACCCCCAAGCCCTGTTTTTTATCCCCCCCTACCTTAATTCCTGGAGCACTCTGGGTCCATGATCTTTCCTCCTCCCTCCAGCCCTCAGCCAGCTCCTGCTCTGCTGCTGTTCTCAGCTCTGAGCTCTGAGGGCAGCCCCCCTCTCCCTACTTCCCCTTGCCTGGCTCCTCCAATTCCCACCCCCTTCTCCCCCCCCCATTCCCTGGCAGAATGTGGCTGCCCCTCAGCCAGGCCCCCTTCCCTCCCCCTTCCCCCTACCCCCAGCCCTAGGGGTAAGGCCAGAGCTAAGGAATGGGCCTCTTCTACTGCCAGGACACCCCCCTCCCCCTATCTTACAGGCTGGAAAGGAAGCCTCAGGTCTACTCTTCTTCATCCCATTACCTCTTTCTCTATCCCCCATCCCCCAAAACAAAGGTGTTGGGAATGGTTCTGCAAATAAATCTAGTAAAGGTTTATTGAGGTTTTATGTGTGCCCACATAGGTGGGTTCATTTGTGTAACAATGCATGTCTATGTCCTCTGTGTGTGTCTGTGTGCATGTGTGTATGTTGAGAGGCAGAAGGGGAGTGTAACAGTTCACATGTTGTAGCACCCTTCTCCTTCTCCCCCCAAAAAGAACCCAATTTTTAACTGGGATGTTGGATTGTCACCACTGGATTCAGAGAGGGCAGGGCACACACAGGCGTGCACAAATGAAAACATCTAAGACATGCACTCACACAAATGCATGGAGACACACAAAGACAAAGATGGGTATAGACAAGACACCAATACAGATAAGCACTTGGTTACATCAAAACAAACATATGCAGAGACATACATTCATAGATAACCTGGCACTCGGAGGACACACACAGATGTGCAACCAACAGAGAAACACATAAGCAGTTAGGTCCACGGACATGTACACACACATACATGAGCATAAACAAATAGAGGCATGCACTGAACATTTTTAGGCAGATAGAGCAGATCAGGGAGAGAGTCAAAGAGATACAGACTCCCCCCACACACCCCCTTTCCTCTCTCCACTCTTCCAACTCCACCAGATGTTTCCCCACAGCTGGGCAGGGCTGCTCCCCAGAGAATGAGAGGGAAGGGGAAAGGCCTTGGAGGCTGGGGAAAGAGTATGGAGGGAGAGCTCTAGCGTTTGGCTGATAATCCAAGCCCTAAACTCCTCCCTCAGGAAACTCTGGCTGGTCGCAGACCCGCCCGCCCTCCAAACCCTTCTTCAGGCCCCTCACAATCCTGGCTCAAGCCCTTCTCCCTCCCCTCTCACTTCTCTCCACCTTCCCAATCTCTCTCCAACTCCCCTCCTTTCCTCCCTCCCTAGTTTACTCTTCCTTCTTCCTCCCCTGCTTTCTCGCCCCCCTACTCCCTTCTCCCTGTTTCTCTCCACTTTCCTCCACTCTTTCCTGTCTCTCTTTTCTCTCTCCATCAGGTCTCTTCATCCATCCCTGTCTTTCTCTCTCCCTACTCGTGGAAAGTAGAGGGGGTAGGGGGACGTGGAGAGAGGGGGTCCAACTTCAGGAAATGTCCTTGGCGCACCCATCTGGACACACACGCGGACACAGGCTCACACACTAACCCGCTTTGGCACATTCTCCAGCTGGGACATCTACAAATAACGTACTTCGCACATACTCTCCCGTCGTTTCTCTCCCCCACCCCAGTCCCACAAACACACACAAGTTGGAGTTCCAGGCTTCCCGTTTTCCCCATCATAAAGTCCTCTCGCCTTTCCCCAGTATCTCTCAAATGTTAATTCGCAAACTCAGAGACACGGGAGAAAGGAAGAGAGAGAGTGGACAAGGAGACACCGAGAAGACATTCACACATGCGGACCAAATTCAAAGGGGGCCTGGGACTTAGGGGTGGCTGCGGAGACAGACACACTGTAACGCAGAAAACACTTTCTACCCTGGGCTGGGGAGACACAAGCAAACACACCCGGGCTCTCCTCCACCCGGCGGAGGGAACTGCGGCGCAACTGGGCCCTGGGGGCGGCCGCATTTACACCGCCTCCCGTCCCCCCAGACTGGTCCTCACCTTACGCGGCCGCGCCGCCAGCCCGCCCGCTCCCTCCTCTGCTCCACAGCCTCCGGGCCCCCCGCCCCCCGGGGCAGAGCGGGGCCGGCTCTTGCCCTCGGGTCCCGGCGGAGTTAGGGAATGGGGGTGAGGGGGTGGGTTCTGAGGCCCATTGGAGTTCTGTACTGCCAATCACCGGCCGCCGCCCAGGCCCCCACCCTTGCCCGGACACTTCCTGTCCCCGGAGCGGGAGGGGCAGCAGACTGGAGGGAGGGCGGGAGTCTGGTCATTGACACTATAGAAGGGAAAGGGGCTGTCAAGGGAGTGGTCAGAGGCTGAGTAAGGGTCACTTAGGGTTGGCAAGCCAAGATTCCAAACTGAAAAAAACAGGGAAAATTGGAACTCCGGAGGTCCAGGAGCTGGGATTCCTGGATCTTAGCCAGGAGGCATGTCCCCTGACTAGAAGACATGGGAAGGGTGAGGGGACTTATCTGACCCCATTCTTCCCCCGCACCGAACTGGCCCAATAGGATGTTAGATCACCCCACCTGTGGAAAGTGCCCGAGTGCTGATGAGGGAAAGGGGTAAGAAAGAAGACACAGTCCTGGATAATTTGATGGAAGGGCTGGGGGAGAGGGCTGGCGACTACCTGCATTTCGATAATGAAGCATTCATTCAGCTCTTCTAGGTTCAGACTGATGGCCCTCTCAAAGTGAGTTTATGCGCGTTGCAAGGGAGAGGGTATTTTAAGGGGAGTTCCAATAACGTACCCCCAATTTCATTGGCGCCAGAACTCCAATCCCCAAAAAAGTGCTTTGTGCCCCCTCCCTGGAAGGCCTTAACTTCTCATGACATCCCTATTTCCCCCACTCCCTCTACTTTATGGTATAAGATGTAAGGGCATCCCTCAGAGAAACGAGGCAAAGTAGGGCCAGAGGGAATCGGTCCTAAAATCCATCCTGGGATACCAAAGCTGGAAGGGACCCTAGTTGTCATTTGATCTGAAAAGACTTCAGCAATCCAGTGGTGTCTGTGGACCCCCTTCTCATAGTAATGGTTTTCTTGCTTACATTCACAAATGCTAAATTTCAGTTAGAGGTTAGTGAAATTAAGTGTAATTCCACCCACCCCCCCAAGTTCAGACCCCCTGAAATCTATCCAGGCCCCAGATTAAGAAACCCTGATTTAGCACAAGGCACTCATTTTACATGAGGAAACCAAGGAGGAGAGGTGAAATTCCTTTCCTGAAGTTTTGAGTTCTTGAGTTGGCTCCTGAAGCTGAGCCAAGAGCCAAGACTTGGAAAGGGCTCATAGCATAGTGGAAATAATGAAAGACCAGAAATCACAGGATTTACAGTTGAAAGGGCCCTTTAAAGATAATCTCTTCCTCAGTACAGCCCCCACCCCATTTTGCAGATGAAGAAAAGCCCTCATCTCCCCCTCCATGTCACATAGTTGCTCAGAAGCAGGGTTGGGATTCAGACTTCCAGTTCCTAATTCAAGCCCCACCCTGCCCACAAATCAGGAGTAGAGCCCTGGACTGGCCATTTGTGTAAATGAGCACTAATATTTCCGGTAGGCTGTCCTAAAGAATCAGTGAAGTTAGTGTACAAGCGGTCTGTAAAGTCCACTCAAGTCTGGAATCCTTCCCCACCCTGGCCCCCCATTCCCCATTTCCAGGAAGGCTGTCACAGACAGACTCAAAACTGATCTGTGTATCAGTGTGCCCTAGGCACGTGGGAGGGCGGAGAAGCTGAGCCACATGAACACCCATGTGTAGTGTCTGCCAGCAGAGAAGCACTGCCGCCGGCTTGTCTGGGCCCCCTCCCTGAAGGGCTGATACAGGGCCAAGCTTTGGCAGAACCTGGCTCCAGCACGGCTAGGGTTTGACTGCTGTCCACAAGCACTCTGGTGAGACTGGCCCCCAAGATACAGGCCTCCCCTCAATTCTAGCCAATCCTCAGACCAGAGGCGAGGAAACAGCTCTCCTCCCCTTCTAAGCAGCCACAAAGAAAGGGGCAAAGGATTTATTTGCCAATTCGAGACCCCTCCCCAACCCTGTGAGATAAGGGGGTTGAAGCAAATTGAGGGAGAAATAGATTGCTGCTTGGAAGCAGTCCTAACTGAATCCTCCTCCTGAGAGCCATAGTCAGGACAAGTCCTTCTGTCGAAGCCTATAATGATCTTCTGGTAGTGCCCTCAAACGCTCTGCTGCCTGGGGAAAGGAAAAACAGAGTCAGGAGAGGGAGCAGAGCACTGAAGACCCCTCCCCCTGGAATCCCCTTCCTCCCCTCTCTATAGCCCCATGTGGTTCCATCACCCTTGGGGTGATGGAAGCTGTTATTAAATTCTGGGATGCTGACCTGCTCTGGGGTCAGGTCCCTCTGAGCCTGGGCCAGCATCTCATAACCAACCATGAACTTGCGGATGGTGCCAGATCGAAGTAGTGGTGGATAGTAGTGGGCATGGAGTTGCCAGTGTTCACAATCAGCCTCAGCCTCAGCCCCAGTAGGGGCACCTGGGAAGGGAGGGAAAGAGAAGACTAGGTGGGAGCAATCTTCATTTCCTCCCAACCAGCCAAAACAGTTCACTCCCCTGTAGTACAAATGTAAAGTCTCTGTTCCCAAGACTTATATGAACTAATGCAGAATGAAGCAGATCCAGGAAAACAATATAAATGGAAAGAACGAAAAACAATTATGACGACTAAGAAGCTTGGCCCTGGAGAGGCTGAAAAAAACCATCCCACCTCCTCTTCTTCGAAAGGGGAAGAACTTCAGGTATGGAATATGCTATATACTGTCCAACTCAGTTCACGTATTGATTGGTTATTACTAGATGGACTTTTTCTTCCAAAATTCTTTATTACACAAAATGGCTTGTTGGGTAAAGGAAGGGAGAGGGATATAGTCTGAAATAAAGGCAGTGTAAAAACAAAATATCATATTTTTAAGAGTATTTTTTAAAAAATGCTCTGCCTCCAACAGGCCCCCATGGAAAACTTAGTACTGTTTTCCCAAGCATGTTTTGAAGAACTAAGTCTCATCTTAGAACAACTTCTAATATGTTTTGCCCCAGCAGGTAGCCTGCAGGACAGCATTATGGGAAATGTAGTGAGATCATGCTATAAATTTCTCATCCAGAGACCACAACTCCCAGCATGTCCTGCCCTGCAATGCACCCAGAAGAGACCACAACTCCCAGTATGCCTTACAGTATTAACAGGTCAGCTGAGCAAAGCTTGATGGGAGATGTGGTCCTTCCAGGGCAAAACTCAATAGGTCTCAAAAAGAAACTACAGCTGGAATCCAGGTGTGAGTTCTCTATTGGGTTTAGATGCCCCCTAGGTTCCTGTAGTGGGGAATGAACCTCACCATGCCAGCCCATGGAGTACGGGAAGGAAGTCTCAAATAGGTTGTCATATTTGGTCAGGAGCTTCTTCATGATGCAGGCCAGATCTAGAACAGAGTTGTTGTTATCATCTGAACTCACTACCTAGACCCACAGAGCCTACAACTGCAAATTCAGAACCAGGATATTTAAAACTCAGAATCCAAGCTCTTCCTGCTCTGCTCCTCTGATCCTTGCCTGGAAGACAGAACACCATCCCACAAAGCCAGAATCCCTACTATAATGCTTTTTGTTGTTTAGTTGTGTCCATTTCTTTATAACCCCATTTGGGGTTTTCTTGGCAGAGATACTGGAGTGGTGGGGGTAACTAGGTGGCACAATGGATAAAGCACTGGCCTTGGATTCAGGAGGACCCGAGTTCAAATCCTGCCTCAGACACTTGACACTTACTAGCTGTGTGACCCTGGGCAAGTCATTTAACCCCCATTGCCCCGCCCCCCCCCAAAAGATACTGGAGTGGTTTGCCATTTCCTTCTCCAGCTCATTTTACAGTTGAGGAAACTGAGGCAAACAGGGTAAAGTGACTTGTCCATGGTCACACAATGTCTGATGCCAGATTTGAACTCAGGAAGATGAGTCTTCCTGACTCCACACCTGGCACTCCATTCACTGTACCACCTAGCTGCCCTACTTTCAATGCTACCACCTCCCTTTTGTTGTGCAGTTGTGTCCCAACTTTTCATGACTCCACATACCATACTGTCTATGACATCTTCTTGGTAAAGCTGCTATAGTGGTTTCGTTTTCCAGAGGATCAAGACAAAGGTCCTCCTGACTTCAGGCCCAACACTCTATCTACTAAACCATCTGTCTGCCCTACCACCTCCTTAAGCCCCTCCAAATAACAAAGGGACAGAGAGAAGTTCCAGAGGAACTGACAAGGGCAAATAGGTAGGAGCCATCTGAGGAAAGCAAGTCCTCTCACCATCCCGCTCCACAGAGCTCAGCTCTGGGAGTCTCTTCACATGTCTCCGTGGCAGCAACATCGTCTGGAAAGGCCAGACAGCCCAGAAGGGCACCAGCACCAGCCAGTGTTCACTTTCTAGGACCACTCGCTCCTGGAGATAGGGAAAGAAGGGGCTAGAGGCCAAGTAGGGGGCTAGGGTTCTTGAAACTGGAAGAGAATGTAGGGGCCTTACAATCCTAGGGACAGGGATCTAACTTTGACCTTGAGGGAACCTGCCTCTTGAGGGCCCAGAATTGTCCCCACCTTCACTTAATCTTCCTGCCATTCACAAGGAGTATGAGAGGGAGGGGAGAGGAAATCACAGACTCCTAGGGGTCAGGCTCAGCTTCTGATGGGGGGCAAGAAAGTATGTCCTAAATGCTTGTGGGTGAGGGGTGGACCTCAGGTAATCAGGTACTCTGAGGTTCCCAACTCTGACCTTACCTTTCTTTCAGCTTCCTGACGCCCATATTCCAAAAGCATGGGGCCTCCATGCTGCTTTTGATAGGCCAGCTGGCATCGTTCCTCCCGCTGGGCCACATCTGGCAAGAAGCTGCTAGCCCACACCTGGAAAGGGCCCCTCATCACCATCCAATCCCCATATTCTCTTACAGTCCTTCCCTCACCATCCTTTATCTCCAGAGGGTCCTGTCCCAGAAAGCTCTGTACCCATCCCCCACATTGAATTTAGAGAAATGGGAAAATAAAATGGGTTGGAGGAGCCTAGTGGGGTAGGGAGGAACAAAGGACTGGATAGGACAATCATCAAGCACTTAATAAACAAATGCAACGTGCCAATCACTGTGCCAGGCCCCAAGAATACAAAAAAACAAACACAAAACCATCTTGACCTCAAGGAGTTCACATACCACCTGAGGGCAATGATGATGAGAGATTTACCTGACAGTGGGGGTGAGGGTTGGAACAACCCATCATGGCTCCTTTGTTCTCAAAGATCTAGAGAAAAAGAAGAGTTTTGTAGCCAGTGGGTCACAGAGACAATAATGTTCACATTACTGGAAGGGACCCTAGAGATCATCTAACCCAAAAAGGGGTCATCTAGCTAATGTCTGACAACCCCCAAGGACCGGGACTCCACTACTTCCCAAGGCAATTTAAGTCTACTTTTGAACAATTTCTTTTTTTTTTTAAGTGGGGCAATGAGGGTTAAGTGACTTGCCCAGGGTCACACAGCTAGTAAGTGTCAAGTGTCTGAGGCCGGATTTGAACTCAGGTACTCCTGAATCCAAGGCCAGTGCTCTATCCACTGCGCCACCCAGCTGCCCCTGGACAATTTCTTTTTTTTTTTAGTAAGGCAATTGGGGTTAAGTGACTTGCCCAGGGTCACACAGCTAGTAAGTGTTAAATGTCTGAGACCGGATTTGAACCCAGGTACTCCTGATTCCAAGGCCGGTGCTTTATCCACTTCGCCACCTAGCTGCCCCTGGACAACTTCTAATAGGGGTTTTTTCCATATATCAAGCCTTAATGTGCCTTTCTGGAATCTCTCTGCCCACCGCTATTTCCTCTGACTTCTGGGACCTATCAGAACAAGTCTAATGTTTCTTCTTCTAAATTATAGCCCTTCAAATACTTAAAGACAGGTACCATGTTCTCCACAAGGATAGAGGCACCCCCCCCACCCCAATCCTGGTCTGCAATGAGACAGGTACCTATAGCAATCTAACCACCCAAGGAGGTTCCCCTACTAACCTACTACAAGTCTTTGACCCCATCCCTCCTTTCTCTTGGGGCTATAAGTAATGACCTTACTGACCTGGACCCAGGGGTACTGAGCACCCAACTCCTCCGTGACTGAGGCCCATGTATCAATGACAGCTCGGATCTCAGGTACAGACATCAGTGGCAGTGTGATATCAGACCAGGGATGGAAACACAGGACCTTACTGATCGAATGGAGGGAGAAGATGACAACAGCTGCTTACTCAGGAGAAAGGAGGAAGGGAAGGGCACCCCTGTGTGAGGGGGGAAGGGAAGACTCAGACTTAAGGCTTTACTGTGTGCAAGGCAGAAAAACACCTTGGAGAAGGAGCTTGAGAATACCCTCCTCCCAAGCTCAGTCACAGAATTCTGAGCAGAGTCTGAAGTCCTTACCAAACTCCTCTGGCAGCTTCAGCTCTGAACAGTGGGTGATCACTGGGTCCTGGGGAGGGTGTGATAGAGAAAGGTATAAGGGAAAAATCACACAGCCAAAACTACACCCAAACTCCAATTTCCCCAGGGGACAAGATCTCTATGTTTACCAGGACTGGGGGCATCAGGCTGCAGGGCAGGGAAGTCATTGTTGAAGAGGTAGGTGCCCTCGTAGTGGGGATTCACCTGCATGGGGCAGGGAAGGGAATAAGCATTTATATGTCACCTACTGTGTGCCAGACACTTTGGTAAGAACTTTACAAATATCTCGTTTGATCTTCACAACAACCCTGGGAGGTGGGTGCTATTATTATTCAACATTTTACAGATGAGGAAACTAAGGCAGAGGGACATTAAATGACCTGCCCAAGGTCATACAGCTAGTAAGTGTCTGAGGTCACATTTAAACTCAGGTCTTCCTACTCCTGGCCCAGCTTCTCTATCCATTAGGTGGAAAACAAGGCTCTTGCTTTCCCCCACCCCAAAGCTATCATGGGGGGGGGGGGGTTCATGAAGGAGAAAAAGGAAGGATCTCAGGAGGGAGCTGAGATTGGGGAGCAGAGACAGAAGAGAAGGGGGAACATCTAAGAAGGGTCCCAGGAAGGTCTAGGATAGATGTTACAGGGAAGGACAAGTTGCCCAGGTGGGGGGGAGGGGAGGGGAGGTCAGGTTACCTCGCCATTGGCCCGAGTTGTCCCAGGGCAAAGGGGGTTTTGGGGGTCATGCCGAGGTATGACATCAGTGGGGACAGGGTCCACTTGCCCCTGCCAGGGGCGCTTCATGCGGTGGGCAGACACCAGCACCCACTCATCCTGCAGCGGGTTGTATCGGATATGCTGGTGCTCTGGAGCAGTGGGAAAGGACCCAGTTAGTAAGCAAGTCCTCCTCCAGGAAGCCCTCCCAGACTGACCTCCCCCATTGCAACCCAAAGCTAAGTCCCGGCCTGGGGTTCTCTCCTGCCCACTCCACCCCGGGTCTCGCCGCTGCGCGCCCGGTCCCGAGGCTGTCCTCGTCCCCATCCCCGGGGGACGGGGTTCTGCCGCTCTGCCTCTCGGGCCCGTGGACTTGGAACTTCTAGGGCGCGAGAGGGGCCCCGCGGACCTCGGACTGGCCGGGGGCGGGGGCTGAGGACCGCGGAGCCCCAGGCTCCAGCAGCTTCCGTCCCGGAACCAGCCCCAGGCCGCAGCTCTGCCCCTACCGCTCGCCTGGAAGGCCACCGTCTCCGGCCGCAGCCGCTGCTCCTCGAGGTCCCCACCCGGCCCCGCGCTCGCCGCCATTCCACCACACTGCCACCCCCTACGTAGCCACCCACTGGGACTGGCGACCCAGCGAGCCACACTCGCGTCTGCCTCAGGACCTCAGCCTGGTCCCGCCCCCTCTGCGTCCATTGGCCCCGCGCCAGCACGTGACGGACCCCAGCACTCTCCCGATTGGTGCCAGCCTTGAGTCCGGCTCTCACCAGTTTAATTCAATTCCATTTTCCAGATTACTAAAGTAAAGACTCCGGCTAGAATTTAGGGGCAGGCTGGGTCTTGGAGGAAAAATGCTAGCCGTAGATCTTAAAGAGGGCAGAGGCAGAGGCAGAAGTCTCATGTAGACAAAAATATTTACAACCTCACTCTTTGTAACAAAACGGATCGCTTTTCTCCTCATTCCGTATTGGATGGGCTACCTTGTTTCCTTTTCTTTGCTAGTACGGAGGGTTTATCCCAAGACTTTAATCCAGTTTTTCCTGGAAGGACAGTCCTCCAGTGCAGTGACAGGTTCACCTTTTCGTTTTAAAGGAAGGACTTAGCACAAAGCCAAGCACATAGTAAATGGTTGTTGACCGACTGACTAAAGGAGCTTATCGAATAAAGGAAAGTTGTGTTTGACTTTCCTCGACCCCATTTGGTTTTTTCTTGCTTGACAAAGATACTGGAGTGTTTTTTTGCCATTTCCTTCTCCAGGTCATTTTACAGATGAGGAAACTGAGGCAAACAGGGCTAAGTGACCTGCCTAGAGTTCACACAGCTAATAACTGTTTGAGGCCAGATTTGAACTCAGGAAGTTGAGACTTCCGGACTCCAGACCTAGCACTCCATCCACTGCGACACCTAGCTATACCCATTGTAGAGAGTTTTGAATGCTAAAACCCAACATATATGCTTTACTCCGTTAGAAATACGGAGCCACTGAAGGTTTTTTGAGCAGAAGAGTAATGTGGTCAGAATAGTACGTTAGGGAAATTACTTGGGACGCTGTGAGAGAGGAGAGACTGGAGGCTAGGAACCTGAGAGGTCATCTAGTTCAACTTCCTCATTTTACAGATGAGGAAACTGAAGATCAAGGGTCTGTTGTAAGGTTATATATCCAGTGTTTAAAACTCAGGCTTTCCTCCCTCTAAGCCCAGCTCTACCATCTTCTACACTTGTTTTTGGTGATACTAGTAAGAGTAAAAGTGGAAAGGAATGGATAGTGTCAAGAGATTTTACCCAGGTAGCATCGATAGGACTTGGAAGCTAGTTGGAGAGGGGATTAAGGGAGAGAGAAGAGTTAAACATTAAGAAGCCTGAGTAGGGGCAGCTAGGTGGTGCAGTGGATAAAGCACCGGCCCTGGATTCAGGAATACCTGAGTTCAAATCCCGCCTCAGACACTTGACACTTATAGCTGTGTGACCCTGGGAAAGTCACTTAACCCCTGGGAGGGGGAGGGGAGAAGAAGAAGAAAAAGAAGAAGAAGCCTGAGTAACTCAAATACTGTAGTACTACCAATAGAAATGGGCAGCTAGGTAGTGCCCAATAGGATGGGGCACTGGGCTTGAAATGAGGAAGACCCATCTTCATGACTTCAAATCTAGTCTCAGACACTTACTAGCTGTGTGACCCTGGGTAGGTCACTTGATCTTGTTTACCTCAGTTTCCTTATCTGTAAAATGACCTGGAGAAGGAAATGATAAGCCACTCCAGCATCTTTGCCAAGAAAACCCCACATTCGGACACAGAGTCAGATGTGAATGAACAAACCAGTAGAAATATAGAAGTTAAAGGAAAAATGGGTTTCAAAGAGAAGATGAATAACTCAATTTTAGACAGTTTGTGTTTTAGCTACTAGGGAGATGTCCAGGTCAACATATTCATCTGGAAAAGGTCTGCAAGGAGTAGAATTATAGATTTGGGAATCATCTATTAGGACTATTAACTGAAACCAAGAGAATAGATGTGCTCTCAAAAGCAGAGATTATTTAAGTGTGAAAAATGGGGAGAAGAGGGGGCAGCTAGGTGGCACAGTGGATAAAGCACCGGCCCTGGATTCAGGAGGACCTGAGTTCAAATCTGGCCTCAGACACTTGACGCTTACTAGCTGTGTGACCCTGGGCAAGTCACTTAACCCCCATTGCCCTGCAAAAAAAAAAAAGAAAGAAAGAAAAAAAAATGTGGAGAAGAGAACCCCCTGGGAGATACTTATTGTTTAAGAGCAGAAAGAGGCTGAAGACAAAGAAGGATTCGTCAAAGAAATAGGAGGACCAGGAAAATTTGGTGTCATGGAAGTCAACAAAAATTCAAGAATATTTTAAAGGAGGAGTGTCTCATGAATAGTATCACCTCTTATCCAAAGTTCTAGGAGTGTGAGAACAGATTTAACCCTAAGGATCTGAATGACCTTGGAGAGAGAAGGCATTCAGGTCCCTCCCAGGCTGTGGAAAGTCCTAAGGCAGAAATTCCTGCATTCACTCTGAGGGAAGGGGAGAGGAGAGAGCTGAGTAGAGCTGGAACTTTAAAGTTATTCCATTGTTGGGACAGGGTCTCAACTGGTCAAGTGGGTATGCAAGCCTCATTCCCAGAAAGCTAAAATAAGACCCCCAATTTAAAGTTAAGAGTTGGAACCATAGATTCATAATATTATGACTAGAAAGGACTTCAAAAATGATCCAATCCAACCCCCTCATTTCATAGAAGAGAAAGTTGAGGTCCATAAAGAGAAACTCCCTTGACCAAGGTCATGTAGTTAGTTCATATAAGGGCCATGTCAAGAATTCAAATCAGGGGGCAGCTAGGTGGCACAGTGGATAGAGCACAGGCCCTGAAGTCAGGAGTACCTGAGTTCAAATACGGCCTCAGACACTTAACACTTGCCAGCTGTGTGACCCTGGGCAAGTCACTTAACCCCAATTGCCTCACTAAAAAAAAAAAAAAGAATTCAAATCAGGATCTCTTCTTATGTATCTTTACAAGGTAGCATGTTACCTGGGGGTCACTGGGTGTGGATGAAAGTTATCTGTTCTTCTCCGCCCCTCACTCCACCCTCCACCCCTCTAACCCCCACAATCCAGGATGCAAGATTATAACTGAGCATGTGTTTACTTGATCTTTGCCCACAGCTCTCAGCCCCCACTGCTGGGGCCCTGGGGCCCAAGGTAAGGTTGATGGAGGTCATCTGAGAAAGAGACAGCAGACAGTTTTTAGGGGCTTGCCAAGTGGTTGAGAGGTAGTCTCTCCATTGTCAAGTTCCCACAGCTATGCTAAAAGACTCAAGGAGAGGTATACTCATGGAGTAAATAAAGTGCTGGATTTAGAATGAAGAAGACTTTGGATCAGGTCCCTCCTTGGACAATTACTAGTTGTGGGATTCTGGGGCAATGTAAAAGTTTTTTCATCTCTAAAATATGGTTCTAAAATCCTTTCCAGTTCTGTATCTATAATTCTGTGAAAACTGTATCCTGGAGAGAGGAAAAGGTAAAAGAAATTTAGTCACCCTAAGTGGTGCAATGGTTAGAGCTGTGGAGTTGGAATCAGGAATACCTGAGATCAAATCCTACCTCGGACACCAGCTGTGTAATCTTGGGCAAGTCACTTAATCTCTATTCGCTACAGTTTCCTCATCTGTGAAATAATTTAAAATAGTATTTATATGACACATTAAGGTTTGCAAAGCACTTTGCAAATATCATTTCATTTGATCCTCACAACAATCCTGGGAGATGTGTACTATTATTATCCCCATTTTATAGAAGAGAAAACTGAGGCACTGAAGTGGAGATAATAACAGCACCTGCCTCAGAGGGCTGTTGTAGATGATATAGTGGGAAAATGGGGTACGGGTTGGGGTTCTTGGGAATTCCTCTTTAAAGAATTACACCCTCTAGCACACAAAACATAGTTAGAACAAGGTGATAGTTTATTTAGGAGCAAGGGAAGGGAAGGGTGGGGGGAGGGAAACCATGAAAGAAATCCTTAGACTTTTCATGGGGAGATTTGGCATAAAGCACATGGCTCAGAGGCACCAAATCTCCTCGAACAGGAGACTGGAAGGTACTTTTATAGAGGCCTGATGTGGGTGGACCATCTGCCTGTGGAAAGTTCCTTTAGTGAAGGTGGACCATCCCCCACTGGTGGTAGCTGGGGGAATTGGGTGAGCAGTGGAGGACCATCCCCCACTGGTAGTGACTAAAGGAATTGGGTGAGGGGTGGCTACAGATCCCTCTTCAGAACACAAAGGCCAAAGCCACACCCAAATTTATCTCCCCAGGATAAGGGAGACCAGAATGAAAGGTAGGAATCCCAAGCTAGCTCAGTCCGATTTGGTTCCTCTAGGCATTATCTGTCCTCTGGTTTAGTTTCTCAAGGAGAAGATTCCTCGGTGTGCCCCAGAGAAATTCTGGGGTGCTCTGCACCCCATGACATTCCCCACTTCTCTATATATAAGGAAAGGGGACGAAGATTCTTCTGAAACTGCTTCATGCTGACCGGGGGGTCGAAGAATCACGGCGCAAGGGAGGGGGAGGGGAGAGAAGTGGAGAAGGCCTGGAATGCTCGGAGTTGTGAGGGGCCCAGAGAGTCCAGAGGCAACACGTAGGCACAGTGTCATGAATCCTTGAGCCTAGATGGAACAGACTTAAATAAAAAAAATTAAAACTGACCAGAGCAAAAGGGAAAAGGGACTTTATCAGATCAGGAGTCAAGTGGGACCTTTTTGCAGGACAGGGTGTGGCCTGCTTTACAGGAGGGAGTTCAAGCCTAATTCTGTGATAGGCAGTGTCTGTCTACATTAAGGGTCCCTTTTATCCCATCCCTACTTTGTGCCTTGATTGCATGCTAGGACCTGAACTAGAGAGTAAGACAGAGGTCGACCCAAAACCATTCTTAGGCTTGCCTCCTATGTCCAGCTTGGCCATAGGCCTGACACGATGCTGGTCAGGAGAGCAAGCTGCAGAGCCGATCTCTTGAGTGCTGCCCTGGGGACAAAGAGGTAGGAGAACTGACCTCACCTTCATGCGGCGTCCCCCACTTGTGTCCCAGTTTACTGCAGCTGCCAGAATCTCGGCCAGCCGGAGTTCTGCTGGTAGCAGATGTGGTGATGGCTGCTGCTATTATATGAGCTTGGTCTATGGAGCGGGCACGAGCCATCTTTTCTCTCTCTTTGGCTACTGCAAGGTCCCTGTTATTAAAAATCTTAAAAGCAATGTCAAGGAGTTGTGAGGATGGGATCTGGGGACCCCAGTCTAACTTCTGGAGCTCTCTCCTAATGTCAGGAGCAGACTGACTGATAAAATGAATATTGAGGACAGTAATTCCTACATCTCTTTGGGGGTCTAGGTTAGTATATTTCTTCAGAGAGTCTGCTAAGCGGCTCATGAAGACAGCAGGATTTTTATCAGACCCCTGTGTTATCTCCCTCACCTTTCCATAATTGACTT
The DNA here is from genome assembly GCF_019393635.1 of Dromiciops gliroides. Classification (NCBI taxonomy): domain Eukaryota; kingdom Metazoa; phylum Chordata; class Mammalia; order Microbiotheria; family Microbiotheriidae; genus Dromiciops; species Dromiciops gliroides. The sequence goes on from NC_057861.1 coordinate 601,355,299, forward strand.
GTTTCTTAACCCCCTTCTCATTCCCTCAACTAGGCAGGTGACCATGTGATTTCTATGAGCTCTGTCTTCCCTGTTATCATAGTTCCATCTCAGTTCTATGACCGGGACAGCTGTAAATCCAGGGACCCCAACCCAATTTCCAACCTGCGAGTGTTCATCCCCAACTTGTACCGCCAGGTCCCAAATCTGTTTTTTTTTCCATCAGGGGTACAACAGCTGGCAAGAATAATTTGCAAATCGGTCCAGGAAAGGTCAAATTCCAGTGTCACAGACTTAAAGCCATCTATGAACTTTGTGGGGTTCTCTGAGTAACTCCCCAATTTCTCTTTAATCTGAGATAACCTGCTTATAGAAAAAGGGGCACGCCTTAATGTTGTGCCCTTCCCAATGGGAAATTCCCTTAATGGAAGCAGGGAAGCAGTGGGAGACACTGGTAAAGACCTGGGTTGGGGAGATAGCTCAGGTGGAGACAGAGGATTGGGCGCAGGGCCCAGTGGGGGAGGGGTGACAGCCTTTGGCTGTGGAGTAGGTGGGGGAGGGGAAACAGTCTTTGGCTGCAGCATGGGTGGAGATGGGGAAAGGGAGATAGCCGTAGGTGACTGCAGATTAGGTAAAGCAGATGGGGTCGGCTGAATAGAAAAAACAGGAGAAATGGGAACATATTGGAGTTCCCCCCAATTGTAAATGGGGTAGAGCAGGATAGAGGGAGACTGATATCCACTCCCCGTGTGGCACAGGGAATTGGTTCTGAGATCAGCCGGTGGGCAAGGAGAGGTCTCAGTCATAGAGTGATATGACTGTGGTTGACCCATAGGTACGGAAGCAGGCGGAGAAGGAGTGGAATGAGAAACAGGTAGGGAATGAGTTTGAGGAGGAGGGGAGGCTGAGGTCTCAGAGTAGGTGCCCAAAGAGTTAGCGAATTGCTTGGCCTTGTGATTCTCAACCGGCAAGGGGACCTCATCTTTTCCCTTTGACTTCTGGCTCAAACTCATAAAAGCCGATATGTATGGAATCTCTGTCCATCTCCCTTCACGCTTGCAAAACTTGTCCAATTGCAAGATGGTATTATAATTAAGGGTGCCGTGTACAGGCCAATTTCCTTCACTTCCTAGAGGATAATGTGGCCATAAATTGTTACAAAAATGTATCATACATCTCTTTCTTAGGTTTTTAAGTTCCAGTCTAGTCCAATCTCTTAGGATGCACCCCAGAGGTGAATTTTTCAGAACACTCCCTTTCTGTCCCATAACTACTGTCTAAGGAGAATAGTCTGAACCAAGAGCAGAGAGCTGGTAAGGGATAGACACATAAGCATAAATGTTCTTACCCAGAAACGTGTAGTCTGAGAGTCCGAGCGTGGTTCGGACATCTAGGAGTCCCAGGCTGCTCTCTGCTGTCGTGCAGACGCCGACCGTCTCTACCTCTCTGTGACTCAAACGGGAGGTTGAGTCCGGTGGGAGAGGGAGAAGAGAAACCCAGAAGGTAGGGTCTTACCTCCAGGTTCTGTGCCAAGCGTGGTCCAGACGTCTGTTTGAGCTTTCAGCGAGGGAGGGAGACTCAGGCTGCCCTCCACTGTCGCGTGCGAAAGCTGACCCTCTCTCTACCTCTCTGTGACTCAAACAGGAGGTTGAGTCAGGCGGGAGAGGGAGAAAGGAAACCCAGAAGGTAGGTTCCCACCCCCCCAGTTTTGTGTGCTAAGAGGAAAGAGGAAAATCCCACGTCCCTACAACGTTCGGGCGCCAGATGATATGGGGGAAATCGGGTACGGGTTGGGGTTCTAAGGAATTCCTCTTTAAAGAATTACACTCTCGCACAAGACCTAATCAGGAATAAGTGAACGGGTTTATTGGGGTACAAGAGAAATCGGCCGGGAGGAAGGTTTTGCCAGAACAAAACGCTTCCCCCCAACTGACTTGTGGGGTGCCATTTTATAGGGTTTAGATGGGGGGGGGTAAGAGTCTCTTATTGGGTGAGGGGCTGGTGGTCTTCCCGCGTTGCGCTGTGGTAGGAAGAATCCCTCGTGAGAGATCTGGTGGTGGGTGTCAACTTTGTCCTGATGGGTCTAAGCAGTCTGCTGATGGGCGGTTCCAGGTGGTCTTCTCCTGGATTACCTCATCCAGATGCTTAGGAGGACTGGAATGTGGGGTGATGGTCCTGTAGCATGCTCAGTTCCATCTGTGCCGCTTATCTCCATTAGGTGGGTGGGTGTGTCCTTGATTGTGTTCAAGGAGAGGCCTACTTGATTTCAAGGGAAAACCCCTGAGGTTTCAAGGAAAAGGTTCCTTGAACCCCCCAGAGAATTGTTGGGGTGACCGGGCCCATAATCCTCCCATGACATTAAGACCAAATGAAATAGTCGAGGTGAAGTGCTCTGCAAACCTTAAGGCACTATATAAATGTTAGCTTTTGTTATCCTAAAGACTGGGGACCTTTCTGTGAGGGGATGAGAAGTAAGCAAGGTCTTGAGATTAGCCCAAGCCACCCTCTGGTTCGTCAGCCAGATGCAGTGTAGTTCTGACTAATAAAACTGATGTAGGAAAACCTAAGGTCCAAGCTCTAATTCAGATATGAGCTCTAAGAGGGAGTCAGATCCCAGTTAATGGATAACTTAAAAGTCAGGATGCTAAATTCTCTTACCCACAGTAATCAGTATCCATACGGGGAACAGAGGGAGGGAAGCCATGAAGGCCTTAAATAAAATGATAGGCTGTGAGAAAATGTGTAGCTGTCTCCTCTCAATGTGGATATAACAGTCAGTCATACTCCTCCTGACCTGTTTGTAGGACAAAGGTCTCAGATGCCCTCCTCCCCCTCAGGTTAACAAAATCACATGGTTCAAGGAGCCCTGATCTCAGTAAGGTCCGCTCCAGAGTTGTGTCCATATAAGGAAGTATAAGGTCCACTCCTGAGTTACACCCATACAAGGAAGAGGGGTGGGAATACTGCTCCGATTAGCTAGTTTTTGTGCACAGATTGTAACCCTTGAGTAATTGGACCAGTGATGAAAAAGGGGAGGGTCCATTCGAGTTAGGGATTAGGGTATAAAACAGGGCCTGCAGGGGCAGATGGGTGGTGCAGTGGAGTCAAGAGGACCTGAGTTCAAGTCCAGCCTCAGACACTTACATTTCCTAGCAGTGTGACCCTGGACAAGTCACTTAACCCTCATTGCCCCACAGAAAAACAAAACAAAACAAAAAGGGCTTGCAAGCCCCCTTTCTTGGCACCCACTAGCTGCACACTAGGGTGCCTCCTTCTCATGAGAAGGAAATAAAAAGCCTTTGCCACATCCCTGTTGAGTTCCTGAGAATTATTGAGGAGAGGATGGTTTTTTTTTCCCTCACACAGGCTATAGAAAGTCAGACTAGAAATAAATGATAAACGAAAGATGTTTTGAAACTAGCCATGGGAATCAGAAAGAGACATGTGCAGAAAAGGCCAAATTTGTCCCCAGATTCACCTTATGACATGTAAATCCCCAAAACACATCTCCACTGAAAAAGGTACCTGCCTGGAGATTGGCTTAGGACCCCAGGAACTCCAAATTAGGATAAGCCCTCCCCTGTACCTCCCAAAGGTGGAGAATATTATAATGAGACTGATAAATCAATTTATCTATACTATAAATATAACTATCTTTTCTTTCACTATTCAAAAGATACCTTTACACTTTTCTGATCCTCTCCCTTTGGTCACTCACAGTATTGCAATAAAACTTGGGAAACCGAGTCACTGAGTCTTATAATTCTTTTGGGATGACTCATGATCAATTTGACCTTAATTCCAGCCCACATCAAAACCACTTAAAATAAGGTAATTAGCTGGAGACACCTCTTTATTCTCTTTTCTTTTTTTCAAGTGAGGCAATTGGGGTTAAGTGACTTGCCCAGGGTCACACAGCTAGTAAGTATCAAGTGTCTGAGGCCAGATTTGAACTCAGGTACTCCTGATTCCAGGGCCGGTGCTCTATCCACTGTGCTACCTAGCTGCCCCTACACCCCTTTATTCTCACAAAATCCTCTGAAGGGGGCATCAGTTCCAGTAAGTCTGACTTCTCCGGTCCCAGCAAAGGTGGCATTGCTTTCTCTTGTCTCAGATCCAAAAGTGAAGTCAGTTCAGTCACCAGTCACCTCTGCTCAAGAGTTTTGTGAAACTTCATATCCTCTAGGGTCAGATTTGTGTCATGTCTTCATTAGTAGTTCAGGTTACAAGGTGGCAGCTGTTTGCTGCATACTTGCTGGAGTAATTCCATACCCTCACCAGGCAAGCAGAGTCCTCCTGATGCCATCTCCATGTTTTGGGGGGGGGGGGGGACTTGTGACCTGGTTTGGGGGCTAGCTCATCCAAAGAATTAGAGGCTCATTATGAATATTGTAAAGTAAAAAGAGATTTATTGGGAAAGGAATATATGGGGGCAGCTAGGTGGTGCAGTGGATAGAGCACCAGCCCTGGATTCAGGAGGACCTGAGTTCAAATCCGGTCTCAGACACTTAACACTAGCTGTGTGACCCTGGGCAAGTCACTTAACCCCAACTGCCTCACCAAAAAAAAAAAAGAAAAAGAGGAGAGGAATATATGGCCAGGAAACAGATCACCTTGGTGACTGTCCCACAGTATCTGTACTAAACAAAAGGGAGGAGAGGTCATTACAAAGAACTAGGAGGAAAATGCAACAACAGGGAGGGGATTTTGGAATAATCTGGCATTAGTAAGATATGCAGCACCCATCCATATCTTGCCTATCATCTTGAAGACCTTGATATTATTTATCAGCATACTGGGGTCATGTCCTGCCATACCTTTTATATGATGTGGGAGAAAGAACTGTTTTTCCATTGGCCTTGGAGGTTGGCATCTTTAGGTTTCTTGGGGTCCCACTGCATTTCCATAACATCTTCCTTGGGGCTTCCCCCTCACAAGCAAAATCCTGTGGCCCCTCCACCAAGGCAATGAATGGGCATGGTTCTAGGTGGCAGTGGCTCCCCCAAATCCCTTCCAAGCCCTCTTGTGTCCCCACACAGAGGACCAGAACTGTCCCACTGGCCTCTGAGTAGGAGTGTTAAAGTGAGACAAGGGAAGGCCACCCCACTCCCTACCACACAAGACCTGAAGAAGGTCCACTGAGCTCAAGGAAGGGAAACATGAGCCACCTACAACTCAAGGTGAGAACTTCCCTGAATCAGCAGTCTGCATATATTCAGACTATCAGCTTGCTATAGTAAAGATCAAATTCAACACTAAATTAGAGGGGCAGCTAGGTGTCATAGTGGATAGAGCACTGGCCCTGGAGTCAGGAGGACCTGAGTTCAAATCTGGCTTCAGACATTTGACACTTACTAGCTATGTGACCTTGGGCAAGTCACTTAACCCCAACTGCCCCCCACACACAAAATAATAAAATAACTGTAGGTTTAGGACCTGAGTTCAAATCCGGCCTCAGATGCTTGACACTAGCTGTGTGACCTTGGGCAAGTCACTTAACCCCAATGGCCTCACCTAAATAAATAAATAAATAACACTAAATTAGAAAAAGGAAAAAAAAAAGCTAAAAATGAAGAGAAAATATGGTACACAATTAAGACAGTTCCAAGCCTTAGATAACTTATTGATACTGAAAAATGTGAAGTGGATAAAGGAACAGACATAAAGATTGACTATCACTATTTCCTATGGATATTTAATATAAAGCAAGAGTCACAATGATAAGACCAAAAGAGCCTGGGAACCTATCCAAACTTAGGGAGTGACCTTTCCCTTGGACTCCAGGACCTTCATCTTTTGCTATTTTCAAAATCTTCACTGAATATTGAACCCCAAGTCAAGGCATGGAGCCTCCTGATTTTGCTGGTTGCTGAATCTGCTTGGCTGATTGCATTCAGATATCTGGGCCTAAAGATGGATAGTTACAGTTAAGGGATAAGAAGTATAACGATTGGAATGATGCCACCTGCTGGAGACTTACTGTAGGAAAGCTCCACCATGAGAAGAAGGCTTCTGAGGGCAAGGCCATGTGGCTTTTCTTTGGTGTCAGGAAGTGATGTTTGCTTGTGGGTACTGTCTATCAAGGCTACCAGCCAATCAACTTGAGGAGCCTCCCATTTCTGGGAGGAGGACATGAAGTAGGAAGCAGACGCTGGCGGAGGGGTTTGCTCGCTTTTTTGGTTCCTGACCTCGCCAAGGTGGGTTGGATGATACGGTCTCTTAGAAATAGTTAGATTTTTACTTTTCTCTCTGATTCTAATGCTCTGTAATAAATACTTAAACACTTAAATACTCTTATTAAAGCTTATAATTTATTGGCGACCACTCATTAGATTTTAGATAGCTTAGCTAGAATTTTCCCCCTTTACAGAAGGCATGCCTGGTACATGGATGCTATAAAAAGACAACTGAGGGGCAGCTAGATGGCACAGTGGATAAAGCACCGGCCCTAATTTGAACTAATTTGAACTCAGTTCCTCCTGAATCCAGGGCCGGTGCTTTATCCACTGCGCCACCTAGCTGCCCCCCCTGCTTCACTTTTACTGCTCTCTCATTACCATAACGATGAACCCCTGAAAAGCCCCTTACTGTCTTCTCCAACCTTCTGTATCGTCCGCCTTACTGTCTGTCTGCTCTGTCAGTCCACCCCTTCTGTTCAGCCTCTTTCCTTGCTCTTAGCTTTTTTCCCCTCCTCCCTCAATGTCCAACTCCGTGGTATATATCTTCCTTCTCTCCAGTGAAACCCCAGGCTCCCTGCACCCCAGAACACACCAAGGTAATCTGCTGGTTGCACTAGGGCTGCGACCAGGGAGGCTCGACCATACCCAGGGGTCCGTGCCCCATGCTGCGCACCTGGAACCTCTGCATGGGCTGGACGAGCCCGGGATCTCTGGGATAGATCGTCTCAGGGCGGAGGGAGCTGGGGCTTCTTCCCCCAGCCATCTGACCTGGCTTCCTGTAAAACCCACAGGGCTTTTTGGCTCAGCTGAAGCAGAGGGGGAGGGGCACCAGCCCCTCTGACAGAAAAAACCCTGAGGGCCTAAGGCTTTTTAATCTCAGCCCAAAGGCAGGGTCCCCAAATCAAAATAAATTTACACATGTGTGTGAGAAGGGGGAATCAGTCCTGGGAAGGAGTAGAAGAGACACAAAGGTGGCAGAGTGGTGGTGTTTGCCTTAGGGATCTTTTAGTCATCATCTTAGAAGATGGAGGTGTTCATGGATGTCTGTGTTGGTCAGGGTTCACGTCTTACTTGCTGCAGAATCCCAGATGGCCTATATCATTGCAGCGACAAGTGAAAATGGCAGCTTTGAGGTCAGATGTGGATTAGGATTGCTTGACTGAATCATACCAGCTAATAAGCTTGTTTCTAGTTCCCATGGCAGGCAGGGGCTGGTAACCACCAAGCCAGCAGCAGTCATGGTCATCTGTGTAAGGGGTGGAAGCCTCTGATCAACAGTTTCCACTACCTAACAGCCACACCGATGAACCCACAAAGGTGGCTTCACTTTTCTCTGTCATGTTAGATAGGTTGGTACATAGCCTGAGGGAGCTCTCTCTTCTCAGCTTCCTAGCATTCCTCTTTCTTTCAGGTGTCAGCTAACATCCCATCTTCTGCAAAAAGCCTTTCCCAGTCCTCCTTAATCTTAGTGCTTTTCCTATGTTGTATAGACATAGTTGTTTGCATACTGTTCCCCCCATTAAGGAGAACAAGGTCTGGTTTTTTGCCTTTCTTTGTATCCCTAGCAGTTAGTAAGGGGTTAATAAGTGCTAGTAAACTGTGTGAGAATCTCAATTCAGCAACTGTGCGTGGCACAGAAAATACTAACCTACCTCCTAGCAAGTTGCCTTCAGAGGAGCCAGTGATCATAACCCTGCTCGTTTTCTGAGAGCATGGGAAATAATTTAAAGCTTTCTGGGTGTAGGACCAGATCAACTTTTGATTTTTTGTTGTTACTTAGTCATTTTGTCATGTTCAACTCTTTATGAGTCCATTTGGAGTTTTCTTGGCAGAGATACTATAGTGGTGTGCCATTTCCTTCACTAGACCATTTTAAAGATGAGGAAACTGAGGCAAACAGGGTTAAATGGCTTGCCCAGGGTCACATAACTAGTATATCTGTCTGAGGGAAGATTTGAACTCAGGAAGGGGAGTCTTCCTGACTCTATCCACTGCCCCACCTAACTGAGAGATCAGGTTTGTGTGGCCTCTTATCATTAGAGAACTGGGAGGGAATGCACTTGGCAGCCCATCTCCTTCATAGAAAAATAATAACAATAGTGACAAAGTAAAATTTAGACTCCCTATTTCCAGAGCTAAGGCTCAGCAAGCAAGTGTGCCCTGAGCTTGGCAGGACAACAATCCTTTGTGATCACCCTGTGGATGATCTCACCCTCTGGGTTAGTCACACAATTTACCAGGTATTCTCTGGTCAAAGACAAACACTGGACAAAGTTGCAACATCCTGCAGTGAATCAAACTTGTCACATGCTTGCTGCTCTCTCATTGTTAGGGCTACAACTCACTGAGCAATCACTAGTATAAGTATTGAGATCTCCCCACACTACCTCAGGTCCCTCCAGTAGGGGTGGGGCCCTGGCACATGTGTCTATAGCTCCACCTTGCTCGAAAGCCTTTTTCCTCCCTTAGAAAGTTAACTTTCTAATTCCTGACACCTTGCCTGTTTTATGCAGCTCCAGCCAAACATAGGTTAGAGACCGGTTCTGGAAAAAGTCCGGTTGACAATAGCTTGGAAGTGATAGCATGGCACAGAGGAAAGACTTCCAGATTTAGCGTCAGAAGAGACCTGGGTCCAAATCTCGGATCTGTCATTCACCACCTGTATGACCTTGGGCAAATCACTTTTATCACTCCAGGCTCAGTTTTCCTCATCTGTAAAATGGGAGAGTTAAATTAGAAAATCCTCGAGCTTCCTTTTGGCTCTAAATCTATGGTGCTCTAGGGAACAGCTAGCTCACATTTATAAAATGCTCTCAGGTTTGCAAAATTCATCATATGCATTATCTGATTTGATCCTCACAATGATCTTGTGAGTGAGGTACTCTTATTATTGCCCGTTTTACAAGTTGAGGAAATAGGGTCAGAGAGGTTTGGAGATTGGAACCTATTTTCTTGATTCAGCATTCAGTTCCATATTCACTACACCCTGTTGGCAGGGAACCCTCAGTGTTTTGAGGTAGAGTTCTATTTAATGTTTGGTTACCCACATTCAATGTCGGGTTGCCCACATAGGGCACAGTGAAACCACAGCTGCCGTTTCAATGCTGGGCAGGGAAAGAAACCCACACTTCAGTACACTAACGAGTTTCAGCAGCTAAGAGGCATTTGGGGGCAAAGAGGAGGCAGTCTTTGTGGACATGGTAAAGAAAGGCTTGAGCTGGAGCTCCAAGATCATTTGACAAGCTACTCTGCTACAAGCAACCCAGTCAGCCTGATGGATTTGCTCAGCCAGCTGGAGGAAAGATCTGAATGCCAGGTTGGGAGTTAAGCATGGGACAGAGAGGACTGGGGATGGTGATGAATATCAAACCAAGCCATGAGGCCAGAGCTGGAAGCAGGCTGCTAAGAACCCACTGCTTAGGTTTGGTGTTCTGAGACACATCACTCCTTGGATCTTGAGCTCTGGGCCATTTATCTTTTTAATAAGGGAGGCCTATGGCTAGTCAGAAAGGAGAGAGCATGGGAAGCAGAGGACACTAAAGGGCTCAGTATAGCCCCAAATGAAGAACAGAGACCTTAGTTCTCTAAGAATAAACCATATTGGCACCACCCAAGCCCATGTTTCCATTGTAGAGGTCTTCGTCAAGGGTTCAGTGATGCAGACCACCCCTGTTCAATGGGAGATCTGAGAAATGTCCCTCCCCTCCCAAGGACCTCTTCTTGATTCTGCTGAGTAAGGCACTTTATACCAGAACCGAATGAGGAGCGGATCTGAAAATGACCAAAATGGAGCCTGGAGTTGAAAAAAACTGCCCAGCATTCTTCCTCAAATAACCTGTCCCTAAGCTGAGCCTTTACCTCTTTTAAATTACTATTTACCTCAAGGTTGGGTAAGAGCTTGTTCAATCAATCAGTCAATACAGAAGTATGTACCAGGGGCAGCTAGATGGCGCAGTGGTTAAAGCACCGGCCCTGGATTCAGGAGTACCTGAGTTCAAATCCCGACTCAGACACTTGACACTTACTAGCTGTGTGACCCTGGGCAAGTCACTTAACCCCCATTGCCTGCAAAAACAAAACAAAAACAAACAAACAAACAAAAGAAGTATGTACCAGGCACTGTCAAAGGTGCTGGAGATACAAGTACAAAGAATGAAACAATCTCTACACTCAAGGAACATACAGGCTAATGGGGAGACAAATATATATGTATAGATAGGTAGACAGATAGACACATACATACATACACATAGAAAATAATATATAAATATGTAATTATATGTCTAATATATTATATTAAATTATATAGAAAATATATATAAAGTGAATAAATATACCCCAAAACAAAGTAGTTAAAGTCAAGGTATTTACAAGTTTAAGAAAGAGGATAATTACAGTTGGGGGGATCAGGACAGTTCATGCAGAACATGATGTTTGAGATGTGTCTCAAAGGAAGAAAGAGAGTTTTTGAGGGGAAGGGGAGGAGTCAGTTCATTCTATACATATAGGCCAAACAGTGCAAAGGCATGGAGACAGGAGATTAATTGTAATGTGTGAAGAACAGAGAGAAGGTCAGCTGGTTGAGCTGAAGTGTGTGGAAGGAAAAGTAATGTCCAGTAAAGCCAGAAAGTTGAGGCCAGGTTGTAAAGGGCTTTAAAAGCTAAACAGAGGGGGCAGCTAGGTTGGTACAGTGGATAAAGCACTGGCCCTGGACTCAGGAGGACTTGAGTTCAAATCCAGCCTCAGACACTTGACACTTACTAGCTGTGTGACTCTGGGCAAGTCACTTAACCCTCATTGCCCTGAAAAAAAAAAAAAGCAAAACAGAGGAGTTTTGATTTTATTCTAAAGAAACCACTGGAGATGACTGAGTAGGGAAGTCACATGCCAGATCTTCAGGTAAGGAAAATTACTTTGGCAGCAGTATATAGAATGGCCTGGAGTGGGGAGAGAATTGTGAAAGGGAGACCAATTAGGAAGCTGTTGCAATAATGTAGGAAAGAGGTGATGAACTAAGGAGCTGGCTTTATGAGGAGAGTCAAGGGATTTCACGCAAAAGCTATTGCAGAGGCAGAAACAAGAATTGGCAACTGATATATATAGGGTGAGGGAGGCTAAGGAGCCTGGAACTATGGTTGTGCCTTCAAGAGAAATAGTGTGTGTCGGAAGATGGATGCATTTTGGGGAGAAAGATGCTAAGTTCAGTTTTGGACATGCTGAGTTTGAAATATCCTTGAGCCATCCATTCTGAAATAACCCAATGGGTAATTTGGTGATACAGGACTGAAACATAGTAGAGAAACTGGGACTGGATACACACACGCATATACATATTTGTGCACACATACACACATGTATATATACTTTTATACGGAAAACAAGTTTTATACGGAATATAGACTAAGCTTAGACTTAAGACGATTTGTATTGTATTTCTACTTTCCTATCCTTCTAATCAACATCACCTTGTGACTACCATACAATAAAAGCTCTAACTAGAAAACCAGAAGCTTCTTTCATTTACTAGTCTGGGAGATAAATTAAGGGAAAGGTTAAAGAGGAGAGATTTATGATCTAATATCCAATTTTAAATCTCACAGTTTGGCCACAGTTTTCTAGTTAGAGCTTTTATTGTATGGTAGTCACAAGGTGATGTTGATTAGAAGGATAGGAAAGTAGAAATACAATACAAATCGTCTTAAGTCTAAACTTAGTCTATATTCCGTATAAAACTCGCCAAAAGCCGAAGGCCACCTTTGGGGAGAGAGAGAGACCCTGTCAAGTGCGTGCTGCTGCTAACCGAGAGCCGGGCCCAGTCAACTGCACAGGCTGATGCTGACAAGAGTTCGACTGGGTCCGGCTTGAGGTTAGCAGCAGCAGGAGCTTGACACGGTCTCTCTCTCTCTCCCCAAAGGTGGCGCTTCAGCTTTTATACTTTTATACGGAAAACAACAGCCTGGCACACAAACATGTGTGCATACATATGTGCATGCATGCATACACATATTTGTGAGTATTTGCATAGAGATGCTAGTTAAACCCATAGGAACTGATGAGATTACCAAGAGACAAGAGTTGATAATGTGAGGAGAGAGAACAGAGGGAACATTTCTGATGATTCTCTGCTCTTCCCTCCAGCCTCCTCCCCCACTCCCAGCCTTCCAGACTTCTTCTCCTTCATTATGTAGTTTACATTCATGTAGTTTAGCAGCTGGCTTTAGGGTTTGGGGACATGTCCGTAGGGGACATGGTTAGGGGCGGCCACAAGCTATGTCTTTATCTGCCAGTAACTGAAACACTCTGAGGCTAGTTCAAGTGCAGAGATCCAGATCAATCCCAAGGAACAAAGACTTAAGTGGCTGATAAGACCAGCAGCTAGCTATACTTTGACCTGTGCCAGACTGCTGAGCGGGATACAATCTGAAACCTCTGACCCCAGAGGCACACATACTCACACAGACACACAGACACACACACACACACACCCTAGAGGACCTTTCTCCAAGCACCCCAAATATCTGAGAGGGTAAATGGGGCTCCATGTAGTAGTGTTTAACAATTTTCTCCATGGAGATCACTAAAATCACAGTCATTGATTTTCTATAATTAAAAAATATATTCAGCCAATATTTCACGTTATCCTTTAGTCTAAATTCTAAACCCAGCCTAGGGTGGATTTTCACTTGCCTAGCTGCTCAGGGCCCCCTGCTGTGGGAAGCGCTTTCTTGCACAAGTTCACCAGGGAGAATGCGGCACCAAGACCTCTCAGTTCGGGGCTTGCACATAGCATCACCTGGTGGGCAACTAGAGAATTGAATCCTCTTGATGGATTGGGGGACACCACACTATCAAGGCTCCATAGAAGCTGATTTGGGATATTTTTACATTACTGTTAGGCTCTAGCGGTTGGTTAAAGTATCCACAGTGTCCCATGGCCCTAAAGAGGGAAATCTGAGAGGCTTTGGCTATGGGGGCCCAGGGCTAAGTGTCTTTAAATACAGAGTCCCTGTCTCAAGTAAACAGATCATGAGAAGAAAAAAAGAACAGAAACGCAGTTCACATATTAAATACCCACCTTGATCAGTTAGTCCCATGGATTGGGTTGCTCAAGATCCCCACACAATGTAGGCCTGTGACCGCTATAAGGACAGATCTGGTTCGGGGCTGCTCTCTTATCTGAATCATAACCACTGGGAGGGGTTTGCAGGCTGATTCCCCTGCTCCTGATGCTACTGGGCATTTGTAACTCAGGGGACCAGGCAACATGAGACAAGTTCTCAGCCACTGACAGGTCTAGTGCCTTCTCAAACTTGTTCCACAAAGTCCTCCTCACTTTTTTTTTTTTTTAGTGAGGCAATTGGGGTTAAGTGACTTGCCCAGGATCACACAGCTAGTAAGTGTTAAGTTTCTGAGGCCAGATTTGAACTCAGGTACTCCTGACTCCAAGACCTGTGCTCTATCCACTGCGCCACCTAGCTGCCCCAAAAATTGAATAGTCAAAGCTCTTTTTTTTTTTTTTTGGCAGGGCAATGAGGGTTAAGTGACTTGCCCAGGGTCACACAGCTAGTAAGTGTCAAGTGTCTGAAGCCAGATTTGAACCCAGGTACTCCTGAATCCAGGGCCGGTGCTTTACCACTGTGCCATCTAGCTGCCCCCTCCTCCTCACTTTTAAATGTTGGGCCTCCAACTCAGTTCTTGCCTTTTTGCCTAGCCCTCAAAATGAATTCCCTGTATAAATTGTTCTCTTTGGTCTCCCACCAACTTTCTGTCTAATTCCTCACATCTTAGTCTAGAGAATACTCTTTCCCAAGAGGCCTAGTAATTGCTACTTATCTCTGGCATTTGTGCCTCAAACTACCTCCCACCCCAAGTGACAGGGACTGGACAGGAATCAGTATCAGATATCCTCTGCATGTGAAGGTAGAATGCTTAACCTCTCTGGGCCTCAATTTTCTCATCTATAAAATGGGGAGGGGGCGATGACTAGATGACCTCTAAGTCCCTTCTAGCTCTAAATATGATTCCTAAATTACCTTTCCTCCTTCTTCTGACATATTAATTGGATTTCAGACTCTAGAATTAGCAAAATGTAATCACATTCCTTAAGATCAAGGGCTGGCTCTATTTTGTATATGTGTCCCCAATGCCTAGTACAGTACCTACCATATACTGTTGTTGTTGAGTTGTATCCAACTCTTCATGGCATCATTTGGGGTCTTCTTGGCAAAGATACTGGAGCAGTTTACCGTTTCCTTCTTCAGCTCCCCTAATTTTACAAATTGAGATTTTACAGATGAAGAAACTAAGGCAAACAGGGTTAAGTGGGTTGCCCAGCATCTGAGGCTGGATTTGAACTCAGGTCTTCTTGACTCTAGGCCCAGTGCTTTATCTACTTCACCATCTATCTGCCATATGCAGGTGCTTAATAAATGTTTATTGATTGATCTGACCCCTCTTTTTTGTTTTTTGTTTTTTTTAGTAAGGCAATTGGGGTTAAGTGACTTGCCCAGGGTCACACAGCTAGTAAGTATTAAGTGTCTGAGGCCGGATTTGAACTCAGGTACTCCAGGGCCGGTACTCTATCCACTGCACCACCTAGCTGCCCCCCCCCTTTTTTTTTAATAATATGTGCTGCTTCTTGAGGACAGAATCTGTTTTGGTTTTGCCCAGTTCAGTGTCTCTCACACACTAAGTACTTAGTGCTGAATTAAACTGAATTTCCTTTTTTTCCTCTTCTTCCACCTCCTTCTCTCCCCCCCACCTCCCACCATTCCAGACTACAAGAGTACATTTGGAGGAGGGTGGGGAGAAAAGAAGACTGTACATGGCAAAGACTTGGAAATTGAGGGGATGCCCATCAATTGGGAGATGGCTAAACAAGTTGTGGTATATGAATGTAATGAAATACTATTGTGCTATAAGAAATGATAAGCAGATGGATTTCAGAAAAACCCAGACTTACATGAATTGATGCTGAGTGAAATGAACAGAACCAAGAGAACATTGTACACAGTATCAACAACATTGTGTGATGATCATCCATGATGGATTTAACTCTTCTCAGCAATACAATGATCTAAGACCGTACAAATTCAGAAATGACACCAAGGGAAAGTAATTAGAAATATACATATGCACCTAAACTTTGGACATTTTATGGAGCTACTGGTCTCTGGGTCTAACTTTAGTCATTAGTCTCTCTAATCTTAAAAATGTCTGGATCCCACATGGACCCCAAAGAAAATGGTGAATCTGGCCCCAAAGTACTCTCTACCAATTTAGGATTCTCCTACCTAGATGATTGGGAACCAGATCATTGGTCTGCTTGACAAGGCCAAGTTCTTTCTTAGCCAATCAAGAAGCTTCCTTATCAAGGGTAATCCTTTGATGCTTCAACCATTCAGGCTTAGCTAACTAGTATCTTGCCTACTTCCAAAAGAGGAGAGGTTTATAAAGGGACATATCATTCAAGTTTTCCCCATCATCTTAGAAATAGAATTATTTCTTCAAATGTATTTCAAGAGAACACAAGGACAAACCAAGCCCTCACAAATTATGAGAATTCTAAGTAGGGTGGCTCAACAGGGCACCCAAATTAAGAAGAGTATGTTTCTCTTCTTTCTTTCTTTCTCTAGCGACCTTAATCGCTAAGCTCTTGTTTTGGTCATGGTTTTCAGGTAGTCCAGTGATTTTCAAATTATCTCTCCTAGATTTATTTTCCAGGTCAGCTGTTTTTCCAAGAAGATATTTCACATTGCCCTCTATTTTTTTATTCAATTGGATTTGCTTTACTGTGTCTTGGTTTCTCATTAGGTCACTAGTTTCCATTTGTTCAATCCTAATTCTTTTTTTTTTTAAGTGAGGCAATTGGGGTTAAGTGACTTGCCCAGGGTCACACAGCTAGTAAGTGTCAAGTGTCTAAGGCCGGATTTGAACTCAGGTACTCCTGACTCCAAGGCCGGTGCTCTATCCACTGAGCCACCTAGCTGCCCCTGTTCAATCCTAATTCTTAGACAATTATTTTCATCAGACAGTTTTTTAATCTCCTTTTCCATTTGGCTTTTCAAACTGTTGACTTTTTTCTCATAACTCTCCTACATCGCTCTCATTTCCCTTCCCATTCTTTCCTCTCTTTCCCTACATCTTCTTTCGATCTCTCCTACTTTCTCTTCAAAATTCCTCTTGAGAGTTTCCATGGCCTGAGACCAGTTCATATTTTTCTTGGAAGCTTTGGATGTTGGAGCTTTGACCCTGTTATTATCTTCTTCTGAGGTTGTATTGTAGTCTACCTTTCCCCCAAAGAAGTTTTCGATGGTCTTCTGCTTTCTCTGCCTGCTCATCCTGGCTTACTATTTCTTGGCTTTTAACTCCTTCTTAAAGTGTAGCACTGCTTCCAGGACACATTGTTCATGCTACAGCTTGGCCCAGGGGGTGATTGGGCTTCTTCTCAGCCTGCCTGGCTTGTGAGTAATCACAGCCACTTTCTCTTTGACCCAGAAACAGAAGTCTGATTGAACTCTGATTCCCTATGGTCGGAAGCTTGGCATGCTTTTGCCCCTCCCCCACTGGGCCACCACCAATCGATTCAGTCCACTGGTTCAGACCCAGGGCACTTTGCCCAAACCCCAGCAGATACTGCCTCTACTTCACCCTGGCCTACCGCCGAACCCCCTCACCAGTCCGTGATCAGAGCCTCAGAAGCTGTTGGTGCTGAAGATTCCGACAGGTGCTGGAAGCCCTGTCCCTGGCTGGGTCCAGACTGTGCGCTGAGCTGTTCAGCCTGATCAGTAGGTGATCGGAATTGCCTCTTTTGCGGAAAAATAGTCTCATTCTGTTCTTATGTGCATTAGGCTGTTCTGGGTTTGGGGTTTTTTCCGCATTATTTGGGCGTGAGTGGACGGGTTTATCTGGAGCTTGTGGGAGTCACAGGCTCTCCTCCGCCATCTTGGCTCCGCCCCTGACATCAATTTTTTAAAATGTTGTGTTCCAACTTCTCTTCCTCCCTCCCACCCCTCCCCCCCCAAGAACACAAGCAATTCGATATAGGTTATACATGAGTAGTTATGCAAAACATCTCCACATCAGTCAGGTTGTGAAAGAAAACAGACAAAAACAAAACTTCAGATTAAGGAGCTATCAAAAAAATTATGCTGGGGCAGGTAGGTGGCGCAGTGGATAGAGAACCAGCCCTGGATTCAGGAGGACCTGAGTTCAAATCTGGCCTCAGACACTTGACACTTACTAGCTGTGTGACCCTGGGCAAGTCACTTAACCCCAATTGCCTCACTAAAAAAACAAAACAAAACAAAACAAAACAAAATTATGCTTCAATCTGCTTTCAGATACCATCAGTTCTTTCTCTGTAGATGGATTGCAATTTCATAAGTCCTTCAGAGTTATACTGGATCACTGCGCATTGCCGAAAATAACCAAGTCCTTTACAGCAGATCATTTACACTATTGCTGTTATTTTGTATACAGTACATTTCACTCTGCTTCAGTTCATGAAGGTCTTTCCAGGTTTTTCTGATAGGATCCTGTTCATCATTTTTTTTTGTCTCCTATGAAGTAACTAACAAAAAAGAATTATGTTTCAATCTTTATTCAAATACCATCAGTTCTCTGGAGCTCTGTAGATGGACTGCATTTTTCATAAGGCCTTTGGAGTTGTCTTTGATCATTGCATTGCTGAAAATAACCAAGTCATTCACAGCAGCTCATCTCACAATAATATTGTTCTTTTGTATACAGTCCCTCTAGATCTTTCTGATAGTGTCCTGCTCATCATTTTTTAAATATATATAGTAAGTTACAATTATATAGTACTTTAAAGAGAGATTTCCTTACAACAAACCCATGAGGTTGATTATTGCAATAGTAATAGATGACTTTTATATAGTACCTTAAACTTTCTTTTTTTTTTGGTGAGGCAATTGGGGTTAAGTGACTTGCCCAGGGTCACATAGCTAGTAAGTGTCAACTGTCTGAGGTGGGATTTCAACCCAGGTCCTCCTGAATCCAGGGCCAGTGCTCTATCCACTGTGCCACCTAGCTGCCCCCTTTACTCTATTTTCTATCTTCTTTTACCCTATTCCTCCTCAAAAGTGTTTTGCTTCTGACTGCCCCCTCCCCCACTCTGCCCTCCCTTCTTTCACCCTTCCCTCCTTATTCCCTTCCCCTCTTACTTTCCTGCAGGGTTAGATAGATTACTCCACCGAATTGGGTGTGTATGTTATTCCCTCCTTGAGCCAACTGATGAGATTAAGGTCTTTGAGCTAATTCTGATGTGTGTAAGGCTCCTTCACTTCCTCACTCCTCCTCCATCTCTCCCCCCACTCCATATGCCCTTTTCTGCTTCTTCCATGTGAGATTTCACCCCATTTTACCACTCCCCTATTCCCTCCCCCAGTGTATTCCTCTCCCCCTCAATTTTACCCCAAAGATGTCATTTTTTAATCATAAAAGTATTTTATTATTTTCTAGTTACATGTAGAGATCATTTTCAACATTTGTTTTTATAAGATTTCTAGTTCCAAATTTTTCTCCCTCCCTCCTTTCCCTTCCCCCTCCCCAAGGCAGCCAGCAATCCCATAAGTTATATATGTACAATCACATCAAACATATTTCTGCATTATTCATGCTGTTAAAGCAGAATCAGAACAAAAGGGAAAAACCTTGAAAAACAAAACAAAACAAAAAAATAGAAACAGAATGGTTCAATCTGCATCCACATTCCACAGTTCCTTTTTCTGGATGTGCAAAACATTTTCCATCATGAGTCCTCTGGATTTATCTTGGATCAGTGCCCCAAAGCACTGACCAGAGTTCAAACCATTGTGAACTCCTTTCTGCCACAGCCTTAATATCACTGTGCCTGAGATCGATCGCATCTCTGGTGACTTCCCTTCCCTGGCCTGATTTGTGACGAGAAATGTGCTTACCTGGTTTCGAGGTCCTGCGTGGTCCTGGCCCCAGCGGAAAAGGTGGGTGGTGGGTCACTGAGCTGCCCTAACATCCTTCCTTTTGTGTCCCTGCCTCCTGCTCCTCTGAAAGTCTCTAGTTAAGCCGTGTGTGTGTTTCTTTGGGACCTTCACTTAAACACATAAAAAATAAGGACTCTCCTTAGATGACTTCCTCAACTGATTCTATTGCAAAAGCCCTTTTAGTCCCAGACACTCTGAGAGGTTCACAATCACATGAGGGCGCCTCTAATCAAGATCCTTTTTCCAATTGCATTTATCGAGCCAGGGCCGCTTGATATTTAGCTCCCATCATTGCCCTGGCAGCCAAACACCACTGCCGTGAAAGCCACACTGACGCTTTTATAGACTTCCAGGAGGTGCTCAGCAACATTGGAAGGGGTACATCGGAACCAGCTGGTCGCCTTTGCCCTGTATTCCTGTCGCTATGTCCAAATCCCTGTCCCCCTTCTTCGAAAGGTAGAAACAGCCACTGAAGGGAGTGAGATGAAGAGTCCATCAAAGAGGAATGCCAGTTTTGCTGAGCACGAATGACTTTAGATAATAGAAATCAGAGGTGTGGCGTGACTTCCTCTTAAACTACGGTCATTTAGGAGTAGGACCAGACAAAGCAGATAGCGAGGGAGCATCAAGGCTGCAGGTTGTGAAAGACGGTAGAACCAGTGAGGTGTAGGACCTCGAAGGAGCTATCACCGCTCCCACGCTAAATAGTAGAGGGCACGGTAGTTTCAGTATGGATTAGATTAGAAACGACGGACGCCTAAATTTCTTGCAAACATATCTCCGCCTCCCCGCGCCGTACACGCCCCTCAGTCCCAGGCTCCCAGCCATTTAGCTCCTTTTCCCTCCCCTGTTCCGAGAATGGGCCAATCCGAGGAGGCGGAGCCTTGAGGATCCGCCCTTTCCCAATTGGCGGAAAGTGGACATACTATAGCGTGAGACCACGGCGGTGGGGGGAGCGGAGTGACGTTGGCCGGACTCCCGGGCAGGTGGAGGCGGTGCGCGCTGCGGCCCGGAGTTGTCGCCTTCCCAACCCCGCCCCCATCCCTTATCCCGAGGGCTCCCGGCTTCCCGCGTGCGCGCGCGCGTGCGCGGTACCTAGCCTAGCGTAGCCCGGCCCCCGGCTCGCGCTGCCCGGAGCTGCTTCCTTCCCCCAGGTGCCCCCTCCTCCTCCCCGAGCTCTCCCCGCTCCTCAATCCCGGGACCGCCGGGATGCAGTGGACGAAGAGCTCGCGCGCCCTGCGAGTGGCCGTGGTGCTGGCCGTCGCGGCCGTGCTGGTGCAGGGCATCCGCATCTGGCTGGACTCCAAGCGCTTCGTCTTCCAGCGCGAGGAGATCGCGCAGCTGGCGCGCCAGTACGCCGGTGAGCGCGGGCGGGGGCACGAGGCGGGGTGCCCCGTAGAGGGCACCCTGCACCAGGTTAGGGCGGGGGGGGGGCGAAGGAGCAGGAGTGTGCCTGCAAAGGGAACCCCCTCCCGGGGCACCCCCTCCCGGGGCACTCCTCTGTCCCCACTGAGAGTCCCTTTCCCGGGAAAACGAGTGTTCTCGTGGGAATCGGGGAGAGGAGCTGCAGCCCCCGGGGGAAGCATGTACAAACCGAGGGAGACTTGGGCTTAGGGAAGGGGTCGCGTGCTTCCTACGAGGGTCAGGAATCTCTTCCCCATCCCCCACCCCAGGGGGTGCGTCGCTTTGGGGGAGGAGTCTGTACCCCTTTGGCTTCCGTGTGTCTGTGCTCGTGAGGGAGGTCAGGAGTCAGCATCTTAGCTAGTCCGACGGGACCTAAGGGGCCATTTAGTCCGGATTCCTCATTTTACAAGTAAAGGAAACTGAGGCTTAGAGACACTCAGTGATTTGCCCAAGGTCACACTGATAGGATACCAGAAACCAGGGTTTCTCACTCTGGCAGCTGTGTGGCACAAGTAGTAGACTTGGAGGAAGGAAGACCTGAGTGTGAATCCTGCTGTGTGACCCAGAGCAATTCACTTAACTTCTTCGTCAAATGAGGAGGTTGGACTCGGGTCTCCTAGGTACTTTGCAACCTAAATCAATGATCCTATGGTGTCACTGACTTCTATTGTGTACTAACCAAACGATGAACATTCATTTAGTGCCTACGCGACAGGCCCTGGGCTAAACACGCTGGAGTTACCACTAGTGAGTGATGCTTGGATGTCACCTCAGGTCCCTATGTGGGAAGAAAACAGCTGGGATCCCTAATGCACATTGACATTTGAAGCCTTCCTATGTACCAGGCACTGTGCTAAACTATAAATTTTATCTTATCCTCACAACAACCCAGGGAAGGAGGTGCTATTATTGTCCCTAGTTTACTAATGGGGAAACTGAGGCAGGCAGCAGTTAAAAGTGACTTGCCTAGGGTCATAGTGCTATTAAGTGTCTGAATGAGGATTTGAACTCAGATCTTCCTGACTCCAGTACACTTCACCACCTAGCTGCTTTTAGGGTTGTATAAGGGTCCGGTAAGAAGGGATTCTTTACTGGGGACCAGGAACTTGTTGGTTTCTGTTTTTTACATTTTAATAACTGAATTTCAATATAATTGGCTTTCTTTGTAATCCTCCTTATTTTATTTTGTGCATTTAAAAATAATTTGAGGTGTCTGTAGGTTTCACCAGACTGCCAAAGGGGTCCATTGTAAAAGAAAGGTAAAGAGACCAGGATATGGAGTCAGAAGTTTTAGAATCCCCTCCCAGCTATTTTCTTACTTATATGACTAGTTAAGGCCCTTCAACCCCTTGGGCCTCACCTCAGTTTCCAAATTTGCAGAGTGAAGGATTTGGTCACTATGTTTCTTCTAGTACAAAATACTTTGATCTGTTTTGATTCTTGACCTATCTCTCTCTCTCAAAACACACACACACACACACACACACACACACACACACACACACACACACACACACACACACACACACTGCTCTTAGGGGGACAGACTCCTCTTTCCAAAGTAACTGAGAGTTGGAAGGAGAGATACCTGACACTTTGGCACTGGTAAGACAAGGGAATTGAGTTAGATCATTTTTGTGGTTCTTTCTAATTTCAAATCCTGGATTAAAATGTAGACCTTGGGTTAGGAGGAGGTCCTGGCCTCCCAGGGGTTGTGTGTGTCCGTGGAGAAAGGGGGTGTTTGGAGTTGATGTAGGGGGTGGCCAGGCTCTATTTCTGCCCTCCTACCCCCCCCCCCCCAACAGGGCAGGTATATACTCTGGGCCAGGGGGATCTGGGGCTGATGTTTGGGAGGGTGGAGCCAGCCAGACCCCTGATCCTCCTGCTTATCCTACCACCACACCAGGCCTGGATCATGAGCTGGCTTTCTCTCGTCTCATTGTGGAGCTCCGTCGCCTGCACCCAGGCCACATCCTGGCAGATGAAGACCTTCAGTGGGTGTTTGTGAACGCCGGCGGATGGATGGGCTCCATGTGCCTCTTGCACGCTTCACTCTCCGAGTACGTGCTGCTCTTCGGCACAGCCATCGACACTGGGGGCCACTCTGGTCAGTTTGGACCTTGTTAGGGGAGGAGGGGCTGGACACAGGGATAGGGGAGGGAGGCCACAAGCCATCAGTAGTCACTACAGTGGTGAACCTGGGAGGAGAGGGGGAGACGAATGGGGGGCCTGGTCCTTTTTCTGCCCAGGGAGAACCTATGTTACTCCTCTGCCTTCCTTCATCCGTCTTCCCGCTACCCAGTGTCAGACGTCTGCATGGACAATATCCGATGCACATCCAGCTGATCTTCCTCTTCTCTCCCTTCAGGACGGTACTGGGCTGAAATCTCAGACACAATCATCTCTGGAACCTTCCGCCAATGGAGGGAGGGGACAACGAAGAGTGAAGTTTACTACCCAGGTGTGTGAGGGCGGAAGGGATCAGCCTTGATTGTTGGAGGAGCAGGCAATCTGTGTTGGGTTGGTGATGAGCATAGGCTGGGATGATAATGTTGATGGGGATGGGAAGTGCTTGTAACTTCAGGGGAGCGCTGTCCTGCCACCTCCCACCTTTCTGTCTTCCCTGCCCCCTTCACTTTTCTGTCCTCTTCACCTCTAGGAGACACCATTGTTCACGGGCCTGGGGAGGCCACCGCAGTGCAGTGGGGGGCTGGCACGTGGATGGTGGAGTACGGCCGGGGCTTCATCCCTTCCACCTTGGGCTTTGCACTGGCCGACACATTCTTCAGCACCCAGGACTTCCTCACACTCTTCTACACTCTCCGGGCCTATTCCCGGGCACTGTATCTGGAGCTCACCACCTACCTCTCCAGCCAGGGACATTGACCTGCCCCACCCATTGACACCCCTGTCCCTGCCCGGAACTGATGAAGGTAGCCTGAGTCTGTGTGAGATTGAGATGGGCAGATTCTCACAAACACAGAGACAGGCCTATCTCTTAGCGGGGCTGTCCGAGGGCACATGCCTAAACACAGGGATGCAGACACAGGAGAGGGGCTCGGGGTCTGAAATGACCCTAAATCTGTTCCCTGGGCAGCAGTTTGGGGGAGCAGTGGGGGTGTTGTTCCTGAGTATGCCCTAGCCCCCAGTTTGGAACTGTGATACCTCCCACACTCACCCTCACCAGACGCCTTATATGTCTAGCTCCCTATCCTGGCTATGCAAAGGGGACCAGTGGTCTGTTCTCAAACCCCCACACCCCTTTTCCCCTCCCCCCTGTATCCCCTCTCCTCCTGCCTTCTAGGTAGGTGCTGCCAGTCCTGTGACTCTCCTCCCCTTCCATTGTGGACTCTTCCAAACTCCCTGCCCCCATCTTTCTTTTCAGAGCCCTTGAGAGGGTGGGACCCCAAAGTGCTAACCAACAAGAAGTCCATCTGCCTCCCAGGCTGTTACTGACTGGGGGGAAGGCAGAGAGGCAGAGAAAGGTCTGAGCCTTTTCATCAAAGGGCCCCTTCTGATTGAACTAAACTCCACGGGGAGATCATCACCTCCAGGGCTCTGTGTTAGAGGTATTTCAATCAGCATATCTCTAGTGGGTGTGCCCCCATCCTCTTTGTGCCTAGCCCAGCATGGAGACAGAGGGGAACTCGGAGGCAGGTTAAGAATAGTGAAGGACCGATTAATCAATAGACTTCAGAGTCCAAACTACAGGATGAATAGAAGTTCAGAGAACCCCAGAACTCCAAGGGACCTTGAAAATTTATCTCATCCAACCTTTCTTTGTCTGTAGGGAGACCAAAGCTAGAGAACTGATGACTTCCCCATTTTAATATAGAAATACACGAAATTGTATAATGACACAGAAAGTTATGTGATTCAGGCTCAAAAGTAGCAGAAGAGAGATAGTTCATTGTGGACCTGAGAAATCAGAGTGGGGTTCTGGGAGAGCATAGGCCAGAGAGAGAAGGCAGAGGGAGCTCTGGCCACCCCTACCCCCATAGTCCCCCTCACAAAGAAAATATATTTGCAAAGAAACTGGTGTCCCATGTCCCTTTACAGATGGGAAATGGAGTGGCAAGATCCAGTCCAGATGATATTAATGCCAAACATTTTATCTAGTGCTTGAAGACTTGCAAAATGCTTTCCTCAGTCGTCTTGTCAGGTAGGTAGTATAAGTACAAGGTATCCCAAAAGTCTTAGTGTAGTTTTAAGCTGTTGGAATTGATGAGTGCATGAAGATTTTGGGGATCCCTTGTATTGCCTCCATTTTTCAGATGAAACAGGCTCAGACACGAACTGACTTTATCTTTGGGCACCAGCTAGTAAGTATCCACCACTTTACTGAGATTCCAATCCAGGTCTTCTGACTCAGAGTCTGGTGCTGTGTTTGAATCCTCCCATTTAGCAATGAGGCTTCTCTTTGGCTCTCCTCACCCAGTTCCTTAGGACAATTGGACTTCCCTTTCCAATCATTAGGAAATATGGAATCCTAAAGTTTCTCTCCCTTTCGACCTGGTCTCCCTGGACCAACCCATGGTTCTCCATCTCAGGGTGGTGGAGTTCAGTCTTTCCTCCAAGAATCCCGGGGATTCAAAGATCCATGGCTTCAGCTGTTATCTGAAGGAGGGTGGTATCAGAGGCCCCCTCAGACCCTTCCTACTGCCCCGTAACAAAGCAGCTTCTCCCCAGAATCCCTCTGTGTTGCTGTCTGTCTCTGTCTCAATCAATAAATATTCTTGAATATCTCTCTTGTCTCTTTTTGTCTTGGGGAAAGCAGCATGGTGCACTGGAATAAGCAATGAATTGGCCACTGAGACCTCTAGTCCTGCCTTCAGGCCCTTGGCCTGACTGTAGGCAAGTCATTTCAGCTCTAAGAGATGTGACTGTTGTTGGTCCATTTTTAAAGAAAGCCAATAACATCATGAAGGTATTGTCTTGACTTGCACATGAATTAGACTTACATGAGGCAGAGTTGCTCAGAGTTGACAGGCTCATTTCCAGAATCCAGTGGCTAAGGACTAGGTAAGAATTGAGACAAAGGATGGCCTAATTTACCATCACACACGTATCAGTCTGGGAGGGGAAAACCCTCTGAGTTTCTGGCCCTAACAGAAAACAGTTGCTGTTTACACTCATTCTAAGCCATCAAAACCTAAACAGTGAGATATTATAGAGGCTTGGTATTGTTCAGTCCTGACTGACTGACTCTTCTTGACCTCCTTTGGGGTTTTCTTGGCAAAGATAATGGAGTGGTTTGCTTTTGCTGTTTCCTTCTCCAGCTCATTTTACAGATGAGGAAATAGGCTGACAGGATTAAGTGACTTGCCTAGGGTCACACAGCTAGTAAGTACCTGAGGCCACATTTGAATTCAGGAAGATGGGTCTTCCCAACTACAGACCTGTCACTCCATCCACTGCAACACCTAGCTACACTCACAGAGGCTTGGACTTGGAGCTATTGGCCATTCAGTGAAAGATAGTGTGATTTAGGTTTAAAAATATAGTCCAAAAAAAAAAAAAAAGGGGCAGCTAGATGGCGCAGTGGATGGAGCACCGGCCCTGGATTCAGGAGTACCTGAGTTCAAATACGGCCTCAGACACTTAACACTTACTGGCTGTGTGACCCTGGGCAAGTCACTTAACCCCAATTGCCTTACTAAAAAAAAATATATATATATATATATATAGTTCAGGGACAGCTAGGTGGTTTGGTGGATAAAGCACTGGCCCTGGGTTCAGGAGGACCTAAGTTCAAATCCAGCCTCAGACACTTTGACACTAGCTGTGTGACCCTGGGCAAGTCACTTAACCTCCATTGCCTGCCAAAAAAAAAGAAAAGAAACACAATGGGCTGGCCCACAGAAAATATGCTGAAACAACACAAGACAAAAAGTAAATTGTCCTCTTTTAGAAAAACAAATCTAGTCTCCAAGCCCAAAATATCTTACAAAATAAAAGCAACCAAATCCATCCTACATACAGAGCACCTGCATGTAAAGAGATGGTGCCCTAAGTGGAGACAGGGACCCCATGTGAGAGGCTGTAGTTGTGTGCAGCTGCAAGGGAGACAGACCAAACATCTCTAGCCTCTTCTTCCACCACCCTTCTCCAAGAGACACCTTCACGTCAGGTGAGTTTTTTCAGAGCTAGTTTCTGCAGGTCCACAAGCCCTCAGTTCTTCCAAGGTGGCATGATCCAAAGAAAGGTGTCACCACTCTCAATGCTGCCTATGATTTCTCTTTATCCTTCCAGCCCTTTTTTCAACCCATCAGAGATGCCTATACTCACAGTGGGCAAAGCCTGGATGAGGTTTCCAACCATGGCCTGTAGTGATGAAATCTGGCCATGCGGTGGCAGTGTACACCTCTAAGAGGCAGAGGCCCAGGCCTTTTGTGTTATTGGCCATGTTGGTAACCTTGTTCACATTTCCCATTAACCATCTCTTCTTCGGTTCTCCTGACAAGTGTCATTCAACTTCTGCATGAATATTTCCACATCACTAGCCCAGAAAGTAATCTCATTTTCAGACAACTTGGGTGTGTGGGGATGGCCTTGATGAGCAGAAATCAATCCCTGCAACTTTTTTTTTAGTGAGGCAATTGAGGTTAAGTGACTTGCCCAGGGTCACACAGCTAGTAAGTGTTACGTGTCTGAGGCTGGATTTGAACTCAGGTCTTCCTGAATCCAGGGCCTGTGCTCTATCCACTTCACCACTTAGCTGCACCCCCCACCCCCCCCCCACCCCCGCCCTGCAACTTTTATTAGACCAAAATCTAATTGTGCTTCCACAAGACAACTTTTAAGTCCTTGAAGACAGCTGTCTTATTTCTTCTAGCAATTCTACCAGTTCAACAGTCCCACCCCCACCCTTTTACCAAAAATCTCCTTTGAGTATAATTGAGTTTATCTCTATTAGGTTTAATGCAATGGAAAGGATAATGAATTTGTAGTCCAAGCTCTGTTTTCAAATTCCACTTGTGTCATTTACTGTGTTACTTGGAGCATATAATTTTTCTTCTTCATCTCTTTTCTAACTTGTAAAATTAGAGGGCAGGACTAGATAATCCTCCAAGGCTCCAACTTTTTAAAAATTTTTTCATTTTAAATATTTTAATTTTCCCCAAACCCCAATTTTTAATCTTTTTTCTAAAGTTTTGAGTTCCAAAATCTACCCCTCCTTCCTTCCCTCCTCTTCCCCTCCCTTCCCTGAGATGTAAGCAATCAGTCTGTATTCAAAAGTTATCAGTTTTTTCTCTGGAGACAAACAGTATTTTCTATTATGAGTCCTTTGGAATGGTCTTAAGTCATTATATTGCTGAGAAGAGCTTTGTCATTCACAGTTGTTCATCATACAATATTGCTGTTGTGGTATATGATGTTCTGGTTCTGCTCACTTCACTCTGTATCAGTTCGTGTAAGTCTTTCCAGGTTGTTCGTTTTTTTTTAAGAATTCTGCTTGTCGGGCAGCTAGGTGGCACAGTGGATAGAGCCCCGGCCCTGGAGTCAGGAGTACCTGAGTTCAAATCCGGCCTCAGACACTTAACACTTACTAGCTGTGTGACCCTGGGCAAGTCACTTAACCCCAATTGCCTCACTAAAAAAAAAAAAAAAAAAGAATTCTGCTTGTCATGTCTTACAGTGCAATAATATTCCATTACAATCATGTACCACAATTTGTTCAGAAATTCCCCAATTGATAGGCATCTCTTTCATTTCTAATTCTTAGCCACCACAAAAAGTTACTATAGATAGTTTTGTATAAAGAGGTTCTTTTCCTTTTTTTTTTTTTAAATCTCTTTGGTATATAGACCTAGTAGTGGTATTGCTGGGGCAAAGGGTATGCACAGTTTAATAGCCCTTTGGGCATAGTTCCAAATTGTTCTCCAGAAAGGTTGGATCAGTTCACAACTCTAAGGCTCCAACTTTAAAATCTTATGATGGCTTTTCTCTCTCTCACTTTTGGCCTCTTCTGGTCAGTGGAGTGCCTGTTAGCGAAGGCTTCAGTGTAAAGATGGCTAAGTCTAAGAACCATACCACCCACAACCAATCAAGAAAATGGGGGGCAGCTAGGTGGCGCAGTGGATGAAGCACTGGCCCTGGATTCAGGAGTACCTGAGTTCAAATCCGACTACAGACCCTTGACACTTACTAGCTGTGTGACCCTGGGCAAGTCACTTAACCCCCACTGCCTCACCAAAAAAAAAAAAAAAAGAAAATGGCACAGAAATGGCATCAAGAAACCTAGGTCACAGAGATACGAGTCTCTGAAAGGGGTTGACCCCAAGTTTCTGAAACACATGCGCTTTGCCAAGAAACACAGCAAGAAGGGACTGAAAAAGATGCAGGTCAACAATGCCAAAGCCATCAAGGCCCTGAGCACCAAGGCCTCCAAGGCCAAGCTCCTCAGGCACAAGATGCCCAAGATCTCCAAGGCCAATGCCCAGTGTGCTGGCCTCAAGATGGCCACCAAGTTTCCGGGCCCCAAGATCATTAAGCCTGACTCTAAGGTTGCCAGAACTACTGACCCAAAGGCCGACAAGCCTACTGACCCCAAGGTCACCAAGTCTGATGCCAAGGTCATTAAGTCCGGCCCCAAGGTCACAAAGTCTACCACCAAGGCAGCCAAGTCAGATCCCAAGACAACTAAGTCTGATCCCAAGGCAGCCAAGTCTAGTGATTCTAAGGCTGCTAAGCCTGCTGAGTCCAAACCCAAAGATGCTGGGGCTAAAGCTGCAAGTCCCAAGCCTTCAAAATAGATGCTTCATTCAGGACAGAAGGACTTGTTTAAACCCTAAAACCACCATTTTTTCCTCAGCCTGTATGGTTATTCACTATTTTGTACAAATAAAGGAAATGGTGAGTCATGGAAAAAAAAATCTTAGGATGGCCCCCTTTATTGAGATACAGAAAGATCCATTGAAGAGAGAGAGAGAGAGACTTCGAGAACTATTACTGAACTGATATGGGTAGGCAGTGACAAAGGGTTGTCTCTGATGGGGCAGAAAGGGATCAAAGAGAGCTGAACTCTCTGAAGATGAGTCCCCATATTAGCCTTCCCCTCTCCCCCAAAGACCTGTCTGCTTTAGAGGATGGTTGTGGGAAAGTGATATCCAATACCCACCCCGAGTTACTGGAAAGCAACATGTGCATCCTAGAAAAGAATGTTATCCACTCTTCTAGGATTCAAGACTGATTAGCTTACTAACATCACAATTAGGAGGGGGAGGGGGGCAGCTAGGTGGCACAGTGGATAAAGCACTGGCCCTGGATTCAGGAGTACCTGAGTTCAAATCCCGACTCAGACACTTGACACTTACTAGCTGTGTGACCCTGGGCAAGTCACTTAACCCCCATTGCCCCGCAAAAAAAAAAAAAAAGAAAGAAAAAAAAAAAGGAGGGTAGGGGTCTGGCAACCAATGATTCTACCTTTCCTAACCCTTACAACTTGAAAGGTTGGAGAGTCTTATAATAAATAGCTGGCTTTCATATAGCACTTCAAGGTTTTGCAAAGAGCTTTACAAATACCTCATTTAAAAAAAAATCTTCACAACAGCCCTGGGAAATAGATGCTATTATCATTCCCAATTTACAGATGAGAAAACTGAAACCCAAAGATGGAATGTCGCCTGGCCTTCTAATGCTAGCAGATAGCAGCACTGGGATTTTAATCAATCAACTAACCAGCATTTGTTAAGTACTTACTTTGGCCCTGGTACTGTGCTAAGCCCTGGAGATAGAAAGAGAAGCAAAAACAATCCCTGCCCTCAAGAAGCTTACATTTGGGGGGGGTGAGGCAATTGGGGTTACATGACTTGCCCAGGGTCACACAGCTAGTAAGTGTCAAGTGTCTGAGGCTGGATCTGAACTCAGGTCCTCCTGACTCCAGAGCCAGTGAGTGATCTATGCACTGCACCACCTAGCTGCCCCAAGGAGCTTACATTTTAATGGGTTTTTTTGACTTCAACATCTAGTTTTCTTTCCAGACATGACCCCTCCCAAGGGAGGTGGGACTTAAGGAAACAATTTGAATAAAGTGCCAGACAATTAATGCTCAACATCAAAATTATAGATAAAATACTGTCAGAAAGGAGGCTCACTGGATTAGAAAAGTCAGAGAGGGGCAGCTAGGTGGCACAGTGGATAAAGCACTGGCCCTGGATTCAGGAGTACCTGAGTTCAAATCTGGCCTCAGATACTTGACACTTACTAGCTGTGTGACCCTGGGCAAGTCACTTAACCCCAATTGCCTACCAAAAAAAAAAGTCAGAGAAGGCTTTGTGAAGGGGGTGGGGACTTTAGCAAAGATGAACTTTTTGAATTTCTATACAGTTATCTGGCCCCAGTGCCTGGCTCATAATAGTTTTTTCAATAAATGCTTGTCAATTGAAAGGTGAGTAGGATTTAAATAAGCAAAAATGATGAGGGCTGGGTAGAGGAAAGAAGTGAGCAAAGCCTTGGAGGTATGAATGAGCTTGATGTTAATTTGGGTGACGTGGAAGCCTATATTAGAGGTTGGGGTATGTGGAGGGGAACAATGGGAGACAAAAGGTCTCTGTGATAGAGTCACAAAGAGTCAGACACAACTGAGCAACAGCAACTCCTGACTCTAGACCTCCTTTCATGACTAAAGTGTGATTTTTAGGAAGGTCAGTCTGAGAAGTATGTATAGGATAGAAGTGAAGACCAGTCCAGAGGCTATATCGCAATAGTCCAGGGTAGACATTATGGTGGCTTTAATTTAGCGTTGATCCTGGAAAAACAATGGAAAGATGAGAGATTTGTTTGAGGCTAGACTAGACAGAACTCAGGGGTTCTAAGTTTTATTTTGTCAATATCCAGCTTGGGAATAACCCCCGTGAAGGTAAGAACTGAAGCCATGGGAGTAGGTGAGTTTTCAGCATCTCTTCATATCATTGGGTGAGTGTTAAATGATGTCTTGTCTGGACACTGAATCAAGTAGACTAGCTAATCCTGGGGGCTGAACTAGATTATCTCTAAGGTACCTTTCAGTTCAGAAATATTATATTTTATGTTCCAAGGGCCCTTCCACCTCTGAATCCTACCATCCTATCACTTTAGAGACATAGTAGATGGTGAACTGGACTCTGAGTTCAAGAAGACCTGTGCTCAAATCCCAATTCAGACACTTCGTGGCTGTGTCTGAGCAAGACACAACCTCTATATGCCTCAGTTTCTCCATCTCTAAATGAGGAGACTGGATTCTAATGTCACTTTCAAACCTAAATCTGTGCTATGATCTTTGGACTTTTGCTCCTACAGGAGAACATACATATATACATATGAACTAGAAGAACCTTATAATTCATTTTATAATTTTTATAATTGAGGAAAAGTAACAGTCTCAGTTGCAGAGACTTGTCCTGAATCCTACACAAGCATGAGGAGCACAGTTGAGACTAAAAGCCAGGTCTCCTGACTCTTGGTTCAGTCTCCACTGACTGTTCCTTGCTGTTTCTCCTGTT
This sequence comes from Dromiciops gliroides, assembly GCF_019393635.1. Taxonomy (NCBI): domain Eukaryota; kingdom Metazoa; phylum Chordata; class Mammalia; order Microbiotheria; family Microbiotheriidae; genus Dromiciops; species Dromiciops gliroides. The sequence continues at coordinate 601,387,327 of NC_057861.1, forward strand.
CTACTACCATCTTAGGCCTACTTATATGTATGTGACTGACTCTTGAATGTGTACCTGAGCCCCACTTTCCTCAAATAGGCTTATAACGAGACTCCCTTAGGCAGTTAGGTAGCTCAGTGGATAGAGTACTGGGCCTTGGAGTCAGGAAGACTCATCTTGAGTTAAAATCTGGCCTCAGACACTAGCTGTGTGACCCTGGGCAAGTTATTTAAGCCTGTTGGCCTCAGTTTCCTCATCTATAAAGTGAGCTGGAGAAGGAAATGCAAACCACTCCATTATCTGGCAAGAAAGCAGCAAAAAAGTCCCAGAGTCCAACACAACTAAAAAATGACTGCACAACAACGGAGATCCCTCCCCTACCTAAAAGGGATTATCCAAGAATGAAGCTAAGCCAACATGAATGCCATTCCTGCCAGACACTAGCATGATAGGTGAAATGTGGATAGGAAGTCTTCCATTTCCCATTCTCCAACCACACACCAGTATGGGGCCAAATGGGGAAAACAACCTTCCACTGCTTTCATTTAAAGGTGTTGGCTCAGTTGCCCAACACAGGGGCATATAGTAGGTGCTTAATAAATGTTTTGATTGCTTGAATAATTTAATAAAGTATGCTCCTTTGAGCTACAGTACAGTGGATAGTGTAAAGACACAAGATAGAGTAGAAAATGGGAAAAGGAGGAAAATGGATAAAGACCTAAGAATGTATCAACAGACCAGAACGGGCCTCTAACCTGTGAATGGCCAGAGCCAAACAGAGCAGGCTAGAGATAGGAGAGTCGGGAATTGAAGAGAAGTTTTATTTTTGAAGTGAGGAAAATGGCTTGCAAGCAAGGACACATGTGCCAACCCCCTCCTCTCCTCCAGTTTTTTGGGTTTTTTTTAAGTTTCATGGGTTTTCAGTGTTATGGTAAACAAGGCAAGGGGCCCTGAGATCATGAAGTATGACTGACAAAGCTGGGTACCAACCTACCAAAGAGGCTTCATGGAAAAGAGAGCAGGAAAAGTAATTGGTTAGAAAGAAGGGCATTCTAGGAAGGCAGAGAGAAATGAGCATTTGGACAAAAGACTTAAACACACTTGAATCCTTTCCTTTAATAAGTGGAAAATTAAAGTTGCATGTGTTCTTCATAGCAATTACTTGGGTTGTTTTACTGAACTGTTTTTAGAGTTGTACATTATAGATCCAATGAGGGAGTTTACTGAGGTTTTGTGATGTGCTAAATCAAAATTTATCTTTTTTTTTTTTTGGCGGGGCAATGAGGGTTAAGTGACTTGCCCAGGGTCACACAGCTAGCAGTTGTCAAGTGTCTGAGGCCAGATTTGAACTCAGGTCCTCCTGAATCCAGGGCTGGTGCTTTATCCACTGCACCATCTATCTGCCCCTATCAATAATTTTTTAAAAGGAAATGAGTGTGCTAAGTTCTGTGGGGGGGGGGGGGAGAGAGAGAGAGAGCGCGCGCGAGTGAGCATTCTGGCTAGAACAGATGGTTTGAGTTGAGGAGCAAGCAGGTTAAGAAGGAAAAGAGAGGGGCAGCTAGATGGAGCAGTGGATAAAGCACCAGCCCTGAAGTCAGAAGGACCTGAGTTCAAATCCACCCTCAAACACTTATCCCCCATTGCCTAGCCCAAAAAAAAAAAAGAAGAAGAAGGAAAAGAGAAATCTGGACCTGACACTATATTCGCAAAGGTTCTTAATCTGGGGTCAACAGACACCCCCCTAAGGGGTTTGTGGAAAGATTTTAGGCAGTCTGTAAACCTGGCTGGTGGGGGCGACCACAATCTTCTTTTCACTGACCACTAAATTAAATTTGGCATTTCCTCCAATTATTTAAAAACATTATTCTGAGATTGCATCTTTAAATTTTACCAAAATGCCAAAGGAGATCCATGATACAAATTCCTGTTCTAAAGACTGAAATCTTGGGGCTAATCGGTTTGGGGTGGATGCAGAAGGCAGTGGGGAAAACGTTGAGGTTTTCATTGCAATTCAAACAATGTTTAATTGGGCACTTTGCACAGATTTTATTAGGCTAGGTGTTTGGAGCTACACAAAGTTCAGATATGATATGGTCCCAACTTTTAGAGAACATACACTCTTGTGGGGGAATAAGTCAAACACATATAGAATTATGGAAATTAGAATTGGAAGATACCTTAGAAATCCTCCAGAACAGGAATATGTAACCTTTTCTGGGTCATGGATCCCTTAGACAGTCTGCTAAAATCCATGGAACCCCTTCTCAGAAGAAGGTTTTAAAAAAATTCATAAGTACGTGTTAAGTTTCAGATAAGGGTTAATGAAATTTAGGATGTAACCTTTTTTTTCCAATACAAATTCACAGATCCCTTGAAAGGTATCCATGGATGCCAAAGTCCAGTTAAGGTTAACTCGGGACAGCTAGGTGTCGCAGTGGATAAAGCACTGGCCTTGGATTCAGGAGGACCTTAGTTCAAATTCAGCCTCAAGACACTTGACACTTACTAGCTATGTGACCCTGGGCAAGTCACTTAACCCCAATTGCCTCACCAATAATAATAATAATAATAATAATAATAATAATAATAATAATAATAATAACAACAACAACAACATAAAAAAGAATGTACTGGAGCAGCTAGATAGCGCAGTGGATAGAGCACTGGCCCTGGAGTCAGGAGTACCTGAGTTCAAATCCAGCCTCAGACACTTAACACTTACTAGCTGTGTGACCCTGGGCAAGTCACTTAACCCCAACTGCCTCACTAAAAAAAAAAAAAAAAAGAATGTACTGCAACTCCCACATTTTTTCCAGATATAGAGGGTATGTCCAGGAGAAACCTAAGAGCCTTGAGAATTTCTCTACTGTCCTTAAAGTGTGTGAGATTCTTTTGATAAGATTAACTTATTGTTTTAATTTATTAAAAAAATTTTCAAGCATTTATTATCTCTCCTGCAACTACCACAGCTCTCCTCATCCTCCCCCCAACATGAAACAAATTTTCAGATGTTCACATTAAGTATGGAGAGTTCAGCAAAATAAATTCCCTCATTGACCTCATCCAAATATGCATTTCTCATTCTGAATTTGAAGTCTACCTTTCTGGCTGAAGGTAGGTGGTGTGATTTAATCTCAAACCACTGGATTCATGTTAATTCTTTATTAATAAGGTTAACTTGGATGTTAAAGAACCCTTTGTTATCTCATCAACGAAACCTTTGGCAAGGTGAGAAATGGTCTGGTCTCGGGTATCAATAAATGATAGTTATGATGATGACATTCATTTAGTATCTCAGTATCTTACTACTAAAGAAGTTAAAATTTGAGCTTTCCTGGGGGTGTCACTAAAAATCTTGAGGCCTGGATGGGTCCTTGGTTGGACTTACTAGAGAGGCAGGCTACTTGATTCTTGTAAAAACACAGGTGATTTTCCACTGGTGAAAGCAGCACCCAGGGTAGTACTATAAGTCTAGAGACAAGTAGTATAGGATCCCCAAGGGAGGTAGGACTCACTTGAGTGAGAGTAAGAATTATTTTTACTCTCTATGGGCTTATGTGTGAACATTGGGTGAGATAAAGCTTGTCATATTCAATATCCTTTTGCCTGAATGTTTGCATCGAATCTGAGGACCCCTTCATATTTGGGTTGTTTTTTTCTGTAGATATGAACCAACCAAATTCTAATGTTTCTGCATGAAGCAAAAAAAAAAAAAAGAAAGAAAGAAAAAGAAACATTACTGAAATGTTATCAAGGGAGTAGAAGGAGGAAGTACAGCTGGTCTCCCTTTCCAGAACTGCACAGAGTCTGACCCTAATATAAAGTCTAAAGTCAGAAAATGGGCAGAATGTATGAGCAAGCAAACAAAAAGAATCTACCATAAAAAGCTGTTATGGTGATAGGGTCACTAACCCAAAAGAAAAGAATAACTAAAACATCTACAAGCAAATCCTCAAAGAAAAACACAACTTGAGCACAAGTTCAACTAGAATTTCTGGAAGAGTTGAAACAAGTTTAAAATGTTTTAATAAATGAAAGTGCTAAGGAGGGAAATGGAAAGGAAATGAGATCTATGGGGAAAAGAATTGCAAAGGAAATTAACAGCTTAGTACAAATGTTTGTTGAGAAATCTGAATTGACTGAGGAAGCAAAGGTTTGAGCTTCTGAACATATCAATTTATTAAACAACACATGCCAAACAGAGACCAAGCCTTCCTCAGCTTGGAACTGGATCTCAAATACAGGGGGGACAGATTTTTATTCATTAAAAACAATCAAATAAGACCAATTAATTCAAAGAAAACAACAGGGTACAAAACAGAATACAAGGCTAGGTGATCTGATTTCTTATTGAAGGAAAGATTAAAGCCTTTCTGAGTTGTGTGGTGAGTTGCCTTATTTCTGTCCCAAGTTTAGGGAAAATTAGCTGGGGTTTCTAATATATTTGTTACTTATAAATTAGAAGCTTTAGCACCAGTTTGGGGCATTAAGCATTCATTAAATCATACCAAATATTAGTAAAGAGAGAACACTTGGCTCAGAAAGTTAAGAAAAGGCCTATCTAGCCTAGAGCTCAGCCTGGCCTGCTTCTTCCTCCAAGTCCTCCATCAGGAGCCTCTCCAAGAGCCAGACTGAGAGTGGAAACTTCCTCTGGGTCTGGAGGAGAGGCAGCCCTTCCAAACTGCTCAAAGCTAATTGGCTAGCATCACTCAAATCCATTGGCCCACTAGACCTAAGGGTGGTCCATGAGCAAAACATGTTGAAGTCAGGGTTCAGAGAACACCCCCCCACCACCACCAGGGCCAGGCCTTCAGGTAGGTGTGGTTCCAATCAAGTTAACTCCAAGTGAGTCCATCAGCAAAGTCAATCAAATCAATCTTAATATAATCCCCTCCAGCTGAGCCTCTGGGCTTCCCCAAACCCATTATTTTCTCACAATTGGGAAGGGCATGAGTGAGTTTTGAGAGCCAGGAGGGAATAGAGTGAGCAGATACAATTCCCTGAAATCAGACAAAAAGTTGTCCCACTCCCCACTAAGTGTCTGTATTCAGTCAAAGGAGCATGGAAACATTAATTTATTGACCAGCATGGGACCAGTTTTCAAGTAAGATATATAGGTTGCTTTAGATGTATAATTTATAAGTACATATGAGAAAATTCCCTGCATCAATCTTTGACTAGATTTCTGGACCTTAGTTAAGGATCTCTAAGTAACAGGTAGAGGTGGTCCAGTTTCCCAGCCATGAAGGGCTGGGTTCAAACAATGCAATAAAGTTTTCTCACAATTCTCATAATTGAATGAAGTTTTCTCACAAGACAGAAATTGTACTAGACCCAAAATTGAATAGAAAGTGAACCAAGGCACAGCTAGGTGGCACAATGGATAAAGCACTGGCCCTGGATTTAGGAGGACCTGAGTTCAAATCCAGCCCCAGACATATGACACTCACTAGCCGTGTGACCCTGGGCAAGTCACTTAACCCTCATTGCCCCACAAAAACCAAACCAAAACAAAATAAAGTGAACTGAGCTAGATCCAGAATTGAGTCACAAGATGACATCAATGTAGTTCACTCAACTCCCAAAATTCTCAGAAAGTACAAAACCTTACCCACTCAACAAACATCCTGATAATTAGAATGAACCAAACAAGTCAATTTGCTTTATGTGAGAAGAAATATTAAAAAACAAAATCAAAACACTGAAAAAATAGATGAAAATGTAAAGTATCTCACAGACAAAACAAGTGACCTGAGAAACAACAGATCAAGAAGAGACAATTTAAGAAAGTCATGACCAAAAAAATATCCTAGATATATTTCAAGAAATCATAAAGGAGGGGGCAGCTAGGTGGCGCAGTGGATAGAGCACCGGCCCTGGAGTCAGGAGTACCTGGGTTCAAATCAGGCCTCAGACACTTAACACTTACTAGCTGTGTGACCCTGGGCAAGTCACTTAACCCCAATTGCCTCACTAAAAAAAAAAAAGAAATCATAAAGGAAAACTGTTCAGACCTCTTAAAATGACAAGGCAAAGTAGAAATAAAAAGAATCCACCACTTACCTCCTAAAAGAAACCTCAAAATGAAAACTTCCAGGAACATTATAGCCAAAATATACTGAGGAACCACAGTCAAAATCATATACAATCTAGATGCCACTACAATAAAGGAGTAGAGAGTTTGGAACACTAGATTCCAGAAAGCAAAGAATATAGGCTTATGACCAACAATAATTTGACCAGAAAAACTGAGCATAATCCTACAGATAAAAAAAATGGATCTGTAATAGAATAGAAAGCTTCCAATCATTCCTGTTAAAAAGAGCAGAACTGAGTAAAAATTTTAAAACACAGAGGAATTAAGAGAGACACAGAGAGGGCAGTTAGGTGGCACAGTGGATAAAGCGCCAGCCCTGGATTCAGGAGGACCTGAGTTCAAGTCCAACCTCAGCCACTTGACACTAGCTGTGTGACCCTGGGCAAGTCACTTAACCCTCATTACAATAAAAAAATTTAATTTAATTTAAATTTTAAAAAAATTTACAAAGGAATGTCCTTAGAACAAAATGTTTGAGAGAGAGAGAGAAAGAGATAAATATCACTGGGAAAAGACCCTGATGTTGGGAAAGATTGAAAGCAAAAGTAAAAGCAGATGTCAGAGGATGAGATGAATAGTGTCATGGAAATAGTGAACATGAACTTGGACAGACTTTGAGAGATAGGGGAGTGAGGACTGGCATTCGATGGTGCATGCATTTATGAAGTTGGACATGACTGAACAACAAGAGAAGAGTATGCAATCATAAGGGACTCCACCCCCCCAAAAAAAATTAGGGCCCAGAGAAGTGAAGTGATTTGCTCATGATCACACAAGAAATAATTTGCAAATACAAAATATTATATGATAGATGCATTAGAGAGGGGCAAAATAAAATTTTGTGTGAATTCCAGAGAAGAATAAGGGAAGGCTTCTTAAAGAAGATGACATTTGCGTTGGACTAACTTTTAAACTTAAAGCATTTGACAAATAAAAGGAGGAAGGAAGACAATCCATGCACAGTGAAGGCATGAACAAATGAAATAAAAGCCAGGAAGTACGGAGTAGAGAGCAGAAAGAGAATAGTGTAGTTTTGATGGAGTATAGCCTTCATGAAGTTGTAGTATGAGGGAAGGCTAGAAAGAAAGGGTTATGCTAGTTTATCAAAATCCTTGAATACCAGGCAAAGGACTTTGAACTTTGGTGGGGAGGAGAAGACCTGAAGAATTTTGAGCAGAGGAGTAACATAATCATACACACACACACACACACACACACACACACACACACACACACACACACACATATATATACATATATACACATATATGGAAAATTATTATGGCAGAAGTGTGAAGGATATATTGGTCTAAGAAGAATGGAAGTAGAAAGCTAGTTTTTGAAGATGAGAATGAAATTAGTAGTCCTGTTTATTAGGAAGATTAATCTGTTATAGAATAAATAGAAGGGAGAAGAGACTGGAAGCAGGGAGATCAACTAAGTAGAAGGCTATTTCAATATTCCAAGTAGAAAATGAGGAGGTCCTATGCAAGTTAGATAGTGGGGAATACAAAGGAGATGATGACTCAAGCAGGTATATGGGAAAAATCAAGAATCTATTAAGAAGTAACAGAAGAGTAATAACCATTCCTCATTGGTTAAATGGCTAAAGAATATGAACAAGCAGTTCTTTTTTTTTTTGAAGGTTAAGTGACTTGCCCAGGGTCACACAGCTAGTAAGTGTTAAGTGTCTGAGGTCACATTTGAACTCAGGTCCTCCTGACTCCAGGGCTGGTGCTCTATCCACTGCACCACCTAGCTGCCCCGAATAAGCAGTTCTTGAAGGTGAAAACGTAATTTTAAATTTGAATTTTTCTTATTTTTATTGGTCTTTTGTTTTTATATCATGTTTCCACTCAAATAAATCACTATTCACTTCCCTATCTAATGAAGAATCCTTGTTAAAAAAAGATTTTTTAAAAAATAGAAAAAAATGGATTTCAGTAAAAGTAGGCAACATACCCATCATGTCTGACAGTGTATGCAATATTCTACTGCCACAGTCCCCCACATCTTCAAGGAAAGAAGTAGATGATTTTTCTTAACTCTTTTTCAGGACCAAGCTTAGTCATAATAATCACACATCAAAAAAACACAGATGATTAAGATTCATTTTAACATATCCAATCTGATAATCTGAGAAATGAAAATTAAAACAACTTTGAATTTTATCATTTTTAAATATCTCTGGACTGGACCCAAAGAATAGTCAGTAATGAGTCAATATTAACTTGGAATGAGTTACCTTGAGGAACATTTCAAGGATTTATCTTTGGCCCAGTACTTTTTATCATTTTCATTAATGACTTAGGAGAAGGTATTAAATCTACATGTGACACAAAGTTGGGAGGAATAATTAATATGTTGGATAACAGAATCAGGATCACACACAAAAATGTCAAAAGACAAGAATGACTAAAACTCTGGCAAGTCCCCACAGAATTTCACAGATATTCACAAAGTCTATGGTACTTTCCAAGACTGTAAGTAATTATTATTATTCATTTTAAAACAAAATATACCCAATAAAATACTTGACACTTTGTTTTAACCATAACAACATTTTCTATAAAAAGAGAAGTTAGGGGGTAGCTCGGTAGCACAGTGGATAAAGCACAGGCCCTGGATTCAGGAGGACCTGAGTTCAAATCTGGCCTCAGACACTTGACACTTACTAGCTGTGTGACCCTGGGCAAGTCACTCAACCCTCATGGTCCAGGGGGTGGGGGAAAATGATGGGCTGAATAGAAACTTAGGTTAAAAAATCAGTTTGAGAAATACAAGAAGAGGGTGAGGAGACATAGATAATAATTCCTCTGAAGAAAGATCTGGTTTTGTTTTTGTTTTACAGGGGGCTGTGAGCTTAATAAGAGTTAATGGTGTGATGTGGCCATCAGGAAGCCTAATGATGTTGAAGTTACCTAGTGTCCAGAGCTAGGGAGGTGCTAAAATCCCTGTACTAAGCTATAGAGTATTGTGTTTAGTTCTAAGTACCACATTTTAGGAAGGACTTGGATAAGCTGGATGCTGGATTACTAGCTGGAGAGTTAGTGGAGAAGGGTGGACCAGGAAGGAAAGGCCTTTGAATTCATGGCATATGAGGATTGATCAAAGAGTCTGGAGATGATTATAAAGCCTGCAGAAGACTTAAGGGGAACAGGATAGTCTCCTTCAAATATTCAAAGGTTTGTCTTGTGGAAGAGAGAGATTAGGTTTGTTCTGGTTGGCCTAAGAGCAAGTAATGGGTAGAAGGTACAAAGAGGTAAATTTAGCTTTGATATAAGGGAAGTCTTCCTAACAGTTTTGAAAATGGAATGGACTGCCTTAGGAGAAAGTGTGTTCCCTCTCACTAGAAGTCTTCAAGCAAATGCTGTAGGACCACATACTGGCATCCTTATGAAGAATTGGGTTGGACTGACCATTCAGAGATTCTGTGATTTTATATAACATGGGGGTGGAGTGGGGAGAAGATAGGGCATAGCACTGTCTTGGGGAAGTCAAAAATGATTCCTACTTTTAGCTCTGCAGAGGAGTGGGACTATGATGGTGTAGTTGACAGAAATAAGGACAAAATTGGCTGTTTGGGGGAATATGATGAGGTCATCTGTGGACCTATTAAACTGGAGTTGCTATTGTGACATCCAGGTAGGGATAACTAGACAACTGGTAATACCTATCTGGATCTGGAGGTTGGGGTTGACAATGCAGATTTGGGAGTCACACAAGCCAGCAGATAAGTTTTCTGCATGTGTTTTTTCATAATCATGCAAGATGGAGATTGTGTACTGTTGTCTCGATACATCACAGGGTTTTAATCTATGCAGGTAAAGGAAAAGTGGAAAACTGAGACAATATCTGAGTAATTCAGACCCAAACCAGCTGTTCAGAGAAAACTACTTCAGTTCGGTGGGAGCCAGGAACTGTAGGATGTCTGCATTTGTATTGCGTTCCCTGGTTATCTCTGTCTGTGTTTTGTCTCTGTCCATCTTCATTTCAATATCAAGAGGAATGGTTCCCAGCTTTGCGGCAGGACAGCTGCAGTGATTATGACCAAGGAAGGTGTATATGAATGTGTGTCTCTGTGTGTGTCCTGGTGTGCTGTGTATGGATGTGTTGGTGTTGGTGCGTGTTGGAGTCTGAAGCCGTGTCGTTCTGTATGAATTGTGTGAGTGTGTTTCTTTGAGTGCTGTTCCTAGCTTTAGGGAAAACATTCATATGGCTATTTTATACAGATACACAATGGTACCCACACGTTATGTTACACACAGTGTCACACACCATTAGAGTCGCACTCTCAGTGGAAACGTAGTGCTATTCTCACAATGTTACTTACATCTAGTGTCACCTCTCTCAAAGAGAATGCCTCAGTACACCGCCGCCCCCCCCCCCCCACATCCACACATACGCATACACATACACACACCACCTCAAGGCACCCCATCAACACCACATACACATCTCTCCCGGTCTCTGCAGGGCGAATGGCCGCCCTGGGGACCTGGTGCCTGCGGACACTTGTTGCCAGAAAAGAGAGGAAGAAAAGCTAGGGCAGGAAGAAGCCAGATATCGAAAGAGAGAGCGCGAGCGAGTCAGAGAGCGCCACAGCCAGCACAACATCTGCTCCGCCCCACCCGCCCCAAGGGAGGCCCGGACGCCTGGGTCCCGGGACAGCGCCACCCGCCCGCCCCTCCCTGCCGCTGTCGTTCCTCCGACCCGACGCCGGTGGCCAAAGAGAACAGAGAGAAAGAGGGAGACGAAGGGCTAGGGACTAAGGTTAGAAGGAGGGAGAGAGGGAGGGAGGGAGCGGGACAGAGGGACTAGGGCAGGAGCGGGAGAGGAGCGGGGACGGAGAGCTGGAACCAGAGCCTGCAAGACGGGAGCCGGGAGCCCGGAGCCGGGAGCTGCGGAAGCCAGAGTGGGGCGCGGGGCGGCCAAAGCATGGTGGAGAACCTGGGGACAGCCGCCCGCAGCGCGCTGGTGAGTCCGGGATTTGGGAGGATCGGGGTCCCCTGGGGCAGGAGGACTAGTCCGAGATGCTCAAAGTCTGGGGCGGGGAGTTGGGGGGGGGGGGTTAGAGGGCCAGAGGGAAGCCAGGTGTCCGAAGTGAGCAACGAGACCGGTGTCAGAGGTGGTGACAAGTGTGGGAAAAGCTGTGGCCAAAGTGACTACAGTTGGGGATGCTTGAGGCGGCCAGTTTCCTGGAGAAGCAGTTTCAAACGTCCAGGGAATTGCCATCTCCGGCACCTGGCAGCTTCCCCCAAAGCCTCCTGCCCTCAGCTCCTTTTTCACTTTCTCTTTATGACTAGATGTTTCCAGGGCTCTCTGTTCCCGATCCTTTTCTCAGTCTCTTTCTCTTGGCTCTGTCTCTAGCCCTTACCCATCTCCTGTCTCCGTCCCTGTCTCTGTTCCTATCCCTGTCTCTAAATCTCTCTGTCTCTTTCTTTTCTTTTCTCTGTCTCTTTCTATTCTTGTCTCTGTCACTGTCCCTCTGATGTCTGTCCCTTTCTCTATTTCCCCTCAGTTTCAGCCTCTTCCTAGCTCTTTCAAGTCTCTTTCTCTCTCAATGTTTCTCTCTTTATTTGTTTCTCTCCATCTTCTTTTCTCCTGGTTATTCTCCCCTTGCCTGTTGTCCCCGAAGGACCTTGAGAACTGGGGTACTAGGGGAAGGGAAGGTGATCACAGAAAGGGGTTGGGGTGTGTGCACTGTGTGTATGGGAATTTAATCTGAGTGATTTTCTGACAGCTCCATGAAAGAGGGTCTGGGTTTAATGGGGAGAACATGATGGGGAGGTTGGGTATGAGGTGCTCCAGAGGAGTTGAGGGTCAGGAAAATTGTCAGAGAGTTAGGGAGGGGGCTGAATTGGAAGGGTCGTTGGAATGGAGGGGAAGTCTGGCCTAGGGTGGGATGTCATGGAGAGGGCCTGTTGGTTTTCCCAATCCCCCAACACTCCCTCCCCTTGCTCCTGCAGGCAGCCCTCTCCCCGATGCCCCGCCCTATGCCTGGAGCCCCCCCTGGGGGTGGGTTGCGGTTGGAAGCTGTGATGGAGACCCTACAGAGGCAGCAGGCGGCCAGATTAGCCCAAGGTGGGGTTCCACCCCCACCTCCTCTTCCAATCCCCCCATCCCTGCCTCCTCAACGATCCCATCCAATGAGCGCCAGGGCCCAGAACTCTCCTGAGGAGGGGACTCTGGGGGCCACTGAAGAGGGTGAAGAGGAGGAAGAGGAGGAGGAAGAGGAAGAAGAAGAGGCTAGGCCTCAGGGGCCACCTCTGCAGCCCAGCCCAGGAGCAGGCCTACCTGTGTCCCCCCCCAGCCAGCCTCCTGGCCCCCAGCACCATGAGTGGACTTATGAGGAGCAGTTTAAACAGGTAGGAGGTCCCTATAGGTAAGATAGAGAGCCCAGAAGTCTGGGTTCACACTTCCCCACCCCACCCCCATTTCCAATCTGTTCTACACTTTCTAGTGCTGGGGGAGGTAAGTGGAATATGAGTTAGAGAATCTGGTCTTCAACTCCCATCTACCCCACCTGACCCCTTCCTAGGCCCTGGTACCCAATCCCCTCTCCCTTCTCCTGAAAGCTGATACCCCAGGAAGAAGCAGCCACTGGGGCCCCCACCCCTTCATCCCCCACACACTACCCCCTTGGGGCTCTGCAGAGGAGAGATAAAGACAGAAAGAAGGGAAGGCAGAAATTCAAAGACAAGAGAAATACAAAGGTGGAATAGCTGAAAAGGGGTCCAAGGATCCTGAGAGAAATCTCTTGTGGGGATGGAGGGGGGAGGGTCCAGGATGCTATAGAGGATGCCAGATGAGGTGGGGGGGAGGGCTCTCATTGTCCACCCTCCATCCTTTTCTCCTCCCAGCTTAGACTCTGAGCACTCTCCCCCTCCATAAGTCACGTCCCATTACCCCCTTACCTGACAGTGAGGGATGGGGGTTGGGGGATTAGGAATGGGGATGAGGTGGCTCTGAGACTCCTCTGGCTTGTGGAAATGGGGAGACACTGGGCAGGGGGTGGCTCAGTTGTTACACATTCCACTCCCCAGTCTCTTTTCTTCTCTTCCCTCCCCACCCTTGACATCTTGTTTATGTGTATGCAAAGGTTATTCTAGAGATGTAATTGTACATCCCAACTGGAGATGAGAGATGGATGTCAATAGTGTGAATGACAGTGTTTGGGAGAGGGTTCATGATGCTTTACTAGGAAGGGCTACTCTGGGGGTTACAGAGTTTTTGTTACTATTGCTATATTTATTCCAATCATTATTCAGGAGTTGTTATTCTCTGAGTATGAAATAAGGACTAATTGCTGAGTATTACTCAGGGGGTATTTGGTCTTCACTCAAGGGCTTTTTTTTTTAACGTCACAGGGATCACTTCTGGTTCCCTTTATTGCCCCTCTTCAGCAGGTATATCTAAATGTTGCAGAGCTATAGGATCACCCCCCCCCAACCAATGACCTGGCCAAAAAAAAAAAAAGCTCTGAGCCGCCCAATCAGAGATGTACATGGTGGGGTGGGGCGGGAGGCGGTGAGTGCAGTCTTAAACCCTGGCTGGCCAACTGCATTCTCACTGGCTGGAGTTGACAAGAGGATTGACTCCTTAACCAATCACCAAAAGGAGATCAGGGTGGGATTAGAGATGATAATGTACACCAAGGATTGGAACCCAGGCTCTGACCTTCTCCTCAATTCTCCTCTGCCTGGGGAAGCACCCCTCCTTCGGGACATCTTCCCTTTGGCTGACCACAACTCTGTCAGCTCCTGACTCCTTTCAGGCCACGAGTGCCTCTGTGGAAAACTCCCCAGAACAGAGTTATGCGACTCCTTGGCCTCAGTTTGGCTCAGATTAGAATCTCCTTGAATGCCGCAGGTTTCACCAATCCATTTCAAATGCACCTGGCATCCTAGAGACCCTTCCCCTCAGCCCAGTTCTAAACATGATCTCGGTGGGCGGAAGCTTTTGTCGATCGGGCATAGGGAAATTGTTTTGCTTGAGGGAAAGGGAGGTGAAGGGAGGGAAGGTACTGATGGGGTCTAGGGTGGTAAAAACACCTTCTTCCCCGCCCCCAGCTGTATGAGCTCGACGCAGACCCCAAGAGGAAAGAATTCCTGGATGACCTGTTCAGCTTCATGCAGAAGAGGGGTGAGGGGCGGCATGGGAAGGATGCAGAGGGGGGTGGGGTCTCGGGGCCCAAAATACTGTGGTTCAGAAACAAACCCCTACTTTTCCCGCAAGCGTCCCAGACCCAAATCCTCATAGGCTTATCCCCGTCCTCAGGAGAGTGGTTTAGAACTGGAGGAGTTGTGAGGATCGGACCCTCTGGACAGATCGGGGCTGGGGCGGGGGGGGGGATGGGGACACCTCAATAACATCTTTAACCTCTGACCTACCACGATTAATTAGCCCCTCCCTTTCTCCCATGGGAATTAATTAGCAACGGAGATGTTGGCAGGTTAATGAGTCATCAATCGATGACGCTCACCCCGGGGAGGGGTCACTGGGGTGGGACGGAGCTTGACCACAGTCTTGAGCTGGGGTTTTAGGACTCCTGGATCCTTTGCTCGGGTTTTCTCTCCGGATTCGGTTCCCTCCCTGCCAAGAGAAGGTTCCTCCCTCCCACATCAGGGCAAATTTTGGATATGCGTTGACATTGCAGACCTTTCCTGAAGTTAGACAACAGAAAGGACTTTCCAAAGGGGTGAGGATGAGGCAGAGGGATTAGGAAAATGAAGAAGGCTAGGGAATTCTTTCCCTGAGGATCTCAAAGCTCTAGGGTAAAGAGCTAGAACTGGCGAGGGGAACCCAGCTTGCGGAGCACGTTGGGTGGCCTGTCCATCACTCCCCCCCTCCGCTCCCCAGATTCATGGGCCCAGAGTCTGAGTCATTATCTCTTTCTCCAAAGCTAATTAACTCCCTCCCCATCGCAGCCTGATAAGGCCACTAATTAACTTGCCTCTGCCCCCCTCCTTTTGTGCCGCTCTAGTGCTCCCAGAGAGACCTACGGGATCCTCGCCCCATCGAGCCCTCTGCCCCTGCCTCTCCCCGAAACTTCTGACCCCCCACAAACACTCTCCTTTTCTCTCAAGCCCCCCCCACCCCCCGCCCAGGGCCTTGGTTGCTGGATTTAAGCTCACTTTTCTAGTCCCCCGCCCCAGACCCTTTCTATCATAGTTAGCTAGACGTTGGAGGAGGGGAGAGAATGGGAAGATGCTCCTGCCCACCCCTACCTCCCAGTCAGGAGATGCTAAGGAAAATGGGGAGCTGGGAGGAGGGGAAGAGAGAGGAGGGAAGAGTCCCGAGGGGCCGATAATTTCCCCCCATTAATCAGGCCTGCGGCTAATTGTTCGGGCACAAAGGGTCTGGCGGTGGGAATGGGATCGGTAAAAATCAGCGCAAATTAACTGGGGCCCATCGCTCAGCTTCGACAGGACCCTTTGTCACGGGCCAGGCGGGGGCGGGGGCGGGAGCGGGAGCGGGGGCGGCTGGACTGGATCCGAAAACCCCCAACCTCTGCAAGCTAGAGAAGAGACTGTCAAGAATTCTCCTGCCTCTAGGCAGTTCCCTTCCCTTGCCCCAGCCCCTTAGAAATCCCCAGGGCCAGAGATGCCACGGTTCTCTTATCTCTCCCTAATCTCTGTCCCCTCCGCCCTTCCATTACTGTCGGATAGACCTTCCTGCGGTCTCTCCTCAGTCTGACCTGCTGCAGAAATTCTTGTCCCTGATGGTGGCCTTTGTGGGGACCCTGGTGTCTGCCACCAACCCCTTTCCGGTATCCAGCTTTGACCTGCCCCATGCCACGCTGCCTCCTGTGTACCCCTCCTTACCTGTACTCCCAGTGCCCTGCAGACCCCCTATCCTACACTTCCCAGGAAGACCATGTTTCTCCTGACTCCCCGGAAACTCCGTGTACTACACGCCCCAAGTGACAGACTCCCGTGCCCTCCCCCGCCCCGCCTTGCTGACCCTCTTGTTCTTCGCTCCCCACTGTCCGGGTGTTCTTCCCCTCCTCCCTAGGCACCCCAGTGAACCGCATCCCGATCATGGCAAAGCAGGTGCTGGATCTCTATGTGCTGTACCGGCTGGTGACGGAGAAGGGGGGGCTGGTGGAGGTCATCAACAGGAAGGTGTGGCGGGAGGTGACTCGGGGCCTGAGCCTACCCACGTCCATCACCTCGGCCGCCTTCACGCTGCGCACCCAGTGAGCTAGGGGCGGGGCGGGGCTGTGAGGGGTATGGCCAGGGGAAAGGGAATGGGGTCTGGATGTAATGGAACTGGG